>NC_091820.1:74467500-75092500 GCF_041296235.1 Equus asinus
TGGTTTGCTTACCGTTAGAAATACAGAGGTTTGCTGTGCATATAAACTCTGGGAATCAGTAGGCCAGGATGACAGAGCTGTTGGAGGTGAAAACTGCAGTGATAAACAAACTTTAGAACCCACAAAATCATTCTCCAGAATTGTGAGGGAAAAAAGGAATTGTTTGACACTGCAACATTTGGTACTGATTCTTCGTGTTTATTTGGAGACTTTTATTATGTTTTAAAAACCCTTCAGTTAACTCCTTAGATCTTTACAGTTTTTATTTCATATATATGTATATAAACATACATATATAAATCTCATATATATATATATATATATATACAGTATTCCCTCCTTATCGATGAGAGATTCTTTTCAACACCCCCAGTGCATGCCTGAAATAGATAGTATTTAACCCTATATATACTATGTTTTTTTCTTATACATATATACGTATGATAAAATTTAATTTAGAAATTAGGCACAGTAAGAGATTAACAAAAATAACTAATAATAAAATAAAACAATTATAGCAGTACACTGTAATAAAAGTTACCATAGATCTTAGCAACCTCGGTGTAGGATTTTTTTCTTTCCTTATTAATTCTAGAACTCTCACCTTTTCACTTAAAGGAATCACTTTACGACCACTCTTTGGCATATCTGAATTACCAGAATCACTACTCTTGCACTTTGGCGCCATTTTTAAGTAAAATAAGGGTGAATTGAACACAACCACTGCCATACTGTGACAGCTGGTTGATCTGATAACCGAGAGGGTTACTAAGTGACTAACGGGCAGGTAAGGTAGCGCATACAGTATGGATACGCTGGACAAAGGGATGATTCACATCCGCAGTGGGATGGAGCAGGATGATGCAAGATTTCATCATGCTACTCGGAATGGCATGCAATTTAAAACTTACGAATTGTTTATTTCCGGAATTTTCCATTTAATATTGTCTGACTGCAGTTGATCAAGCGTACCTGAAACCACAGAAAGCGAAACCACGAATAAGGGGAGAAAGTCTTCATTGCAAGCCAACTTTAAAAACAATTTTTAACATTCAGTCTTAAATTGTATTTTCTTCTTTATTAGTTTTATTTTCCTTTTTTATTAATATATTTCACATTGTAATCATATTTGTTTTTACCAGAGATCGTGATTTTTCTCAAATGATGACTATTGTATTCTTTTCTATTATTTCTCCTCTGTAGGTCCTATAAACTAGACATATAAAAATGTACCTAGTTCTTTCTTCCTAAATAATGATGCCAAGTAAAACAAAAATTCATTAAAGTACACAGAATGAAACTTCTACGTTTCAGGAAAGAAGGGTATTGCCACAATATGATAAACAAACATTTATCTTGGTCCACCCATTACCGTCTAAAGCATGTCACAAGTATTTGCTATCACCATTTCTCAACACTATTCTGGAATTTGTAGTCAGCGAAAACAGGATAAAAAAGTAACTAAAATATGTAAAGATGAGAATACAGAAGATATAATTGTTATGTATACATTTCAAATGCACAAACTTTAAAATTTCAACTAAAAATTATTAGAAGTGAGGGAGTACAATAGACGTTTTCTTAAGTTACTTCCACTTAACCAACTTGCCAGATTACTAGCTACCCTCTATTCCTGGTGTAGATCATTTTGACTGGAAATAAGGTGTTTTCAGTGAAATCTATGCCAAATCTTTGGAAAAACTCAATGGAGACAAGTCTTTAAAAACTGATACTGAGGGGCCAGCCCGGTGGCACAGCGGTTAAGTTCTCACGTTCCACTTCTCCGCAGCCCGGGGTTCACTGGTTTGGATCCCAGATGCAGACATGGCACTGCTTGGCAAAAGCCATGCTGTGGCAGGATCCCACATATAAAGTAGAGGAGGATGGGCATGGATGTTAGCTCAGGGCCAGTCTTCCTCAGTAAAAAGGGGAGGATTGGCAGTAGTTAGCTCAGGGCTAATCTTCCTCAAAAAAAAAAAAGAAAAATTGATATTGAATTGGGGAGATGGAAATGATTATAAATAATTGAGGAAAGTTTCTAAATATGTACTTGCATTCTGCACTTTGATTGCAAGGATGTTCACAATGATTTATCTAGAATGATATTTATCCTGGCATTATTTCTTTTAATTGTTTAAATAATGAAATACTTTAAATATATAGGAACTGGGGAAAATAATATAACACAAACTTATGTATCCATAACTTCTATAAAATAAATGTTAATACTTTCCATATTTGCTTCAAATAAAAAATAGCAAATAAGTTAAAATTTTGCCCCTCTTATCTGTTTTCCTTTCTCCTTAGAGGGTAACCACTCTATGGAATTCAGTATTTACAATTTTATTATTTCTTTTATTAAACATATATATATATATCCTGAGACATTATATAATATTGATTTATAGGCTTGAAATATGATGGAAAATGACAACAAACTATAACTTACTTCTACAACTTGCTTTTTATACTCTACATTTTGTTTCTGAGATTTAACTATGTGAGTTAACTAATTTTAAAGAATGTGTAGAAACCCATTGTAATAATATGCCACAATTTATCTGTCCATTTTTCTGTTGATTGTAATTTAAGTTTCTTCCAATTTTTCTCTATTATGAAAAATGCTACAATGAATATCGTTGATGACGCTCTCCTTCTTGAAATACTACTGCCTTCTTTTGATGTTTTTGACGCTACCATCTCTTGCAATTCCTCCCAAATCATTAATGACTTATTCTCATTCTGCTGTACTGACTTCTCCTCTATCCAGACTGAATATTAGTGAGGCCCTGGGCTCAGTTCTGGGCTATCTTTTGACTTCCTATCCTTTTCTCTCTGAGTGTTCTCATTAAATTCCATAACTGTACATATCCATAAAGTGGTGACTCCAATGTGGGCCTCTCTATTCAAAATCTGCCCTCTGAGCTCAGACTTGCAGAACCATGGGCTTATTTGGCATGTCTAATTGCATGAGTGATAGCCATCTCGGAATTAGCAAACTCAAAGGAAACTCTTGATTCCTCTTCAGAAAAAAAAAAAATCTTGCCCATTCTCCACCATCTCAATAAATACTACCAACATCCACTTAATTACTAAAGGAAGAAATCTTTGAGTCATCATTGACCTGTTCCTTTGCCCCGTCCCCTACCCAAAGCATTCATTCTTGTCAATAAATCTTGTCAGCTTTGTCTCCAGCATGTATCTCACATTTGCCCTCCTTGCTCCATCATTACTACTCCCATCTTTATCCATCTACGTTATCACAAACACAAGTGACTCCTAACCGTTATCTTTCCCCTACAGTTCAGTCTCCACATAGCAGCAAAAAAAGGTATTGAAAGTGTAAATCAAGTCACTTTACTATCTTGCTCTTCTTAGAGCAACACTCATATTCATTAAAATGATTTCCAAGCTAGAAGATCTGAAACAATTTTGACAACGTGAAAGGAAATATTCCACCCAAATTCAAGACATTAAATAGCTACAGTAATCAAGACTATGTGGTATTGTGGAGAAGTATATGTGGCAGACAGAGAGACACATGGATCCTTGGGACAGAATAGAAAACCCTGATAGATCTACACAAACATGACCAAATGATTTTTCACAAAGATGTAAAAGCAATTCAATGGGGGAAAAAAAGCTTTTTCAAAAAATGGTGTTAATTGAACAGTCGCAGTCTAAGAGGAAACAAACAAAAAAACCCTCAAACTAAACTTCATACTATATATATGCTGAAATAATTCAAAATGGATCATGGACTTAAACGTAAACGTAAAACTATAAATGTTTAGGAAAAAAACAGGAGAAAAGATTCAGTCTAGGGCTAGGCAAAGTGTGTTCAGACGACATCAAAAGCATAATCCATAAAAGGGAAAATTTATAAGTTGAACTTCAACAAAATTAAAATCTTTTGCTCTGAGAAAGACTCTGTTAAGAGGATGAAAAGGCAACTTACAGATTGAGAGAAAATATTTTTAAACCACAAGCTGATGCAGGATTAGTATCTAGAATATATAAAGAATTCTCAAAAATTAACAATGAAAAAGCAAACAATCCAATTAAAAAATGGGCAAAAGATACGAACAGAAATTTC
Source organism: Equus asinus (assembly GCF_041296235.1). Classification (NCBI taxonomy): domain Eukaryota; kingdom Metazoa; phylum Chordata; class Mammalia; order Perissodactyla; family Equidae; genus Equus; species Equus asinus. The sequence goes on from NC_091820.1 coordinate 74,471,597, forward strand.
AATAAAGAGTAAATGCAGATGGCAAATAAGCACGTAAAATGATGTTCAACATCACTAGCCGTTAGGGAAGTGTAAATTGAAAGCACAATGAGCTATCAATTAGAACTCAGATACATGCATATTTATCAGGATACCAGATGAAAAATAGAGGCAGCACAAAATGCTGGTGAGGATGCAGGGAAACTAGATCACTCAAACATTGCTGGAATGTGAAATGGCACCCCCTTCTGCAAAATAATTTGCCAGTTTCTTGTAAAACGAAATATACAACTATTATAGGATTCAGCAACTGCACTCCTGGGCTTTTATCCCAGAGAAAGGAAGACTTACTTTCACTTAAAAACCTGTAGAGAAACGTTCCTATCAGTTTTATTCGTAATAGCAAAATACAGAAAACAACCCAAATGTCCTTCAATGGGCGAATGGTCAAATAAACTGTGGCACATCCATAGCATGGAACACTATTCAGAAATTTAAAAAATGGATGGACTATTAGTAAACACAACTTCAATAAAGCTCCAAACAAGTATTCTGAGGGGAAAAAGACAATTCCGAGAGGTGACACACTATGTGATTCCATTTATATTACATTCTCGAAATGATAAAATTATAGAAATGGAGAACAGATTAGTGTCTGCCAGATGTCAGAGACAGGAGTGACGAAGAAGATAAGATGAGTGCAGCTTTAAAAGGGCAACAAGGGGCCGGCTCCGTGGCCCAGTGGTTAAGTTTGCAGGCTCCGTTGCGGCGACCCAGGGTTCGGAGCCTGCCTGCGGACATGGCACCTCTCGTCAGGCCACGCTGAGGCGGCGTCCCACATCCCACAACTAGAAGAACCTGCAACTAGGATATACAACAATGTACAGGGGGGGTTTGGGGAGACAAAGCAGAAAAAAATAAAGGACAACAAGAGGGATCCTTGTGGTGACGGAAATGTTCTGTATCTTTACTGTATGAATTTCAATATCCTAATTGTGATATTGTACTATAGTTCTGCAAGATATTACCACTGGGGAAAACCGGATAAAGGATAAAGGGAATCTCTCTGTAGTATTTCTTAGAACTGCATGTGAAACTATGATTTTCTAAAAAAAAAAATAGGTTAATTTAAGAAAAAAGTAAAGAGAAAAAATGTCTTCCAAGACTTCACATGAACTAGACTTCCTCTTCATCTCTGACCTCATCCCACATCATTCCCATTTTCTATGATCTAGCCACAACTGGACTGATCCCTACCTCAAATAACACTGAGCTGTCTCTTGCCTCGGATCTTTCACACTCGCTGTTCCCTCTGCCTGAAATAATTTTTCCATCACCTATTACCTAAGTAACCACCATCGAACATCTCTTTCTCTGTTTTAGTCTCTTGTTTCTTTCATTCATAGCACACTTAAAATCTGTTATAATCTTGTTTATTTATTTGTTTAACATGTTTAATGTGTCTCTCACTGTGAATGTAAGCTGCATCGTCTGCGGCCAGCACAGTCCCAGGTACATAAAGGGTCCCAAACAAATATCTGCTTCTTCTCATGACTCAACTAAAATGTTATATCTTTCTTTTTAAATTTAATTACTTTATTGAGGTCGCATTAGCTTATAACATTGTATAAATTTCAGGTGTACTTTATTATATATCGGTTTCTGTATAGACTGCATCATGTTCACCACCAATAGCCAATTTTTAAAATTTTTTTAAATTGAGATTCATAATAGTTTACATCATTGTGAAATTTCAGTTGTACATTATTTCTTGTCTGTCACCACATACGTGCTCCCCTTCACCCCCTGTCCACCCTCCACCCCCCTTCTGCTGGTAATCACTGAAATATTTTCTCTGTCCATGTGTTTGTTTATATGCCTCATATAAGTGAAATCATATGGTGTTTGTCTTTCTCAGTCTGTCTTATTTCACTTAGCATAATACCATCCAGGTCCATCCACGTTGTTGCAAAAGGGATGATTTGTCTTTTTTTATGGCTGAGTAGTATTCCATTGTATGTATATACTACATCTTCTTTATCCAATCATCAGTCAATGAGCACTTGGATTGCTTCCATGTCTTGGTTATTGTGAATAGTGGTGCAATGACCATAGGGGTATATATGTCACTTTGGATTGTTGATTTCAAGTTGTTTGGGTATATACCCAGTAGTGGGATAGCTGGGTCATAAGGTACTTCTATTTTTAGTTTTTTGAGGAATATTCATACAGTTTTCCATAGTGACTGCACCAGTTTACATTCCCACCAGCAGTATATGAGCGTTGCCTTTTCTCCACATCCTCTCCAACATTTGTTGTTTTTGGTCTTCGTAATTGCAGCCATTCTGACTGGTGTAAGGTGATATCTCATTGTAGTTTTGATTTGCATTTCCCTAATGATTAGTGATGTTGAGCATCTTTTCATATGCCTGTTGGCCATCTGTATACCTTCCTTTGAAAAATGCCTGTTCATACACTCTGCCAATTTTTTGATTGGGCTGTTTTTTTTTTATTGTTGTTGAGTTGTGTGAGTTATTTATATACTTTGGATATCAACCCCTTGTCTGATAAGTGATCTGCAAATATTTTCTCCAAGTTTGTGGCTTGTCTTTACATTTTGTTGATGATTTCCTTTGCTTTGTAGAAGCTTTTTACTCTGATGTCCCATTTGTTAACTTTTTCTTTTGTTTCCCTTACCCAAGTAGATATGGTGTTTGAAAAGATGTGGCTAAAACCAATGTCAAAGAGTGTACCATCTGTATTTTCTTCTGGGATTTTTATGGATTCAGTTCTTACATTCAAATCTTTAATCCATTTGGAGTTATTGTGCATGGTGCAAGACAATGGTCTACTTTCATTCTTTTGCATGTAGCTATCCAGTTTTCCCAACACCATTTATTGAAGAGACTTTCCTTTCTCCATTGTATGTTCTTGGCTCCTTTGTCAAAGATTAACTGTCCATAGATGCCTGATTTTATTTCTGGGCTTTCAATTCTGATCCATCGATTTGTTTGTCTGTTTTGGTGCCAGTACCATGCTGTTTTGATTACGATAGCTTTTGTAGTATGTTTTGAAGTCAGGGATTGTGATGCCTCCAGCTTTGTTCTTTTTTCTCAGAATTGTTTTGGCTATTCTGGGTCTTTTGTTGTTCTATATGAATTTTCAGATACTTGTTCTATTTCTGTGAAGAATGTCATTGAGATTCTGGTTGGGATTGCATTGAATCTGTAGATTCCTTTAGGTACTATAGACATTTTGACTATGTTTATTCTTCTGACCCAGGAACATGGAATATCTTTCCATTTCTTTCGGTCTTCCTCAATTTCTTTCAGTAATGAATTATAGTTTTCCATGTACAGGTATTTCATCTCTTTGGTTAAGTTTATTCCTAGGTATTTTATTCTTTTTGTTGCAACTGTAAATGCAGCTGTATTCTTGATTTCTTTTTCTGCTAGTTCATTGTTAGTGTATTGGAATGCAACTGATTTTTTTAAACTGACTTTGTACCCTGCAACTTTGCTGTAGATGTTGATTATTTCTAGTAGTTTTCTGGTGGATTCTTTAGGGTTTTCTATATATAGAATCATGCCATCTGCAAATAGCAAAAGTTTCATTTCTTCCTTTCCAATTTGAATTCCTTTTATTTCTTTGTCTTGCATAATTGCTCTGGCCAATACCTCTAGTGCTATGTTTAATAGGAGTGATGAGAGTGGACACCCTTGTCTTGACCCTGTTCTCAGAGGGATGGCTTTTAGTTTTTCACCATTAGGTATGATGTTGGCTGTGGGTTTGTCATATATGACCTTCATTATGTTGAGGTACTTTCCTCCAATACCCATTTTATTGAGAGTTTTTATCATAAGTGGATGTTGGATCTTGTCAAATGCTTTCTCTGCGGTCTATTGAGATGATCACGTGGTTTTTATTCCTCATTTTGTTAATGTAGTGTATCACATTGATTGATTTGTGGAGGTTGAACCATCCTTGCATCACTAGAATGAATCCTACTTCATTGTGGTGTACAATTCTTTTAATGTATTGCTGTATTTGGTTTCCCAATATTTTGTTGAGGATTTTTGCATATAAGTTCATCAGTGATATTGGCCTGTAGTTTTCCTTCTTTGTATTGTCCTTGTCTGGTTTTAGTATCAGTGTGATGTTGGCCTCATCGAATGTGTTAGGAAGTGTTCCATCTTCTTCAATTTTTCAGAACAGTTTGAGAAGAATAGGTAGTAAATCTTCTTTGAATGTTTGGCAAAATTCTCCAGAGAAGCCATCTGGTCCTGGACTTTTGTTTTTGGGGAGGTTTTTGATTACTGTTTCAGTCTCTGTACTTGTGATTGGTCTGTTCAGATTCTCTGTTTCTTCTTGATTCACTTTTGGGAGATTGTATGAGTCTAGGAATTCATCCGTTTCTTCTAGGTTATCAAGTTTGCATATGATATAGTTTTATAGTTTATCTCTTATAATCCTTTGTATTTCAGCAGTATCTGTTGTAATTTCTCCTCTTTCATTTTTAATTTTATTTATTTGAGCCTTCTCTCTCCTTTTCTTGGTGAGTCTGGCTGAAGGTTTTTCAATTTTGTTTATCTTCTCAAAGAAGCAGCTCTTAGTTTCATTCATTCTTTTTAACTAATTTTTTACTATTTCATTTATTTCTGCTCTGATCTTTATTATTTCCATCCTTCTGCTGACTTTGGGCTTTGTCAATTCTTTTTCTAGCACTGTTAGGTGCATTTTAAGATTACTTATTTGAGATTTTTCTTGCTTGTTGATGTGGGCCTGTATTGCTATGAATTTCACTCTTATGACTGCTTTTGCTGCATCCCATAAAACTTGGTATTTTGTATGTTCATTTTTGTTTGTCTCCAGGTATTTTTTAATTTCCTCTTTGATTTCTTCAATGATCCAATGGTTGTCTAATAGCATGTTGCTTAGTCTCCACATTTTTCTGACTTTCCCACTTTTGTTCTTGTGGTTGATTTCTAGCTTCATAGCATTGTGGTCAGAAAAAATGGTTGTGATTATTTCAATCTTCTTGACTTTATTGAGGCATGCCTTGTTACCCAGCACATGGTCTATCTTTGAGAATGTTCCATGGGCACTTGAAAAGAATGTATATTCTGCAGGTTTTGGATAGAATGCTCTATATATGTCTATTAAGTCCATCAGGTCAAGTGTTTGATTTAAACCTACTATTTCCTTGTTGACTTGTTGTCTGAATATCTGTCCATTGAAATAAGTGGGGTGTTGAGGATCCCTACTATTATTGCATTGCTGTTAGTTTCTCCCTTTAGGTCTGTTAATAATTGCTCTATGTACTTTGGTGCCCCTTTGTTAGGTGCATATACATATTAATATGTGTTATGTCCTCTTGGTGGAATGTCCTTTCTATCACTAAATACTACCCCTCTTTGTCTCTCATTGTCTTTTTTAACTTGAAGTCTGCTTTGTCTGATAAAAGTATGGCAACACCTGCTTTCTTTTGTTGTCCATTAGCTTGGAGTATTGTCTTCCATCCCTTCACTCTAAACCTATGTTTGTCTTTACAGCTAAGGTGTGTTTCCCAGAGATACCATATTTTTGGGTCTTGTTTTTTAGTCCATCCAGCTACTTTGTGTCTTTTGATTGGAGAGTTCAGTCCATTTAGATTTAGAGAGATTAGTGCTATATGAGGGCTGAATGCTGCCATTTTCTCTCTTGTTTTCTGGTTGTTCTATGTTTGCACTGTTTATCTCCCATTCTATTTCTGGCTGCCATTTCATTTTGTTGGTTTTCTGAGAGAGATTTCTCAGTTCTCTCTCTTTTGGTGAATTGTGGTTCTGCTCTGATTTTTGTTTAGTGGTTACTGTGAGGATTGTATGAAAGATACTGAGATGAGATAGGCCATTTTCTTATAGCCTTTTATGTCCATTAATCTAAGCAGGTTCCTTCCCTTTCCTCTACCCTTCTGAGTAATTGCTGTTACATACTGTTATGTTTTTAATTTTGTGAGTTTGTGGCTAAGTTGAAGTGTTTATCATTACTTTTGATGCTCTCCTTCCTTTCTCCTTTAAGTTGCAATTGAGCCTTTGCCTTCCTGTTCTAGTAGAGAGCTGCAGGTTTCTGATCATGTCTGTCTGTTTATCTCCTTGCTCAGAGCTTTGTAGACCTTTGCCTTTTTGTTGCCAGTCTGAGGGCATCTTTAATTATTTCTTGTAGGGGAGGTCTAGTGGTGATGAACTCCCTCAGCTTTTGTTTATCTGGGAAAGCTTTTATTTCTCCATTGTATCTGAAGGAAAGTTTTGCTGGATAGAGTATTCTTGGGTGAAAGTTTCTGCTGTGAAATCCCTGAAAGCCTATCCACGGATAGGGTTTCCTTTGTAGATAATTTTCTTCTGCCTTGCTGCTCCTAATATTCTTTCTTTATCCTAAACTTTTGCCATTTTTACTATTATATGCCTTGGAGAGGCTCTTTCTGCATTCATAAGTTAAGTGTTAGATTAACTTCATTTCTCTGTAAATCTGAAATCATTTCCATGTTTGGGAAGTTCTTAGCAATTATTTCTTTGAACAAGCTCTCTGCTCCTTTCTCCCTCTCTTCTCCCTCTGGGATACCTATAATCCTTATGTTGCTTTTCCTAATTGATTTGGATTTCTCGAAGAATTTCTTCACTTTTTAAAAATCTTAGTTCTGTCTCCTCCTCCACCTGTAGAATTTCTGCATTTTTATCCTAAGAAGACTAATTATTTCCTCCATAAGATCAATTCTATTTCCTAATGATTCTAGATTATTATTTCATAACTGTGTTTTTCATATCCAGAATTTCTGCTTGATTTTTTTTTTATAGTTTCAATTGGGTGAAGAGATTCACTTTATTGCTGAGCTCCTTGAATTGTCTTTCCATGTTTTTTTGTAAGTCATTGAGTTTCCTTATGACGGCTATTTTGAATTCTACACCATTTAGGTTGTATATTTCTGTGTCTTCAGTGATGGTCTCTGGAGAATTGTCATTTTCCTTCTGGTCTGAATTGTTGCTGCAGTTTCTTATGGTATTTGATGAGCTAATCTTTTGTCAGAGCATTTGTGGCATTCTTAGGATGAAGATTCCCTTGTTACCACTAGTGGGGAGCAGGAGCAGTGTTTCTGGCTCCACCTCGTATGCTGGAACCTGTGGGGGTATTATGGCTGCTTGCCACAGCCTGGGATGCATTCAGGCACTTGTGTGGACTGTCCTTGTCTGGCGGGGCTCCCTTGCTAGGTTAGGGCCCTCTTTGGTGTGTCAAGGGTGCACTAAGCTCCCCCTTCCTACCACAAAGTGATCACCAGTGGACTCAAAGCTACCACCCAGGACACATTGCCTCTTTGGGAGTGCAGTTGCACTGTGAGTGCTTGCCTGTGCTTGGGAAGTGTTTGCCCGAGGTGATGTCCCTGTTTATGATCTGCAGTGTGCAGGGCCACTGAGCTTGGCTGGTGGGGCTTCCCTGCTGGGACCCAGGCTATGGCTGCTCCTTGACAGCCCTTGGGCACAATGGGCTCCCCATCCTCACCAGGAAATTAAGCATGCATGGGGTCAAAACTGCTGTGCCTTTTCCCACAGCTGCCTGGACAGGTTCCCTCTTTGGGAGTGCAGCTGCACTGTGAGCGTTGGTGCATACCCAAGAAGTTTTTACCCCAGAGCAGAAATCTGCTGAGGTCCCTGGTTATGATCTGAAGTCTGCAGGGCCATTGAGCTTGGCTGGTGGGGTTTCCCTGCTGGGACTTGGGCTATGGCTGCTGCTTTATGGCACAGGGGCACAGTGGGCTCCCTCTCTCTGCCAGAAGAGTGACTGTGAGCGCAGGCTAAGGGTTACCACCTCCTCCTCTTACAGTTGCCCTGCTGCATGTTCCAACTTTCCAGGCATTTGCACCAGGTTGGAAAGTGTTTGTGTGTTTGCACAGGGCTATGAGGGGAGAGCAAGGTATGCTCACCTATCTCTTCCACTTCCCAAGGGGCCAGTCTATCCACCCTCAGATGTATAGCTGTGTGTGTGTCTCTCAGGGGTCCTGTTGTGCTGTGTGGTCTCCCTCTGTTGGTCAGTGAGTGTCCATTTCATTGTAGTTCAAAAAGGGGAGAGATGAAGGGAACAGCTCACTCAACCATGTTGCTAACATCACCCAATCTAAAATGTTATATCTTGAAAGAAATCTTAGCTAAAATCCCCCACTTACTTCCTGATGAAAATTATACTATTCATGATTTTCTTTTATACTTATCCTCACTTGAAAGTGAGTTCCATTAGAGAAAGAATATTGTAGGTGTTTAATAATATTTTTGTATGATCAAACGAATGAATTTATTTTTTGAATGAATGAAAAAATAAGCATGACTATGTCTTAGTAAGAGTAAGATCCATAGTTTAATATCACATGTAATATGTGTCAGTCCTCCCTTATTGTCTTTAGTTTATTCTGTTTGGCCTCTTGGTTTCATTACAATCAAACACAATAAATAGTCTCTTGATATAAACCTTTTTGACAATTATTTTTATAACAAGTGTTTTAGTTCTTCAGCGTTCAACCTCCATTCTACCATCTATTGTTTTCTGCATTTGAAGCTTCTATGAGACAACAGTCACTTCCCCTTATTCAGCTCTTTCCTTTCTCCCCCATGTCTTGTTTAATTTCTGTCCAAGTCATGATATCACTATATGTCACTTCTTTCCATTCGTGGGTTGCTCATATCAAATTCAGCTTCTGTTAATCTACATTTCCCTTTCTTCTGATACTCATATTGATGAGCATATGGTCTCCTTCCAATACGTTCCTCCTTACTCTTGGTTGAAGTTCATTTGGTCCTTAGAAACAATTCTCCAAAGTGCACTATACAAGTATTGTGTACTCTGTTTACTAGTGAAAGAATTGAGGATCAAAAATTGTTGTTTCTTCAATATCACACAGTCAGGAAGAACCCAGATGTACTGTCTTCTCTTCGGGGCAATTACCAATACACCTAATTTTATAATGCTTTGTCCTAATTAAAATGGACTTAAGTCTTGAAACTTGGGAGGAAATGTTGAGAACTTCAGGCCCTTGGAATTAGGCAAGATACTTCAGGTTAGAGGGGCTTTTGGCATTCGTCATATTAATTTTGAATCAGAGAGCGAGGCTAACCTTATAAGAATGGCATGCCTGATGCTTTGTTTTTAGATTTTAAACAGTTCTTGGTCACTTTGAGGAAGGTTAAAGACTGCGGGAAAATGCAAGCCTTTCTTCTAACCTTTGGTAACAAGTCTCTCCCTAAGCAGGGGTTATTTAAAACTTTTTGTGCCAGGGACCTCTTTAGCACTCTAGTGAAGCCTGTGGAATTCTTCTTAGAGTAATACTTTAAAATGAATAAAATAAACAGAATTAAAAAGAAAATCAATTATATTGAAATACAGTTATGAAAACATATTTTTAAAAATGTGTGATGCAATTGTGATACAATATATGTCCTTCTCTGTTAACCCATTAAATAACAAGGTCTAATAACTAACAAATTTAGAATGATGATGACTATAAATAACATTGTATTTAACAACAGTAATGTGATGTGAGAATATTTATGATTTCTATTGGTGATAAAGTCATAGGATTATCACTCCTGCCGTGATTTGTTACTTGCATCCACAATTGAGGGAAATGCCAAAGTTCAGATTAGTGAAAAAGTACCATTTTTTCCTATTCAAGTTTACATACCCCTGAATTTCCCCAAATTAAGAATCCATCTTAAGAGGTGTGCACAACTATTTCCCCAAAGAATGACTCAGTCACGTTTGTGCTGCTGACAGCACTGCTCTCCCCATGAGGAAGGAGAGAAATCAGTTTCAATGTATTGCTTTTAATTGCTTTCATAGAAGATAATCTATAAAGAAATGAAATAGGACACTGTGACACTACTGCTGTGATAGAATCTCTCTGACTTTCAATATGGCATCAATTTGATTTCCTTGAGGATATGAAAGATATACTAAGCAGGAAACCTTTGCATTAGAAATGAGAGATAATCAAATTCTTAATCAACCTAACTTCCTTCTTTCCCAGAAATACAAATTACACCCGAGGATGCAAACACCAGGGAGCTGTCATAAAATTCTATATTCAGTTTTAAGAATAAATATTCTAATTTTTGGCAATCCATATATCAAGAAGATTTTTTAAAAACACAACAAAGAGCATTTTTATATAGTACTTTGCATTTTTGCCAATGGAAATGCTAATGGAAATCAGCAAATATTACTTTTTAATATCCAGATTATATTTCTAATTAACAGGTAGCAAGATTCCACTAAGCTTCTGTCTGCTATCCTAAATGCCAGAACCAGAAAATCTAGTGCTTAACAAGACCTCCAAATAGCACAAGGGTTACTTTAGTGCCCTCAGGGCTTACATGTATATTTATCTAAGTTTATAAAAGTTTATACAAGTTCTATGTAGGGATAATATATAATGATGTTAACTTATTTATATTACTAAATAAAATCCTGGTAGGATACAGCAGAGGAGTTTTTGGCCTCCACCATAAATTGGGCATTTGTTATTTTTCTGTGATTTTATTATTCACATGGATTCAATCACTCCAGGAAGGTACGTACTTATGAAGGGGATGAAGGTGGGGAATTATTCTCAGGATACAATAAAAGGCTTTCTAAATATGCAGCAAACTTTAAAAAAAAATTTCATTATCAATTGATTGGAGTAGTAATAATCTGCTCTTGGATTGCATTTGCCTACCTTGGAACAAAAGTGAAGTAGCTTGAAAAATACCAGAGTTCTTACATGTGTTCATTTTCACTCAATGTTTTCAGATTAGCCTAAGTTTTACTCACAAATGACCGATAAACAAAAACTATTTACCTGGTGCACACAGCTAATTCCTGTCTGCATAGTCTTGATATGAGGTCTTAACTTGGAATTGGTTAAGGACTTCTTTACTTTTTACAGTTCACTGTGGCACAGCTTCATTTTCTACTGACCTTCTATTTTCAGTGTAGCTCAGTATTTCTGAAAGTATCTTCACAGGATGCTAATATAGATACTGCAATGTTTTCCATGATCATAGAAATTTAAACAAGTCTCTATAAAGTTCATTAGATTTCATCATTGAAAAACTTAGATTTTCAATATGCTAAAACTAATAGTTCTTTTTTCAAAACGAGGAATGAGACACGCACCTCTTTTCCTATACTTACTGAAAATGAAAAATGTTTGTTCAGAGTACCTCATGGAACTTCTAGCATAGTGTTTTTAGCACAGAGTGTAGTGGCTAAAGTCACATAGTCAGAAATTACACTGCCCCTGTTTGAATTCTCGCTCTGCCATCACCAGAAAAGCCAGATTGAGCAAGTAATTTAACCTTTTTGTGTATAAATTTTACCACCTGAAAACTGAGGATAATGATAGTATATACCTAACTGGGTTGTTGTGAGAATGATGTGAGTTAATATTTGCAAAGTTCTTAATACAAAATAAGTGCACAGTGAAATTATTATTTTTAGTATTATAGCTACTATTGGGAACTCACTTTAGATAAGGCTGCAAAAAACACTGTATTCTAATATAGGAATACAAGTTACAGTCAAGGCCTTGCCACTATATATGTGATTTGGGACAGACTATTTCATTCATTTAATAAGTAATACACTATTTTAATAAAATAAAGGTAAACACAATCATCTCAATAGATACAGCAAAGTAGTTTCATAAAAATGTAACATCCACTCATGCTAAAAATACTCAACAACCTAGGAGTGGGAGGAAATTTCCTGAACCTAATAAAGAGCATCTACAAAAATCTCACAACTAACATCATGCATAATAGTGAGAGACTGAAATATTTCCCCCAAAGATAAAGGAATAAACTAAGATGGTTCACTCTCACCAGTTCAATTCAACATTGTACTGGAGGTTTTAGCAAGGAAGATAAGAAAATAAAACAAAATAAAAGGCATCCATTTTGGAAAAGAAGAAGTAAAACTATCTTTATTCAGACACATGATCTTGTATATAGGAAATCCTAAGGGATTACAGAAAATAACTAATAGAACTAGTAAACCAGTTCAGCAAGGTTGCAGAATATATCATGGATATACCAATAGTAATTGTATTTCTATACACTAACTATGAACAATCTGAAAATGAAATTATGATAGTTCCATCAATAATAGCATCCAAAATAATATTTAAGAATAAATTTAACAAAACAAATTTAAGAGTTGTATGCTGAAAACTACAAAACATCCTTTAACAAAATTAAATAAGACAAATAAATGGAAAATGAATTAAGTGTTCATGGATTGGAAGAGTTAAGTTTTTCTTAACATGGTAATACTCCTTAAATTGATTTACAGATTCAACAGAACCTCTACCAAAACGTTACCCTTTTTTTGTAGAAATTGACAAGCTGATCCTAAAATTCATATAGAAAAGCGAGAGACTCTGAGTAGCTAAAAAAAAAATCCTGAAAAAGAAGAAAAATGTTGGAGGACTCATCTATTTTGAAAAGTTATTATAAAGTCACAGTAATCAAGACTGTGAAACTGGCATATGGATAGATATGAGGATCAATGAAAGAGAATTCAGATCCTGAAATAAATGTGTCATTTACAGTCAGTTGATTTTCAACATGGACGCTAAGAAAATTCAATGGGGAAAGAATAGAGTTTTTGACAAATTGTGGTGTAACAACTGGATGTCCACTTGCAAAAGAATGAAGTTGGGCCAGTACCTCACAAAAATGAACTCAAAATGGATCAAAGACTTAAATCTGAAAGCTAAAACTATAAAACTCCCTAAATAAACCTTCATGATCTCAGATTAGGTAATGATCTGTTAGATATGATGCCAAAGCACAGGCAATAAAAGAAACATATTGGTAAATTGGAGTTAAATCAAAATTAAAACCTCTTGCTCTTCAAATCACACCATCAAGACAATAAAAAGGCAACACAAAGATTAACAGGAAATATGTGCTATTCTTATTGCTGAATAAGGGACTTGTGTGCAAAACATGTAAAAAACTATTACAACTCAGTATTAGGAAGCCAAATAATCCAATAATACAGTAGAGAGATTCTATAGTAAATACGTATACTTTGATGGCACAGAAGACGGAGTCTGACTTATTGAGGGAGTCAAGAATATTTTAACAAATGAATCTATTATTGAGTTGTCCCTCATTCTTCCTTCACCTGAAAATAGTGAGAGTAATGTTTGACCCATTTGACATTCCTGTTAACAATCTAATGAATGTAAAAATTGACAGTGAGTGTGACATATGTAATACACTTGTAATTTAGGTAAAAGTTAAAGACTTTGCTGATATTGCTGTAGTTTGTTGCACTTGATTAAAAAGCACGCACAGAGAGAGATTAAAACATGCCGTCTAGTTACACTTACCATTTCTGGAACACTTCAGATTGCCAGCCGACAGATTCCCTCTGAGTGAACTGGAGTATAAATGACCCATCAGAATATCCCACAATGGGCAAAAAAGGCTAAGCCTTTATAATCCCACTGACTAGTCACCAGGCATTGGAATAAAGGCCATACTGTGAAGAGCACACCCTTGGATGATGTGTTTCTCTGCAGCTGAGGCAAACCTGGAAGGATCTGACAGATATTGCCTGCTAACATCATTCCCAGTAGCTGAGGCAAGTCCCTCCTTGAAGGGGAATACGAATGATGAATCTCTGAGTCTGCCACAGTCTGTCCTTTGTACCACTTGATCCATTTCTTCATATACTTTTTGGAAGCAATTCCTCCAGGATTCTAGTGGATTTCTCTTCCTGGGAAAAACTTAGAGGAGGAAAATTACTGGAAAAACTAATAGTCTCTGCTGTGGTAGCTGCCCTTGAGGTCAAAACAGATTCTTATCATTTTCCTCCTCTAATAACCATTGTAAATTTCTCTCATCTACATTTACCACTTTTGTTGGTCTCAGTGGCTCAGTGGTGTGACATAGATCCCCATCTCTAGGGAGTCTGACCCTCTGGTCGTGGTGTTCTTCTCAGGTCAGTATAAATATACTTTTTAATTACTGTCACAATGGGCAAGGGAATACAAAGAGCCACTTTAGTGGATCATGTAAATGCCAAACATATTGCTATCTGCTGCCATTGCATATCAGCAGGCATACCTCCTCCTGATAATAAAGATTAATTGCTCCTGTCAAGATGCTGATGTCTCTATTAGCCTTATGGTTTCTGGACATAAAGATCTCAAAATGTCCAGGTGGCAGCCACTGTTCAATAGGACTTTTGCTGTGTTCTCCAGCAAGAGTGTTCCCCTTTAGTGACCAGTACTTTTAACACTGCAGAGCCCAGAGTTGTGGTGATGAAAAGCACACATTCCCCCATGGTTTGTTGGGATTGATGTTATGTAAGACAAATCTTGCTTTTACATCTTGGTTCTCAGACCCATGGATTTTACCTATTTCAGACACAGTATCATACAAAGTTCTTTATTCAATGAGTATATTGTGGTGTCTCATCATCACACAGTGTTGCTCCAAGATACTGTTTCGTCTATGCCTTAAGCAAGCTGTTCAAAAACTCTTAAAAGGCTGACAGCTTCTTAATAGTGTAGTATGTGATGTGGCCAGTGGATCCCATGGTCACGGTCCCATTCCTACACCTCCACTGCTATAAATAAGGTCCTCTGATCTGATGTGAGATATATGTAATCCTATGCCAATGGATCAAATATTCAGTAAGCCCTTGGATAGTGGTACTAATTGACACTCTGTGGGTGAAAAGGTAAAACTATACTTGTAGTACAAATCGATCCCTATTAAAACTAATCTCTCACCCTTCCATAATGGAAGAGGTGCAATTTGGTCCACTTGGCACCAAAATGCCAATTGATATCATTGAGGAATAGTGGCATGTTGGGGACGCATTTTTGATCTCTGTTGCTGGCTGGATGAACATTTGGGAGAAACAGTAACTAAATAATCCCTAATCAGCAGAAGCACATGCTGATGGGCTCATGTGTAGCTTCCATCCCATCCACTGTGGATTTTCCATTCACATGACCTTCATGTCAGCACTAAAGTAGCTGATAAGGAAAGTTGGCCTATGTCAGCTGGCCAAGTCACTTAGTCTACTTGGTTGTCTACTGCCTCTTCTGTGGTAGATTCTCTCTGGTAGGCATTAATTAAAGATATGAAAATATTCATACTTCATGTTCTCCCATATTTGCATCTACGTGTATCTACCCCAGATCTCCCAGACGCTGACCTTCCAATCTTTCTCCTTCCAAGCACCTGAAAAGTCAGATCGTGTGCCACAGTCCATTAGTCTGAATATATTCTAACCTCAGGTCACTTTTCCTTCCACAAAGTTGGATAATCAAGTGCACCTCCTGAGACTTTACCCATTTGGAATTATTTTGCTTGTCATTGACATTAAGGCATTTATATATCAAGTTGACCCATCTGTAAACCAAGCTGTGGGCATTTCCTTTTCTCTCAGCATATTATAAGTGATTCCTCATATGACAATAGATGTGTGTTGAGGGAAGGTCTATTCAAACAATGGTAAATACCATAGGGGTGTGGATTACATGCTCATACAGCTAACTTGTGTCCTCTGGTCCTGCTGATGCTCAATCTTGGATATACCACTTCCATTTAGGATGGAACGCTAGTGGGCCCATCTGAATTTATGAATTGGTGGGTGTGACGGAACTCAGCCCAGGACTGACAACGCTGGATGTATGGTCACTTGATGTTCTATGATAAGGGCTTTGTCTGCACCAGCACCAAATTTCACACCAGATGTTGTTTTTCAAAAGGTGAATTATTCTCCACTGTAGATTGAAAACCATTGCTTCAGCAGAACCCCAAATGGAACCCCAAGAACCTCTGTTTTCCTCTCCCATAGAATTTCCAATATACCCCACATGGCATCTTTTCTTTCACATTGAAGAGGATGTTTCAGCATGTGAACAAGCCCCTGAAAGTTCATAGGATTTATCTCCCATTCTCTGGAACACATGTGCTTTTGGTATGCTAGTCAGGTTTTGCTCATCTGCCCTGATTAGTATGATATCATCAATATAGTTAACGCAATATTCTGTGGGATGTCTAGATGGCTCTGATATCCTTGGATTATAACACCAGAGATGACGGGTAAGTTAACATACTCTGGGGCAAAACTGTAACTGTATAGTTTGTTTTTCCTGTGTGAACGTGAACTATTTCTGATTCTCTTGATCCTCTTTTCTAATAGTAACAGAAAAGTATATGTTTCCTAAATCAATGGCCACACATCCTGTTCCTGAGGTTATGTTAATTTGTTCTAGCAAAGATAATACTTTTAGAAGAATGGATGCAATTGAAGTTACTACTTGGTTGAGTTTGTGATAGTATACTGATATTTTCCAGAATCCATCTGGTTTCTGTAGGGGTCAAACTGATGAATTAAATAGAGCTAAGGTAGTTACCATCATCCTTGCAACCTAATTTTTAAGGACAGCTCTAGCTTCTACAATCCCCCCCTTAGGATGCTATATTACTTTTGACTTAATATCTTGTAGAGGAAAGGGACAGTTTCAGAGGCTTATACTTGGCCTTCCATAGCATTATACCTCTTACCCCACAAGGTAAGGGCCCAATGAGTGGGGTGTATCAACTATTACATATGTCAACCCCAAGTATACATACAGGGAATAAGGGAAATAACTACTGGATGGGTCCACTGATGTATGAAATCCTCAGTACAAGGGTCTTCTGTCAGGACTGCATTTATAACATAGTTGGCTTTACCTGCATTCTCACCGGGAGCCATGATAAATCTTTTGTCTCCAAGCATCAATGTCATCTTGAACCCTATGTCTACTAGTCCTCCATAAGTCTGGGAAATCTTTTTTCCACAGCTTACAGTTATTTGTGTAAATGGCTGTTGATCCCTTTGGGAAATATTTAGAAGAATCATTCCCATGCATATTTTTCATGGTTCTTGCAGGGTCTTTCCTCCGGGAGACCTAGCCTTCTCTTCTGGTAAGAAAATTTGATCTGAAAACTGGCTCAGATTTGAGAATGGGCAAGGGATCATGACTTTGTTTTTGAGACAGTCCTCATCCTCCTCATATTCTGTTGTTGATATCTTCTGATAGAACAACCTTTGTTGGCTGCCCTTCTATCTTGTCCCTAGGAACACCATGTTTTATTAACGATAACGATAATTTTCTGTGGGTCAGACCACCTTTTCTACTACTCTGACACTGCTATTCATAATGAAAATTGCATCCATTTGATTTTGGGCAGTTAAATGAGACCACCTGACCTCTAGTGTTTGGAGTTCTTACTTTTCATCCTCATTGCTGTCAGTCACTTTAGTTTTATAATGGGCTCTGCTACCATCAGACCTGGCCTTCAGAGAAAAGCTACCACTATCTTTTTAGTGATGCTGGTGTCCTTCTCACTAGCACATTCCTGATAGGCTTGGTAAATTTTGTATCCTCCATCCTCCAGATCTTTCTGTAGAACATAATCATCCACTGAATTTTCCAGATTTATGTAGTATATCTACTCCAGCACACTCACTTTCCTGAGCAGAGCCTAAACTAGGGTGAAGAGAGAGAGATGCCTAAGGTGCAAAATTTCTCAGGGTCATGTAGGTACTGACCCTGCACGTGCACAACCTTGAGGGTGAGTGCTCCCTTAAGAGTCAATCACTTAGGATGCAAAATTTAAGAAGGCACTTATTCTTAAAGTTGAATAAGTGTCTCCTTAGATTGTATGCCCCAAATACCTCACTTGCTTGTCTGTGTTCCATCCACCAACAGGGTCTTCATTGTCAGCCAGACAGTGAGTGATTGATCTTTGAAATTGCACCTTAACACCTCCTAGGTTGGAACATTTTTGGCTCCAAATGTCACAGGTTGGGCTCTCTGGAAGTAGATTCTGAGCCAAAGTTCAGTCTGCAGGGTGTTTATTAGGGATCGATACCTATGGAAAGGAGAGACAGGAAGCAGAATTAGGCAAGAGAAGTTAAACTGTCATGGAGCTCAACAATGCCTCCGCTAACTGTAAATGAAGCTCTGAAGAATACATATATATCAAAGTGTTCCACAGCGGGTTGAAATGACCAGGCTTTTATGGCCCCACTGAGATTAGTCACTGGATGTGGTCCACACAGGAAGGACCTACTCCTTGGCACATCAGGTTTCTGCAACTGTGTGAAACATGGAAGTAGCTGACAGGTAGAGACTGTTCACTGACAGCATTCCTAGAAGCTGGGACAAGTCCTTTCTTGGAGTGGATATCTAGATGGAGCATTTCCATGTCTGTTACACATACATCTAATGGCTGGTTGCTGGTTTGTTAGGTGACTAACATGGAAATTCGACCCCCAAAATACACTGTGTACTAAATAGGGATTGGATATCTGAACTGGATCTTGTATTTGCAGGAAGGTGAACATGAGACCTTCAGAGAGATAGTAAATAGAGAGTAATAGTGTAGAAGCACAGATACGGACAGAAACCATATGGCAGGAGAAGCAATGCATTAGCACAAGCATCGAGTTAGAAAAGAGTCAGGCTGTGGTAGTCTACAGAAGCATTACAAGCAGTGAAATTAGTAAATAAATTATTTAAATGGCAGAGTGTTAACATCAGAAGCAATGGATGCATGTTGTTAAGGGGACATTCAGATAATAGTTCTTTCATATACACTAAAATGGCTTTCCAGTTTCCATGGGTCCTGACTGTGTAGTAGGCAGATTGTTTCATGTCATCATTTTTCTTTGTGTCTTTATAATAAACTATTTTTATAGAGATAACCAGAGCTTTTATTTGTTTTTCAAAGTTGGAACAGCTTAACTAATTAGTTATATCTGGCAGCCTGGTAGAGATTGTATTCATATGGCATTTAGGCAGGATATGTCACTGATTTAGGTTGATCTAATGTTATCTATCTTGAGAAAGACAGTGGGGGGAACATCATGAGGTCCACATAAGGCATGAATTGTAAAGAAGCACAAGAAGTCCAGGAATGGATGTTGTGGCCAGGTATTGAGTGAGTGTGCACACGATATGTAGCACTGCTCTAAAGTCAGTTCAGGGGATAGAAGTGATTTTCCTATAGAGGCTTGAATAGACAGGACAGGAAAGTGCTATTCCCCTGAGGTTATTTGAGGCAGATATTTAGTGTCATTCATCAGGTGCAAAAGGAATCTGTAAAGGAAACCACAAAAATCAATGTAAGATTTGGAGCAGAATTAAATAAAGGAAAGGTTACATAAAGGGCAGGGGGAGAGAAAAAGGAGAAGGAAAGAAAGCAGTCAATGTTAATGTTTTTATTTTGCTTTTAGCACAAATTAAAGGAGGATAAGAGTATTGAAGGACTTGTGGTGGGGTAGGCAAGATATAGAAGAGATTTTGCATTAAAGTTCTATTACATTCATGATTACAAGTAGGTAAACAGCAAGCACGTATTAGTAATCTGATTAATCTTTAAATTAATTGTATTGTATTAATTCCATATGGCCTGAATTATGATGATTATCACTGTAATTAGTTTAATCTAAGAGTTTTATTTGTAGTCATTCCAATTCCCATGAGTTAAAAAACTAATATGGTTGCCAGATCAGTAAAGAAATTAGACTGATATCTGAAAATGCATCAAGAGAAAGATGACTTAGAATATCAGAAAGTCTTAGCTAGTGATTCTACTGAGTAGATGGATATTGACTTCATTTATTCCCTTCAGGAATGAAGTCATCTTATTAACATATAAGTAGTTAGAGATGGAATGTTTGGCTTGAACAATATAGTCAATACAAAGAAATCTTCCATAAAAATGATTGTGCTACATTGTCAAGTATTTTACATTTAGGGACAGAGGTGAAATTGCTTGATAAAGAAACTGGTGCATATGTGCTCTAGTGCAGTTTAAGAAGTCAGTGGAATGCACTGTGTAATCAGAAACAATTTTCATTTAAGGAGCTACTTCATGTGAAATTATGAGTGGTAAGTTCTATGATAAAATAGGAGACATTTATGCCAGTTGCCAAAGATTGGGTCATATAAAATCAAATGATGTTATCACAACTGACCCAGTGTTAAGAACCCAAGAAGAAAGAGAATATGACATAATTGTACTAACAACATTTTCCCAAAGGAATGTCGGGAAAATGCTGTAAAAAAAATAGCAGCACAAGAGAGTTTCATCAAGACATGATATTAGCAGGGATGAAGGGGAAATGAGAGACTAATAATCCATGAAGCGATCAATGAAGTATGTTATGATAGAAAAAGTAGGAGTGAACCAGGTGGTAAAGTTAAAGAAGAAAAAGAAAAGGAAGAAATAGTTCCTACTAGGCAAAGGTGATAGGCTGGGATTGTCTTGGAAAAGGTATTTGTTTTAATGTCTAGGGAGAGAGAAAAGTTGAAAAGAGAAATTTCTAAGGAAATTAAAGAAGACAAGTACAGAAATAAGACAAGGTTCATTTAGAAACCTTTCAAGGAACAAAATCTTAAATCAAGAGAAGTAGCATAGAACTGTGTACAAATAGATAAAAAAGAAAGACGAGAGTAATAAGAACATCTTAATGGATATTCTCAGAGATTTGCTTGCATGAAACATTTAAAGGATATTTATGCAGACACCAAAAGTGATGTTATAGAAAAAGAAAAACACAGGAAGTAAAAACTATATAGAAAATCATGTGTACTATAAGATCCCATTTTCGTAAAAGATATACAGTCAATTCTCATTATTCACAGTAGTTATGTCCTATAAAGTTGCCATAAACACTTAATTAGCAAATATTGAACCTTTTCTCCCAGGGGTAATACAGGGTCAGGTTTCTGTGAGCCTCTGGATACAAGTTATTTGTTAACTGATCAATACACAACCTTGTTTTACGCGTGTTTCTGTTTAAAGACATTTTAATATACATTGTTGATTCATTAACAATAAACTCATGGCCAACAGGACTATAACTCACGCCTGAACGAAGTTTTTCCTAACACAAGTATTTTCTCCATAAGGCACATCACAACCTTCTTGCACTTAGGAACACTGGAAAGTTCTTCATCACTATGCTTGGAGGCAATTTTAAACAGTGGAATCATCAAAAAAAAGTAAAAAAATTAGAAAAACATGTAACTAAGTAGACCATGCAAAGCTAGTTTTTTTACTGCATGAGAGCTGAAACAAGGTAGAGTGTTGTCGTGTTTGACCTCAGCTGGGAATGTGTTTATAAGGTGGCTCAAATTTCTCACTGCTCTGCCTTATCCTCAAATGACTATGTAAGGACTGCAAGTACTGATTTGGGGGTTATGAATAAATTTTAGCAATCAGGCAAGCATAAAAATATGGAATCTAGAAATAATGAAGATTCACTGTATCTCTATATTTCTATCTCTATATCTCTATCTCTACATTGCTGTCAATATATCATCTATCTAGCTGTCTATCATCTATCTGTTTGTCTCTTGAGAGGGAGAGAAAGAGAGACAGACAGACAGACTGGAAGGACATATTTTAACATATTAACATTATTTTTTCTGGGGGATAAGATTAGTGGAGGTTTTCCTCTTCTATTTGTTATTTTCCCCTGCATTTTTCTAGCTATTCTACAGTGATTATGTACTGCTTTTATAACAAGAATAAAAAATAAGTTATTTTCTTTTGTAAATAAAGATATTATTAATTTTATAAATAATACATAAAATATTAAAAGAAAGCTATGAAGCTATAATTAAATGCACACAGAGAGAAGAAAGCTTAATTGAAATGAGAAACATATAATTCACATCAGATTAAATATAGATAGGCACAGCCACAGTTTACAATACTCTAGAGAGGAAACAAAACAAAAAGAAGAAATAAAAAGAATAAGAATTTGAATTTATTAAATTTGTGGGAAAATTTGGATGTTTATAATGTTTGAGAATTGTGTGTGGAGTGTTGGTTGTCATTTGAAGAACTAAAATTATGAAAAAGTAAATTTATTTCTATGATTCAAAAAATGTTTATTAATGTTATCTGGAAAGATAGTATTGCCATTTGTGCCTGGGACGTTTGTGGCATAATATTCGTGTGTGTGTGTGTGTGTGTACTTTTTCTCTTCCTTTGGAATTATTAATATTGTTTCCTGTAATGGTAACAAGTGGGCTTATCTCAGAGAAATAGTTGAAGCAATAAAGCTTGACTTTACTCAAAGACTCTAAAATATTTCATTAGCTACAGTAATTAAGAGAGCTAATACTGGTGGAAATATAGACACATAAATCAATAGACTAGAATAGATACCCCTCCCCAAATATGCTCGGTTATAGTTTTTTAGCCCATTTGATTTTTTTTTAAAGATTTTATTTTTTTCCGTTTTCTCCCCAAAGCCCCCCAGTACATAGTTGTATATTCTTCGTTGTGGGTCCTTCTAGTTGTGGCATGTGGGACACTGCCTCAGCGTGGTTTGATGAGCAGTGCCATGTCCGCACCCAGGATTTGAACTGATGAAACACTGGGCCGCCTGCAGTGGAGTGTGTGAACTTAACCACTCGGCCACTGTGCCAGCCCCTAGCCCATTTGATTTTTGATACAAGTGTGAAAGCAATTCAGCGGGGGAGGGATAGCCTTTCAACAAATGCTACTGGAGCAGCTGGACTTCCATAGGCAAAGAAAGGAACCTTGACCTAACCCTCATACCATGTACAAAAATAACTCAAAGTGGTCATGGATGGAAATGGAAAATTGAAAAGTGTAAAACTCTTAGAAAACAACATAGGAGAAAACCTTCAGGACCTAGGACTGTGCATGAAAGTTACACAAAATGTTAGCCATA
The DNA here is from genome assembly GCF_041296235.1 of Equus asinus. Taxonomy (NCBI): domain Eukaryota; kingdom Metazoa; phylum Chordata; class Mammalia; order Perissodactyla; family Equidae; genus Equus; species Equus asinus. The sequence goes on from NC_091820.1 coordinate 74,494,376, forward strand.
GGGGCAGGCTGGGTAAATGGTACATGGAGCCTCACTGTCCATTTCCTTTTGCAGCTTCCAGTGAATCTATATTTGAAAATCCTTGAACATGCAGATTAATATTCTATTTCAAAATAAAAATTAAAAAATTTACTACTCAAATGTTTATTTACCTGATTAAACTTAAATCACAATGGAGTAAATAGGTTTCTGCAGAAATGAAACTTATTTCTGGCAAATTTGAAGGGGAGAAAAGGATGAAAATGTAGGTTATTTTCTGACTCAGGATCCTTGGCTACCAGGAGAGGAGATAAGGGTCTGTAGGGGAGGGAGATATTTCCTCTACCCACTCTAGTTCCTTGTGGCCAGACAAGAAATTAAATTCACATGAGACAGAATAACAGGAGAAAATAAAACAAAGCTTTATAACACGTATACATGGGAGAGACTCAGGAAAACTGAGCAAGTCACCAAAATGGTGGAGGTTCTCATCTTAAATACCATCTCCAGCTAAAGACAAAGGAGGATGTTTGGGGTGGTGGGAGTCTGTTATGGGAGATTATCAGAAAAACATAGTAAACAAGAGTAAAGTTATCATGTAGATTTAAGTCCTTGCTTTCCACATTGATAAGAGTTTCTAGAGATAAGGTCATTTTCCCTTCTTCCTGGTACAAACAGGGAGATACATTTACAGATGGAGATTTTCCTTGCAAATGTAAATTCATCTTAACAAAGGGCAACTTCTACTTTTCAGAGTTTATCTCATATCTGCAGTTTTCAAAAGTAACCAGCCCAAAATAATCCTCATGCCAAAGAGACATATCTTGGGGTGGCCAGTTTCAATCCCCAAAACTCTCACCTTTGAAACTTTTAAGTTTCACACTCCTTTAAAACTTTAAGAAGTTTCATAGTCTAGAAGCTGAGTGGTAGATTTGTTCCATCTCATTGAACGCATTTCTTAGTCCTGATAATAGATTAGTCCAGTTAAATTTATTCTAGAATGTGATGATAGAAGTGGGTTCCCAAAGTTAGGCCCATATTGTGGAAGCAAGCAATCAGGTATTTAATAAGAAGCACTTCTATGGAAATAAAAAGGAAAAAAAGTTAAGTGTTGTAGCAAATTATACACCAGTTCCCAAGCCAAGGAGGCAATCAGTCAAGATTTCTAGATGTCAGGGTCAAAGCATCTTTTGCAGCTTGAGACGTCTCTGATGAGGTCACCAGACATTCAAGTACCTTTATGCGTGGCTTACAGCTTACACAGCAACAGACGTGTATCTCTCTTATGTTACCAAGTTGTTCAGCTTCAGTTTGCAAGGCTTCAGGAAGAAGGGTAGATTCAGTTCTCAATGATTCCAAATGAAAATGATGGGAAAAGATTAAAAATGTTAGTTTAGAGATTTGTAGCCACGTATTTCAGGAGACTAGAAGAATTCAGGATCCAGTCCAGTTCACAGGTAGAAAAACCTTCAAAGACAATTAACAGAACTAGGATCTAATATCCACAAATCTATATTATATTTTTATACTGAAACACAATGTTTATCCCTAAAATCACCCTCATTTTTACCAAAGATAGCCAAATTGAGACTAATTGGTTTGCAAAATAAATTTAGTTTTGATAAACTTGGCCCAATTATTTACATAAGTACAGCAAGAATAGCAATTGATCACATAGATTCTTTTAAATCTGCTTTGCTGGAACTTTTTATGAGGAATCTGATTGAACTTTAAAAGCCTCTCAAGGGCAGGAACTCCAAGCCAAGGATTTGTCATCAGGCCTTCCTGCAATACCTTAGATTTGAGTGACTTCTCTTCTCTTCTCTTGAGGTTCTTCCAAATATTTCAATGTTCCAAGCACCTGCCAGATAAGTGACCTTCCTTACTTACCTGGAGTTGCTAGGAAACAAGGTACCAGGCCAATATTTCCAAGTGGCTTTATTCCATAAAGTCCAATCTTTGTTTCTCAAAGCTGTCTGGTCATATCTGAGTCTATGCTTGTTTCTCTCAAATATGACATTCCAGTCAAAACTTTGGTAAGGTAACCAATATTTCCAATTGTGTCTTGTTATAAGGAGAATGGATTCTTATTGAACTTATGCAAATAACTATATTAGCATGAAATAACCATACTCTCACTGTTTCCAAATTCTGTAGGGATCAGATAGAGAGAAAAAGATAAACGTTTCAGTTCTGCTCACAAAGGTAAAATTTCATCAAATTACTATGTCATAGTTAGACTAAGAGAAAATGTTTTCCTTAAATCTGAAAAAAATCTCTAAAACATTTAAAAAATCAGCAATATTTTAAACAAAGAAAATCACAAAATTATAATCATCCTCATCAGTTCATTCAGTTTTGTGTAATGGATTTTTTTATCTTAATCTTTTGTTAGCAGTTTTATGGGGTCATCAGTTTCTCTGTTAGAGTTCTGTAATTTCTTACCCAGTTCAGTTTTACCATCTGAAAGTTTACGAGAAACCTGCATTCCAGAGTAAATGTCAGAATCCTTTCCATGAATCTCTCTGAAGATGAGACATATTTGCAAAAGCATCAGAGTAAAACAATAATTGTCTGCAAATGTCAAAACACTCAAAAGGGCAATTGACAAAGAAATTTGGCTACTTCTGTGACATTCAACATTTCAAGATAATAATTAGAATTATGGCTGACAGCAAGGACAGATCAGAATTTTAGGAATGTTATATAATTTTAAAACATTTGTATCAATAACATTCACCCATATGATACCACCTAAGAAGGTTTATCATCACTTATTTGACAAGGCTTCCCATGTAATGTAATAGATGAAATAAGCTAATTAGTTTATTATTTTCCTCCTCATAGGAAGAGAGAGCAAATTTCTTTGAGAGTTCTCGGGGGACCTCTGAAAACCCCCAGAGAAATTTTCTTCCTTCTACCAGGTCAAAAGAAAGGCTTTACTCAGGGCTTTAATATTTGCGGGGGGTAGGGCTTGTCAAATATATCAAAAGGTTTTAAAACATTTTTTTAGATAAGAAACAATGCTCACTGCAAAAAAATGCTCAGGTATATATTCAAAATGACAACAGAAACAGTCAAGAGGAGTTAAAAAAGTAAAAGAAATCTTAAGGGAGGCCTCTTTCTTTTTGAACATAGGAAATTATTTTAGCAAAATATATATTTTCTGTCTTTTAGGTAAACTTAGAGAAGGCAAAATGTTCAAGAAAAGTATCTTTTTCAGAGAGTAACCCAAATTTTAACTTTTGCACCAGCTTATTATTTCTTTAAGATTGGCACCTGAGCTAAGAATGTTGCCAATCTTTTTTTTTCAGCTTTTTCTCCCCAAATTACCCCAGTATATAGTTGTGTTATTTAGTTGTGAGTCCTCCTAGTTGTGGCATGTAGGATGCTGCCTCAACATGACCTGATGAGCGGTGCCATGTCTGTGCTCAGGATCTGAACCAGTGTAGCCCTGGGCCGCTGAAGTGGAGCTGTGAACTTAACCACTCAGCCACGGGGCCGACCCCAAGCACCAGCTTATTTTTAACATTAAAACACATTTACTTAATTGGATTTGCTTAAATCCAGCCAACTTGACCAGCATAAAACTCCTTTCAGATTTCAGAATTTCTCCTTCACAAATCTTCTACAGCTTTTTTTTTACCTTCAGGATTTGTCCCATGCTTTTCTTCCTTTCTGGTAGTTTAGGATGAATTTATCTTTCTTAACCCAACATAAAAAAATATTTCCATTCTTTATACCCTCTTTACTGAAGACATATATTTCCTTGTTTCCTTGTATATAAAGATGTTTGCCTTATTTATTTCCACTTGCTTTAATTACATATATTAATTAGAATTTTTAACCTTTAATAGACCCTAGCAAAACTAAAAATGTAAGCAGTTATGAATTGTCTTTTATATCAGCATTCTAAACACTTTTCATAATTTCTAGGTACAAGCCACTTCACAGAAATAAAACACAAGACATGTTTACTAATAGACCCAAACACTTTTAGCCTCTCTGCAGTAAGAAGCCAAAAGTAGATAAACTTTCATTTAATAATTAATGTCTAATAGCTTATCATTTGGAAATGATCTAGATACTCAATGAATTTTCTACATTCCAATTAACCAAGCGAAATTTCAAAGTTCCAAGTTGCCAAAGAGATTTTTTAAGTTCTTTTAAATATATATGTCATAAACTATGATTATTGCTAACATTTTATCTATAAACTCTTATTTATATCTAAATCATTTGTTCTCAACAATTATGTTTAGATTACACACAAAAACTTCATTAGACATCATTAGACAAAATTAGTTATCACTGTAAGTTATTATGCTGACAAATTTGTAATGGGGATAACATGAGCTTTTTACTTATTTTCTTTTTTTTAACTAGTATACCCAGGCTGCATGTTTGCATCATATCCAATGATGGTAATTCAAAGGATATGCCTGTTTTAAGCAAACCAACAAACTTAAGCTTTCATTCACCAAAGATTGTTTCATATCATGTTAACTTGAGAGACATGTTAGCACTTACTTTAGTTCAATTAAACAGAGCTCTTGATTTTGGTCATACCATCTGGGGGTAAAATATCACACATATATATCATGCATATAAACACACATAAACACATAGGTAGACACAGACAGAGACGTTAAATTTTTGTTATGAATCAGGTACAATACAAAACTCTCTAGCTTCTGAGAAACATTTGCATTTAAAAGAATGTCTCTCAGGTCCTAGAGAAGATGGGAGTAGAAAATTTACATCATAAAGGCAGAGAAATCAGTCAGATTTTGTTCAAGATGGAGTTTCTGGGCATATTTGCTCTCTCTGTTTCTAATGTCTCAATCTTTTGTCTCAAGTAATATCGAGGAACATTTTGAGGAGAAGTGGAGGATTTAGGATTGGCAAAAGACAGGTGAATTTTGAACTGCCTTCTAGAACCATACCTCTGGTCTTGCAGAAATTTGCAAGACAAAAACAATTGCTTCCAGTTCCCCAAAGAACTGAATTACAGCCTGAACGACAAAAAAAGAGGCTGACTCATCCATCAGCTACACTCTCCCAATTGCTTCTTTATATGAGGAAAGTTTTTAACTTAAGAGGTAAATCAAACACTTGTATGTTCTAGAACTTTCAGGACAATGCATCACACCTTTAAAAGTCTTACAGTCAGGCAGAGGAAACATTCCCCAGTGAGACAATGTCTATCCACACAATACAATCTATAATACAATCAGACAAAAAGAGATACAATCACTTTACATAAAGCCTGTAAGTATATCAATTTTCTACAAATGTCATCTGAATTCTATCAACTCCTATACCACTAATCATAGCTTTCCTTAGGACTTTATCAATAAGACTTGGTCTTATAATATTGGATAGGGGAAGTATTCCCAGCTAGACATTTTAAAACATACTCCAGTAAAGTTGATATAACCTCTTTATGAAAAAATCAGCTCAAGTCTTCCAACCTTTGTAATCTTATCAACATTTACACTTTTACATTTCCTCAATTCAATCACAACTTGAGATAGGGTCTTAAGGCTAGTCATTATTTTTGTGTCTGTTTCCTTTTTAATTTGGCCTTTTTATAGGTACCAACAAAAATTATGATGAGAGCTCCCACAAATTTTTCTCTCCAATTTTGAAATTTTTCCAATTTAAATGATCCATCATCTTGATGTGGGGTCGGTGAGCCAAGGAGTCGAAAGAAAGATTTCTTGGACTCTCAAGATCTGGGAGTAGTGCTCTTTTATTTAGAGAATAGTGTGGAATAGAATGGGGACAGGACCCATGGGCAGCCAGAGCTGCTGCTGCTGGCATGGGGACAGGGCCCACGGGCAGGAGGAGCCACTGCTGCTGCCCGGGCTACTGCTGCAAACATGGGTGGAGAGTAATGCTAAATTTAAGGCATAGGTATGGGAGCCATCTCTTCACAAGACAAAGGAAAGAACATGTAAAAAAGTTAAAATGGTATCAGTGCAGGTGGGGTCTGGCCATTGGGTGGTCCCACAATTTTTAGATAAGAATCAAATTGGATTAAGTAAAGGCCAGAAGCCACCACCCTAAATCAGTTACATGAGGTTGCCAGACAGTAAGCAACTTAAGTCCTTGCCTTCCCCATTAAGAGATTCTAGAGATAAGATCTCCCTTCTTCCTGGCACAGAGAGGGAGGCATCTTTACAGATGGAGGTTTCCCTTACAAATGTAAATGTCTCCCAACAAAGGGCAATCAAACCCTGCTCCTCAGAGTCTGCTTCTCATCTGCAGTTTTAAAATTAACCAGCCTAAAAATCCTCATCAATCTGGCCACATTGACAAGCAAGATCTTAACAGCAATTCATACCAATAAGCTTAACCATGGACACAAGAGGCATCCCCAAAAGAGATGCAGAAAGTTCACTCCCAAAAATAGTCTAATAAAGTAAAGGCCTTCATTGCACAGCAACAATGAAGTTTGAGATGACAAAGGCCCCTTATGAAAACAATTGGGACCCCTTATGACAAACTGCCCTGAAAGCTGACACAGCCAGACAAAGAGAGTGTGTCCTGGAACCCCAGTCTATTTGACTGGTCAACAAGATGCGTGCCAGTACATGCATCCTCTGGATGGCAGAGACCAGAAAAGTCACAAAGCCAAGCTCTCAAGACATAGAACAAGACAAAAGACAAACCTCATCTAATATGCACATTAACAGCTTTAGCTAAGGCTTTGGTCTCTTGGAGCCAGAATAATACCTAGGAGGGAGGTGGGCCATGGGGTTGGGGATTGTGTGTACTTTACAGAGTACCCTGTTGCACATACATTTTCTTGAAGTTGGCAGGGGACCTGTGTCATCTACTCTGTTCCATGGCCAACTCATCCTTTCATGGGAGACTTCTTGAGGTGGGAAGCACCCTAATGGCTCTTAACTGCTCAACCTGGGCCCAGCAAATTTGAAGGCTTTTTGGCTTCCAGGTTGCCCTTAGCAACAGCTTCCACCTATGCATATATTGCCAGACAACAGGCTTATAGAGATGCTTGTGTCTTATGACAAATGAGAAAAAAAGACAGAGACAGGAAAAATACTATCTCTGGGAGGAAAAGGACCTACAATCGATGAATACTTAACCAAATCCTAGTCACTGAGTCCAAGAAGCTAGCATCACCAAAATTTTCTTCTGCTAATCTAAATTTAGAAAAGCAAAAAAATTCACCACTCTCACTTCCATTGGACCCTACAGGCAGAGATCTGGGAGACTGACATGGTAAGAAATCTTACCTCCTGCCGGCTCTTGTCAGGGGCCCAGGATGTCTCAGCTGCAACAGTCCAGGAGTGAGCAGTATCCAGCCAGTGAAATTTTATCCTGTCCAATTCACCAAACTGTAGGAGAGGAAGACATTTCCGCTACCCACTCTAGGTCCTTCTGGCTGGACAAGAAATTAAATTCACATGAGACAGAATAACAGGAGAAAATAAAACAAAGCTTTATAAATACATTGGAGACACTCAGGAAAACTGAGCAAGTCACCAAAGTGGTGAAGATTCTCATCTTAAATACCATCTTCAGCAAAAGACAAAGGAGGGTGTTTGGGGCATAGGGAGTCAGTTATGAAAGATTATCAGAAAAACACAGTAAACAAGAGTAAAGTTATTATGCAGATTTAAGTCCTTGCCTTCCACTTTGATAAGAGATTTTAGAGATAAGTTCATCTTCCCTTCTTCCTGGTACAAAGAGGGAGATACCTTTACAGATGGAGATTTTCCTTGCAAATGTAAATTCATCTTAACAAAGGGTAACATCTACTTTTCAGAGTTCCTCTCATGTCTGCAGTTTTCAAAAGTAACCAGCCCAAAATAATCCTCATGCCAAAGAGACGTATCTTGGAGTGGCCAGTTGCAAAGCCCTACAGGTCTTTGGGGGATGAGACAGGGTGAGAGAGAGATAGAATAGGAAAGAAATAAGGCAGGAGAGAAAAGGGAACCACTATTTCACTTGACATTTAATCCATATTTGAATGCTATGACTAGAGTTAAATATTGTGTTTTAACTCTCTTGATAAAAAGGTTTGGTATGCTTGATATGCAATGGTGTGTGTGTGGGTGTGGGTGTGTGGAGGATGGGGAGAGTGGGGGAGCACAGGTACCAAGATGAATCTAGGCTTCTTTGAATCAATATATTAGAGTAGAATGTGATGTGACATAACATTTACTGATGGAAAAAAATCCTGAAAGATCCATGAGATGATCTTTTTTAAAAACAATGAAATGTGATTTTTCATCAAACAAGCATAATGCTAAGTCTGGTGCATATAACTTATTTTTTAATTTCATAATAGTAAGATATTGTAGTTACATTTAAATCTTTGAGGTACACATTTTCTTACAACTCATACATCATCTATTTGACTTTGCTTCACTATAAATATTAAAATATTCTGACTTTATTTTTTAAATCAAAATATCAAATAGCTGATTTCTTTAAAAAAGTAATTTGGAAGAAAACCGAATGGTTGACCCAGATTTTTTTCAAGTTAAGTGTATCAATTTTTAACTTCTGTTATAACAATTTATCATAAACTTAGTGACTTAAACCACATTAATTTATGATCTTACAGTCTGGAGTTAAGAAATCCAAAATCAGTTTTACTGGGTTAAAATCAAGGTGCTTATAGGGCTGAATTCCTTCTGGAAACTTGGGAGAAATCTGATTCCTTGCCTTTTCCAACTTACACAGGCTAACTGAATTCCTTGGCTGATGGTTCCCTTCCATCTTCAAAGTCAGCAACAGTTGGTAGAGTCTTCATGTCACATCACTCTGACACTGACTTTTCCGCAGTAGTCTTTCACTCTTAAGGGCCCTTGATTACTTTGAGCCCACCCAGATTGTCCAGGATAATCTCCCTATTTTAAGGTGAGCTGATTAACAACCTTAATTCTATCTGCGACCATAAAACCCCTTTCCCTGTTAGGCAACACATACACAGATTGAGGGATGAGGGCCGGGACATTTTGGGGGACCATTATTTTGCCTAGCACATTAAGGAAATAATTTTTCTTACTAATCCTCTTGCGCTTCCTCATGATTTTCAAGAAGGCAAACAGTAGACATGCACATTTGAAAAATATCTTGTTAAATGAATGAAAGGGGACCAGATAAACCTTACTTCAACAGAGCCGTAATTTGGATAGGTTATGTAGTTTTTACTTATCAAAGATGTTTAATTTATAATTAAAAAGTCTTTTATTTATTAAAATTACTATTTCCAAGTTTACAATGATTTAATTTTTAATTAATAACACAAACTATCAAGTTTATGATTGACAGTGGTTTTGTTAAGCATGATGAAGCATTTGGAGCATAAGGAAGGATCATGCCCACTCCTTTCAATTGGTATTTTCCATTATAATAACTCTAATAGCATTTAACTGTTTCTTCTGGATCCTCTGCTAAAAGCTAGAGTCAATGTTTCTCCCATTTTTGTTTGGCACAGATGAAAGGTGACACATAATCCATATTGTTAACGGCAGGCTGAATCTGTGGAAAATATTACACTTGATTTCTCCTTGAAGAGTACCCAGAAGAGCCTTTGTGTTCAAGTGACAAATATGGTTAATATACTAGACATTTTAACATATTACATGGGCTGAATACTTAGTATTTCTTATCCAGCTTTAGGAAATAAAAGTAACCTACTTAAAAGTGAAAATTTCAATTAATTAAAGAATGCATTTTGTCTCCAAGACACCAAACAACCTACTTGAAAATGCTTTTCCTTGCAGCACGTGAATTGATTGGTTTGAGGGGAGTGCTGTGTAGATCCCATTAAAATAATTGCAGTGTTCACAGAAGAACTTTGAATTCTTGATCTCCAATTTGGATAGAACCTTGCAGTACATTTTCATATCCCCTGTATTTAATTCTACACTTGGCCATGCACAAACTAAGTGGCTTTAGGTGAGTTATTCAACCCCTCCAAGGTTTGTTTCTTCATCTGTAAAATGGGAATAATAAGAGATGTTATGAACTGAATTGGGTCTCTCCAAAATTTATATGTTGAAACCATAACCCCTCAATGTAATCGTATTTGGAGATGAGGCCTCTGAGAAAGTTAGGTTTAGATGAGGCTGTGAGGGCATGGCCCTCACGAAGAGATTAGTGGCCTCATAAGAAGACACACCAGAGAGCTTTCTCTCCATCACTGCCTGGCGCTTCCTGCCATGTGAGGACCAGAGGGAAGGCAGTCATCTACAAGCCAGGAAGAGGGCACTCACCAGAAACTAACCACGCAATACCTTGCTATTGGACTTCTATCTTCCAAAACTGTGAGAAAACAAATTTTTGTTTTTTAAACCACCTAGACTACGGTATTTTATTATGGCAGTTCAAGCTGACTGAGACAAGAGTACTCAACTCTTGGGGTTGTAATAAAGACTAAATGAGAAATGTAAAACACTTAGTGCATTACTTCACATAATATAAATATATTGTGAAAATTACTTCCTACTATTATGATTAATTGCTATTATTGTTTTTGTTATTACCATGTGCATTGCATGGGTCAGTTCAGTATGGGTTTATCCATTTATTACTGGATAATTCTCCAAAGAAGAGATAGTATAGTGTAGTGTTTGACAACATGGGCTCCGAATCAGATTTTTTTCCAATCTAGCTCAGTATTTATTAGCTGAGGGACTTCAGCAAATAATTTAACCTGTGTACTGTTCAGTTTTCTCATCTGTAAGATCACAATGATAAGTTTACCTGTAATATAAGGTTGTTGAGACTAATTTCTTTTAAATTTTTTCTTTTTTTTTTTTTGAGGAAGATTAGCCCTGAACTATCATCTGCTGCCAATCTTCCTCTTTTTGCTGAGAAAGACTGGCCTTGAGATAACATCCATCCCATCTTCCTCCATTTTATGTGTGGGACACCCACCAAAGCATGGTTTGCCAAGTAGTGCATAGGTCTGCAGACAGGATCCAAACCTGCAAACCCTGGGCTTCCAAAGTGGAGTGTGTGAAATTAACCATTGTGCCGCTGGGCCAGCCCCAAGAATGATTTTTTTTAAAAGGATCCAAAATATCTTTAATTGGTGATCATTCAAAGAAGAAGACTAGAGCCTAAATCTGAGTCTTTAGGAAATCTTAAGTGGGTGCAAAACGTCTTAAGAAGAAGTGATTTCAAAGTGTAGTGTCATTAAAATGATCTATTGAGATGTAGACAAACATTAGTATTTATTGTTTACCTTTATCTAAATAAGAAAGTAATTAGTCTTTACTAATATATTCTATGCTCATTGATATCAATGCCCTCACCGGTCCTAATATCAGACGGTAGCATGTGACACATGGTTCTCACAGTCTGCTGAGGACAGAATTATAGCTCTGCAAGACAAAAACAATGGCAAAGGAAATGTATTCTCTTACAGCATATTGTGATATAGGTCAGATTACACGTGCCTATTTAAGTAGATTTACCAGTTATAGTATCTTATTTTAATTAAAGCAACTCTCACGAAATGGACAAGTGTATTAAAAAGATCTTTACAAAGTAATCATACATTGCAGATAATAGCAATAAAGTAACAAGAAAACATCAAGAGAATAGCAGAGTTGACACGTCTTCTACTATTAGAACCTCTAGTCAGCCACATTATAGATAAGAACAATGATGAATCAGATTTGTCACATTCAGTCACATTCTCCTCACTAAATATTACTGCTTATATGGCTATACTGCAGTCACTATACGTCATTGCCAATGTTTTTGCTAATTTTGTTATTGTTAATTATTGTTATTATTTTTAGTGAAAGAAAAATTATTTTGTCATCCAACCTTGGGTATTTAGTTTGTCTATATTTTAAAGATGATAATATATTGGTAGAGTAGCACATGCATATAATATCAATATACATACATACATACATTTACAAGACTGCTTGCTAAGTTTTTAAATGATGTGGTGTAAAATTATGATGTTTGAAGACCATTACTTTGAGGGAATATGGATTTCTTTAATCAGTTCATTTATACCCTAGGGTTATGTAGATCCCATATACAAAATAATTTGTAAAGAGTAGTGATCAAATTGATAATTTTCAAAATGATACTCTGAATTCAAACTTTCTAATATCTACCCACACCAAGACATTTCCTTAAACAATAATACTGCGACCAGGAAATTTTACTTTTATGTTTATGAACTACAAGCAGCAGAAGTAAGGCAGCTTGCTCAATTTCAGAAAGTCAATATTGATTTCTTCTCTACTGGACTTTGCTGCCTCATAAAATATTCCCAGGGAATCATAGAAATGGATATCTATTTAGAATGCCTACCTCATCCATTCTCTTACTTTTTGGCAGTATTGCACTGAATTTAGAGAAGTGATACTTTAACTCTGTGTTCTTCCCTACCTGGGAACAGGTAATCAACCTATATTAATTTTTCAAAACCAAATAGTGAAATGCCATGGCAGATCTGGTGTTATTTACATCTTGAAATCTTTTTTGCCTTTTGCTCACAAAATTTTCATTCTAAAAAATAAATAAATCATTGCGCGTATTGATTCCTCCCACAAAGCCTCATTTTAGACAATTTTTAAATTAAAAATACTTATGGCAAAATTGCAGTCAGAGTTTACAGTGGATAAAAAACTAATCTCTTGCATTATAGAGCTGAATGTTCCTAGAGTACCTTATGCTCTTAAATAAAGATAAATTTGCAAAATACGTAGAAATCTACTATTGCTAGCCTCAAACTAGGCATGAAATATTGCCTTTTCTTCTTTTGCAGTCTTTTTAGCATTTCAGTGACTGGAGACAATGAAAAACAGAAATTATTTTATATAAGTCCAAGATTATTTAAATGTAAGCCACCATAATTCAAAGAAATTGAGTGGGAAATTTTCCTTAGAAAAAGAGTGGAAGAGTCATAATATACTTTAAATAACTCAAATCTTCTTGAAAGGCTAATTTACAATTTCATCAAGAGAATATGATGTATTTCTGAGAGATTTTTATTTATCCCCAAGTGTGTTCTAGAAGTTACTCAGGTAATTAACTTTAAAAGACACTAGCACATATGATGGGGCTCAAGTCAAATATTTCTGAGCAATAAGCCTGCTTCTCCAGCGCAAACTTGTAATTAAAGAATTGACAATTGAAAGAGATAAAACAAAAATAATAAAGATATTAAAACAATCTTAAGATTATATTATATTTCTACCAATACTAATTTATTTCTTTTCATATTTAGGTAAACTATGAGCTAAAAATGCAAAGCTCTCACATAATAGAAAAAATTATTAAGCTATATAAAGTGTTGACATAAGAAAAAGCAATAATTTAAGATAAGAACTATTGACAGGTAGAAGAGAACACTCTAAAAGTTGGGCTAGAATATTATCCTTGAACTTTCAAAGAATTCAAACACATTTTTAGGCATATAGTAAACATTTGTGTTTTGACTGTCTTCTATGGAGTGAATTATATATAAGATATTATGAATGGTACAAAAAAGATTAAATTATAATGGAATTCCTACTCCTAAAGAATTTATAATTTAATTTGCGTACTGTTTAGATATTAAAGGGTATCTATAAATCTGGCCACTTAGCTCACGTATGTATACTTATTTTATTTTAAAGTCACTCTTTTTTCATAATTCTTTGAGTTTGCGTTTGTCATTGATGTGTGACCTATAAGGCAGATCAAGGTTTTTGGACAACTGCAAATAATCTATATTTATGGTTAAACAAATTGGTATGAGTTTCACCCTCTGAAGTTTTAAGCGAATATTTTCAATGCAATGTATTATCATGTGTCATATAAATTGGTATGGCACCTGATATTTAGTAGGTATTACAAATCCATCAGTTCCATTCATTAAACGTATTTTTATTAGTATCTATTCTATCTCAGGCACGATACCAAGGGTTAGAGGTATAATGGTAAATAAAAGACAGAGGTCCTCCTATCAGAGATTTTTGCATTCAACTGGGGGAAACAGACAATTATAATAGTGTGTAGCAATTGTTACTATAGATATGAAAAAGGGTTCCTTTAGGAGCAAAGAGGAGAGTGCAAGGGAAGTCAAGGAAAGTATGAGAGGAAGTGATGTCTTAGCTGTTATCTGAGATGTACACTGGAGTTATCCAGGCTAAGAGACAGGGGAAAATGTTTTAGTCAGGGAAGAGGATATGTTTGAAAGTCTGAAGCAAAGGTAGCATGACATATTCCAGGGAGTGAAGCCAGTTCATTGTGACTGGAGAAAATGTACAGTACAAGAGAATAGTGAAAGCCAACTTGGAAGGTATACAGGGGATAGCTCTGCTGTTAAGGAGTTCTGACATTTTTATGATTGATGGGAAGCCATTGAGGACTTTTAAGCAGAAGAATATAATAGTCAGTTATTAATTATAGAAAATCTGCTGCATTGTGTCTAGAATGGATTGGAGTGAGGAAATATTTGAAGCAGGAATATTAGTTAGAAAGCTATTGCAGTAATCTAGTCATAAGATTATGTTGGATTAAACTACAAGAGTGGCAGTGGAGATGGAGAAGAGTAGATGGATTCAGTGTTGGGTGGAAGTAGCATATTTGATAGGACTTGGTGATAGGAGGAGAGAAAGTTGAAGGATTCAAAGGTTATGTGCCTATCTCTGACTTAGGCAACTAGATATATGATGGCTTCACCAACAAGATAGGACACATAAGAAGGGAAGGTAACATATGGTTGGAGACTACCTCTTCCTACTTTAATCTGTTGTGTTTATGGTTCTCGTAGGATGACTGGATAGAAACAAATGATGCTAAGACTGTGTAGGAAAAATGTTGACAAGAATTCCTACTTTCCAGCAGCCCAAGAATGTTTAATGTCTTTCCTTATATATACGGGGAAAATCATAAGCAGATTTTTTTTAAAGTATACCATGTAATTCTGTTCATAAATTCATTAATCTTTCCCCAACCAAATGTCAATGTTGCCTAGAAACTTATGTTGACTATGCTGTATATAGTGTACAGGAAGATACCTTTTGGGATTTTGATTATTGATCTTTTTTTTCTAAGTTTGGCACCTGCGCTCACAACTGTTGCCAATCTTCTTTTATTTCCTGCTTTTTCTCCCCAAATCCCCACAGTACATAGTTTTATATTTTAGTTGTGGGTCCTTCTAGTTGTGGCATGTGGGATGCTACCTCAATGTGGCCTGATGAACGGTGCCCTGTCCATGCCCAGGACCCGAACCAGCAAAACCCTGGGCCACCGAAGCAGAATGTGTGAACTTAACCACTTGGCCACGGGACCAGGTCCTGATTATTGACCTTTTAATGCTATCTTAATTAAAGTTTGCTTAATTAAAATTCTTAGAGCAGGAAGTATGAACTTTTCAGACAGTCTAGGAAAAATCTATATTAGAAATTGGTGGGGATATGTCTTAGTCTATTGTACTAATAAATATGGAAAGAAACTTTTGAATAGGGGAAAATAAGGACTTCTGCTATCTGGTCAATCATGTAAAGAGCTTGGCAGTCATCACTGCATCCTAATAGCAAGTAAAAAACTGCAAATCAACAGCTCTTCTTATACCCATCAGAGAATAGAGATCACAGGGAAGATTCCTTTTCTCAAAATTGGAGACAGAGAGGTGGAAACAGAGAATCACAATTTACGAAAAAGAGACTTCACCAGCATAAGCCTCCACCAGAACCACTGACAGGGTAGGGAAACCTGAACAGTAATTGACAAATTGCTAGAGCCTCAATGTGGACAAGTCTGAGAGAGAAAATCTCCAGAGCGTCCCAGTTATTGGGGCATCCACAATTCTGTGAGCCTTCCATTCAGGAGACCTCGCACCTTCTCATACTGAAGATGAGAGAAAAAGCCCCCCATACTTCTGACAGGGGGAGGGAAAAGTAGCCATTTTGAAATATGTCAGAGGATTCTGTTGTTCTTAAGAAGGCCTGCCTTCAAGAGAAACTATGTTACCAGGGCCTAACCTTTTGCTGTTTTATCAGAGTCTAACCAACCTGGGTGAAGGGAAATATCTAACTCTAGTTTGCTTTAGCTTTCCACACGGGGAAGAAAACACCCAGTTTTGGTCTACTTTAACCTTCCACGTGGGGGGAGAGAGAAGTCCAAACCCAACCTCTTGTAGCTACCCTGTCTACCTAAGGAGGGAAAAGACTGAGCAGTATCTTCAAAGATTAAAGCCCAGAGATACAGGCTCACTGAAAGACTGAAACCTAATCATGGGATTATAGAATATACACCTTACATCAATAAAGGTCTATTTACTGCAGCTCCTTTTATCCGTACGAAATATTTAAAAGCATGTGTAGCTTCTGACAAAATATTTCAAGGCATACTAAAAGGCAAAAAAACAGCGAGTTTGAAGACACAGAGCAAATGTCAGAATCAGACTTAGGTAGGGCAGCGATACTGAAATTATCAAACTGAAAATATAAAATACCTACATTAAGGGGCTGGCCCCATGGCCGAGTGGTTAAGTTCGCGCGCTCTGCTGCAGGCGACCCAGTGTTTCGTTGGTTCAAATTCTGGGTGCGGACATGGCACTGCTCATCAAACCACGCTGAGGCAACGTCCCACATGCCACAACTAGGAGGACCCACAACGAAGAATATACAGCTATGTACTGGGGGCTTTGGGGAGAAAAAGGAAAAAAATAAAATCTTTAAGAAAAAATACCTACGTTAATATGCTAAAAGCTTTAATGAAAAAGTAGACAACATGTAAGTACAGGTAGATGACGTAAGAAGAAAGAAGGAAATTCTAGGAAAGAATCAAAAGGAAATGCTATAAATCAAAAATACTGTAAGAGGAATTAAAAAATACTTTGATGGGCTCATTAGTAAACTGAACATGGCATAAGAAATGATCAGTGAATTTGACAACATGTCAATAGAAACTTCCAAAAGTGAACACAAAGAGGGAAAACAAAAAAGAAGATAAATTTAAAAAACCAAGAATGTGAGGCAATTAAAAAACATATAATATATATGTAATGGGAACACCAAAAGGAGAAGTAAAAGGGAAAGGAATAGAAGAAATATTTGAAACAATAATGACTAAGAATTTCCCAAAACTATTGTCAGAAACCAAAGCAGACGTCCAGGAACTCAGAGAACACCAAGGAGAACAAAACCCAAAAAATATACACCTACACATATCATATTCAAACCACAGAAAATCAAAGATAGGGAAAAAATCTTGAAAGAAACCAGGAAATAAACACTTTATTATACAGGAGCAAGGATAAGAATTACAATGTACTTCTTCTCAGAGACCATTCAAGCAAGAAGAGAGTACAGCGGCAGATTTTTTTTTTATTGCAGTAACATAGGTTTATAACATTATATAAATTTCAGGCGTACATCATTGTATTTCAATTCCTGTGTAGGTAACGTCATGTTCACCACCCAAAGACTATAGACATGTGCCTAATCACCCCTTTTGTCCCTCCCGCTCCCTTCTTCCCCTCTGGTAACCAACAATCCAATCTCTGTCTGTATGCAATTGTTTGTTCTTGTTTTAATCTTCTGCTTATGAGTGAGATCATATGATATTTGACTTTCTCCCTCTGACATATTTCACTTAGCATGATACCTTCAAGGTCCATCCATGTTGCCACAAATGGTCTGATTTCATTGTTTCTTATGGCTGAGTAGTACTCCATTGTGTATAAATACCACATCTTCTTTAATCACTCATCCCTTGATGGGCACTTACGTTGCTTCCAAGTCTTGGCTACTGAGAATAATGCTGTAATGAACATAGGGGTGCATGTATCTTTATTCATTCATGTTTTCATGTTCTTTGGATAAATACTCAGCAGTGGAATACCCGGATCGTATTGTAGTTCTATTCTTAATTTTTTGAGGGATCTCCACACTGCTTTCCATGGCAGCTGCACCAGTTTGCACTCCCATCAGCGATGTATGAGAATTCCCTTCTCTCCACATCTTCTTCAACACTTGTTGTTTACTGTCTTGTTAAATGTAGTAATTTTGATGGGAGTGAGGTGATACCTCACTGTAGTTTTGATTTACATTTCCCTGATAGTTAATGATGTTGAACATCCTTTCACGTGCCTGTTTGCCATCTGTATATATTCTTCAGAGAAATGTCTGTTCACATCTTTTGTCAATTTTTTTAACTGGGTTGTTAGTTTTGTTGTTGAGATGTATGAGTTCTTTATATATTTTGAGTATTAATCCCTTATCAGATATATGGTTTGCAAATATCTTCACCTAATTGTTAGGTTGTCTTTTTGTTTTGTTGATGGTTTCCTTTGTTGTGCAGAAGCTTTTTAGTTTCATGTAGTCCCATTAGTTTATTTTTTCTATTGTTTCTCTTGCCCAGTCAGACATGATACTTGAAAATATGTTGCTAAGGCCAATGTCGAAGAGCATACTGCATATGTTTTCTTCTAGAAATTTCATGGTTTCAGGTCTTACATTCAAGTCTTTAATCAATTTTTAGTTAATTTTTGTGTATGGTATAAGATAATGGTCTACTTCAATTCTCTTGCACGTGGCTGTCCAGTTCCCCTGAGACCATTTATTGAAGAGACTTTCCTTTCTCTACTGAATGTTATTGGCCCCCTTCCTGAAAGTTAGCTGTCCATAGAGCTGTGGGTTTATTTCTGGGCTCTAGATCTGTTCCATTGATCTGTGTGTCTGTTTTTGTGCCAGTACCATGCTGTTTTGGTCACTATAGCTTTGTAGTATATTTTGAAATCATGGAGTGTAATACCTCCAGCTTTGTTCTTTTTACTCAGGGTTCCTATGGCTATTCAAGGTCTTTTGTTGTTTCATATAAACTTTAGGAATCTTTGTTCTATTTCTGTGAAAAACATTGTTGGAAATTTGATAGGGATTGCATTGAATCTGTAGATTGCTTTAAGAAGCATGGACATTTTAACTAAGTTAATTCTTCCAATCCAAGAGCACAGAACATCTTTCCATTTCTTTGTGTCTTATTCAATTTCTTTCAACAATGTTGGACAGATCTTTCACTCCTTTCATTAAGTTTATTCTTAGGTATTTTACTCTTTTTGTTGCAATTGTAAATGAGATTATATTCTTAGTTTCTCTTTCTGCTCCTTTATTGTTTGTGTATAGAAATGCAACTGATTTTTGTATGTTGATTTTATATCCTGCAACTGTACTACATTCATTATTATTTCTAAAAGTTTTTTCGTGGTTTTCTTTAGGGTTTTCTATATATAAAATCATGTCATCTGCAAAACGTGACAGTTTCACTTCTTCCTTTCCAATTTGGATCCCTTTTATTTATTTTTCTTGCCTGATTGCTCTGGTTAGGACGTCCAATACTATATTAAATGCAAGTGGTGAAAGTGGGCATCCTTGTCTGGTTCCTGTTCTTAGAGAGATAGCTTTCAGTTTTTCTCCATTGAGAATGATATTAGCTATGGATTTGTCATATGTGGCCTTTATTATCTTGAGGTACTTTCCTCCTACACCTATTTCATTCAGAATTTTTATCATAAATGGATGCTATATCTTGTCCAATGCATTCTCTGCATCTATTGAGATGGTCATGTGATTTTTATTCTTCATTTTGTTAATGAGGTGTATTACATTAACTGATTTGTGGATGTTGAACCACCCCTGCATCCCTGGAATAAATCTCAGTTGATCATGATGTATGATCTTTTCAATGTATTGTTGTATTTGATTTGCTTGTATTTTATTGAGGATTTTTGTGCTGATGTTCATCAGTGATATTGGCCTGTAATTTTCTTTTTTTTGTATTGTCCTTTTCTGGTTTTGGTATCAGGGTAATGCTGGCTTCATAGAATGAGTTAAAGCATTGAGAGAAAAAATATCAACCTAGAGTTCTGCACTCAGAAATCATTCTTCAAAAGAGAAGGAAAGATAAAGACCTCAGACAACCAAAATCTGAAGAAATTTGGTGCCAGTAGACTTTGTTTGCAAGAAGCGTTAAAAGAAGTTCTTCAGAAAGAAGGAAAATGGTATGGATTAGAGACTTGGGTCTACATAAAGAAAGGGACAGCATAGAGAAGGAATAAGGGAAGGGGAAATCACTTTTATTGTTCTTATTCTTAATTGATCCAACAGATAAAATTTTTTTCTAATAATAATGGCAACAATGTACTCAATGATTATGGCCTGTTGGGGGAAATGAGCAGCAGCAATGATACAAGGGATGAGAGGGAGGAATTAGGAATACTTTTTTATTATAAGATACTTGAACTTCCCGTGAAGCAGTACAATATTATTTTAAAGTGGACTTAGATTAATTGTAAATGTGTGTAGAGCAAACAAATAAACAAAAAAGGATAATTGATATGCAGAGAAAGGTGAGAAAGTGGAATCATGTAAAAGGCTCAATTACACCCACAAAAGACAGAAAAGAGTAGAAGACAAAAATAGGAACAAAGAACAAGGGCAATGAACAGAAAGCAGTAACAAATATGCTAGATATTAATTCAACCCATCAATAATCACTTTAAACATCTATCATCTAAATACACCATTTAAAGGACAGAGATTGTTAGAGTGAGTCAAAACACAAGATCAAATTAATGTTGTCTACAAAAAACTCATTTTAATTATAAAGACGTATATTTACTAAAAGTAAAGAGATAGCGAAAAACATGCTAACACTAATCAGAAGAAAGAAAGAGTAGCTAAATTAATTTCAGGTAAAGCCAACTTTAGAGCAAGGAAAATTATCAAGAACAAAGTGGGGCATTTCATAATGATAAAGATATAATTCTCCCAGAAGATATAACAATTCTAAATTTATATGCACCTAACAACCAAGTGTGAAAATAAGTACATCTAAAACTGATAGATTTGAAATAAGAAATAGATGAATCCACCATAGTAGTTGGAGAATTTAACACCTCTCTATCAATAATGGACAGATACAGCAGGCAGAAAATCAATAGGGACGTAGTTGAACTCAATAGCATCATCAATCAACTGGATTTAATTGACATTTATAGATTATCTCATTCAAAAACAAGAGAATACACATTCTTCTAAAATTCACATGGAGATTCACCAAGAGAAAGCACATCCTGGTCCATAAAGCACACGTTAACAAATAAAAGAATAGAAATAATACAATGTATGCTTTCAAATCACAATGCAGTTAAGCTAGAAATCAATAGCAGAAAGATATCTGGAAAATCACAAAATACATAGAGATCAAATTACACATTTCTAAATAATAAATGGGTCAAAGAAGAAATCCCCGGACAAATTTTAAAATATTTAGAATTTATTGAAAATAAAAATGCAACTTAAAATTTGTGTGATGCAGGAAAAGCATTGCTCAGAGGGAAATTTATAGCATTCAATGCTTAAATTAGAAAAAATGAAAGGTTTAAAATCAATATTCTAAGCTTCTACCTCAGGAAACTAGAAAAAGAAGGGGAAATTAAATCCAAAGTAAGCACAAAAAAAAAATAATAAAAATTAGAGTAGATATCAATGAAGCTGAAAACAACAATCAATAGAGAAAATCAACAAAACCAAAAGCTAGCTCTGTAAAAAGATCAGTAAAATTGATTAGCTTCTTAGTAAGACTGAGCTAAAAGGAGAGAACAAACAAATTGCTAATATCAGAAATGAACAGGAGAAATATTTTATACCACTTATATGATGAAAGAAAACTTTGTTATGCGGTCTTTGGAAATAAATAAAGGGAAATATCATTTTAAATGGAGTCAGGAAATCCTAAAGGGAGAGCTCTCATGCACTTACCACTCATTGCAGCTTGCCTAGCAGCAGGAAGCAAGAAGATAAGAATTATTTTAAGAAGGTCTGTTTGTATAAAATTATCTTGATCTCAGCTTCCTATCTGTGATGATAAGAATGTTACTTATCTTCTGGTACAATGAGGATGTTTTTCACATAGGAATTTCATCTCTTGTGTTTAAGAAAAGGAAGGAAAATCCCTCACTGCTCCAGCAACAACACACCAACAACTGCTTACAGTCAATAAGAAACTGCCACAACCTCAAACTCTTGCTCTTCTCCAGTGAATTTTTATTTAAAACAACTCTTCCCAATTTCCTCCTAAAACCTAATAAAAGCCAATCTTCCCTTTGTCTCTTCAGGTTTGCCAATGGTTCACCACAGTTTGCTTGTCTTGAAATGCAATCCCTCTGCTATTCCTGAATAAACTCATTATTCTTTGAGTTTGCCTTAGTTTACCTCTCTATTTAGGTGGACAGGCCCAAAGAATACAATCTCTTAAACTGCTCTAAGGGACTAGAAGCTAAACATGCACAGCTAGGATAAATCAGATTTTAATAATCTGTAATTAGGCTTTTGAGGACTAAGGATGCTTGAAGCTGACACCTCTCAGGAAAACTCAAATGAAGCAGATGACTATTAAACCTCACAAAATCAACTCAGAGTTCCATCTTAATTTACACTGAAAAAAATTCCGATACGCAAATCACAGTCTTAAATAGAACTGAAGGTGTAGAAATGATAGTTGTCCTAGAAAAATGTATCAAGATTAAATTGAGAAAGATGAAATGTTACCTGTTATTAGATGTCTTGGTAGATAATATTATTTCAGGCAGTGGTCTTGTATGGTTCTATCATACTAAAATACAAATCTGTGGATAAAATATACCAGAGTGACTTCCATCAAAGAGTACTATTTATCTTTGAAGAATTGTAACCAACACAACAACTAATGATAACCCCAAGAACAAGCCTGCTGATATTACCTTGTGTCAAGAAGGAAAAGAAATTGATTCTTCCAGCATTTTGAATATAACTTCAAAATGGTTTCTGACTTAGTATAGTAGTTAGAAGCAGAGTCCCAATGGTGTACAAACCTGTAAGCACATTGTTTGAATTTTTATATTTGCAGTGTATATAATCTCAGTAGAGATGACCATATAAGACATAGAAATATCAAAAAAGAAGACATCTGAATTTGTCTCATAGAAGAAAATAAGAACTATTGAGTTCAGTTAAGACAAGTTCAATTATTCCAGAGAAGATTTAAGTATATATTTCACAACCAGTAAGTTTTGTCAAAGAACTTTAGAAAATAAGAGGCTCAAACAGAGGTAGGAAAAATATTCACAGAGAGATTTTTTGAATGCTCTGAAAAGCAAAAATGTAAAGAAGAAAGAAAAGAAGTGAGAGGAGGGGAAAAGAACAAAAGAAGGGTAAATTGAGATTCTTTTAAAGGCAGATCTAACTTTTTGAAAATATGTAGCTGTAATAGACATGTGTACCTAGTTTTATTGCACTTTGCTTTATTGTACTTCGCAGATATTGCATTTTTTACAAATTGAAAGTTTGTAGCAACCAGGCATCAAACAAGTCTATTCATGCCATTTTTCCAACAGCATTTGCTCGCTTTGCATCTCTGTGTCACATTTTGGTAATTCTCCTTATATTTCAATCTTTTTATTTTTGTTATATTTGTCGTGGTGATCCATGATCAGGGATCTTTCATGTGACTTTTGTAATTGCTTTGAAGTGCCACAAACTGTGCCCATATAAGTTGGCAAAGTTGCTCAATAAATGTGTGTGTTCTGACTGCTTTACCAACTGGCTATTCCCCCATCTCTCTCCCTCTCCTCAGGCCTCCCTATTCCCTGATATACATGAATATTGAAATTAGGCCAATTAATAACCCTAAAATGGCCTTTATGTGTTCAAGTGTAAGGAAGAGTCACACATCTCTCAGTTTAAATCAAAAGCTAGAAGTAATTAAACTTAGTGAGGAAGGCATGACAAAAGTCAAGATAGGCTGAAAACTGGGTCTCTTGTGCCAAACAGTCAGCCAAGTTGGGAATGCAAAGGAAATGTTCTTGAAGGAAATTAAAAGTGCTATTCCAGTGAGCATATGAATGATAAGAAAGCTAAACAGCCTTATTGCTGATATAGAGAAAGTTCTCATGATCTGGATAGAAGATCAATCAGTCACAACATTCCCTTAAGCCAAACCCTAATCCAGAGCAAGGCTCTAACTCTCTCCAATTCTATGAAGGCTGAGAGAGGTGAGGAAGCTGCAGCATAAAAGCTTGAATCTAGCAGAGGTTGATTCATGAGGTTTAAACAAAGAAGCAATTTCCATAACATAAAAGGGCAAGATGAAGCAGCAAGTGCTGACATAGAAACTGCAGCAAGTTATCCAGAAGACCTAGCTCAGATAACTAGCGAAGGCAGCTACACTAAACAACAGATTTTCAATACAGGCAAACAGCCTTATATTAGAAGAAGATGCCGTCTAGGACTTTCATAGCTAGAGAGAAGTCAATGCCTGGTTTCAAAGCTTCAAAAGACAAGCTGACTGTATTGTTAGGGGCTAATGCAGCTGGTGACTTTAAGGTGAAGCCAATACTCACTTATCATTCCAAAAACCCTAGGGCCCATGAGAATTATATTAAAGCTTCTCTGCCTGTATTCTAAAATGGAGTAACAAAGCCCGGATGACAGCATATCTGTTTACTACCTGGTTTACTGAATATTTTAAGCCCATTGTTTAGACCCACTGCTCAGAAAAAGAGATTCCTTTCAAAATATTATCACTCATTGAAAATGCACCTGGTCACCCAGGAGCTCTGATGGAGATGTACAATGAGATTAATGTCTTCATGGCTGCTAACACAGCATCCATTCTGCAGCCCATGGATCAAAATGTAATTTTGACTTTCAAGTCTCATTATTTGAGAAATGCATTTTGTAAGGCTATAGCTGGCATAGGTAGCGATTCCTCTGATGGATCTGGGCAAAGTCAATGGAAAACCTTCTGGAAATGATTCGCCATTCTAGATGACATTAAGAACTTTTGTGATTCGTGGGAAGAGGTCAAAACATCAATATTAACAGGAGATTGGAAGAAGTTAATTCCAACTCTCATGGATGACTTTGAGGGGTTCAAGACTTCAGTGGAAGAAGTAACTGCAGATGTGATGGAAAAAGCAAGAGAATTAGAATTGGATGTGGAGCCTGAAGATGTGACTGAATTGCCACAGTCTCATGATAAATCTTTAATGGATGAAGAGTTCCGTCTTATGGATGAACAAAGAAAGTGGTTCCTTGAGAGGAAATCTACTCCTGGGGAAGATTCTGTGAGGATTGTCGAAATGACAACAAGCTATTTAAAATATTCCATGCACTTAGTTGCTAAAGCAGCATCAAGATTTGAGAGGATTGACTCCAAGTTTGAAAGAAGTTTTACTATAGGCAAAATGCCTTCAAACAGCATCGCATGCTACAGAGAAACAGTTCAGCAAAGGAAGAGTCAATTGATGCGGCAAACTTCATTGTTGTCTTATTTTAAGAAATTGCCACAGCCACCCCAACCTTCAGCAAACACCCTCTGATCAGTCAGGAGCCATCAACATTGAGGCAAGACCCTCCACCAGCAAAAACATTACGACTTGCTGAAGGCTCAAATGATAGTTAGCATTTTTTAGTAATAAAGTATTTTTAAATTAAGTTATGTACATTGATTTTTAGACATACTGTTATTGAACACTTAATAGACTACAGTATAGTGTAAATATACCTTTTATATGCACTGGGAAACCAAAAAAATTCGTGTGCCTCGCTTTATTGCGATACTCATTTTATTGCGGTGGTAAGGAACTGAACCTGCGATATCTCTGACATATGCCTGTATTAAGACAAACAGAAGTAGCAGACAGCAGGAAGTGAAGATGGAACGGGAAGATAGAAATTCATGCTTGGAGGAAAATGGATTATTTTATTCCCTTCCCTGTGCAACCTCCATCTCTTTTCTCTGTCTCATGATTTCTATGCTGGATTATAAATTGTTAGCTATTAAACCCACTGGTAACTACATTTCTGAATTTCTCTTCATTGTGTGGTTAAGGGTTAGGGGTTAGAATTTGCAAGAGGGGAGCTCCTGGGAGGTTTGAAATGTAGCAGTTGGACGAGGCTATTGTTTTTGTAAGGTCATGGAGGCCAGACACACGTGCAGACAGATTTACAGCAGCCTCTCGGACTTCTTGGTGACTGCACACTTTGCTGCTGCTATAGGAGATATTTGGTGAGAGTTTCACACAGATTTAATCATTGCATTAGTTTCGTGGTGAACTTTTGAGAGCCACACACTTTGGTGCACCCAGCTGAGTTTCTCAATAGACTTCATATTCGACCTTACAGACATTTACTCGTCTCAGGTCTCCTTATACTCTTTTTTCTCCCTAAATTTTATAATATAGCCTGTTATTTTCATCAATATTTAGAATGGCTCTATTTTCTTGACCAAATTCAGACTAACAAATAATTACCTATGGTGGCAAGCAGTACATTTTTTCCAGATTATGCACTCTTACTTTTAAATGAGAATCTCAGCTCTGAAGAAAAATTGTTTTGGGAAACGAGGGGTTAATGGGGAAACACTGCGTTTGAACTTTCTCATTTATATATTTGAATCTATAACGTCCCACAAACAATTTCTTACTTAAGTTTCAGTGCACTTTGTCAAATAGAAATATGTATTTATTGGGGTATACTTTTTCAAATTCCAAGTTAACATACAACATTTTCTTAACTCAATGAAGACTTTTGCCACTCTACCATTCTTATTGGACTCTTTTTCATATTAAAAACTAGAATATCTTTCGTAAGCCACATCTCAGGTTACAATTTCAAAAAGAACACTTCCCATTGTTTCAACAATATGATTCTTGTTACTTCAGCTAAAAACTATGAAACAAAACTCTTTATTATTGCTGCCAAATTATATATAAAAAATATTCGTTTAGTAAATACAATGATAATTCGACCACTATTAAACTGCATTCTTGTGAAACACTAATAATAAACAATTAGTGTAAATTATTCTAATTGTAGTAGTTTATGTAGATAAATTGAGCATTTCTAGAGTTGGAAAGCTCCACTCCATTTTTCTCTAGCCAGGCATTCTCACTATCAAAGTACTTCACTAGCAAATGGATGAAAGGGATGTGAATATCTCAGATGCTAGAAAGCAAAAGAGGTCCAAGTTACGATTGACTTAGGAAAAGAAAGTCCTCAATGAGTGGCAATTTTTTCCCCTAAGTGAACTTTTAGTTTCAAATAGAGCTTTCTGCACTTCAGGCCTCCAAAATGTTGGTGTTGGAATAAGATGAGATAGAAAAATAGAAAGGAGGCTTGTTGGAGCAGGAAAAAGAGAAAATTTTCCAGGAATATAGACATTACAATACCACAGAGAGTTATTTTTGGAAAAATATCTAATCAAAGGAAATTTATCCAAAATCTCTGCAAGCTACTATTTTGAAATCTAAGTAAGACTCAAGCACATCCATCACCCTATCCTCCAAATCACAAAAAAGTTAAGGACAGCACAGCAGTAACAGTCATTTACACTGTAATTTGCATCAATTCAAGTAGTTGCTTTCTTTACAGCAAGGTGATCTACATTGAGAGACCAAGGATTTTTCTAGAATTAGTCAAGGTGGGATAATCCACAATGGAATTAATTCTACAGATGGTCCCTGATTTACAAGGGTTCAATTTACAATTTTTTGACTTTATGATGGTGCAAACACAACATGCATTAGCAGAAACCGTACTTCAAATTTTGAATTTTGACCTTTTCCAGGCTAGTCATATGCGGTACCATGCTCTCCAGTAACGCTGAGCATTGGCAGCGAGCCGCAGCTCCCAATCAGCCACATGATCATGAGGGTAAACAACTGTTACACTTACAGCCATTCTGTTTTGCACTTTCAGTGCAACGTTCAATAAACTACATGAGATATTCAACACTTTATTATAAGATAGGCCTTGAGTTAGATGATTTTGCCCAACTGTAGGCTAATGTAAGTGTTCTGAGCATGTTTAAGGTAGGCTGGGCTAAGCTATGATGTTCTGTATGTTGTGTCTTAAATGCATTTTTGACAATGATGTTTTCAACTTACAATGGATTGATGTGATGTAACTCCATTGTAAGTCGAGGAAGATCTATCGGTATCTATATCTATATCATCTGTATCTATATCTATTGGTACTTACTCTTTTGTAACGGCTTTGTTGATATTTAATTCACGTACCATACAATTCACCCACTTAAAGTATGAAATTAAATGGCTTTAAGTATATTCAGAGAATTATTTACATCCATCATCACAATCAGTTTTAGAACATTTTCATTACTCCGAAAAGAAACCTGTGTCTCTTACCCATCACCCCCTAATCTTGCCATCTTCCCCAGCCCTAGGCAATCACATATCTGTTTTGTGTCTCTATGGATTTTTATATTTGGATGTTTCACATAAATAGAATCATATATTATGTGGTCTTCTGTGTCTGGCTTCTTTCATTTAACATGCTTTATCATGTATCTGTACTTTATTTCTTTTTATGGTTGAATCATATTCAATCTCTGGATATATCTTATTTTTATTATTATTTCAGTAGTTGATGGACATTTGAGATCATATATTTTTGGACCAAAAAAAAAAGTAGATCTGTGCAAGTTAAGGTACCAAATGGTACTGTACAGGGATCACAAGACAAAGAATTCTTAGTGATAGAGCAGATACTGAGAGAAAACATACCAGAATATCAGATAGGGACATAAAAAAGAAGACTAAGTGGGGCTGGCCCCCTGGCCGAGTGGTTAAGTTCGCGCGCTCCGCTGCAGGCGGCCCAGTGTTTTGTTGGTTCGAATCCTGGGCGCGGACATGGCACTGCTCATCAGACCACGCTGAGGCAGCATCCCACATGCCACAACTAGAAGAACCCACAACGAAGAATACACAACTATGTACCGGGGGGCTTTGGGGAGAAAAAGGAAAAAATAAAATCTTTAAAAAAAAAAAAAAAGAAGACTAAGTGACAAAGCAAGATAGCAAGGAGGTAGGCAGAAGGAAAATTTGATTGACATAAAGAAAAGGAAAAGAGTGATGATGCTCAGGGCCAAGGACAGTAAGCTAGTAAAAAGTATGTATTGAAAAAATAAATTACAAAACAAATGGAAGATTCAGTCTGTGAATTGGAAAGCTAAAACCCACTTGGTGGCTATTAATATGGTTTCTTCAGTATCGATTTGTATGTTGGTGAAAGAACACATGCTGACCAGTATATGCTATTTTTCTTACTATTCACTAACTTAATTATATCCAACAAGAATGGCTTCAAAAGGGTTTTATTGCCATGTATTCAGAGAACTTCCTAAAGTCAAAAACAAAATCCATGTAATTCTGGAGATTTGTATCATTCCTTCATTTGTTTTGGTTCCCTTGTTATTTAGTGATGGTACCACTTGTAGATAATTGTCACTATTTTTCCAGAGTGGTGCTATGATAGTTTCTCATTATTGCTAATTTAACAATAATTTTAGTAATATGAGCTCAAGATGGATTATGAAAATTATGGTAATGAGGAGTCATTTAAAAACTAATAAGACTTCTTCAGCAAAGAAACACTAAGCAAAGTAAAAAGTGAATTTTGTTTTATATTAATATTATACTTAATTGATACAATAAACCTACAATTAGGCGAATGCAGTATTCATAAGTAACACCTAGAAAACATAATTTGGTTCCATGAATCTTAAGAGTAGAATCAAATAGGTATTATTCAAAGCTAATAAAGTTTCCACATGTGTTGGTCTTCTCTAAATGTGATCCAACTAGTAGAAATGCAAATCAAATGAACTTTTAAGCTGTCAGAAGACCAGAGAACTGACAAAAGCCTAGAAGATAATGTCACAATGTCATATAAACCAAGTATGCTGGGCTGGCAATATGACAGAAACATCAGAATGATTGGGTTCATATTTTGAATATGTATGTGCTGCTGAAGTTAATTCTTCAAGAATACTCAGTTATTCTAGTTCAAGAATGCATTTGGTTAAAAAAAAGTCTTGTCACCTTTTTATGTGAAAGGCAACAAGGCATACAATCCTGTTTCAGTATTGTTAAGAGTAAAAGAAAATGCTTTCTGATTTAAAAAAAATTGGTTTTTGTACAAATTCTTGAGATGCCTTCCTTTCTTAGAGAGAATATATATAATGATTATAATCTGCATTTATCATCTTCATAAGATGTTGCATCTTTGTTGCCAGCATTTTGAGATAGAGTAAATATTTTAGAGAAAATTAAATCAAAGTCCCCAAATTCATTTCTATTAAGATTTAAACCTTGGAGTATAGTTGTAAATCTGAGACTAGATCCTTAGTTTGGGGTAAGGATCTTAATTGATTCACCCTAATTAGCATGATCTTAGATTATTTTATTTTTAAGACTACCAGGGAATTAATCATAAGTACAATTTAAAGGAAACTAAATTTGATTTCAATGCTTTCCAATCATTCATGTAGGCCTCTCTGTGCTTCTTACTTGTCTCCCTCACACAGCACTGTCCTGTGATTTCACGCTGCCACTTGGTTTTCTCAGCCCTCCTATTTTAGGGTCCTAAAAGACTCTTTCCTTGTAACATAATGTACTACAGAATGTCTTACAATATCTTTTTCATTTATTTATTTTTTTTAATTTTGTTTGTTCATTTTGTGTGTGTGAGGAAGATTGTCCCTGCGCTAACATCCATTACCAATCTTCCACTTTTTGTTTGAGGAAGATTGTCACTGAACTAACATGTGTGCCAATCTTCCTCTATTTTATGTAGGATGCCACAACAGCATGGCTTGACAAGCAGTGCTAGGTCCGTGCCTAAGATCCTAACCTGTGAACTCCTGGCCACCAAAGTGGAGTGCGGAACTTAACCACTATGCCACCAGGACAGTCCCTATAACACCTTTTTTAAAAAAATTTTTTTTTAAAGATTTTATTTTTTTTCCTTTTTTTCCCCAAAGCCCCCCAGTACATAGTTGTATATTCTTCGTTGCGGATCCCTCTAGTTGTGGCACGTGGGACGCTGCCTCAGCGTGGTTTGATGAGCAGTGCCATGTCCGCACCCAGGATTCGAACCAAAGAAACACTGGGCTGCCTGCAGCAGAGCGCGCAAACTTAACCACTCAGCCATGGGGCCATCCCCATAACATCTTTTTTATATGAACAGTTTCCTAGTCTCCTGTCATATTCTCTCATATTCCTATTTTCTTTTAGATGAACAATCAAATAAACAAATCAATTTCAAGCTGTCAGTGAACATACATTTATTAATTGAGTAAGTAATTGAAAGCTTATTGTTTGCAAAAATTTTGGTAACATGCTTCATTTTCACTACCTCATAAGTATTACTATCAAACTTGTCTTTTGAACAAACAACATTTTCTATAGGAATAGCACATTTTAGCTAGGATTTTATTTTTGTTTAGAGAATGTAATTCTGTTTATTAAAATGCCATTCTGAGCACTAAACAGGAGAATATTGTTTATATTTATGTTTTATCATGCAGATTTTAGTGAAAATATTGACTAAATCTTAAGTCCTCTTTGCAAAACATTTTGAAGATCTGTTGCCTAGGGGAAAAAAAATATATATGTATATAAACTTGTACAATGATACAGATTAAAACTTGTCTCCTGCTTTCAAGTCTTAAACATTTTGATTTGATAACATATCAATTGAATAATAAGCGAAAGTATTAAATGTTAAAAAACTTCCACGTTATTGAGTTACTTACTTTTAAACTTCAGTATTTCTTACATTATTAGATAGCAATAATAATGAGCACTTCATGGAATCACCATTCAGTATGTACAAAGCTAAACAAGCCCTGTATCCAGAACGTTTTGTTTTGTTGCTGCTTGTTTCAATCAGAAATAGTAGTTTTGTCCTCAGTATAATTTACATTTGAGTCAAATCAATAAGTTCCCCCATGTTTAGAAAATACTATAAGGAATTTTCTTATTTCTACCTTTCCTTTTTTTGTGTGTGAGGAAGATTGGCCCTGAGCTAACTTCTCTGCTAATTTTCCTCTATTTTATGTGGCATGCCGTTACAGTGTGGCTCCACGAGCAGTGCTAGGTCCCCGCCGGGGATCCCAACCCACGAACCCCAGGGCGCTGCAGTGGGACGGGTGAACTTAAGCACTACGCCACTGGGCTGGCTCCTTATCTTTCCATTTTAAAGATCGTTGAAGAATGCATTTGAAAAATTGGGTAAAATATTTTAGCTTGATCCCGTTGAAATAATCATTATTATTTTTTGTTGTTTTTGTTTCTTTCGTTCATTCCTTTAGGACTCAGAATGAGACTGACTTTTATAAAATGTGAATAACCTACAGAAAAGGAACTAAGGTATATTCTTAATACACACAATTCATATATTTAGAGGAGGACTACTTTAGAATACATTTTTTTTAAAGTAGAGTAGTAGATTCAGAAAAACGTATATTGTAGTGTAAAATACACTCTTCTTAATTCCTGAGTTTTATTTTCAGATGCAATTTTTGTAATGGTATAATCAGGTATATAAGTAATCAAGATTTTCTTCAATCTCCAGCATTAAAAGAAAGAAAAAACATTCTAAACTATGGTATAAGTATCTTTTCCAAACTATAATGAAAATGCCAATAAACACTCTTTTATAAATGATCTTAAGGATGAAAAATTTTAGTAAAAGAAGTAAATAAAATTAAGAAGTAAAAGTCAAAATTAATATTGTTATATGCTTAGCAGGTTACTAAATCTAGCTGAGCCTCAGCTTTCTTATCTGTAAAATACCTGTAATGCCTCTTTCATAGAACTACAATGATGATGAAGATTACATATATTTAATGTATAAGATTTAATATATTATGTATTATATAATATATACATTAGTAAGTGCCAAGTACTATTCAACTTTTGATAACTTGAATATATGAAATAAAGAAAATAATGCAATTTCAAAAACGAAAATCTATGGCCAATTTTTCCAGTAGCCTATTGAATAGAATAAGCTACAAACCATAGAAAAGAGAAAAATAAAAACATTTAGTCTTTTAAGGAGTCTTGGGGCCCGGCCCTGTGGACAAGTGGTTAAGTTCGTGTGATCTGCTGCGGTGGCCCAGGGTTTTGCCGGTTTGGATCCTGGGCGCGGACATCGTACTGCTCATCAGGCCATGTTGAGGCGGCGTCCCACATGCCACAACTAGAAGGACCTGCAACTGGCATACACAACTATGTACCTGGGGGGATTTGGGGAAGATAAAGCAGAAAAAAAAAAAAAGATGGGCAACAGTTGTTAACTCAGGTGCAAATCTTTAAAAAAAACAAGAGTCCGAATTAAAGAGCCAGAATGAAAGGGAAATTATTCAAAATCATACTCATCATAAAAATAGTTTAAATGATCAACTACTCGGAATCTATCAGGTAAAGCCACAAAGAACATCAAACCTTATCACATACTGGCATGTTATAGAAATTGCCTAAATTTAAGTTTGATCCTCACTTTTTTTCTATCTATATACTTAATCAACTTTTGATGCCAGGTGGTATTAAAAAAATAGAGGGAAAAGAAAAAAAAAACAAAAAAAATATTGGGGCTGGCCCCGTGGCCGAGTGGTTAAGTTCACGCACTCCGCCGCAGGCGGCCCAGTGTTTCGTTGGTTCGAATCCTGGGCGCGGACATGGCACTGCTCGTCAGACCACGCTGAGGCGGCGTCCCACATGCCACAACTAGAAGAACCCACAACGAAGAATACACAACTATGTACCGGGGGGCTTTGGGGAGAAAAAGGAAAAAATAAAATCTTTAAAAAAAAAAAAAAAAAAGAAAAAAAAATATTTCAATAGCAGAAGCTATTTGATGATTTCTGTTTTGTACCATACCTGGAAAACCCTGGAAAACTTTCCAGAAGATCTCTTGTGGTTTTATCTTCATATTCTAGAGGAATGGCACCTTAAGAAAGGACCTAATAATTTTCTCTGTGTTCAAATGGAATCTTTTAAAGGTTCATCTGTTGTTACAGTTTCAATTTTTTGTAGAACATTCAATGTGTTCTAGAACCAAAATTTTGTGAGTATCTATATTCAAAATAAAATTGAAAGTTGCTTGCAAATCCCAATGATATTTTACCTTTGGGGGATATTTTATGTTGCAGAATAACCTACAGTGAATGAATTCTGAATCACTTTTCACATAAAATATTATCCAGGCAAAATCGTATGTACAATATTTGAGATCTCTATAGATTTGATGTTTAGATTTGGCAATACAAAGATATATGGAAAGCTTAGTATAAAAAGCAAATGAAATATGTTCAATAGAAAGAAGTTCTACTTAATTACTTATTGTTTTGATAGAATCACTTGAAAAATGGCAACAAGATGTTGTTATAATATATAAAATACAATTCAGTAACAAAAATTGATAGCTCTAAATATCTGATTCAAAAGAAATATTTAAATATTTCCTTTTGTCCCCAGTTGGGTATTTTCTCCAAGATTTCTCTTATGTCTTATTTCTCAA
The DNA here is from genome assembly GCF_041296235.1 of Equus asinus. Classification (NCBI taxonomy): domain Eukaryota; kingdom Metazoa; phylum Chordata; class Mammalia; order Perissodactyla; family Equidae; genus Equus; species Equus asinus. The sequence continues at coordinate 74,528,731 of NC_091820.1, forward strand.
CCCCTTTCTAAACTCAGTGACCTAGAAAACTACTGAAATTTTCTGCATTTTCAGTATATCCATCATTCTAAGATTGAAATTGGAAATATTTATCTTAACAAAATTCTGATAGATCACTGTTTCCAAATATAGACACTACAGTGATATAACCAAAGTGAGAACAATAGTTTCTGTCAAAAAAGCATCAAAAACAAAAAAGAAAAAGTAATATTGAAAGTATTGAGTTTTATTAGTTTAAGTTATCTGAAAATACTTTTGAATAATTATCGACGTTAATAGTATTAATAATAATAAACTGAAGAAAGCTAGAAAATATTTGAACTTATGGGGAAAAAACGTATTACATTTTATGTAAGATTCCAAATGTTAGAGCATAAATATGGCTAGCATTAGCTAATGTCAACACTAATTAGGCAAAAATAAACAAAACAAACTACAGCAAGCAAACAAACGAAACACCAAATACTCAATTTGTCAGCATATACAGTAAAATTGGAACTGGTCTTGAGCTGAACCGCTGCTCCATTCACTTTAACATTGCATAGGGAATCCCCATTAAGGCTTTCTGTTTGGGTTGATTTCCTGACAAGCAGACATGTGGGCAGCTTCCCGTTGTCACACCAGTCATAGCCTAATTGCACATTGCTGTCATATTAGTACCGTGTACGTGTAAACTGGAGATGGAAGTAGATTCTGATTAATGTTTTCTTTGGCTATTAGTCTGCAATGAGAATGCCTGGGCCTCGCAATCCCGTTTGTTTTGCTAGCCTCTCTGATTGCTTTGAATCTTAGATATTTTGTTTTGCTAATTATCACAGAGAATTTTAATTTCGTGTTCTGGAACAGAATTTGTTCTGCTTTCCAAATTTATTAAGCTATTCATTTTTATTCAGAAACTGAAAGACTAGATAACTGTTTTATCGCAACTCCATGGTTCGTGCACACTGCACCAATTTTCATCTGGATATGTTATAAAATGTGAAGTCAAGAATTATTAGACCTTAGCTCCTCTGTCCTAAGATCTTATCTCCCATCCCAACAGTAACATACAATTCACAATACCTTCATTCCAGTTCCTGTGATTGTAAGAAATAATTTCCTTTAAAATAATATCTTACTTTTTCAGAAGATTAATTTTTACCTTGATGCCTTACAAGACAAATAGATTAATTTACATGCAGAAGTACAGGACTACTCTCTACCATATTTTTGTCACTTACATAATAAAGAAGTTGGACAACATGAGCTCTAAGACGCTTGCAGGCCTAGAATTCATTACTACTATAATTCCCACATCAAAATAAAAGCATAATTTATATTTAAAATTTCAGATAGTTTTTCAATGAAATATCATAACTATCACTCAAAATTCTGTAAAAGTTTTAGACAGGAAATTTTTTTTAATTTGTATATACCTAATTAATTTTTAGATTCAGAGAATTTTTAGGTATGCCTTTTATATTTTGTTCGTTTGTTTTCCTTCGATACATTTTTTCAGCCCAATGCATAGGTAACAACCATTTTTGCACTAAAATCTACATTATATAACTTAGAATAAGGTTAAATATTTCTTTTCATTATTTTCTAATTGTTTCATATGTTAATATCCCCATCTGGATTGTATCTTTGTGCTCAAGAACAAGATCTGTGCGTTAATAGGCACTCAAAAATGTTTGTTAAATGAATAATTACACTTTATTATATCTCACAATGGCTCACATATTGTGGGTGTTCAATAAATCCTTGCTGATTGACAAACTAGTAAATGACAAATCATCTCGGGGATTCACACCTTATTAAATCTCTCAGGGATCATTGCATATTTGTATCATTTGAAAATACTGAGCTAGGGTGCTTCCTGAAGAAAGATTGACAGTTAATTGGGTTTTGCAACGGTTGTAAACGTCAGCAGTAAACCAGGATGAGATAACAAATACTTCTAGTTTGCAATGTTAAGACAGCTATAAAACTCATCATCAAATAAAGTACAATTCTCAGACATCTATGCTGTTTCTTTAATCTGTTTGTTTCTCACTCCATTCCTTCCTGCACTATCTGTTTTAGTGGAAAAAGGAACTGTAAACTGGAGTGACCATTTGATGTTTTGTTAAGAAAGAGGATATTTCTGAGACTGTTTTTAAGCCACCGATTGCTCTGCTATACTCAGTAGTAAGATAAGAGATTCTGAGTATGTAGCCCCAATAATTTAAAGCCCCAATTCAGTGGGAGGCAGACTTCAAAAATTGCTGGCACTACCACTTCCAATTTTAGACTAATGTGGGTAAATTTCATTCTAACAGAAATTATTGTGAGGAACCAATGAAACTCATTCAAAATATGGAAAACTCCTATGTGACACTTGGTACTCCGTACTACTAAAGATGACATGGTACGGTCACTGAATCCTTAAAAGGAGTAGGAGAAAAGAGGCCAAATTGTTAGACAGAGACAGCATAACCCAATTTGATGCTTGGTAGTTGTCTTTGTTTGCGGTGCTATGTAACAAACTACTATAGACTGTGTGGCTCTTCCTCTCCTTATAAGGATCCTAATCTCATCATAGGGGCTCCACTCACATGACTTCGTTTAAACCTATTTACTTTCCAAAGCTCTCATCTCTGAATAGTGTATTTAGATAGTTGGGTTTCAACATATGAATTTTCAGGGGAAACAAACATTCAGTCTATAACAGTAATATGGTAGCGTAGGGCAGTATTATAACAGTGTACGGAACACTGTGATAACTAAAAGGGATGACTTCAGCAGAGGTAAGAGAATCAGTTATTTAACAACACAATCGTGCGTATCAGATCATGCCCGAAACAAAGCAGGAGGAGTTGGGCTCTGCTATCTGATAGATAGCATAGAGAATCCACAATATTTGTTAATTATGCAGGAGTAATTCTGATTTAACGTTTATCATTGTACTGAGTATGTTAAGTTTAAATATGATTAAGCTAATTTAATCACCTTTACAAACGCATATCTTGCCTCTGTATACAGCCTCCTTATTATGTTAATGGAAATATCATTTTCACACTCTCTATATAAATATTAGGCATATTTTACATATTTCTTTCTCTAGTGCCAATATATCCATTGAAAATCTAAGTAATACCCTCTGTGGGAAACTTCTATAATGCCTGTCTCTTTGTTTCATTCTGATTGGTTTTCATAGGCCATGATTTTACGTATTTGTGTAATCCAATCTTACACCCAATGCTCCCAAAATGATTCTGGGAATTTAGTGGATTTGGGGTCAGTTTCATCTCTTCCATTCATGCTACACTTTTCCTCATCTCTTCTTTTCTCCCAATTGCTTAATATTCTTATTTCCAGCTTCCTCTCAAAACTGTGAGTTCCCTAAAGGTAAGGATCACATCTTAGTCTTTTCATGCATTCCCATCGTGTCATCTTATATTTTGCACAAGATGCTTAATAAATATTTGTTAACCTGAAAAGTTTTCAATATTTTTCCATTAAATCTCTAACACAGGTCCAATAAAATAAGATTCAATGAATAGGTAGAAGCGATTACTAATCACAATATTGATTTTTGTATGCAATTGTGCACTGTAAACATGGTTTTAAAATATTTTCTTCTCTTTACCCACTACTCATTTTGGATAAATAATTAATTTCTTAAGCAAATACTTTATTTATAAAAATAGTAGAAACAAATTTCATCTCACCCTTATATTTAAGATATCATGAATTACAAATAAGTGGAATTCAAATTAGTAAGGCTTTATTACAACGAAAACAGCAAGTACATATGATTGAAATAAAGAAATAGCAAAGAGTTAAGGTGAGTTCCATTCAAAAAATTAACCATGCAGTCTCTTGAACCAAAAAATAGTCTTAAATATGCTATGTATTATACTAAAGCTTTCTGTTATGGTTTCAGGATGTAAACCTAATTCCTTAGGCATGTACAAAAAAATTAAACTCATCTTCTATTATGCTAAACTTCTACAAGTCTAGCATTTCAATTATGATAGCCTGTATAATACTAAAGGATAAAAATTCCAAGACTAACATTCTAAATCATGTCTATTATACCTAGCCGTACCCCTTGGAAACAAATTTTTCTGCAAAGTTTAATGTTGTTGTATACTCAACTGCTCAATTATAGGGAAAAAATGATAGAAAAGAGGCAAAATATAAATGAGATTAAAGTAAAAATATGCCATTGTCTAAAAAGAGCAATGGTAAATCAATGCCACCAGTAAATCAATTCCACGCTAACAGCATTTTAATCATTGTGATGTCTGGTCACCTTTCTGACTGAAGTTTTGCACTTTGCAGGTATAAATCTGTTCTTCAAAATTATGCTGAAAAATGCTTCCAATAGAAATTTCATTTCAATGAATTGGCTCCAAGTAACCTTGTAAGCCCATGTTCAATCATATAAATTTATTTTTTTCAAAAATAAAAATAGCTTTTAAAAAACGCTATTGAAAGAGTGGCAAAAAGATAGATTTTGTTACAATCTTTTAACAAAAAAGTAAGCCTGATGATTAAAGGAAAAGAAAGGCTAGCTTTTTTTTTTTTTAATTTTTTTTCTCCTTTTTCTCCCCAAAGCGCCCAGGTACGTAGTTGCATATTCTTCGTTGTGGGTCCTTCTAGTTGTGGCATGTGGGACGCCGCCTCAGCGTGGTTTGATGAGCAGTTCCATGTCCGCGCCCAGGATTCGAACCAACAAAACACTGGGCTGCCTGCAGTGGAGCACGTGAACCTAACCACACGGCCATGGGGCCAGCCCCGAAAGGCTAGCTTTTAAATCTTACTGTTTTGTTTGTGATAATTTGCCATGCATCAACAGAAAACTAATACAGGGTCAGCCCTGTGGCCAAGGGGTTAAGTTTGTGTGCTCCACTTTGGCAGCCCAGGGTGGCCCAGGGTTTTACCAGTTCAGATCCTGGGCATGGACCTAGCACTGCTCATCAAGCCATGCTGAGGCAGTGTCCCACACAGCAGAACTAGAAGGACCTATAACTAGAATATACACCTATGTACTGGGGGGCTTTGGGGAGAAGAAGAAGAAGAAAAAATAAAAAGATTGGCAACAGATGTTAGCTCAGGGCCAATCCTTAAGAATAAATAAATAAATAAGTAAGAAAACTAATACAGGCTATTTGTAACTATTTTATTGTTATCATATTATACTCTCTGATTGGCTATTGCTAATGTATTGGAAAGCAGCTAATTTTTCTACATTGGTTTATTTCCCAGCCATCTTGCTAAACTCTTATTAGTGAAAACAGTTTGTCTATGGAGTCTTTTCAGATAACCACATTTCCTACAAATAATGTGTTCCAGTTCTTTCCTTTCAAAATGCGTCCTCCATATTTATTTTTCTTTTCCTGCTCTCTTACTGATTTAACCACTAATTTGATATTTGTGACCAGCACATCCATTTCGGTATCTTACATATCTATTTGTAGGATAAGAATACCTGCCAATTTAAGAGGACTCAGGGAATGGAGGTGCATATCTAAAATGAGCTTAATGAGCGCAGTTATTTCCAAAATGTCTGTTTTGGTAAGAGGAGAACTATCAAGTGAGGAGACAATGAAATTCTGGCCACTTAACTAAATTGTGTATATAGGCATACTTTTTCTTTTGTTACTGAATAATACAACCATATTAAAATATTACAGGAAAAAAACATTTAAAAGTGGAAAATTATAAAGCATACTGAAAATTGCTACTGTGATCGTTATCGTAAGACATGCCTGTTTCCAAATGTACTGGTCTAGTACTTCTAAGGGCAAATAGAGTGCTAGACACCAGAGTTTATTTTAAGATTAGATAAAACATTATTTTGGATCATATGATTCATATATAAAAATTTTATTGTATAAATTTAAAAAATGTATAGTGGAAACACAAATATACATATAAAAATAATGATTGAAATAAATGGGCCAAAGAGAGGAATGATGAGGGACGATGGTAATGAAAAAATTTGTGTACTACAAACAATAACAACAAAAATAAGGAGCATACATGCTCACAAATGCACACACATATGAAATCCCTTAATGTGAAGCAGAGCTGTTGGTTACAGATCAAGAATGAATCACAAAATCAGAAGGTTGGGAGGGAAATAGAGAAAGAATATATATTCACTGCTTTTAAACTACATAGAGATGTCAGGTTTCCACCAGAAGCCTGAGGGAATTTACGTTGCCTAATCATAATTAGTCATAGTTCAGACTTTGGCAATAACTACCTCGCGGGGATTTTGTAAAAGTAAAGTGAAATGAGAAATGTACAAGTTCTTCATAAACAGCCAAATACTCTGCACATGTAAGACAGACATCTTTTTAATATTCAGACTCAATCACATGTTCCAACTCTGGGATACTGCAAAAGGAAAAACAAAAAGAGAGAGGGAGAGAGAGACTTCTTCAGAGTATGGTGAAGAATTTCCTTTCTCTATGTTCCAATGTTAGATTTTGATTTTGCACAAAGCAATCCATAAAATTATTCTTTCTCCTGGCTTTGAAAGCAAAACAAAGATGCTAACAACATATTGTAATAAACACAGTGGCTCCATGCCTGTACCTTAGGCACGTCCCATGGCAATTCTCCAGTGGAGAAAACTTCTTCCATTTATCTCCACAGAAACCTACATTGACCATATCAGTATGAGAATAAAGCAGCCCACCTCTTCAGGAGATGGAAGGAGGGAAGAAAGGGGTAAAAGACAAGACATAGCTGGCCAAAACATACATAATATTTTCCTATATATAAAAATTAAGAAATAGAAATAGTCCACATCTGCCAGAGATGAATGCAATGTTAAGACCAATTTACAGGTGAAGAAAGTGAAACTCACAGTGACAAAGTAAATTTTCCAATACCATGCAACAGATATGTCACAGAGCCTGAATTTGACCCTGTATTTATCTAATTTCAAAACACAAACACTCTCCACTATGGCGTAAAGCATACTGAAATAAGACAAGAATACACTGATAAGAATAGTCAAGCTTTTTTAAAAAAATTAATAGACCACTTCTTAGAATAGTTTTAGGCTTATGGAAAACTTGAGTGGAAAGTACAGAGAGTTTCCATATAAGTTATCGCACAGTTTCCTCTATTACTGATATCTTGCATTAGTGTGGTGCATTTGTTACAATTAATGAGCCAATATTGATACATTATTATTAGCTAAAGTCCATAGCTCATGTTAGGGTCCGTTCTTTGTGCTGCAGATTCTATGGGTTTTGCCAAATGTATAATGATATGTATCCACTACTATAGTATCACACATAATAGTTTCACTCTCCAAAAAGTCCACTGTTCTTCACTTATTCATCTCTCCTTCCCACTTTTTAACCCCGGCAATCTCTCATCTTTCACTGTCTTAATAGTTTTGTCTTTTGCAGAATGTTCTATAGTTGTAATAATAGAGTATGTAGCATTTTCAGGTTGGCTTATTTAATTTAGCATTATGCATTTGAGGTGCCTCCGTGTCTTCTCTTAGCTTAAGAGGTCTCTTTTTGATCACTGAATGATATTCCATTGTATGGATGTACCACGGTTTGTTTTCCCATTCTCCTATTAAGGGACATCTTGATTGTTTCTAAGTTTGGATAATTACAAATAAAGCTGCTAAAAATATTTGTGTGGAGGTTTTGGTGGATACAAATTTTCAACTCATTTGGGTACATACAAAAGAGCACAACTGATAGATTGTATGGCCAGTCTGTTAATTTTGTAAGAAACTGCCAAGTGTTCCGAAATATCTGCATCTGGTATTGTCAGTGTCTTGGATTTTAGCAGTTTTAACAGGCAAGTAGTAGTATTTCATTGTTTTTTTAAATTTGTGTTTCCTTGATGACATATGGAGGGAGCATCTTTTTATATGCTTATTTGCCAACAGCACATCTTTTTTGTTGAGTTGTCTGTTAAAGTCTTTGGCCCATTTTTGAAATTGAGTTGTTTTCTTATTATTGAGTTTTAAGAGTTCTTTGTATATTTTGGATAATAATCTTTTATCAGATGTGTCTCTTGCATATATTTTCTTCCAGTCTGTGGCTTGTCTTCTCATTGTCTTGACAGTGCCTTTTGCAGAGCAGAAGTATTTAATTTAAATGAAGTCCAGCTTATCAACTATTTCTTTCACAGATTATGCCATTGGTGTTGTATCTAAAATGTCATTGCCAAATCCAAGTTCACCTAGAATTTTTCCTATGATATCTTCTAAGAGTTTTATAGTTTTTGTGTTTTAAATTTAGGTCTCTGATTCCATTTGAGTTAATTTTTGTGAGAAGTGCAGGTCCTGTGTCTAGCTTAGTTTTTTTTTTTAATGTGATTATCCAGTTGTTCCAGCTCTACTGTTGAAGAAAAATCCTTTCTTCATAAAATTGCCTTGCTTCTTTGTCAAAGATCAATTGGCTATATTAGCATAGGCCTGTTTCTGGATTCTCTATTCTGCTTTATTGATCTACTTGTCTAATCTTTTGCCAATATCACACTTTCTTCATTACTGTAGATTTACAGTAAGTCTAGAAGTTGAGTAGTGTCAGAATTCTGAATTTGTCTTTTCTTTCAATATCACGTTGGCTATTATGCCTTTACATATAAAATTTAGACTTAGTTTGTCAATATCCACAAAATAACTTAGTGGGATTTTGACTGAGATTGTGTTAAATCTAGAGATCAATATTCTAATTATATGGAATGCCTCTTCACTTATTTAGATCTTCTTTGATTTCTTTTATCAAACTATTGTAATATTCTTTATATAGATCTTGTATGTATTTTACTAGTTTTATACCTGTGTATAAAAAAGTATATTTTTTATAACTATGTAAAAATATAGTTATTTTTAATTTTTTTGGTGCTAATGTAAAGGGCATTGTGTTTTTAAGTCCAAATTCCAATTACTCTCTGCTAATATATAAGAAGGCAATTGACTTTAGTATATTAACCTTGCATTTTTCAATCTTACTATAATTGTATTCATTCCAGGATTTTTAAAAAAATTTTTTGTGATTGTTTACATAGGCAATCATGTCATCTGAGAACATGACAGTTTTGTTTCTTCCTATTGGATCTTCTCTTATTTTTTATTATTTTTGTGCCTTGTTGTATTAACTAGGAATTTCAGTGCAATGCAAAATAGGATAAGTGAGAGAGAACATCCTTGCCTTATTCTTGATCTTAGCAGGAAAGTATCAAGTTTATTACCACCAAGTATAATGTTAGATGTAGATTTTTGTGGATGTTTTATTTATTAGGTTGAGGAAGTTCTCCTCTATTCTTAATTTTTTGGAAATTTTTACCATGAATGGATGTTGGGTTTTGTCACATGCTTTTTCCACATTTGTTGATATAATCACATGATTTTTCTCCTTTAGCCTGCTGATGTGATAGATTACATTAATTGCTGTGCAACTGTTCAACGAGTCTCACACACCTGAAATAAATCCTACCTGGTTGTAGTGTATAGTTCTTTTTATATATTGTTGAGTTTGATTTGCTAATATTTTGTTGAGGAATTTTGCATATATCTTCATGAGACATAATGGTCTGTAGTTTTCCTTTTTTGAAATGTCTTTGATTTTGGTAATAGGGCAATACTGACCTCATAGAATGAGTTGAAAAGTATTCCTTCTGCTTCTATTTTCCAGAAGAGATTGTAGAGAAACGATATTTCTTTTGTAAATGTTGGTAGAATTCAATAGTAAACACATCTGTGTCTGGTGCTTTCTATTTTGTAAGGTTATTAATTATTGCTTCAATTTCTTTAATAAATACAGACCTATTCAGATTATCTATTTCCTCTTGTGTGTTTTGGAAAATTAAGTCTTCAAAGAAATTGGTTCATCTCATCTCAGTTGTCATACTTTTAGCCATAGACTTTTTCATAATATTCCTTTATTATCCTTTTTATGTCCATGAGATCAGTAGTGATGACCTCTCTTTCATTTTTGATATTAATAATTTGTTTTCCCTTTTTTTGGTTAACTTGGCTAGACATTTACCAGTTTTATTGATCTTCAAGAAAAACTAAGCTTTTAGTTTCATTGATTTTCTATTGGTTTCCTGTTTTCTATTTCACTGATTACTGTTTTAACTTTTTAGTTTCTTTTCTTCTACTTACTTTGGATTTAATTTGCTCTTCTTTTTCCAGCTTCCTAAGGTGGAATCATAGACTATTAACCTTAGAACTTTATTTCCTAGTATATGCATTCAATGCTATACATTTCCCTGTAAGGTTTTGCTGCACACCACAAATTACGATAAGTTGCTTTTTATTTTAATTTACTTTAAAATATTTTTTTAAAAAACTTCCCCCAAGACTTCTTTGACTCACATGTTATTTAGAAATGTGCTGTTTAATCTCCTTGTATTTCAGGGTTTTTCAGCTATCTTTCTGTTATTGATTTCTTGTTTCATTCCCTTGTGGTTTGAGAGCATACTTTGTATGATTTTTATTCTTTTAAATTTGTTAAGGTGTGTTTTATGGCCCAGAATGTGATCTGTCTTGGTGAATATTCCATGTGAGCTTGGGAAGAATGTATTCTGCTGTTGTCGAATGAAGTATTTTATAGGTGATAATTGGATCCAGTTGATTGATGGAGCTATTGAGCTCAACTATGTTCTTACTGATTTTCTGTCTCTGGCACTGTCAATTACTGATAGAAAAGTGTTGAAATCTCAGACCATAATAGGGAATTCATTCATTTCTTCTTGCAGTTCTATCAGATTTTTTTTCTCATGGATTTTGACACTCTCTTATCAGGCCCACACACATTAAGAATTATGTCTTCTTAGAGAATCCATCCCTTTATCATTATATAATACTTCTCTTTATCTCTGATCATTTTTCTTGCTCTAGTCTACTTTGAACGTAATATATCTACTCTATATTTCTTTTGATTAGTGTTAGCATGGTATATGTTTCCCCATCTCTTACTTTTATTCTATCTGTGTCTTCATATTTACAATGGATTTCCTGTAGAAACTGTATATTAAGGTCCTATTTTTTTATCTACTTTGACAGCCTCCATCTTTTAATTAGTGCATTTAGATGATTGACATTTAAAGTGATTATTGATGTAGTTGGATTAATATCTGCCATATTCGTAACCATTTCTGTTTGTTATCCTTGTTATTTTTACTTTCTTTGTCTTATACTTTTTCTGCCTTTTACTCTTTTGAGGAAGATTAGCCCTGAGCTAACATCTGCCACCAATCCTCCTCTTTTTTTCTGAGGAAGACTGGCCCTGAGCTAACACTCATGCCCATCTTCCTCTACTTTATACATGGGAAGCCTGCCACAACATGTCTTAACAAGCAATGCATGGGTCCACACCCAGGGTCTGAACTGGTGAGGCCTGGGCTGCAGAAGCAGAACATGTGAACTTAACCGTTGTGCCACTGGGCTGGCCCCTGTCTTCTCTGGTTTTAACTGAGCGTTTCATATGATTCCATTTAATATTCTTATTAGAATACCAAATATATTTCTTTAAAAAAATTTAGTTGCCATAGAGTTTGGAATGTACATTTATAACTAAATCAAGTCCATTATTAATCGGACTATACAGTTTCATGGGTAGTGCAAGTACTTTATAACAGAGTATCCCCAATTTCTGCCTTCCAACCCTTATAGTATTTCTATGATTCATTTCACTTATCCATAAGCTAGAAACATATTGTTGTAATCATTATTTTGAACAAATTGTTACCTTATAGATCAATTAGGAATAAGAAAAATTAAAAAATCGCATTCATATATTACTTCTCTAATGTTCTTTAGGTAAACTGAATTTCTGATCCTTATTACTTTTCTTTTTTTTTGAAGAAATTCTATTAATATTTTTTGCAAGATAGGTATACTGGCAACAAATTCCCTCAAAAATGTTTTTTTTTTTTTTCTGAGAAAGTGTTTATTTCTCATTCAATTTGAAAGATAATTTCCCTGGTTACAGAATTCTATTTTGGTGAGTTTTTTCTTTCAACAATTTTTCTTTCACTGTCTTCCTGATTACATGGTTTCTGAAGAAAAGCTTGATGTAATTCTTACCCTTCTTTTTCTATAGACTCTCTAAGTAAGATAGATTTTTTTTGCTCTGGCTTCCTTCAATATTTTCTCTTAGTATTTGATATCCTGTAGTTTGAATATGATATTCCTTGGTATAGATTTTCCCTGATATTCTTGTTTGTGTCTCCTCTGTTCTCTTTGGGTTTCCCTAGAGACTTTTTAAAAAATAATTTCTGAAACATGCAGTTGTTTCATTTGTATCCCCCTGCTATTCTTTAGGAGCCCTATTGATATTGTGGTAAGGTGTGGGGGAGGGAAAGCATTATATAGTTTTATAATTAGGTCTCAGTCCTTTAGGAGCCTGCTTTCCTAGGCTGTAACCTTCTCAAGTACTTCTCAGTTCCCACCTCTTCTGTGAGATAGGAGGCTAGATGGTGCTACAATTGGGTATTTCCCTTCCCTCAGGTTAGAAAAACCCCTGCTGATTAAGCTTTGGTAAAATACTTTCCCTTGAGGGTAAGTCTTGTTATTGTGAGAATAAGTTTATTTCAAGATGGCTATTTTCCTCTCTCCTTGCTGGAGGCACAAGGGGATTTTTCTCTGGTCTACACACTTAGAACCTGATGGGGCTCCCGTTGGTAAAACTAATAAAAGTGTAGGGAGTATCCCAAAGACTGAATCTTCATGGCAATTTTATTTTTCAAACTTGTCCACACTGATGCTCCAGCAAGTTTGAAATTACAGTTCAAGCATTCCTATCCTGGTAATGAACCCAGAAATGGTTTCTTCTCCTGACGTCTGCTTCAGTAAGCTGTGATTTTCTGTGTATGTCTGTCTGGTCCTCCAATTTGGGGGGCAGTGGTATGCCCTGTGACCTCAATTCTCTCATGGATCTAAAACAAGTTGTTGATTTTCAGCTTTTTAATTGTCCTGACTATGAGAGGGTTAACTTCTAAGCTCTTTACATACTGGACCATAAACTAGAATTAAATTATTTAAAAAAATCAATAAAACAGCAATGGAGGTAAACAGGCACTTTGGATAATTAAATGCTTTTTAATTTTTCAATAGTATAAACAGTCTGGTACTGCAACAAATGAATAATTCTGTGATGCATAATATAAAACTCAACAACTGATCCAGATATATACAATTATTTAGCAAATAATAAAGGTAAAATTATTAGGCAAATAGGAAAGATTATGCTTATTCAGTAAAAGGTGCTATAATAAAACAATATTAGACACCTACCTCTACATATCAAATACATTCAATATATAGTTAACTAATCAGAAAAAATGCAGGGCCCGGCCCCATGGCCAAGTGGTTAAGTTCATGTGCTCCACTTTGGCTGCCCAGGGTTTCACCGTTTTGGATCTTGGGCGCGGACATGGCACTGCTCGTCAGTCCATGGTGAGGTGGCACCCAACATGCCACAACTAGAAGGACTCACAACTAAAAAAAAATACAACTGTGTACTGGGGGGATTTGGGGGAGAAAAAGCAGAAAAAAAAAGGATCTTGTCAAGATGGCGGCATAAGCAGCCTCTGAACTCATCTCTTCCCACAAACACAACCAGGTTACAACTATTTTTGGAAAAATTACCCTGGAGAGAAAATTGAAAACTGGATAAAAAGAAGCCCCACAACAAAGGACAGTCCTGACTAAGGAGGAAGAGGCAGAAATTCTTGCTAGAGAGGAAAAAGTCACCTTTGGGAGCAGTGGAGATTCTCAGCTGGCCAGGCGGGAGCCACCCTAAGGTACACAGCTCTCCCTGCAGGAGTGGAGGACAGGGGTGGGGTTGATACTGCTATAAGCATACTTCAGACTCAGCCCAACTGAGACGGGGGTCTTACTCTCTGGTTTTGCTGGCTATTAACTGCAGCAAGGATACCCCCAGAAAAGCTATCAGCCGAAAGCCGAAAAGACCCAGGTCTTAAAGGGCCCATGCACAAACTCACTCATTGCAGCAACCTACAATCACCAGAGAGGAGGCTGACAGTCCCTTGGTGAAATGAGACACACCTGTGGGCTCTGGGGGTATCTTGGTGAGAGGAGGGACCTCTCCAGAGACTGAGACATTGGTCGGGGCCATTGCTCTGAGCTGGTCCAGGCATGCTGACACAGACCCCAGTGGGCACCACTGAGGTTCATCCCTTGGGCTGTTAGCCCAGGGATCTACCACGCCCACTAGAGCACAGATTTAATCTAGTTCAGCCAGGGTAGGCAACCTGCCCTAGGGACTGGTCCCACCTAACAGCAAGCCTTCAGGCTACTTTTCAGCCTGCATTAACTGGGTGCCTTGATCCTCTATAGGCAGGCAAGGGTGTCTGCCTCTGTGGGGCAGGGCCTGTGTGAGGACCAGGTGAACTGTCGGGGGCATTGGTGGAGAGGTGGGGGCCTCTGCAGTGTGGAATCAGGGTATGCTCCAGGGGGTTGAGAAGTGTGCATGGACCAGGACTGTGTTGATGGAGTGTGTGGTCCTGGGGGTGGTAAGGCTTATCAGCGCAGAAGACCTGTGCTTCACAAATAGCCATAGAAAGGATCAGCCCCACTTTCTAAAGCCTGAAACAACTGAGTGCTCCCGTGCCTAGGGCCAGCCCCACTCAGCTGCACTCCAACAAGAACTGACAACAGCCTTGTAGGCCTGAGGCCTATCACAACTGTAAACCCCTGAGCCTAGCAACCAGCTAACACTGGGTACCAACCCAATTAAGAGGAAAACTGCAATATGAGTGTGCTGAAAGACTTTGTAGCCAACAGTGCTGAGGCTTCCCAAACTGGATTTACAAACAGTTGGCCAGGGAAAGAAAGACTAGACTGCCTGGGTACCTGCAGTGGGAACAACCCTGCCACTGCAGAAGGACATAAGTAGCCCACAAAGGGGTCACCCTTGGATATTCTGGACTGGTGATGAGAGGGAAGCACACTGCTGGGCCTCATAAGGCATCTCATACATAAGGCCACTTCTCCAAGATCAGGAGACACAGCCCACTTACTTAATACATAGAAATAAGCACACGGAAAGAGGCATGATGAGGAGACAAAGGAACACTTTCCAAGCAAAGGAACAGGACAAAACCCCAGAAAAAAGACTAAATGATACAGAAACTAGTGACCTACTTGACAAAGAGTTCAAACAAAATATCATGAGGATGCTCACAGATATGGGGAAAAGACTGGATGAACACAGTGAGCACATCAGTAAAGAACTGGAATATATTTAAAAAAATCAGAAATGAAGAATACAATATTGGAAATGAGAAATTCACTAGAGGGACTCAATAGCAGAGTAGAGGATGCAGAAAAATGGATCAACATGTTAGACAAAAGAGTAGAGGAAATCACCCAAGCAGAACAGAAAAAAGAATTAGACAGAATGAGAACAGCCTAAGGCAACCCTGGGACAATATCAAGCATGCTAACATTCATATTATAGGTGTCCCAGAAGGAGAAGAGAGAGACAAATGGGCAGAAAATTTATTTGAAGAAATAATAGATGAAAATTTTCCTAATGTGAGGAAGGAAACAGACATCCAAGTTCAGGAAGCACAGAGCTCCAAACAAGATAGGCCAAAGACATATTATAATTAAAATGCCCAAAATTAAAGACAAAGAGAGAATCCTAAAAGCAGCAAGAGAAAGGCCACAAGTGACATATAAAGGGAACCCATCAGGCCATCAGCAGACTTCTCAGCCAAGACCCTACAGGTGAGAAGAGAATGGCATGACATATTTAAAGTGCTAAAAGGTAAAACCTACAGCTAAGAATACTCTATCCATCAAGGTTGTCATTCAGATCGGAAGGAGAGATAAAGTGCTTCCCAGACAAGTAAAAATTGAAGGAGTTTATCACCAAGAAACCAGTTCTACAAGAAATGCTGAAGGGACTTATTTAAGTGGGAAAGCAATGACCACAAATAGAGATTTAACAAAAGATTATTATCAAAAAAACAAAACAACAACAAAAAACCAGGCAATAAAATCACTTGTAAAGGTAAAAATATAGTAAAGGTAGCAGATCAACTACCTGTGAAGATAATATGAAGGTTAAAAGACAAATGTACTAAAATCACCTATTTCAATGAGAAGAGAGTAATGGATAGACACACACTAAACAAGAGACTATATATGATTTGAAAAACATATAATGTTGGAGGAGGGGAGTGAAAAAGTAGAGCTTTTATAAAGAGGTCAAGCTAAAGAGTCCATCAACTTGATATAGACTGTTATATGCATAGAATATTAAATAGGATCCTCATGGTAATCACAAATAAGAAACGTATAATAATCAAGCAAGAAAGTAATACAAAAGAAATCAAACATATTACTAAAGATAGCCATCAAACCACAAGGGATGAGCGTAAGAGAAAAAGAAAAGAACAGAGAAGAAGTACTAAAACACCCAGGAAAAAAGTAACAAAATGGCAATAAATACATATTTATCAATAGCAACTTTAAATGTCAATGGAATAAATTTTTGAATCAAATGCCATAGGGTGACCGATTGGATAAAAGAACAAGACCCATGTATATATTGCATACAAGAGACACACTTCAGACCTAAAGACACTCACAAACTGAAAGTGAAAGTATGGAAAAACATATTCCATGCAAATGGCAAGGAAAAGAAAGTGGGGGTAGCAATACTTATATCAGATAAAATAGACTTTAAAACAAAAACTGTAACAAGAGACAAAGATGGGCACTACATAGTGATAAAGGGAACAATCCAACAAGAAAATATAACACTTGCAAATATCTATGCACCCAACATAGAAGCACCGAAATATTTAAAACAATTATTAACAGACATAAAAGGAGAAATAGACAGTAACACAAGAATAGTGGGGGACTTCTTTAACACTCCACTTACACCAATGGCTAGATCATCCAAACAGAAGATCAATAAGGAAACACTGGCCTTAAAGGACACATTAGACCAGATGGACTTAATAGATATATACAGAACATTCCATCCAAAAACCACAGACTACACATTCTTTTCAAATGCTCATGGAATATTCTCCAGGGTAGATCACACATTAGGCCACAAAACAAGTCTCAATAAATTTAAGAAGATTGAAATAATACCATGCATCTTTTCTGACCACAAAGGAATGAAACTAGAAATCAACTACAGGAAGAAAACCAGAAAAGCGATAAAAATGTGGAGATTAAACAAAATGCTACTGAACAATGATTGGGTCAATGAAGAAATCAAAGGAGAAATCAAAAAATTCCTGGAGACAAACGAAAATAAAAACACCACATGCCAAAATCTGTGGGATACAGCAAAAGCAGTTTTAAAAGACAAGTTCATAGCAATTCAGGCCTACCTCAACAAAGAAGGAAAATCCCAAATAGAGAATCTAAAATTGCATCTAAAGGTACTGGAAAAAGAACAACAAACAAAGCCCCAAATCAGCAGAAGGAAGGAAATAATAAAAATCAGAGCATAAATAAACAATACAGAGACTAAAGAAAGAACAGAAAAATTAATGAAACCAAGACGTGGTTCTTTGAAAAGATAAACAAAATTGACAAACCCTTAGCTAGACTCACCAAGAAAAAAGAGAGAAGCCTCAAATAAATAAAATCAGAAATGAAAGAGGAGAGATTACAACAGACACCTCAGAAATACAAAAGATGATAAACATACAACCTTCCAAAACTGGACCGAGAAGAAGTAGAGAATTTGAATAGACAGGTCACAAGTAAGGAGATTGAAACAGCGATACAAAAGCTCCCAAAAAATAAAAGTCCAGGACCAGATGGCTTCCCTGGTGAATTATACCCAACATTCAAAGAAGACTTAATACCTATCCTTCTCAAACTCTTAACGAAAAATTGAAGGCGGGGGAGGCTTCCTAACTCATTCTATGAAGTCAACATTATCCTGATACCGAAACCAGACAAGGACAACACATAGAAAGAAAACTACTGGCCAATATCACTGATGAACATTGATGCAAAAATCCTCAACAAAATACTAGCAAGTCGAATACAACACATTAAAATGATCATAGATCATGATCAAGTGGGTTTCATTCCAGGGATGCAAGGATGGTTCAACATCTGCAAATCTATCAAAGTGATACACCACATTAACAAAATGAAGAATAAAAATCACATGATCATCTCAATAGATGCAGAGAAAGCATTTGACAAGATACAGCATTCATTTATGATAAAAACTCTGAATAAAATGGGTACAGAAGGAAAACACCTCAACATAGTAAAGGCCATATATGACATACCCACAGAAAATATCATTCTGAATGGAGAAAAACTGAAAACTATCCCTCTAAGAACAGGAACCGGACAAGGATGCCTCCTCTCACCACTCTTATTTAACATAGTATTGGAAGTCTTAGCCAGAGGAATCAGGCAAGAAAATGAAATAAAAGGGATCCACATTGGAAAAGAAGTGAAACTGTCACTCTTTGCAGATGACATGATTTTATATCTCGAAAACCCTAAAGAATCCACTAAAAAACTTTTAGAAACAATAAAGGAATACAGTCAAGTCGTGGGATACAAAATCAACATACACAAATCGGTTGCATTTCTATACACTAACAACGAAGTAGCAGAAAGAGAAATTAAGAATACAATGCCATCTACAATTGCAACAAAAAGATTAAAATACCTAGGAATAAACTTAACCAAAGAGGTGAAAGATCTGTACACTGAAAACTATAAAACATGGTTGAAAGAAGTCAAAGAAGACACAAAGAAATGGAAAGATATTCTGTGGTCTTGGATTGGAAGAATTAACATTGTTAAAATATCCATACTTCCTAAAGCAGGCTATAGATTCAACACAATCCCTATCAAAGTTCCAATAATATTTTTCACAGAAACAGAACAAAGAATCCTAAAATTTATATGGAACAGCAAAAGACCCTGAATAGCCAAAGGATTCCTGAGAAAAAAGAACAAAGCCGGAGGTATCACACTTCCTGATTTCAAAATATACTACAAAGCCATAGTGACCAAAACAGCATGGTACTGGCACAAAAACAGACACACAGATCAATGGAACAGATTTGAGGGCCCAGAAATAAATCCACACATTTATGGATAGCTGATATTCCACAGGGGAGCCAAGAGCATACAATGGAGAAAGGAGAGTCTCTTCAATAAATGGTGTTGGGAAAACTGGACAGCCACATGCAAAAGAATAAAAGAATGAAAGTAGACCATTCCCTTACACCATGCACAAAAATCAACTCAAAATGGATTAAAGACTTGAATGTAAGACCCGAAACCATGAAACTTTTAGAAGAAAATATAGGCAGTACGCTCTTTGACATCGGTCTGAGCAGCGTATTTTCAAGTCCCATGTCTGACCGGGCAAGGAAAACAAAAGAGAAAATGAACAAATGGGACTATATCAAACTAAAAATCGTCTGCACAGCAAGGGAAACCATCAACAAAACTAGAAGACAACCTGACAATTAGGAGAAGATATTTGCAAACCATATATCAGATAAGGGGTTAATATCCAAATTATACAAAGAACTCATACAGCTCAACAACAAAACAACCAACAACCCAATTAAAAAATTGGCAAAAGATCTGAACAGAGATTTCTCCAAAGAAGATATATGGATTGGCATCAGGCATATGAAAAAATGCTAGACATTATTAGTTATCAGGGAAATGCAAATCAAAACTACAATGAGGTATCACCTCACTCCGGTCAGAATGGCTATAATTAACAATACAGGAAACAACAAATGTTGGAGAGGATGTGGAGAGATGGGAACCCTTGTTCACTGCTGGTGGCAGTGCAAACTGGTGCAGCCACTATGGAAAGCAATATGGAGTATCCTCAGAAAATTAAGAATAGATCTACCATATGATCCAGCTATCCCACTGCTGGGTGTTTATTCAAAGAACTTGAAAATGCAAAGGCATAAAGATACTTGCACCCCTATGTTCATTGCAGCATTATTCACAATAGCCAAGACATGGAAGCAACGTAGGTATCCATCAAGGATGAATGGATAAAGAATATGTGCTATTTATACACGATGGACTACTACGCAGCCATAATAAATGATGAAATCCGGCCATTTGTGGTAACATGGATGGCCTTGAGGGTATTATGCTGAGTGAAATAAGTCAGAGGGAGAAAGTCAAATACCATATGACCTCACTCATAAGTAGAAGATAAAAGCAATGACAAACACACACACAGCAATGGAGAATGGATTGGTGGTTACCATAGGGGAAGTGGGGGAGGGCAAAAGGGGTGAATAGGCTCACATGTGAGGGGATGAACTATAATTAGTTTTTGGATGGTGAACATAATGTAATCACAGAATTCAAATTATATTATGATTTACATCCAAAAGCTATATAATGTTATAACCCAATGTTACTGCAACTAAAAAAATAAAATAAAAAATAAAGTAAATTAAAAATGTATAACAAAAAAAAGAAAAAATGCTTTCAATATGTGGTAAAGAAAAAGTTTTACAGGGGCTGGCCCTGTGGCGCAGCGGTTAAGTTCGTACGTTCCGCTTTTCGGCGGCCCGGGGTTCGCTGGTTCGGATCCCGGGTGCGGACATGGCACTGCTTGGCAGCCATGCTGTGGTAGGCGTCCCACGTATAAACTAGAGGAAGATGGGCACGGATGTTAGCTCAGAGCCAGGCTTCCTCAGCAAAAAGAGGAGGACTGGCAGTAGTTAGCTGAGGGCTAATCTTCCTCCAAAAAAAAACAAACAAACAAACAAAAAAAAAAGTTTTACATACCTGATAGAATGATATCTAGATAGCACATATATATATTCCTATCTGCGAATATTGAGAAATAACATGAACAAGCAGCACACAAAAGAAATATAAACATAAATAATCAAAACCATCATAGGACCTTCACTAGTAATCAAAGGTTTTTTTATTTCAAATAAGTTGATCTTTTGCCAAATAATATGGTGCAAGTCTTTTAAAGGATAATATGTGGTGTTCATGAAGTATGGAGAAGAAGATTCTCCCATACACTGCCCTTAAGAACATAAATTGATAGGTTCTTTCTGGATAAAAACTCAGAAACATGTCAAAATAGTTAAATATATTTATTCATTTATATGTCTAAGAATTTATACAGGAAAATGATCATATAGGAAACAAAGTGCTTGTTTGAACATATTCATCACACAATTGTTTATAGCAGCCCTCTCTCCCCCAAAAAGCTATGAAAAAAATGAATAAAACTTTTTGCCCTTTCTATTGTGTATAATTCTAGGAAACCAGGCAAAATTCTGCCTGTATTTATATCATAGCATAAAAAAGAATCGAGTGATGCTAGCAAGATGGCAGAATGGAACAACCCAGCCTTCATTCCTCTAAAGAAACACTGATTTCACCACAATATACAGACCAAAATACCTTTATGAGAGGACCAGAATCCAGTTAGGTGGTTGCAGCACTCCAAACAAGGACAAAACCAAGAAAAGTTGCATTGAAATGGGTAAGAAGAGCAATTTCACTTTACCCTTGCCAGCAATTCCCCCAAGCCAGCATAGGTCAGTGCTGATAGAGATCACCTCAGCCCAGGACATCTCCCATGGGGGGGGATGAAAGAGTGGGCATGTGCTCATCCTCCAGGCCGTTCAGTCTGCTACTTGCAGGGCCAGTTTCTGTCTTGCTTCACACTAAGTGCTGAAGGAATTGGCATAGTACAGATGCCTGGGGCAGTTGGAACAAAGGAAAAGGGATCAAGATTTCCTGTAGCCAGCATGGCCCTGAAAGATTGAGAAAAAGCTCAGAACTGAGGTTTTGCCCCCAGAAATGAGGGAGAGGAGTGGAGTATGCCTCCAATATTCCTCACCTTTCAGTATGCTCCCCTAAATTCTGGTTTCTATTGTGCCTCACACCAAATGCTGGAGGAATCAGCTTAGTCAGACACCAGAGGGAGCAAGAGGTTGAGTTTCCAAAACAGAAAAGAAAACTGAACATCTGGGTCAGCTAGGAACAAAGGCAAGAATGTCCAGCTGGGCTGATCAGTGGTCTTTGCCAGTTGAATTCAGTTCAGAAAGACTAGGAGAGGTGGCAGTGGCTGTTTCTTCAAATGTGCAGATACTAATGCACAGATGAAAGGAATACAAACAATCAAGAAAGTAGAACACAATTAAGGAACAAAATAAATCTCCTGTAACTGATCCAAAAGAAGTGGCAATCTGTGAATTCCCTGACAAAGAACTGAAAATAATCATCTTAAAGAAACTCAGTGAGTTACAAGGAACACATACAGGCAACTTAAATAAATTAGGAAATTGATGCATCAACAAAATGAGAATATCAACAAAGAGATAGAAATGATAAAAAAAGAACCAAACAGAAATTATGGAGCTAAAGAATACAACAACTGCAGTTGAATAATTTACTAGAAGGAATCACCGTTAGACTAGATAAGCAGAAGAAAGAATCAGAAAACTCAAACACAGGTCATTTGAAATTCTCTAGTCAGAGGAGAAAAATAAATGAAAAAAATTGATGAAAGCCCAAGGGAATTATGGGATACCTTCGTATGAACAACTATACACATTATGGGAATCCCAGAAGGAGAAGAGAGAGAATAAGAGGTGGAAAGCCTATTTAAAAAATAATGGCTAAAAACTTCCTAAATCCGAGGAAGGAAATGGACGTCTATATTTCTGAAGGCCAAAGGACCACAAAATGGATGAGTCTAAAGAAGTTTACACCAAGACACGTGATAATCAAATTGTCAAAAGACAAAGAGAGAATTTTGAAAGCAGCAAGAAAAACACTACTCATCGTGTACGAGGGAAGCCTCATAAGATTATCAGCATTATTTTCAGCAGAAGTGTTGCAGGCCAGAAGGGAGTGTATGATATATTCAAAGTGCTGAAAGAAATAAGCTGTCAGCCAAGCAAATTATACCTGGAAAAACTCTCCATCAAAAATGAAGGTGAGGGTGCCAGTCCCATGATCAAGTGGTTAAAGATCCATGTATTCTGCTTCAGTGGCCCAGGTTCCTGGGTTCGGATCCCAGGTGCAGACCCACTCCACTCATCAGCCATGCTGTGGAGCCATCCCACATACAAAAAATAGAGGAAGATTGGCATAGATGTTAGCTCAGGGTGAATCTTCCTTACACAGGAAAAAAAATGAAAGTGAGATATAGACTCCCCCAGTCAAACAAAAGCTAGTTGCGTTTATCACCGCTAGATCTGTCTTACAAGAAAGGCTAAGGAAGTTCTTTAAGTTGAAACAAAAGGATCCTAAACTGCAACATGAAAGCATGTGAAAGTATAAAATTCACAGGAAAAAGTAAACATGTTGTCATATTAAGAATATTGCAATACTGTAATGGTGGTGTATAAATCACATTTAACTCTAGTATAAAAGTCGAAAGAAAAAAGTGTTGAGAATAACTATCACTACAAAAATGTGTTAATGAATACACAATATAAAAGGTGTAAATTGTGATGTCAAAGTGGTGTCATCAAAGTGAGAGGGGGAGTAAAAGTGTAGAGCTTTTATATGCAATTGGAATTAAATTCTTAAAATATGCTATTATAATTATAATATGTTCTATGTAAGTCTCGTGGTAACCACAAAGAAAACAACTATAAGTAAATACACAAAAGAAAAAGAAATGAATCAAAGAATATCTCTTAAAAAATTAAATCTCACTGGAAGATAGGCAGAGAAGAAGAAAGGGGCAAAAGAACTATAAAACAGATGGAAAAAAATGTAAAATAATGGCAATAGTATGTCCTCACCTATCAACTATTATTTTAAATGAAAATAGATCAAACTCCCTGTTGGGGAAGCAGCCATCATGTGACCTGATGCTCCTTTTTGAAGATTACCCAACTAGTGCTCTGGGCCTGGAATATTCCCCATATGAAAGCTGGATGCTGAGCTGCTGCTTAGCCCCAGATTCTTCTTCCTTATTAAGAGAAAACTTTCACCAGATTTGCGTACACAGTGAGAGTCCTTGCATTGCTTAAGCATGTGAATTGTGTGGCACCTGGCCAGCGCCATCAGTATATATGCCCCTCACAGGAGGAGAACAGGATCTCCACTTGCAGGACAAGATGGGTCCATGCAGTCCATCAGCGTGCATCTGCTCCTGGGAGGAACTCACTGGCCATGGGAGACTGGCACACACGACACCTGCTGATATTGCTGCATCTTTTTACATTTCTATGAGTACAACATTGTTCCAACAAGTGCATTTTTTATTGAGTCCTCCTTGGAGATTCTGAACCCATAGAAAATGCAACAGGCCGAGGTCTGTGGGATCCTACTTCTGGTGGTTGACATTGTTATGATCTGTATATCCTCCATATGATGGGAAGCTTCACTTGTCATTGGTAACTGAATCCTTCTACTTGACACTCCCTAATTGAAAGGCATATAGTGGCTGAATTGTAAACACACACACACAAAGATCCAACTATATAATGCCTAAAGAGTTTCAGTTTAGATTTAAAGACACACATAGGTTGGGGCTGGCCCCGTGGCCGAGTGGTTGAGTTCACGCGCTCTGCTGCAGGTGGCCCAGTGTTTCGTTGGTTCGAATCCTGGGTGCGGACATGGCACTGCTCATCAAACCACGCTGAGGCAGCGTCCCACATGCCACAACTAGAAGGACCCACAACGAAGAATATACAACTATGTACCAGGGGGCTTTGGGGAGAAAAAGGAAAAAATAAAATCTTTAAAAAAAAAAAAGACACACATAGGTTGAAAGTGAGGAGATGGAAAAAGATATTCCATGCAAATGTTAATGAAAAGACAACACGGATGGCTATACTTATGTCAGACAAACTACACTGTAAGTTGAAGACTATCACAAGAAACAAAGTCTTGATATTATGATAAAAGGGTCAATTCATTAGGAAAATGTACCAATTATATATATGTATATATGTATATATCTCTCCAACATCAGAGCATCTTAATATATAAAGTAAACATTGACAGATTTGAAGGGAGAAATTGATAGTAATGCAATAATAGAAGGAACTTCAGTAACCTACTTTTAATATGAGATAGACCATCCAGACAGAAAATCAATAAAGAGACAGAGGATTTGAACAACACTATAGACCAAGTGGACCTAACAGACATATACGAAACATTCCACCCCGGAGCAGCAGAGTACACATTCCTCTCAAGTACAAACAGAATATTCTCCAGAATACACCAAAGCAAATCTTAGAAATTTAAGAAGTTGAAATCATATCAATTATCTTTTCCAATCACAATGGAATGAAACTAGAAATCAGTAAAAGAAGGTAAACTAAAAACTAAAAAATATTTGGAAATTAAGCAACACACTCTTGAACAACCATTGGGTCAAAGAAGAAATAAAAAGGGAAATTAGAATATATCTCAAGACAAATGAAAATTAAAACACAAGATATGAAATCATAGAATGCAGCAAAATCAGTACTAAGAGGGAAGTTTATTGTGATAAACATCTACATTAAAAAAGATCTCAAATAGACAACCTAACTTTATATCTCAAGGACCTAAAAGGAGAAGAACAAGCTAAGTCCAAAGTTAGCAGAAGGAAGAAAATAGCAAAGATTAAAGAAGAAATAAACAAAATAGAGAATAGAAAAAATTTTAAAAAGTAAGTGTTGATTTTGTGAAAAGATAAAAAAAGGACAAATGCTTAGCTGGGCTAACATAAAAAAAGAGAGGAGTCAAAAACAAAATAAAAAATGAAAGAGGATACATTACAACTGAAGCCACAGAAATAATAAGGATCATAAGAGGCTATTATGAACAATTATGCACTAAGAAACTAGATAGCCTAGAATAAATGGGCAAATTTCTAGAAATAAACCTACCAAGACAAAATCATGAAGCAATAGAAGACCTGAACAGAACTATAACTAGCATGGAGATCAAACCAGTAATCAAAACCTCTCAACAAATAATATTCCAGGACCAGATGGCTTCACTGGTGAATTCTAGCAAACATATAAACAAGAATTAACATCGATCCTTCCCAAGCTCTTCCAAAAAATTGTAGAAGCAGAAAAACTGCATACTCCTTTGTAAGTCCAGCATTATCTTGATACCAATGGCAAAAACAAAAAGGAAAAAAGAAAGGTTTATAGAGCAATATTCCTGATGAACGTGGTTGTAAAAATCCTCAACAAAATACTAGAAAACCAAATCCAACAGCACACTAAAAGGATCATACAGCATGATCAAGTAGGATTCATCCCTGGAATGCAAGGATGGTCAACATACAAAAATCGATAAATGCAATACACCACATTAACAGAATGAAAGATAAAAATCATGTGACCATGACAATCAATGCAGAAAAAAAATATTTGATGAAATTCAACATCCCTTCATGATAAAGAATTTCAGCAAAGTAGCTATAGACATAATTTACCTCTCTATTACAAAAAACATATATGAAAATCCCACAACTAATATCGTACTCCATGGTGAAAATTGATTTTCTTCTAAGATCGGGAACAAGGTAAAAATGCCCACTCTCACCATTTCTATTCAATATTGTACTGAAGGTCCTAGCCAGAGCAATTAGGCAAAAAAAGGAAAAATAAATAAATGAAAGTTATTCAAAATATAAAGGAAGAAGTAAAATTATCTCTGTTTGCAGATGACATAATCTTCTACATAGAAAATCATAACTATTCCACAAATTGTTAAAACCAAGAAAATAATTCAGTAAAATTGCAGGATATGAAATCAACACAACAACTCAGTTGAATTTCTATACACTAATAACAAACTATCCAAAAAGGAAAGTAAGAAAACAATCCTGTTTACCATAGCATCAAAAATAATAAAACACTTAGGAATAAACTTAACCAAGGAATTGAAAGACTTGTATACTGAAAACTAAAAAATGCTGATGAAAGAAATTAGACACAAATGTAAAGACATCCCGTGTTCATGTATTGGAAGAGTTAATATTGCTTAAATGTCCATACTATCCAAAGGCATGTACAGATTTAATGCAATACTATCAAAATCCCAACAGCATTTTTTACAGAACTATTAAAAACAATTGCAAAATTCATATGGAACCTCAAAACACCCTGAATAGCTAAAGTAATCTTGACAAAGAAGAAAAAAACTGGCGGCATCACACTTCCTGACTTCAAATATATATTACAAAGCTACAGTAAGTAAAATAGTATGCTACTGGCATTAAAAACAGACATATAGAACAATGAAACAGAATAGAGAGCCCAGAGATAAACCCACACATACAGGGTCAACTGATCTCTTACAAAGGTGCCAAGAATACATGATGGGCAAGGACAATCTCTTCAACAAATTGTGTGGGAAAAACTGGATAATCACGTGCAAAAAAATTAAATTGACTCTTATCTTACACCATACACAAAAATAAACTCAAAATTGATTAAAAACTTAAGCATAAAACCTGAAACTCTAAAAATCTCAAAAGAAAACATAGGAGAAAAACTTTATGACATTGATCTTGGCATTGATTTCGTGTACATGAAATTGATAGCACAAGCAACAAAAACGAAAATAGACAATGGTAACACATCTAACCAAAAAACTTCTGCACAGCAAAGGATACAATAAACAGAGTAAAATGTCAAGCTACAGAATGGGATAAAATATTCTCAAACCATAGATCAGATAAGAGGTTAATACGCAAAATATATGAGGAACTCATACAACTCAATAAAAAATAACCTGGTGAAAAAATGAGCAAAGACTTAAATAGACATTTCTCCAAGGAAGACATAAAAATGACCAACAAGTATATGGAAAGATGTTCAACATGACTAATGATCCAGAGTATTCAAATCAAAACCACAATGAGATGTCACCTGACACCGGTTAGAATGATTATTGTCCAAAAAAGCAAAAGATAACAGGTGTTGGTGAGGATATGGAGGTATTGGAACCTTTGTGCATTGTTTGCATGACTGTAAATGGTACAGCCACTATGGAAAACAGAATGAAGTCCCCTCAAAAAACTAAAAATAGAACTACCATATGATCCACCAATCCTCTATCTGAATATATATATAAAAGAATTGAAATTAGAATCTCAAAGAGATATTAGCACCTCTAGGTTCATTGCAGCATTATTCACAGTAACCAAGGTATGGAAAGAACTTAAATGTCTATTGACAGATGAATGGATAAAGGAAATGTAATGCTTGCATAGATACAATGGAATATTATTCGGCCTTAAAAGTGAAATACATCCTGACATATGTAACAACATGAATGAACCTGGATGAAATTTTGCTACGTGAAATAAGCCAGTCACAGAAGGACAAATACTGCATGATTCCACTATTAGGAGGAATCAAAGATAGTCAAATTCATAGAGAGTAGAATGGTGGTTGCCAGGGCCTGAGGCAAGAAGGACATGGGGAGATATGGCTTAATGCGTATAAAATTTCAGTATTTCAAGATGAATAAGTTTTAGAGATATGCTATACAACATTGTCCTTATACTTAACAATACTATATTGTGCACTAAAAAATTTAAGTAGATCTCAGGTTAAGTGTTCTTACCAAAAAAAAGAAAGAAAATATCTGTAATGTTCCGTGGTACAATCCAAATCATTTATATATGTGTATATATTCATAGAGACTATCTTAAAGGAGGTTAACTAGAATATTAATAACAGTTGGTGTTAGGTGATGTTTTATGTATTTTACAAACTTTCCACACTAAACATGCATTACATATATACATGTATTTCTTCTGCGTATATATCTAGGAATAAAATTTGGGGGAAATCTGGTATGTGTGTGTTCACCTTCACTGGATTCTGCCAAATACTCAGCCATGTGTTTGTCCCAATTTACGTTGCCACCAGCAGTGTATGGGAATTCCATTCGCTCCCCGTTCTCACCAATATCAGTATTATCTTACTTTTTTTCCTTTTAGCAATTGTGGTGTTTACATAATGACATCCTTTTGCGGGTTTAAATTGTCATTACTTGACAACTAATGAGATTGTATACTTTTCTATTGTTTATTGAATATTCCATTATTCTCTTCTCTGAAATGTCTAATAAGATTTCTTGCCCATTTTTCTATTTGGTTGTCCATTTTTTTTCTATTATTGATAGGAATTCTATATATATTTATATAGTATTAACCACACTTTATCAGCTTCATGTAAGACAAGTAATTATTCACAGTTTAACCCTTGCCTTATCACATCCTAATAATATATTTGATGAGTATAAATTAGTAATTTAAGGCAATACAACCATCAATCTTTACGATTACTCTTTTTTTTACGATTATTTTTTTATGTACTATTTTGAGGAAACCTTGCCTACTACAAGGCCATGAAGATATTTTTCTGTATCTTCTAGAAGCGTCTTTTTAAACCTTTAACATTTGGATTTATAAACTACCTAGAATTGATTTTTTTGACGGTGTAAGGAAATGGAAAACTTTCTCTTTATTTCATTTTTTCCATAAACATAAGCAATTATCCAGCACCATTTAGAGGAGAGTATCTTTTTTTGCATTGCAGTGCAATACCACCTCTGGCATTACTCAAGTGAACACATATGTGTGGGATTGTGTCTGGATGCTCTTTTTGGTTTTATTGGTCTATTTGGCTATACTTGACTAGTAACAAATTTTCCTGTTAATGTAGCTTTACACTAAATCTTGATATGCAAGCCACCTTGATCTTATTCTTTAAAAGTGTGTTGAATAATTTTAGTCAGTTTTAATTTAATATAAATTTTAGAATAAGATCTCAACTTTCACAACAAAATCTGATGAAATTTTGATTTTGATTTCATTGAACTTATAGAATAATTGGGGAGATATACACTTTACAATATTGAGTCCTACAAGTCCTGAATGTGATATCTTCCTGCTCTTACTGATGTCTTAATTTCTTTCAGAAATATTTTGTAGCTTTTTGTGTATAGTTCTTGCAATTGTCATGAGATATCAGTCCCAGGTATTGAATATTTTTGATGTTATTTTTAATTATAGATAATAAATGTCACTTTCTAACTGTTGCTTATAAGTAGAAATAAAATTGATTTTTATATTTTGACCTTTTAGCCAATAAACCTGCTAAGTTCTTGCACTAATTCTGATGATCTATATGTAGATTTCTTTTTTCGTATTTTCAAAATATCCAATCAGGTCATCAGGAAATAGTTTTATTACTTTCTTTTGAATACTCATACGGTTAATTTTATTTATTTATTTACTTATCTTAATCTATTGACTAAAGCCTCCAGTGCAATAGTTAAAAAGTGGTGATGATAGGCATCCTTATGTCATTATCACTCTCAGATGAAATGCTTTCAACATTTCACCGTTATTTATGATGTTTGATCTAGATTTTCTATAGATACACTATCAGATTAAGGACGTTGCTTCCTACTTCTAACATATTAGACTTCCTATTCCAAACAGTTGTTAAATTTTATCAGATATTTTTCCTTCATCAGTTTAAATGGTCACATGCCTTTTCTGATGTAATCTGTTAATGTGTTAATTTGCATTAATTGATTTTTTAATGTTAAAACAATCTTATACACTTAGAATAAACATAATTCTTTTGACTTATTTTTCTTTTTATTTATTCCTAGATTCATATAGCTAATATTATGTTTAGAATCTTTCTATCAATATTCATGATGAAAATGGGCCTTAAATTTTTCTTTCTCATCATACCCTTGTCAGGATTTGATATCAAGGTTACGCTGTATTTGTAAAACTAATTGGGGAACATTTCCTCTTCCATATTCTGAAAGAGATTATGTAACATGGAATTGCTTCCTTAAGTATTTGGTAGAATTTTCTAGGGAAGTCTTACCATCTATATCTAGAGAGTCATTTTGGTCGTTTGCTTTTTAAAATAATTTTGTATAAAGTGTATATTTTGGGAATATTGCATGTCCAATTTCCACACAGTAAGGAAAGTCTTCTGATTATTTGAATTTACCAGGGCGTATGGATACCTGGAAAACTCACTCCACTTAATATCATAAGGACAAGCCCTAAGTCACTCCAGTTGGCCAACCCAAAAGGGTTGTATAGACAACCCATAACAAAAATGTTGCATAGATAACACACAATAGTCAGGGTATATCTGC
Organism: Equus asinus; assembly: GCF_041296235.1. Taxonomy (NCBI): domain Eukaryota; kingdom Metazoa; phylum Chordata; class Mammalia; order Perissodactyla; family Equidae; genus Equus; species Equus asinus. Next base: position 74,559,857 of record NC_091820.1, read on the forward strand.
TTTCATTAAAGTCAGTGAAACTATCTAACTATAACAAATTCAGCTTTTAATGACTAATAATCTTTTTAATAAATAATTGATAACAATGTGGAAGTGGATGATCCTCTATAGCAAATTAGTTAATTTTGCTTTTGGTTGATAAATGGGATAAAATGTCTGGTAAGAAAAATGGCTTAAATGGCTGACTAGGCTATAAGCTACCTACAAATGTTAATTATCTCCCATTTCTCTTCTCTTAAGAATAATAGACAATTGACTCTAGAAAGTAAAGTTAATTTCTTTAAAAACTTAGTATCTGTTAGAATACCATTTTTTCAAATGCATTGTTTTCTACATCATTTCTAAACTACTGAAAAACCTATTATCTATATATGGAAAATATTTAGAGTAATATGAAGCATAATGATGCAAGAACCTACAGATACTGAAGAGTTTTAACGTAATAATTAAAATAATTCCAACTGAAAGTCTGCTTTGCATAAGCCAAGAAAAGGATAATTACTTGCTACTAGAGTAAATGTTTTAAAAGCTATTGATAAGGAGATTATTCTTTATTTAACTCTATTTACAGAGCATGTAATCCTGTTTTAAAAAAACATTTTTTGCATAGTTTACAGTTTGTGGTTCAAAGTATCAACATTTCCACAAACTAATGAAAATGTGTTCTATCTTGTTAGTATTTTTAATAGGAAAATATTCTTCTCAACATTGTTCTTTAATCCTTTCATTTATTCTTATCTGATGCCTAGATATACGATAACGCAGATGTGCTTGCTGTACCCTAGTTATTTAACCACTCACTCTCAATAGATAAATGGATGACACTTTGGGTCACATGGATTTTTTATTTAGTTTGATCGATTTATTGACTAATGAAAAGCCTGACATTTGAATATTTTGACAATTCTCAAAGTCAATTTAGCCACAATAAAAACCACTTCATGATTAATGATCTCTCTATTCCTTTCACAGACGGGGAAGGGAGAATTAAATATTTATAAACACCAAGTGTGTGCGAGACATTGTGCTTAACATATATTATCTAATTTAATCTTCAAAACAAATTTATTATGTGGTTTTTCAATTAGACTTTTTCATAAGAGGAAATGGAGATGCAGAGTGATTAAATGACGTGTCCAATATGACACAGCTGACTCCACCTTCTTCACGATACATCTCACTGCCTCTCGTGACATAGATCACCACAAGCAGGACCACTATGAACTTGAAATGTGTCTTTCCCCAAACAGGTTAAGCTTAAGTGTCCTTTTCAATTGTTTTTATTAGCCTTTTTAGAAAAAGATAATCAGAAACTACATCACTCATATTATGCTGCTGTAGTTTATGTAGAATTTCTAGAAATTATTTGCTACTATCATATTGGTCGTTTCATTCTCTTAAGTTTCTACCTTTCAGATATAGAAAAATTAAAATATCGAAACATTCAAGGTGTAGACAGGGAAGAAGGCCTTGAATTTTGTCACACTTATCTTTGTTATAAGCAATTTCCATATAGGAGGTTTCTAATAGAACATTATAGTTTTTTCTTTTCTCAATGACTCCGAATTTATCTAAATTAAATCTATCATATTTTAAATATATCCTTCAATACAGAAGAGAGTAATGCAGTTTTAGTAGGGTTGATAAAATAATTTCAACACTACAAATCAATCCAACCAAAACACTTAGCAACCACATTATTTTCATTTGGCCATTGTACCATCTTATTAAAAAAAGTGGGGGAAAGATAAGCATTTTGTGGTATTTCAAGGTGAATAGGCTTGGCTAATATCAAAGAAAGAATATGATACCAAGTCTGTTAATTCTATGTTTTGTGATCTAATCAAAATAATTAAAGTAATGTTAAAATCTGAAAAAGTTCTGTGACTATTTTATATCTCCTTGGGGGGCGGAAAACAGAAGGAGGAAATAGCTCTTTAAAGGAAGGTAAGGTCCAGATTATAATAAAGTTCGGAGACAAAATAAATATCCTAAATTAATCTTATAATTATGGAGAGCCAAAGCAAAATCCAGGTACATTAGCTAGACTAGGATGCTTTGATCTAATTTAGGCATCTTTTCCCTGTACCTTCCTCGCACAGTGACAACAGACTTGTGCCATTCGTGATAACTGTTGCAACTACATTAATTACTTCCACCGGTTTCTCATACCTATTTGCCTTGGCTTGTGTCCTCACTCTTGTACCTGGTGGCACAAAGGTGGAAAAATAAAGTTTGTTTATCATCTTATTCTCCCTTTATAGGTTTGCATAGAATGGTTGAATTCTTGCCCTGGTCCTGAACAGAAGTACAATATACTGTTACGATTTCACTATTTTGCAGGCAATGATAGCCAATTTGTAGTCTGGATCTAAAACTATGCCTCATATAAAACATGGAATAGAAGTAGCTAGAGAACATTTATACCTTTGATGATCATAGCTAACATTTTTTATTGAGTGCTTATTGTGTCCAAGGCATTATTTTAAATGCTTCATAAAATATTATTCCATTTAATCCTCACAACCATTCCATGAGTTAGGTATAATTTCTATCCTCATTTTACAGATAAAAATATATGAGACAAAGATTTTAAGTAATCTCTCTAAGATTAAATACCTAGTAAGCAGAGGCACCATAATTCAAACCTAGCTCTTTTGACTCTAGAGCTTTAGCTTTCAGCCATTATGCTATACTGTCTCCTTTCTAAGTTATGTCATTGTAGAACCGGACACTCCGTATTTATAACTTGCGTAGGATTAAGTAAATGAAGTTTTCCAGAGCTCTGTTTTTCAAAAAGTTACCTTGAACCTGGTGAAAATTCTGATATTAGTTGGAGAAAAAACAAGGCTTTAATCAAAACATCAGTGGAAGCTATATTGCATTTATTTCAAAGATTTTCTACAATGCCTGCCTGGAATATCAGTATAGAAACAAAAGTATGAAAATCAAAACAGCTCTTTCTGTGTATCAGTGTAATTTCAGTTGCCTTTCCTATTAAAGCTATAATACTAAAAATATACAGAAAAAATGTGTACACATGCACATATAGAGAGTACATTTGTTTTTGATTCATTTTTCAATCTTATAATGATTATGGAAATGTAAAGTGCCAGCCATGTAAGTGACATACACGTTCAAATACCAGAAACAACATTAAAAATTCAAGCATGTCTTTAACTATAAAAACTCATTCCTAAATATTGAATGGATATGATAGATATGCCCAATGAGATATACTTCTTTACTCTATGACTGTTACAGACTTTGTAAATTTATTAAGATGTGTACTTTTCCACACAAGCATCACAATTGTTTCTCTGATTGCACTCAATCATTTATCTTTAAGTACAATGTTTCTTTTGTTTTGTAAAATCATGTGATTTTAAGGTATAACAAGCTTTAAGAAACAAATTTAATTTAATTCAAAGGTCTCATAAAGTTCCATAGTCCAAGCTGCAATTGTATTTTACAACTTTAACAAAGCTCTCCAGCATTCGTTTAGAATCCTGATGGTCACTTTCGAACTCTGTGAGATTGTTTTCATGTTGGAGACTTTTCACAGTTAAAGAAATCATATTATTACATGATCCATGAAAAGAAAGAGAGTAGATAATGCCAAATATAATTATTAATTGGAATAAAGAAAATGAATTGCCATGAAAAATGTGTTGATGATTCAAAATATATATCTCTAGAATAAGGTAGCAGCTCAAAACTGAAACTTATATGAAAAAGACAGCTAACAATGAGAAAATTACAAAACATTAAATGTATAATATTATGACATATTGAATGGGCAGTGAGCATTGAAAACTCCAAAAGAAAACAATAATATGAGATTTTACAGTTTATTATGTAAGAGTAATTGCAGAAATAAAACATATTTACATTTACAAAAACAGAGACATATAGGTATATATGTGTGTGTGTGTGTAAATATATATGTATACATGTATATATATATATACACTTACATGACAGGAAACCTTTTATTTATTTATTTTTATTTTTTATTATTTTTTTAACAGGAAATCTTTTAAATAAAACATTCATGAACTCAACTACTCCCTTAAACTGTAAATATATTTCTCAACTGATACATAAAACAATAAAAAATATATAAGGATGATAAAAGAAAAGTTAGCACTTTTCTGGACAAAGCATGCTTAACAAATATGGTTCTCATATTTAAACCACTTCAGCATTTCAGAGCTATGTTGTATTTTCTTGCACATGGTGTATATTCTCAACTATTAAGCATTTATTTGTTCTCATCTTCTAATCAGATATTTTAGTGGGATTTCAGACACTATAGAGAAGTTATGCAACTTATACGAAATACACACAATATTGTTTTTTAAAATGTATTCATTTTAATTTTTTTTAAAAAGCTATACAAGTATATAAAGATAAAAAAAATTCTACAGAGCTTATAAAGAGAAATAGCAGTCACTTGTCTCAATTTCTCTCTGCCCTGATATTCCTTTCTCCAGATTCAACCATTTTCACTTCTTTTAGATTGTTCTTATGATATTCCTTAGTATTTATAAATACTATATTCATTCTATTATTTCTTGATTTTGCAATGTGAAGTAATACAGAGAGGATCTAAATGGCATAGTGGTTAAAAGCTCACACTTAAGTTAGACTGCCTCGATTTCCATCTAAATCTTTCAGTTTTAGCTATATGACCTTAGGCAAGTTATTCAAACCTTCTGGGCATGAACAGTTTCCTAATTCATAAAGTGATATAAGAGAATCTACATATGGAATAGTAAAAATTCAACTATTCGACATAGCTACCTCATTTAGAATAGTGCAGTATGTGTTCAATAAATACAGCTAATATTATTACTTTTTATTGTTACGTAATTATTGTTATTGTTAGTGACTTCCTACTATGGAAGACAAGGATTTAGTTTTACACTGACCCACTCCTCATCTGAACCACAAACAAACTTTTCCATTACAAGTGTCTCTGGTTGGGTAGCTCTACTTAAGTACTGATTCCAGTTTTCTTTCATCTTGTCCCCTCCATCTTCATCATGTGCCTCTAAAAGTTATCATGGTTTTCCAGCCAATTGGAAAGGGAGAAGATCATTGAGGATCATACATGGGAGTTTTTATCAACCATCCACGGAAGTGGCATGCATCACTTCCAGTCATATTTGTTTCTTGAAAACTAGTTATATGTCCCTATATGTGCCATTTTCTGGCCACAACTCTCACAGCTATGAAAGATGAATACAAACCTTTGATGGACAGTTACATGATCTGCCACAAATACTTGCTGTGTACCTGGTACTGTGAAATTCGACATACAATAGGCTTTCATTAAACATTTAGTTTGTTGAAGTAAGTACAAGATTAACTTGTAGCTGATAAAGGTATATATTCCCATGCAAAAAAAGGATTTTCAGAGAAAATGGTTTCCTCCTCCAGTCCATTCATATTTATGTTGATATGTTGCCCCATTTTGATAATCTAAGAAATAATTATAAAAATTCTCAGTATGCTCTGTTAAATATTAAAGCATGTTTCTAAATCTTGCAGAATTCAAAAGGAGATTTAAAATAACCATGTATTAGATAAAAACAGAAGGTGCTACTTTTTTTTTTCAACATGAGAGGTAACACAATTTTGTCCTTAAAATAAGTGTCATCAAATCAACTAATTTAGGATATTAGAATACTTTCCTTCAATAACACAAAGATATAAACCTGGGAAACTTACTCTGACTTTTAAAAGTGAGGAAGTATAATGATAATCATACAGTTACAGGGAAAACTCTATTGATTGTGTTTTATTACATTTACATGAATCAAATTAAATTTTTTTTAATGTAGGCAATATCAGGTTTATATCTGTGAGAAGCAATTACCACAGTGAAATAAAATACTAACATAAGATATAAAATGCTAGTGCTTTGGAAACAGATTTTCCTTGTCAGATTTAATATATGAAAACTTGGATATGGATCAGTATGTACTGAGAAATATAGTGAACTATGTGTTACAATACAGAAATCTCCCTATTGTAATCAGCTTAACACCCTGGGACAACTACCGAAAATAGTCTTGATTTATGTTTTATAAACATGAATTTAAAAGAGAAAACACACACACATAATCCTTTCTTAAGAATATGTTTTGTTCTTTGTTCATACAATATCAAGATGAAAATGACATCTTGACTCATGCTTTCTAAAATCATTCTAAATTTAACATCAGGGTCTTACTTATTCACTTCTTGGGTCACCCTTTGGGGACTGAAGTGAACGGCTTTTGAGAAGGGTGACTTCGTTACTTAAGAATACAGTTTTAGGCTAACTCACAAGAAATGTTTTATGAAGAACCACATATTTACAATGTATTTAGTATATTTAGGTTAGGCGGTTTCCCTAAATGGATATCGATTCATTTTCATTGAATAATTATTAGTTGAGGTCCTATTCTGTACCCAAGTATTCTTTCAGACACAACAGCAAGCAGGACAATTAATATGTCTTCTGTGGTAGAGTTTATGTTCTGGTAGTTTCTACTAGAAAAAACTGATTTTTTTTCTATGTGGATGGGTATTTCTTGGAATAATAAAAATAGCACATAGACCCAAAAAGGATGTTGGATGCATAAAATATTTCCATCTTTTAAGTATATGTATTGGCTTGGCTGCTAAGGGACAATTCTAAATGCCTTCAGTTTTCCCAATGCATACCTACTACGTGTCAGATCTTATGCCAGGTAATGCACACATATTATCTCACATAAATCTTGCAGAAAAACAGATGGAATAAATCATTATTCCCATTTTTCAGACAGTAAAACTGACGTTGAAAAGGGATAAATAACAAACAAATTTATTTACCTAATTGCAAGTGGTCATACGGGGATGAAAATCCAGATCTGTCTGACCATACAACTCTAATCCACTCTATTAGCCTGTAGGAAAGCACTGGAATATCATATCCTGCCTATGGTTTATATCAATATGCAATTTGCTATTGTTGTGTTTCCTCTCTAAATACTATAGAGTGTTTTAAATATTTCAATAGAGTCATTTGTTTTTCTCTCACAGAAGTATGGCCATTGCTCATTTAAAAGAAAAAATATAAAGAATCAAGCAGCTGTGTATCAAGAATAAGAGGGTTAGTATCAAACTATTGAGGAAATCACCAGGAACTCTTAACAGGCCTACTCTTACAGTGTTCTGACAAAAGTTAAAGCCACTCTGGGTCGCCCTTGGAGGAGCCTTTTTGGGTTGATTAAATTGTCTTCTTGAGCCTTTCTCCCATGGGATACAAATTATCCCTCTTGGTTTCCAAACACCACCACAAATTATACTTTTTATTTACCGTGGAATAAGACCAAACCCAATAAATATACTTGCACAGAATTTAGACTTCTTTATCATTTAGAAGTAAAGTTGCACTTGAACAAAAGAAAAACTTAAAGGCAAAAGCCAGCCTATGATCTATAACTTCATTATTACCCCAAGCTACATTCTTCCGAGCCCCTATTAGAACAACACTCAGTGGCATGGGCCTTGAGAACTCCGAGCGTGGTGCAGGGAAGGCCAGGGCTTATAGCCCAAGCACAATGTAGGGATTACTATGAGTAAGGTTGGAAGAAGCTGGAGCTCAGTATGTATTAGCCCCTCTTTTGCCTCCTGGCCTCCTTGGTTAGATGCTGAAACTACTCTAGCTTCATTTCTTTTCTCTAGTGTGTAGCCATGCAAGAAGTAAAGTTATGAGTATCCACAATAGATCATTTTGAAAGGCTTGCCAGAAAACCACTCAAGGTAAAAACACATATCTCAATTGTGGAAGACTTATGATATTTCCTATTTTTTATCTGGCCTAACTCCTTCTTATGTTCTGTAACACAAAGCCTGAAATCCTGTAGTATATTTTCATTAACCTCATGTTTTCTCAATTTGGCTCAAAGTTTTTAACTTAGTCTCAATTTGTTACAGGTTCTGCACAGCCTGCCTACTTTCTTTCCTAATACACTTTTCTCAGTCTGGAATGCCCATCATCTTTCCAATACCCTTTCTCCCACAAATCACAGCATTTTATTTGTCTTTTAAGACCCAGTGAGAAGGTGTCTCTTTCATGAAATCCTCCCTTACCCTTCCAACAAGAATAAATCTCTTTTCTCCTGAACTACTGTAGCAATTTATTTTCCATTTTATGGCATTAATCTTGTTCTACCTTGTTATTATTTCTGTACATTTTTTGTCCTCTCTCCTAATTGTAGACATGGATCTGGATGGCAGGATCCAGCCAGATTTATTATTGTATTTGTACTGCACTCGACACAGGACTTTGCACTTTTTAACTGTTCAAAAATGTTGGTTGACATTCTGAATTTCCAATTTCATTAAGTAATTAAGTAATCAACCTTGTAATTCTTACCTCTTAGTGTACTTAATTCACTGCACATATTTGTACAAGCTGTTTAGATTTCCAAGTTTTACTTACTGCTCTTGCTTCTACTTGGCATTGTCGGCTCTTCACACTCCGCTGCCTAATAATCTCTCACAGCTCTGACCCTAAGTGAGACAGGGACTGTCATGACTCTTGGGGGCCTTTCTCTAGCCACAGAGAAGTTGTACGAAAACACGTACCTCCTAAAAGGTGAAAGGGCTCTTTGCTATAGCAGCAAGTTTTTTGCCTTTTTTTCTGGGAAAAAAACTGGATTTATAGGAGCAAGCTCCATTCTACTACACATCTGAATACCATGTGTCCCCAGTAAGAATGAGACTATCTGGCCCCATTTTCAAGCACCTTTTCACAGTTAAAAAAAAAAAAAGAAAAGCATGTTTTAAATGGTAAAATATGTGACATCATATTTAATGGTCATTGGAACAAAAATACACAGTCTGATCATCACTGAATTTTAAAACTGAGGGGATATTAGAGTTTACCACATCCAGAGTCCTCAGGTGGAACCCAAGACCTGAAGACGTTTAAGTGGCTTGGCCAAGGCTGAGAAGAGAAATAGGTCCCCAGGCAAAATCCATCTAGTGCATTTTCTAACCCACACTTTTGTCACTGTTGAATCAGATTTTCTTCTTGGAAATCTTTTCTATTTTTTTTTTTAAAGCCATGGTGTATGGGGCTGGCCCGGTGGTGCAGTGGTTAAGTTTGCACGCTCTGCTTTGGTGGCCTGGGTTTCGCCAGTTCAGATCCCAGGCACAGATCTACCCACTGCTTATGAAGCCATGCTGTGGCAGGCATCCCACATATAAAATAGAGGAGAATTGGGCACAGATGTTAGCTTAGGGCCTATCTTCCTCAAAAAAAAAAAAAGATAAAAAGCCATGGTTTCATCAAGAGTAACATAAAGACTGTGACATTTTTTACTCAGTATTTTTAATTCCTGTGGAGACACAGGGAAAACCCAGTATGATGAAGCCATATGGTCAAGAGATAATTTAACAAAGCACTATTGTGTAAAACACAAGCTGAGTGAGGATGACTAGGTTCCAGCCCCAACAGTAGGTAACACAACATATGTGTTGAACTGTCGTCTAGTAAAAATAAAATAATTTGCTGTAACTGCTTTAGAAAGATGCTATAAATTATTTGCCCCCAGCTCTTTGAAGGTAAAATTGTCCTCAAATTTAAGATGGTCTCTCAAAGGTTCACAAAATAGGAAAGGGGATCTGTGGAGATTATGCATCATTGGAATGCACTTTCCTTTGGAAAAACAAGGTAAAACTAGTTAAATATATTAATAGCACTTTTCCATACACTTTCCATTTATCATTCACTTTTATCATAAAGAAAAACTAGATGAAAGTTATTGAACATACTTAGAAGGGACCCAGTACAAGAGACCAAAGAAGGGGTCCATGATTCTTTTTCCTGAAAGGGAATTTTGCATTTTGTTTTACAAGCCAGGAAAATAAGCCTAAATTCCACATGCCTGAGGAAATTGTGTATCTTACATCTTTTCATTTACTTAACAGAAACACAGGAACCTTAATGTGTTTATATTTGTCAAACACTTTGGATATCTCATTTGAAACATGCTGGAAGCAGAAAGTATATCTTGTCAGGAATAATTGGAAATAATCCTGTCTAACACAACTGATATAACAAGCAAATCTATCTGGGAGCAGGTCTATTTAGTGTTTCAAAATGCATATGTTTCCTTCTTTTCTATTTTATTCCTGGGCAGCACTCCACTTATCTTAATTTGGCTATGAGTATTCCTGTCACTACTGTTTTGGCTCTTTCAGTCACTTAGAGAAATCATGGGATTGCCATCAGAAAATTAAAATAACTAGATCCTACTAAGTCTAAAGTACTTTAGTTTATTGTATACTAATTACAGTAGTTATAGACAAATTCCTTAAGGAGGGACTATGTTCCGATTTATATTTCCTTTATTATAAAATACGATAATCATAGGTTTTGTAATGCCAAGCCTTAAAAAAGCAGTCTAACATTGATTTCCTATCTAATTCTTAATTGTTGTGGGCAAACTATCATGATGCATCAATGCATTCATGCAAATAAAGTGTATGAATTTTGACACATCACGATATAAGATATACCTTTAGATCACACATTAATTTTATTAATACATGATATGAGTAAAAACCTTTGCTCAATCATTCTCCTCTCTCTCTCGGTCTCTATCTTTCTCCAACGCTCCTTTTTTCTCTTTCTTTCTCATACACAGGCACATGCACACATATAACAACATCACTTTCTATTTGGCTAGTTTAATAGAAATGTATTTCTGGAAAGAACCTGTAAGAGACCATCGCTAGATAATCCCATTTCAACAGGATCACTGAGTAATAAATTTAAGAGCATTTCTTAACCAAACAAGTGATCTCAATTGTTTAAAGAAATTCAAATATAACAAGTTAGTTAAGAAAGTGTTTTCAGATCAACTTCTTAGGTTTCAGTTCATTGCAGTGAAACTGATCTTTAAAATAGTCTAAATATGTTCATTAACAATAGTTTGTCTGATCATGTGTAAGGACATACTTATAGAATAATATGTCCTGAACTAGTGTGAGAATCTATTATGAAAGATTTTTCAGACAGTAATGAAAATAACTCAATGTTTAAATTAGGGCAATGAAGGAGTTTTCCATACTACATATTAACATAATAGCTTCATCATATCTAATATAAACTCTATTCTTTAAAAGGCATTATGCTAAACTAATAACTGCATTGCTGTTTCAAGTGTTTTATTGTTCATAAGCACTGAGATTGCTTTTTTTTAACATTGCGTTTTGCAAAAATGTTTTCTTACTAATTGTTCTTTTAGAATTTTCTGCTATTGTTGTCACGTAAAGACAAATTTAGTAATTTGTAACAAGAAAAGAATAATTCTGTCATTGCTTAAACCAGTACTTTTTTTCCTCAAAAATGTGTTTACTTTTGTGGTCTCAACAGGGAGGCGTGTTTTGCATGCAAGTAGCAGGTGGGTAGGGAGAGTGACTTTGACAGCTAATGTTTTTGCCGCCTCAACATCTGTGGACTAATACAGTGTCTCTGTAGTATGTGATGTTGCAGATAAAATGCAACCAATTTAAGTGAGGTTTCTCAACGAAGTTTCAATCTGGCTTTGCGGGACCATGGGGAGGTGTAGAATGAAAGAATAATTAAAAATAAAGTGCATTCTAGTTTTGGTGGCAATTGACATATATGACCTTGAAAAGGCAAAGAAGACAACACTAATTTTAAAGACACAGTTCTCAGCCAGCTTCACTGGAAATTGTACTACTAATAAAAAAGAAAATAGAGGCTTGCCTGGAAAGGGGAAACTGCCAAAAAGAATAAAATAAAAATAAAAATACCCTACAAAGGTAGAATTTACGTAATGGCACTTAGGTGATTTTTATAAAATATTATTCACAGAATGCTTCACAGTGATAAAAAAAATCTGTGTACATTCCTGTAATTCTCACCTGGAAACATATTTAACTTGTTATATGATACAGATTTGAATGAATTAAAAATAAAAGATATAGTAAATCATCTGGATACTCGATATTTGCATTGTGAGCGCTTCACATATATTTATTAAGTGAATGGACAATGAATATTCAGGTGTTTTCCACTAAATGTATCCAAAAACATCATTTCATTTTCCACTTTGATCTGGGTGTTCCAATGACATAAGCATAGCGATCAATGTTCCTACCCATAGAAAGCAGTATTAAACTGAGAATAAAATGTATATGAATTCCCCCCAACTTTTTTGGTCTCCTTCTTTTGCCCTCAGTTGTGACTTATTGTTGAAGTATCATATTTATTTCTAGCCGTATTTCCTCCCCTTTTCACTTAGTGTTAATTTATGTTTCTCCTTCCTCTGTGTTCCTGCATCTCCCTGTAGTGTATTATATCACCTATCACACTGCATTCTATTTGTTTGTTGTTGTTTTATAATTTTTATTTTCTCCCAAACTGTTTCTTGAGGACAGGATCTGCGACTTGTTCACCTGCATCCCCATTACTTGGAACACAGATGAATGAACTGATTGCTGAAATCTTCATTTCTGAAAAAGAAGGTAGAAAGTGTGAAGATACGTTTTAAAATTAAAAAGGCACAAACATTATGATATCTTAATAAATATATATTTTTGAATAAAATAAAGGGTTAGGAGGTTAGTGTTTCTTAAGACTCTTACACGTGTTAAGATATTTTTTGTATATTAATCCATTTAATCTTCACACATACACACACACACACACACACACACACCTCTTGTGCAGTAAGAGTCTTTATCCTCATTTTATAGATGTGGACATTGAACATTAGAGAATTCAGGTAATTTTCCCAGTCATCTAGCTACTGAACAATAGATCTGGGACTGGAACCTGTGTTTACCAGACTTCAAAGCCTCATGCTCTTTCTCTAGGGCAATGCTCACTTTGCTAAGAGAGTATTTCTCAAATTTGCCTGATTTTAAAAATCATCAGTGTTTATTAAAAACACTAATCCTGGGCTCAACCCTAGACCAGCTGTATCAAATTATCTAGGGGAGAGAACTGAGAATCTGTATTTTTTTTTAGCTGAGGAAGATGAGCCTTCAGCTAACATCTGTTGCCAATCTTGCTCTCTTTTTCCTTGAGGAAGACTAGCCCTGAGCTAACATCCCTGCCAGTCTTCCTCTATCTTATACGTGGGTTGTTGCCACAGCACGGCTGATGAGTGGTGTAGGTCTATGCCTGGGATCCGAACCCGTGAACCTGGGCTGCCGAACTTCGCCACTATGCCATGGGATCTTTATTTTTAATGATAGGCCCAGGTGATTCTTATATTCAGGAAAGTTTATGTAACAGTTTGTTAGGTCGTTTTGCATTTGCTCTCCTGGAATTTCAGATACCTTGACTCTCTGCTTTCTCCACGTTACCAAGAATATTTTTAGTTAAACTACTAGTTTTGATTCTTAATCTTTGAGAATGAAGAAAAAAGTTTTTATTTATTTATTTATTTTTTTTGAGGAAGATTAGCCCTGAGCTAACTACTGCCAGTCCTCCTCTTTGTCTTTGCTGAGGAAGCCAGGCCCTGAGCTAACATCCATGCCCATCTTCCTCTACTTTATACGTGGGGCGCCTACCACAGCATGGCATGCCAAGTGGTGCCATGTCGGCACCCGGGATCTGAACCCGTGAACCCTGGGCCGCCGAGAAGCAGAAGGTGCGAACTTAACCGTTGTGCCACTGGGCTGGCCCTAGAAAAAAGTTTTTAAAAAATAAAACCAAATACTAGAGAATAAGCTATGGTCAGATCTGGAATGGAATTTCCTTTGAAAATCTTCTAGCCGCTCCCAACCAAGAATAAAGAAGAGCATTTCTAATTTGAAAATTACCTTCCAGAAGTAGGAACTCACATTGTCTCTGCGGGCATTAAAGGATTATTTGGGCTCTGTAGTAATTACAAGGTTAAGGTTAATTCATAATTATTCATAATCAGAACTATGGGTAAATTAACTTTCAATGATCGATGATGCTGTTTAATTTAATACATAAGTTCAAATTGTTTGAGAATTCTTTGTAATTCCAACAGCCTAGCTTCGTATTTACTCCTGACTGAATAAAAATTGGTTCAAATTAATAAAAATATAAACTTTCTCAACAAAATATGAGTATCAATATTACCAAAGACCTTCAGAAAATAAATTATTGCAAATGTCCATAAAGGTAATGGTGACTTTTCATGACGAATAATAGGTCTGACCACATTCAACAAAATGAGAGAACAATATGATTTTTCTATACCACACAATCAATTAAAAGCCAAGCCTGAGGAACAACAATTCTACAGTCATAACAATTCAAACCATATCTCATTCTGTGGTTTTGTATCCTTTAGTAAAATCGCAAGTGATGCAAAATTCTTCAGTCTCTGTGTTAAAGTTAAATCTTTCCCAAATGCTTTCCTTTTCCTTTTTTGTATAGTTAGAACAAGGATAATAATTTCATCAACGTCTGAGTCAATTGAAAAGTTTATCTTGTTATTTGATTATACCTTGTATAATACCTTAGAGCTTCAGTTAAAACTCGTCTATATCCTTTTCTCATATGATGTTCTAGCAGAAAATATTTATCTTTTGATAACCTTTTCTAATAGTGCTGTGTGGGCAAATAGGCCAATATTAATTTTAAAACACAGTCATTCTTCAATTCTTTAGCTTTGTTAGAAATTGTGCTATTGAAACATAAAAGGCTGATGAGGCTGATGAGGATTCTTGTTAAAGTTTAGAGACTTAAAGGTCCAAAATTATCAAAACTAAATTTACAGTTCAGAGAACTAAAATTAAATCCCTTCCACTTAAAAATGTTTCCAGAAACTTTTTTCCTAAGAATATGTAGAATTCATGTCCATGCAATTTTTAATGTCTATCATTTTAAAAGAAAAGAGGAATTATTTCCATGAAGTGAGATTTTTAAAAATCCAATGTGAAAGCACCAATAGGAATATAGGTTATGAGTCCTACTTACCAAGTCAGGCTAAGAGCAGTAAGCAGCCGTCCATAGGACTGATGTGTCTTTGACTCCAAAGTAGGAATTGAATCTGGAACAAATTGTATAATTTGATATAGATTTCAGTATTTTAATAATGCTACTAATACGAGAGAAAATAAGAGACACCTTATGACACTTCAATTTTGAATAGTATGAAGTAAAGCTTATTTCTGCCTCCTCCTTTTATTTATACCTAAGGAACTTGATGAGTCTTTTGGATGAATCACTTGTATGACCTATAGAAAAGAAGAAGAAAGAAAGTCTCTTCTGTTTTATTTATTTATTTATTTTAAGATTGGCACCTGAGCTAACAACTGTTGCCAATCTTTTTCTTTTTTTTCCTGCTTTATCTCCCCAAATCCCTCCGGTACATGGTTGTATATTTTACCTGTGGGTCTTTCTAGTTGTGGCATGTGGGACGCCACCTCACGTGGCCTGACGAGCGGCGCCATGTCCGTGCCCAGGATCCGAACCAGTGAAACCCTGGGCCTCCGCAGCAGAGCGTGCGAACTTAACCACTCGGCCACGGCGCGGCCCTCTTCTGTTTTATTTTATATTTTAAGAATCCCTATTGGCAGAACAGTGGTTGGGATTGTAGCTATCCATTTTTAGGGGCTCAAGGGGAGGGGGTTATTCCCCCCGTCTCCACATTTCCGGAAAGCGTAGAAAGGTAGAAGGTATTCCTGGCATAAGGAGTTAATTGTGGGAGTTAAACACGCATTCTTCAACTTTTACAGTGTCAGTGAATGAAAGAGCCCTTTGAACAGTGTCACTGAACTTTTTGTAAATTCAGAGTTAAAGATGGAATCAATTGTATTTCACAATACCCTTTTTATATGGTTCCACACTGTAAATGCCTCTTTGAATTTATGCAGTGAATGCATAATCTTTCACAACAAAAAAGCTGTATAAACAACACATTTCCCTTTTTAAATTGACTTCTAATAGTATCAAAGCTAAAACCAGTTCCAATCTGCAGAAATATCCAAGTCTACGTGCTGTAAGACAAAAAGAGTGAAGGAACGAAAAATCACAGCTCCTACAGGTATGAAGTGAACATTGACAGAATTCAAGGAAAAAATAGAGAGCTCCGCAACAATAGTAGGAGACTTCAATACTCCACTTTGTTTTTTAAAAGTATTTTCCAGGGGCCGGCCCAGTGGCACAGCGGTTAAGTCTGCACGTTCTGCTTCAGTGGCCCGGGGTTCACTGGTTCGGATCCCCAGTGCAGACATGGCATGGCTTGGCAAGCCTTGCTGTGGTAGGCGTCCCACATCTAAAGTAGAGGAAGATGGGCACGGATGTTAGCTGAGGGCCAGGCTTCCTCAGGAAAAAGAGGAGGATTGGCAGTAGTTAGCTCACGGCTAATCTTCCTCAAAAAAAAAAAGTGTTTTCCAGTGATATTGAGGTATGATTGAAAAATAAAAATTGAGTATATTTAAAGAATAAAAGGTGATATTTTGCAATGTGTATACATTGTGAAATAATTGCCATAATCAATGTAATTAACATATATATTACCTCATATTTTTGTGATGAGAAATCTTGAGATCTAATCTCTTAACAAATTTCAAGTATACGGTACCGTATTATAAACCATAGTCCCCATAATGCACTTTAGTTCTCCAGAACTTATTCATCCTATAACTGAAAGTTTTTCCCCTTTAAACAATATCTTCCTTTTCCCCCACTCCCCAGGCTTTGGTAACTACCATTCTACTATCTGTTACTATGTGTGAACTTTTTTTTTTTTAGATTCCATCTATAAGTGAGATTCATGAAATATTTGTCTTTCTGTTTCTGGCTTACTTCACTGAACACAATGTTCTTTTATGTTGTCACAAATGGCAGAATTTCCTTCTTTTTAAAAGCAGAGTAATATTCCAGTGTGTGTGTGTGTGTGTGTGTGTGTGTGTGTGTGTTATACACACAATGTAAATATTGTGAGATATATCTCTCTCTCACATTTTCTTTATCCATTCATCTGCCAATGAATACTAAGGTTGTTTCCATAACTTCGCTACTGTGAATAATACTGCAATGAATGTCAGGAGTGTAGAGATCTCTTTGAAGTATGGGTTTTGCTTCCTATGGATATATACCCAGAAGTGGGAATGCTGGACCATATGGTATTTCTATTTTTAACTTTTTGAGGAAACTCCATACTGTTTTCCATGAAGACTGCACAATTTACATTCCCACCAACAGTGTATAAGGGTTGCCTTTTCTTCACATTCTTGCTAACACTAGTTATCTTTTGACTTTTTGATAATAGCTGACATATAACAGGTGTGAAGTAGTAATCTCATTATGGTCTTGATTTGCATTTCCCTAATGATTAATGATGTTGAGTATCTTTTTATATACATGTTGGTCATTTGTACGTTGTCTTTGGAAAGATCTCTATTTAGATCCTCTGCTCAGTTTTTAATTTGACTGTTCGATTTTTTGCTATTGAGTAGTGTAAGTTTCTTATATATTTTGAATATTAATCTCTTATCAGATACATGGTTTGCAAATATTTACTCTCATTTATAGATTACCTTTTCATTATATTTTTACTGTTTGCTGTGCAGAATCTTTTTAGATTGATGTACTCCTACTTGTTTATTCTAGCTTTTATTGCCTGTGCTTTGGTATCAAATCCAAAAAATCATTACCAAAACCAATATCAAGTTTTTCCTCTAGGCGTTTTATGGTTTCAGATCTTGCGTTTAGATTTTTAATCCATTTTGAGTTTATTTTTGTGCATGTTGTAAGATAAGGGTTCAGATCTATTCCTTTGCATGTGGGTATCCAGTTTTCCAAACACAATTTGTTGAAGAGACTACTCTTTTTCCCTTGTAAATGATTGGCACTTTTGTTGAAGATTAATCCCCCATATATGTGTGGCTCCTTACTCTGTTCCTTTGCTCTATGTGTCTGTTTTTATGCCAGTACCATAGTGTTTGGATTACTATAGGTTTGTAATATAATTTGAAATAAGAAAGTATGATGCCTCCAGCTTTATTCTTCTTGCTATTTGGAGTCCTCTGTAGTTCCATATGAATTTTAAAATTGCTTATCTGTTTCTGTGAAAAATGACATTGGAATTTGGTAGGAATTTCATTGAATCTGTAGACCACTTTGGGTAGAGTTGATATTTTAACAATATTACTTCTTCCAACCCATGAACACAGAATATCTTTCCATTTATTTGTGTCCTCTTCAAGTACTTTTATCAATATTTTATAGTTTTCAATGTACAGATCTTTCATCTCCTTTGTTAAGTGTATTCCTAAGTGTTTTATTCTTTTTGATGCAATTGTAAATGGGATTGTTTTCTTAACTACTTTTTCAGATATTTCATTGTTAGTGTACAGAAACGAAAATGATTGTGTACACTGATTTTATTTCCTGCAACTTTACTGAATTCATTGACTAATTTTAACAGTTTTTTTGGTGGAGCGTTTTCTATATATAAGTTCATGTCGTTTTCAAATAAAGGCAATTTTATTTCTTCCTTTCTGCTTTGGACATTTTTCATTTATCTTTTATGCCTTTTGGGTAGGACTACTAGTACTACGTTTAATAGAAGTGAAGAGAGTGGGTTCCCTTGTTTTGTTTCTTGTCTTAGAGGAAGAGCTTTCAGTTTTTCACTGTTCAGCGTGATGTTAGCTGTGGCTTTGACATAGATGACCTTTGTTATGCTGAGGTACATTTCTTATTTAACCACTTTGTTGAAAGTTTTGATGATGAATGGATGTCGAATTTTGCCAAATGCTTTTCCTGTATCTATTGAGATAGACATATGATTTTTACCCTTTATTTTGTTAATGTAGTGTGTCACATTTATTGACTTGCATGTATTAAATGAGTTTTGCATTCAAAGGATGAATGCCACCTGATTATGGTATATGATCTTTTCAACGTGCTGTTGAATTTGGTTATCCAATATTTTGTTGGGAATATTTGCATCTATGTTTGTTGGGGACATTGGATTGCAATTTTCTTTCCTTTTTGTATTCTTGTCAGGCATGGGTATAGGGTGATGCTGGCATCATGAGTTGGGTAGTGTTCCCTCCTCCTCAATATTTTGTAAGAGTTTGAGAAGGGTTGGTGTTAATTCCTTTTTAAATATTTGGTAGTCTCTTCTGATCCTTGTATGCCTGTGGGATCAATTATAATGTGTGCTCTTTCATTTCTGATTTTATTTGAGTCTTCTCTCTTTTTTTCTTAATATAGCTAAAGATTTGTCAATTTTGTTTCTTTTCAAAAAACCAACCCTTCGTTTCTTCAACATTTTCTAGTTTTTCTAGTTTCTATTTCATTTATTTCTGCTCTAACCTTTATTATTTCCTTTCTTCTGCTAACTTTGGGATAAACTTGTTCTTATTTTTCTAGTTCCTTGGGGCTTATAGCTAGGTTCTTTATTTGAGATATTTGTTGTCTCTTAAAATAAGCATTTATCACTGTAGTTTTCCCTGTTAGAACTGCTTTTGCTGTATCCCATAAGTTTTGCTATGTTGTGTTTCCATTTTTGTTAGTCTCAAGATTTTTTTTGATTTCTATTTTTATTTCTTCTTTGACTTATTGGTTGTTTAGGAGTGTATTATTTAATCTCCACATATTTGTGAATTTTCCATTTTTCCTCTTGTTATTTATTTCTAGTTTCATAACATCGTGGTTGTAAAAGATGTTTGATATAACTTCAATCTTCTTGAATTTGTTAAGACTTGTTTTGTTACCTATCATATGATGTCCTGGAGAATATTCCATGTGGACTTGAGAAGAATGTATATTCTGATGCTGTTGGATGGAATCTTCTGTATATGTTAGGTCCATTTGGTCTATAGTGTAGTTCAAGTCTGATGTTTCCTTATTGATTTTCTGTCTGAATGGCCTATCAATTTTTGAAAGTGGAGTATTGTAGTCCCATGCATTAATGTACTGCTATCTATTTCTCCCTTGAGATCTGTGAGTATTACTTTATATATTTAGGTGCTCTGATGTTGGGCGCACATATATTCAGTTATTATTTACTCTTGATAAGTTGATCCCTTTATCATTATTTGACATTCTTTTTCTCTTGCTATAGTTTTGACTTAAAGTTTATTTCGCCTGATATAAGCATAGCTATCCAGTTCTCTTCTATTTTCTAGTTGCATAGAATATTATTTTCAATCCCTTCACTTTCATTCTTTTTGTGTCCTTAAAGCTAAAGTAAGTGTCTTGAAAGTATCACATAATTGGGTCTTGTTTTTTTATCCATTCAGCCACTCTATGTCTTTTGATTGGAGAATTGTGGTATTGATTTGCATTTAATGCTGCAATTTTTGTGGTCATCATGAGGCTTACGTAAAACATTTTATGGTTATAACACTCTATTTTAAGCTGATTACCACCTAACTTTGATTGCATACAAAATCTCTGCAGTTTTATTTCCCCCTCTCCACATTTTATGTTTTTGATGTTCCAGTTTACATATTTTGTATTGTATATCCATTAAAAAATTATAGTAGCTGTAGGTATCATTAACACTTTTAACTTTCACTTTTCACTCTTTTAACTTTAACTTTTCACTGTATTCAAGTTATAAGTGATTATAATATTAGAGTGCTCTTAATTTGACTATATGTTTATATTTATGAATGATTTTTGTACTTTCATATTTCCTTGCCAATTAGTATCAAGGAAATCCTTTTATTTCAATTTGAAGAACTCCCTTAAGCATTTCTTGTAAGGCCAGTCAAACAGTGATGAACTCCTTCAGCTTTCGTTTGAGAATGTCTCTATTTCTCCTTCAATTCTGAAGGACAGCTTTGCTTGATAAAATAGTCCTGTTTAGCAGGGGTTTTTTTTCACACTTTTTATGTATCACTTCACTCTCCTGGCCTGCAAAGTTTCTACTGAAAAATCTGCTGATGGCCTTATAGAAGGCCGAGGGGAGTCTTCTTGTATGTGATGATTCTTTTCTCTTGCAGCTTCCCAAATTAATTTTTGTTTTTGATTTTTAACAGGTTGATTATAATGTCTTGGTATTTTCTTTGGGTTAAAGCTTACTGGAGATCTTTCTGTTTCAAATACCTGGATGCTCATATCTCTGCACAAATTTGGGAAGTTTTAACCATTTTTTTTTTTAAATAAGCTTTCTGACCCCTTTGTCTCTCTCTTCTCCTTCTGGGACTTCCATAATGCAATTGTTGACTTTCCAACAATTGATAGCTTCCCATAAATTCCATAGGCTTTCTTCATTCCTTTTTGTTCTTTTTATCTTTTTTTCTTGTTTGATTGGATAATTTCAAATGATCTATCTTCAAGTTCACTGGTTCCTTCTTCTGATTGATGAAGTCTGTTGTTCAAGCTCTTTTTGTATTTTTAATTCAGTCATTGTATTCTTCAGCTCTAAAATTTCTATTTGGTTCCTTTTAATGTTTTCTGTCTCCTTATTGAACTTCTCATTTTTTTGGTGTTTTCCTGATTTCAGTAAATTATTTATATATGTTCTCTTGCAGCTCACTGAGCTTCTTTAGAATCATTATTTTGAATCCTTTGTCAGGCAATTAGTGGATCTCCATTTCTTTGAGGTTGATTACTGGAAGTTTATTGTATTCCTTTGGTAACATCACATTTCCTTGAATCTTTGTGACCTCTGTTGCCTGGCATAGATGTCTCCACATTTGAAGAAACAGTCTGCTATTCCAGACTTTATAGACTGGCTTTGGTAAGGAAAATCTTTACTTGTGTATAGGGATAAACACTCGCATGCTGTGGCCCAGGGTCTAGTGGCATGGATTACCAAGTGCAGTGTTGCACTGATTTTGGGTATGGGGGGGCACATAATTTTTTGTGGGTACAGGGAGCTGGGGTCTGTGATGTCAACAACTGCATAGTCTTTGGTGGCAAGAGCTGCAGTGAATCTGAAGTGGTTGTATGGACTACTAGCATCCTCAGGAGTGCCTCCAGGTCCAGTGGCAAGGAACCAGTGCAGGTGGCAGTGGTGGCTAAGGTTGGTAGTGTGCACTTAATTAGCTGTGGGAATCAGCTGAAAGTGCATGTGTGGCAACAGGGGCTGGCTACAAGTGTACTTACAGTGGTGAGGGCTGGACTAGCATCAGGGGCCAGAGTCAACTACAGGCATATACACAACTGCCGGGGCCAGAGCTGGCAATATGTACTCACACAGCTGTGGAGGTCAGCTACAAGAATGCACAAGGCAGTGCAAGCCAACGACTTGGGTTGAGCCAGATATGGGTGCATTTGCAGCTGTGGAGGCTGGGGCTGGCAGTGTGTACACTGTAGTTGCAGGGGTCAACTGCAGGCACACCTGTGGCAGTGGAGGCTGGCAATGAAAGCTGGAGCTGGCCACATGCACCAGCTCATCTGTAGGTGCTGGATTGGTGACATGGACATGTGTGGCCACAGGAGCTAGTTTTGGACATGTGCACTGCAGTAGAAGCTGGCTACTCATGTGCACAGCTGCAGGGGCCAGGGCTGTGGCATGTACATGTGCAGCTGCAAGGGCATGGGCCAGCTGTGGGGATATAAGTGGTGGCCACACTGGATCCTGGGGCTGGAGTGCCTGTGGTGGTTCTAGCCAGGTGGGTAGGGAGGGACTCAGGAGGCTGAAGTCTGCAGTGGTGAAAATCTGTGGAGCCCTCAGTGGAGAAAATTGCAGTGTGTCCATGGAGGCTCTGCTGGCTGTTGTTTTCCTCAGTGGTGAAAGCTTTTGAGGTCCCATGCAAAACAGGCCACGGAGGTCTGTGATGGCAAACACTGTAGGGTCTCCGAGAGTGAAAGTTCTTGGGGGGTCCACAATGGCAAAGGCTACTATGGTCTTCCACAGGGCAGGACAGTGGGGACGGTGGTCACTTCTGCTGTGTGTCCGATATTGGTAGTCTCTGACCTTCTTTGGTCCTAGCTGTCTCCAGCTATCTCAGCTCTACAGGTCTCCCCAGAGATCTGAGTGGGGTGAAACTGAAGTGCCTTGAAAGTCTGAGGAAGCTGGTCACTCACACTGATCTTCTTTTCCCCACAAGGGGAGCTCTCAGACCAGAGAATTCTCTCTTGGTATTGAACAATGCAAGCCTGGTAGATGGAATAATGTAAGAAAAATGAAACTAATCTTTGTGCCATTTTTTGTGCAGTTATTCTCAGGTTTTTTGCTCCATTGTGTAGTTTCAGCTTCTTAACTGGACTCTTGAGATCTCTCAGAGATAATTTTCTTTGTGAATAGCTGTTTAATCATTGTTTTTTTATGGGGGGGATGTAGGCTGGGATCTCTCACTCTGTTATCTTGCTGACATCCTGTCCCCACTTTTAATAATTAGTAGAAAAACCAGACAGAAGATCAATAAGAAAATGGAGGAATTGAATAGTACTATAAGCCAATTGGACCTCAAAGACATACAGAACACTCCACCCAACAACAGCGGAATATACATTTTAACAGTCTCCAGAACACACCGTATGTTACGCTACAAAACAAAACTTAAAAAAATTTAAAGAATTGAAATAATAGGAAGTATCTTTTCCAATCACAATGGAACAAAAATAGAAAGAAGCAGCAAAAATAAAACTGGAAAATTCACAAATATGTGGAAATAACACACTCAGTGGTTAGTGGGTCAAAGGATAAATGAGAAGAGAAACTAGAAAATATCTTGAGACAAATTAAAAAGAAAACACAAAAACAACAAACCATATGGAATGCAGTGAAAACAGCGCTGAGAGAAATGTATAGCAATAAATTCCTACAAAAAAAGAAAAAGGATCTCGGGGCCAGCCCAGTGGCGCAACGGTTTAGTTCACACATTCTGCTTCACTGGCCCAGGATTCGCCGGTTCAGATCTTGGGTATGGATGGACATGGCACTGCTTGTCAAGCCATGCTGTGGTAGGCGTCCCACATATAAAGTAGAGAAAGAGGGGCACTAATGTTAGCTCAGGGCCAGTCTTCCTCACCATAAAGAGAAAGATTGACAGAAGATGCTAGCTCAGGACTAATCTTCCTCAAAAAAAAACAAAACAAAAAGAAAGATCTAAAATCAACAACCTAAATTTACAGCTTATGTAACTAGGAAAAGAACAAACTAAACCAAAATCTATCAGAAAGAAGTAAATAATAAACATTATAGCACAGATAAACAAAACAGAGACTAGTAAAACAATAAATAAATCAACAAAATCAAGAGTGAGTTCTTCAAAAATATAAACAAAATTGACAAACATTACCTAGATTGATTTAGAAAAAGAGAGAGAAGACTCAAATAACTAAAATAAAAAATGAATGAAGTGGCATTACAACCAATTTTACTGAAACAAAAAATATTATGAGAGAGTACTATGAACATTTGTACACGAACAAATTGGATATTGTAGATGAAATGGACACATTCCCAAAAATTGCACAACTCACCAAGACTGGATCATGAAGAAACAGAACATTTGAACAGATCTATAACTAGTAAGATGATTGAATCAATAATCAAAAGCCTCCCAACAAAGAGAGTTGAGGGCCAGAAAGCTTCCCTTATTAATTCTACCAAACATTTAAAGAAGAATTAACAGCAATCCTCCTCAAACCATACCAAAAACCTGAAGAAGTGAGAATACTTCCAAAGTTATGCTATGAGGCCAATATTACCCTGATAACCAAGTCAGACAAGGACTCCACAAGAATGGAAATCTACAGACCAATATCCATGATGAATATGTATGCAAAATTCCTCAATAAAATACTAGCAAATAGAATTAATCAGCACATTAAAAGGACTACACACCATGATCAAGTGAGATTTATTCCAGGAATGCACACATAGTTCAATATATGAAAATTAATCAATGTAATACATCATGTCAACAGAATGAATGAAAAAAAAACACACTATAGGGGCCAGCCTGGTGGTGTACTGGTTAAGATCACATGCTCTGCTTCTGTGGCCCCGGGTTCAAGGTTCATATCCCAGGCACAGACCTACACACCACTCATCAAACCATGCCCCACATACAAAATAGAAGAAGATTGGCACAGGTGTCAGCTCAGGGCCAATCTCCCTCACCAAAAAAAAAAAATTACATAAATAAAATTTTTTTAAAAAATGCACTATCATCTCAAATGATGCAGAAAAAAACATTTGGCAAAATTCAAAATCCTATACGACAAAAACACCCAACAAACTAGTGATAGAATGAAACTATCTCAATGTTGTACAGGCCATATATGAAAAGCCAATGGCTTACAGTGTACTCAATGAGGAAAGACTAAAGCTCTTCCTCTAAGATCAGAGCAAGACAAGATACCCACTTTCACCACTTCTATTCAGCACAGTACTAGAAGTCCTAGTCAGAACAATCAGGCAAGAAGGAGAAATAAAATGCATCCAAATTGGAAAGGAAAAATTAAAATTATCTCTGCTTGCAGATGACGTGATTTTATATGTAGAAAGCACTAAAGATCCCATAAAAAACTGTTAGAACTAATAAATGAATTCAGCAAAGTTTTGTTATGCAAAATCAATACATAAAAATCAGTTGACTTTCTATATCCTAAGAATAAACAATCCCAAAATAAAGAAAACTATTCTATTTAAAAGAAAATCTAAAGAATAAATACTTAGAAATAAACTTAACCAAGGAAGTGAAAGATTTGCACACTAAAAATTGCAAACATTGTTGAAAGAAATTGAAGACACAAATAAATGGAAAGACATCCCATTGTGATGAATTGGAAGAATTAAAATTATTAAAACACCAATACTACCCAAAGCTATCTACAGATTCAGTGCAATTGCTATCAAAATACTAATGGTGTTTTTACAGAAATAGAAAAATCCATCCAAAATATGGAATCTCAAATGACCTCAAATAGCTAAATTTTTTTAAAAAGAAGAACAAAGTAGAGGGTCTTACACTTCCTGATTTCAAAACTTATTACAAAACTGCTGTAATCAAAACAATGTGATATTTACATAAAGACAGACATACAGATCAATGGAATAGAATACAGAACCCCAAAATAAACTTTCACCTATATGATCAAATGATTTTTGACAAGGACCATTCAATAGGGAAAGGACAGTATTTCCCTCAAAAGGTGCTGGGAAATCTGGATATCCACATGCAAAAGAACGAAGTTAGACCCATACTTTGCACTATATACAAAAATTAGGTCAAAATGGATAAAAGACCTAAATATAAGAGCTAAGACTATAAAGTTCTTATGAGAAAACAGAGAGAGAAACCTTCAGGACATTGAATTTGGCAATGCTTTCTTGGATATGACACCAAAGCCCAGAAAACAAATGAAAAAATAGATAAATTGAAGTACATCAAAATTAGAAAATTCTGCACCTCAAAAGACAAAAATCAACAAAATGAAAAGTTAGCACTAAGAATGGGAGAAGATATTTGTAAATCATATATTTGATAAGGGGTAAATATCCAGAGCATATAAAGAATTGCTGTAACTAAACAACAAAAAACCAGTCAACCCAATTTAAAAACGGGCAAAGGATTGAATAGACATTTCTCCCAAGAAGGCATAGAAATGACCAGTAACCATATGAAAATATGCCCCAAACCACTAATCATGAGGCAAATGCAATTCAAAACCACATTGATGTATCACCTCACACCTATTACAATTGCTACTATTAAAAAAAACATAGAAAATAAGAAGCGTTGGTGAATACATAGAAATATTAGAACCCTTGTGCTCTATTGGTGGGAATATAAAATGGTGCATCCGCTATGGAAAAAGTCATGATGGTTCCTCAAAAACTTAAAAATAGAATTACCATATGATTCAGCAATTTCACTTCCAAAGATGTATCCAAAATAGTTGAAAGCAGGTTCTCAAAGAACTAGGATTCAAAACTAACACTGCATTGTCATTCACAAGAGCCAAAAGGTGGAAGTAACCCAGATGTCTAACAGATAAATGGATAAACAATATATAGTATAAAGATTCAATGGAACATTACTCAACCTTGAAAAGGAGAGAAATTCTGACAGATCCAACAACATGGATGAATCTTGAGGACATTATACTAAGTGAAATAAGCTCATCACAAAAAGACAAATAATGTATGATTCCAACTATCTGAGGTACGTAGATTAGTCAAACGCATAGCAACAGAAAGTAGAATGGTGGTTGCCAAGAGCTAAGGAAAAGTAGGAATGGAGAATTAGTTTTTATAGTTACAGAGTTTCAATTTTGCAAGATGAAAAGAGTTCTGGAGATGGATGTCAGTCATGATTGCATAACAATGTGAATGTACCTAACACGACTGAACCGTACACTTAAAACTGGTTAAGGTGGTAAATTTTACATTATGTGTGATTTACCATAATTGTTTTTAAAGTTATGAAAAGAAACGGGGAAGAAGAAAAGGGAAAAGGAGGAGAAACAAATATTTTAAGAGGTCCTTCCCTATAAGATACTCATATAATTCTATGATATATAATATTATTCCTATGTTATTGATGAAGAAATTAAGGCTCAGAGAAAAGTAACCAAGTTGCTCAAGTCCACGGAGTTAATAAATGGTGAAATTGAAATTCAAAAATAATTGTATTTTTTGCTTCAATTACTCTATGTCACACAGCCTCTATAAAACATCTGTCCCTTTATATTTTTGGTATGTTTCTGTTTAACATAATGGCAGTCTATTGGTGTGTGAACTCTGATAATGCAGTGTTAGATTTGAATCCTAGATCCTATAGTTATTTAACTATATGGCTTTGGATAATTAACTCCTTAAACTTCAGTTTCTTCATATGAAAACTGAAAATAGTAACAATTTCTTCCTTTTAAAGTTGTTGTAAGGGTTAAACGCAATAAACAATGTTAAGTGTTAGAAAACTGTCAGGGCACATAAGTCCAGCTTGTAGAAATGTGTCACTTAGTAGACATTCCCAACTGTTCTAGTGTAATTGTAAAATTCTAGCAAACCTATCTGGCTACTTTAAGTTGATCCTAAAATGAATGAAGTTGGTTCAAAAGAACTCAAGCTTTCTCACCAAAGCTTTAGCTCTAAAAAAACCCCATTTGGCCAATCATAGTAAAAATGTGACCACATATCAAACAGAAACACTTTTTGGAACTGTCAAATAATAGATTTGATTGTACTCCACACAACTTTTGTATGCCTCAGAGTTCATAATTAGGTCTGAAGAATATTGGTTCCAGGTTAACAGTAGTAATTCAAATCATATTGCAATTCTGGCCTATGTGTTCTGTGTTCTTTATTAAGCTGCTGATTCTATTTGAAAAAGTTAGACCTTTTCTGAATATCTCCTTCTAAATCTATAGTTAGAACAAGGTGATAAATGCATCATTATCTATGACAATGTACATGACATGTATTGTAATTGAACCTGTAGATATGACACAATTAACAAGGATACATTTTCTTACGTTATTATATTAGTAAGGTTTTAGCTCTAGAAAACAGCAAAAAATCTGGTTAAGAAGAATTTAAATACAGAGAATGAAGTACTTATAAAAATTTTGCAGGGCCGGCCCGGTGGCGCAGTGGGTAAGTGCGCACGTTCCTCTTTGGCGGCCCAGGGTTCGCCGGTTTGGATCCCGGGTACAGACATGGAACCGCTTGGCAAGCCATGCTGTGGTAGGCTTCCCACATATAAAGTGGAGGAAGATGGGCACGGATGTTAGCTCAGGGCCAGTCTTCCTCAGCAAAAAGAGGAGGACTGGCAGTAGTTAGCTCAGGGCTAATCTTCCTCAAAAAAAAAAAAAAAAAAAGAATGAGTCATCCAGTACTTCAGTTGGAATAGAGAACAGGAGTATATTGAGAGGATTGTTCTAGAAAGTTACTTAGGTGTATTGAGAATAGATGATGGACATTTTTGACTATTAGGCTAAGCTAGCATCTTTTAACAAAGTGAGCTCTTGAGCATTTTGGAAGACAGGAGTGGCAAAATCAGAGTTGTGCTGTAGCATGTCATGGAGAAGATGATGCAGTATAGGTTCTGAGTAAAATAAAGGCAGCTCCTTTATGTGTTTTCAGTATGTTAAACTTGATCTCTTCAAAGTTCTTAGAGAGTACATATATATATAAATATGAAAATCACGTAGACTAGATAGATGTAGATATATATGTATTTGTATCGAAGTAAGGAGAGGGATTATAAAGCTATAGTATCAACTTACAAATACATTCAAAAATTATATTGGCCATATTCTCGAATATTCGAGATCTTAAAGATCCAACCAAGATTGGTTATTACTGAAAATCATATCAGACTGAGCAGCAAAGACCTTTTTATCATAATAAATTACTTGTTAGTATTACACGCTAAAGATACAAATAAGCAATAAAAGTTCATTTATTTGGATGCATTAATTAGGTTTATCCTAAAAATGAAAGAAAAAGAGAGTTTACTATATTTACAAACACTTTGTGTTGGGAAAGAACAAAATTACCTAAGCACATTTATCACACATTATTGGCCTTGCACATGTAGTTAGATTAAGGATAAATATAAAGAGATTTATTTTTGCCCTTCAGAATCTAAAATGTCCAAATGCTCATCAAATGAGAGAAAGGTCAATGAGCAAAGGAAATTTGTTTTCCTTTAAAGATTTTCTGCCTCTTAGTGCCTACAGAACCCCAAATTACAAAAGAATAATAAGGTGAACTTTAGAAATTACTGAAAGAGATACTTTCAGCATCTATGCTATGTTGGGAGAAAATAAAGCAGTCTTGAGAAATGAACTAACTGTTATAATTTATCCCTGCTTCAGGACACAAAATGGTACCCTTGTGGCCCAAAAGAGTTAATACCAATTCCTAAAGTGCTTAATATACTCTAGAAAACCAGTTACTACCCGGCTGCCTTGACTGGCTTTGGAGATAATGAGTATTTGTGGTTTAGCAAACAACAAATTTTCCTCATTGAATACTTTAAACGCTGAATTAGAGTGGTTTTCCTTATAGATGTCTGAGAATATACACAGCATAACATGTAGCAAAGATGGATTGGGCAGAATGTACTTGGAGCCGTCAAACACTTGACTTCCTCAAGGCACAGCAAAGATTCTGTGAAATAGTATAACCGGGACTATTTGCAAGCCCAGAGTCAGCAATGCCCCGTGGAGTGACCATTGTCAAGACTCTGTAAGTCAGATTTGATAAGAACAGAGTTCATCAAAATCACATAGTCACATAATCATAATCACATCTTTCTTTGGCAATTATATAGTGAAAATGCTTCGAGCTAACATTTAACACAACATAGAATTACCTTGCAAAAGCCATTTTGTTTCTCAAATTTTATGACAATACTACAATTTGTAAGTCACAAACAATCATGGGTATTTGTCAACTTTGCAGTAGTTGTCTTCACCTTTCCATCGGAGGAATGATATTTTCAAAGACATTCAATAATAAAAAGTCCATCATGTACAATAATTATTAGATTATTGTGATAATTAGATAATCACAAATTTTAGGAGTATATCTATTTACAAAGTATTTATGAAAATAATGTTATATATGTTACATTTATCCAGTCTGTTCTGTAACCTTGTTACCATTGTTTTAAAAAATTTAATTTTTTATCTATATAAGTGTTAACAGAGAGGAAATCATCTAGGCTAAAGTTTTCTAAAGTGTACTCCTTGAAACACTTCTGTTGGATTAAAGTTGGTCTTGAGTTGAAAAAGAAATTCTCTCGTCAAATTTAGAAAATTCTGAATCAGACAAAATTAAACAGTTTCTTTGTTTTTTAAAAAATATTTTCTCCTAAAGATCTTCTCAGAACCTTTAAGATAACTAGAGTGCTTCTGACTCTCCAAGATAGAAATACACTGTGTAGCATTTCCCAGATATATTTTAATGTGGAAGATTTTTTGTCATTGTGTCTTATGGGACTAGTATTCCAAGAACCACTGTTTGAGAAGTGCAGACCTAATCAAAGCCCGTTACATGAAGTAACTTCATAAGATTCAAATCAGTGAAGTGATAGTCCCCGAGGTCTCAGAGTGGCCTAAACAGGAAGAAAATGCACACCTTCTAGTACCCTCTCCAATGCTGATTCCATTATCATGAAATGGCTTCCCGCTTTAACTGGTAATATTTATTTGAAATTAAAAGGTTAACTGTAAAGTTTAAAGAAGACATTTAAAATAAAACTGTATGCATAAAACTGCTGAGCCAGGACTCAGTTCTCCTATCAAGGCAGTTTGCTTCCTAATACACAATATTGTCTTGTCTTGTGTTTTATACCTCACTCTAAGAACGTGCATTTAAAATACTTTCGCTTTTACCCCCTGAAGCAATTGAAGCACTGGCTGGGTTTACGTGTCAGAATATCTCACCTATAATTATTTGTGTTAAAGTCACAGCAACATTTGAAGCTGCTACAGAATAACCCAGCTCACATTGTGCACCTCAAAGATTTTCTGAGACCGTCAGTGAGCCATTAGTAAATCTTGTCTAAGTGGTCTCCAAATGTCATTTTTGTAAAGAGATTATAAGAATTTTTTTTTCAGTTACTTGTAGTTTACACGGAGAATTTGAAAAATCTGTATTAGATGATAAAGTGAATTCATTTTACCTTTTAAAAAAAGGAAAAAAAATGTATTCTTGTACCTCTTCCAAAAATCACATTATCACGAGGAATAAACATGGTGGATATAAAAATTGAAAACTCTCTACAACAAAAAGTTCTCTAATGATACAAAAATGATTGAAATGGTATATTTTAGTATATATTAGACCATGAACTCCTTAAGAGCAGTGATGTCTTTTTTTAAAGTTTGTTTTATTGTAGTAATAACGCTAAACATGGGATCTATACTGAAATTTTTAAGTGTAGAATAAAGTATTGTTGACTATAGGAACAATGTTGTACAGCAGATCTCTAGAACTTATTCATCTTGCTTAACTGAAACTTTATGTCCTTTTATTAGAACCTCATCATATCTCCATAAATCCAGCTCCTAGAAACCACCGTTCTATTGTTTGATTCTATGAATTTAATATTTTAGATACCTCATATAAGTGGAATTATGCTGTATTTGTTCCTCTGTGGCTGGCATATTTCAATTAGCAAAATGCCCTCATCTATGCTGTCACATAATGCAGAATATCCCTCTTTTATTAAAGCTAAATAATATTCCATTGAATGTATACAACATTTTCTTTATCCATTTATCAGTCAATGGGCATTGAAGTTGTTTGCACATCTTGGCTATTGTGAATAGTACTGCAATGAACATGGGAGTGTTAACATCGTTTTCAGATCCCAATTTCAATTCTTTTGGATGTAAACCCAAACGTGAGATTGCTGGATCATTATGGTGATTCTATTTCCAATTTTTTGAGGAACCTCCAACTATTTTTCATAGTAGCTACACCATTTTACAATTCTACCGACAGTGTACAAGGGCTCTAGTTTCTCTAAGTGCTTATCAACACTTAATGTCCTTTGCTTTTTGATAACAGCCATCCTGTCAGGTGTGGGGTGATACCTCATTGTAGGTTTGATTTTCATTTTCATGATTAGTGCTGTTTCATATGCCTGGTCACCCTTTGCATGTCTTATTTGAAGAAATGCCTATTCAAGTCTTTAGTCCATTTTTGACTGTGGTCATTAGTTGTTTTGCTGTTGACTTGTAAGACTTGCTTATATATTTGAGATTAATCCCTTATCAGATGTATGGTTTATAAATATTTTCTCCCATTCTATAGCTTGCCTTTTCACTCTGTTGATAACTCTTCTGTGCAGAAGTTTTTTGTTCGATTTAGTCTCACTTGTTTATTTTTATTTTTGTTGCCTGTGCTTTTGATGTCATATCTATGTAATCATAGCCAAGACGAATGTCATGAAGCTTTTCCCCTAAGTTTTCTTTTAGGGTTTTTTCTAGTTTTGGGTCTTACATTTAAATTTTTAATCAATTTTGAGTTGATTTTTGTGTATAGCATAAGAGATCAATTTCATTCTTTTGATGTGAATATCCAGTTTTCCCAACACCATTTGTTGAAGACTATCCTTTCCCCATTATGTATTCTTGGCACCCTTATCAAAGATCAGTTGATCTTATATGTATGAATTTATTTCTGAGATGTCTATTCTGTTTCATTGGTCTATATGTTTGTGTTTATGCCAGTATCATACTGTTTTGTTTACTGTAGTTTTGTAGTATATTTTGATATCAGTAAATGTGATGCCCCCTGCTTTATTCTTCTTTCTCAAGATTGATTTGGCTATTTGCAAGGTTTGGTGGTTCCATATGAATATTAACTTTTCTTATTCCTGTAAAAGAATGCCATTGGCACTTTGATAGAGATTGCGTTTAATCTGTACATTGCTTTGGGTAGTACGGATTTTAACAATATTAAATCTAACAATGCATGGACACAGAATGCTTACCATTTGTTTGTATCTCATTTCTTTCATCAGCTTTTTGTAGTTTTCAGTAAATAAGTCTTTCACCTCCATAGTTAAACTTATTCCTAAGTATTTAATTTTTTATGGTGCTATTGCAAATTGGATTGTTTTCTTAGTTTCCTTTTCAGATAGTACATTGACAGTGTACAGAAAAGCAACTATTTGTATATTGATTTTGCATGTTGCAACTTTACTGAATATGTTCATTAATTTTAACAGTTTTTTTGGAGTCATTGGAGTTTTGTATATATAAGATTATGTCACCTAAAAATAGACAAATATACTTTTTCCTTTCTGATTTGGATGCATTTTATTTCTTTCTTATTGTCTAATTGCTCTGGCTAGGACTTTCAGCTTTAGGTTGAATAAAAGTGGTGGAAGTGAGTATCTTTGCCTTATTCTTGATCCTGGAGAAAAATCTTTCAGGTTTTCACCATTGAGTAATTGTTATCTGTTCATCTTTTAGGCTTTTTTGTCTCTATTTTCTTCCCTTGCTGTCTTCCTTTGTGTTTTGTTGATTCTTTTGTGTTGATATGCTTTGAGTCCTTTCTCTTTTTCTTTTATATAACTTTATATGTACTTTTTGTGTGGTTATCTTGGGATTTCATAAAATATCTTAGAGTTATCACAGTCTGTTTTAAGGTGATATCAACTGAAGATCATTTGCACATAATAGCTCTATACTACTTTTCACCATGTACACTTTATTGTGTCATAATTCATAGCTCTTATTTTGTATCACTTAACAGATTTCAAGTTATAGTTATTTTTGATACATTTGTCTTTAACTTTTATTCTAGAATTAGAATTGGTTCACCTATCATCATTACAGTAATACAGAATCATGCATTCGTCTATATGTTTACCTTTATCAATGAGTTTCATACTTCCTCATGCCATGATGTTGATATTTAACTTTGGTTTCAGCTTGAAGAATTTACTTTAGCATTTCTTGGCAGTTCTAATGGTGATAAACTCCCTCAGTTTTTGTTTGTCTGGGAAGATCTTTATATCTCCTTCATTTTTGAAGGAGAATTTTGTCAAGTATAGCATTCTTTGTCAGCACTTTTTCCTCCTGTAACTTTGAATATATCACCCCACTGCCTCCTGGCTTTAGAAGTTTCTGCTGAAAAATCCACCAATAGTCTTATTGGAATGCCCTTGTTTGTGATGAGTCACATTTCTCTTGCTCTTTTCAAAGTTCCTTCTCAGTCTTTGACTATTGCCAGTTTGGTTATAATGTGTCTCAACGAGGTTTTCATTGAGTTAGTTCACCTTATTTGGTCTCCTTTGATCTTCTTGAACCTGGATATCCATTTTCTTTCTCCAGATTTGGGAAGTTTTCAGCCAGTGTTTGTTTAAATATGCTTTCTGATCTTTTCTCTCTCTTCTTCTGGTACTCCCATAATATGTATATTGGTCCTTTTGATGGTGACCTCTAATTCCCTTAAGCCTTCTTCACTCTTTTTCATTCTTTTTTTTCTTTTTGCTCCTCTGATTGAGTTATAGTCAATGACCTATTTTTGAGTTTGCTGATCCTTTCTTCTGCTTGATCTAGTCTGTTGTTGAACTTCTTTAGTGAATTGTTTAGTTCAGCTATTGTGTCCCTCAGCTCCATGATTTCTGCTTGATACTCTTTTATATTTCTTTCTCCTTTTTAAAATTCTCACTTTGTTCATGCCTTGGTGAGCATCTTTATGACAATTATTTTGAATTCTCTGTCAGGTAAATCATATATCTCCATTCCACTAGGATTGTCTTTTGGAGATTTATCTTGTTTGTTTGTTTGGAACAACTTTGTCTGATTCTTTATTTGACTGTGTTCATTTCTGTGCATTAGACAAAATGATCACCACTCTTACTCCTCAAGGATTGGCCTTGTACAGGGGAAGACTCTCACCAGTCAGTTGTCCCACAGATTCTGAGGGTGTCTCTAACCTTCAAGATCTTCCCATCTGTTTTCTATGTTCCTTGCAGTTTCCAGGCATCTATGGCATACGAGGTCCTATCTGTTCACCAGAAGATATGACAGTGATACTAGCTCTTTGGGTATCCTCCAGAAAAGTTTGATATTTGGATGCCTCATTCAGCACCTTCCCTCCCCAAGTAGAAGCTCCAAGCTGGGATTTTTCATCCACTTTCTCTGTGCTGAAGCCAGAGCAGGGAGGCTATCGCAACTGTTAGCCCAAATCTCCATATCTGTTCTCACTTTCCACCAGGTTGTTAGATTATGCCAAGTCTTGTCAGCACTCTGAGGCAGGCAAGACAGAGGCCAGTCCTTTGGGCAACCTCCAGAGAAGTTTTGGCTTTGGACACCCAAACCAACGCTTTTCCTCTCCAGGTAGAAGCAGGTAGCTGTGTTTTTTGTCTGCTTGCTTTGTGCTGAGATGGGGAGAGGAGTCAGGGTGTCTACTAGCAGAAGCGACAATTTATGTTCTCCCCCATGTGGCTATACTGTGCTGGATCTGTTGCAACTCCAAGACTGGCAAAACTGATGCCTGTTCTTTTAGCCAATCTATAGAAGTTGGGTCTTTGGACTCACAGGTCAACTCTTTCTCTCCTAGAGCAAAGTGAGAACTGAGATTTTTCACCTGCCTTCTCTATGCTGAAGAATAGAGAGGAGTTATAGTGTCTACTAGTCCAAACCACTATCTGTGTTCTTCCCTAGGTAGCTAGACTATTACAAATCCACCAGAGTTCCAAGGCTGGCAAAACATACGTTAATGCTCTGCAGAGCACCTCGGAAAGGTTGGGAAGCTGGATACATGAACCAACATTTTTCTTCCCCTGAGAGAAACTGGGAGATAGTAGGTCTCTTCTTGATTATATGGCACTATGTCATGGGTAGGGAATCTAGCAAGAGGGTGTCTCAGACCTCCCTACTGGCTTCAGTGAGTCTGATTTCACATTTATCTGGGATGCAGGAGCCTTCCAATTAGTTTCTGGATTTTTCACAAAGAGAGTTTGTCCATAAATTGTTGTTGAATTAGTGCACTTGTTGGGGGAAGGAGGATTCAGGGTTTCTTACTCCATCATCTTACTGACATCACTCTCTGGGCAGGGACTGAGTCTTATTCATCCTTGTAGCACTGATGCCTAGCAAAACCTAGGGCTTAATGGGCTCTCCAATTTTTAAATGGATTATTGAGTGAATGTGTGTTTTCAATCATTGAGTACATATATTCTGAATTGCCTACATTTTAAACTAAAAGACTTTACCAGCTTAAAATTAAAAAATACAAGCTACACACAAATATTGACATACAGCTACGTAAAATGAATGTTAGAATTCTTAAGTGTGGTACTTATTATATGTTAAGGCCAAATATTCCCTGTGGGAGAACAGAGATGTGAAATGATAACTGAGAAAACACGATGTTGTATATAATTATTTACATCACACTCATTTCTAGAAACACATTTTATGTATAAGTTAAGGTCAAACTCTCTCATTCCCCCTTTTCTTCTTTTAGAGGCGTTTCTTGAAAGATAAGCCTAGATGGGATCTCAAAAGGTAATTAATCCACCTACTGCACTTAAACAAGACTAAAACTAAAACAGGCTCAAAGAAACCGGTAGTTGGTAGTGGGAAAACTTTTGACTTCTAATTCCATTTATAGAGGCAATCTAATAGGAAAAAAAATTATAATAGGATACTGTTCATTTCCAAGACATTTTCTTTTTCTTTTTCTTTTCTTAAATACTATGTTTATTTGCTTTCTCCCTTTCTCTTTTTCTCTCTTTGCAGGTGCACTCTGAGTGTATACAAATCGTGATGTAGTTCATAGCAACTGTAGCAATCCAATTGTGTT
Organism: Equus asinus; assembly: GCF_041296235.1. Lineage (NCBI taxonomy): Eukaryota > Metazoa > Chordata > Mammalia > Perissodactyla > Equidae > Equus > Equus asinus. Next base: position 74,597,068 of record NC_091820.1, read on the forward strand.
TCTGTTAATTAACTCCATATGATTTTTATGCATAAAGAGTGCACACTTAATAAAGAAATCAAGAGTAAAAATAGGTCCACAAAATATTTTATCATAAACATCTATGAAATACTTTTTACATTTTTTATTTACATCCAATCTTTGCTATACATCTTATAGCTTTATAAAGATGTACAGGATTGTATGCCTGGATTTATAATACATAATTTTAGATATGCTTCACAATTATATTTGCCATAATAATGACTCTAAACATCATGGTTTTGAACAACCATATCAATCATTTATCATTCAAGCATGAAATTATATATTTATGCATATATGTTTTATATGTATGTATTATATGCAAACATTTAATGCCGATTATATATTTAAGTATATATACATATATACACATATATATATATATGCTTTGATAGAGAATATGTTGTATCATTTAATTAACTGAAAACATTCTTTTTTATTATAGAGTGAGGTGACCATGTCAGCATGCTATTAACATTCTTAATTTAGTCTAAAAGTATATATATGCATTCCATTGGATATTTTTCTTTTAAGATGACAGATGTTTATTTCAAAATATCTAAATTTTATAGCATTATAACCCTAATATCCGGATGACCATATATATATAAAATATTTATGTGTGTGTATAATATATGTATGTATTTATATATACATACACATATTTGTGACAGTACTTTTCTCTCTTTAGTTTAAAATTTCTGGAATTTTAGAAAAGAAGTTGTTGAAATTTTGCATATTTCAAGATATGTTTATGTAAATTTACTTGAAAGCTTAATAAAACTGTCTATTTCTTTTGTCAATAATTTACTAATATTAGAATATAACTTGAAAGTAATGACCAGTTTACTGTTTTAATAGTTTTTAGGCAATTGTTATGTCATTAGTGGCTGTTAAATTGACCTAGATTAGAGAATTCAGTGACAAAAATCCAAAATAAACAGAAGACATAGCCTCTCCATTTATTTGTCTTCTTTAATTTCTTTCATCAGTGTTTTGTAGTTTTCAATGTACAAGTCTTTCACTTCTTTGATTAAGTTTATTCTTAAGTATTTTATTCTTTTTGATTCCATTGTAAATGAGATTGTTTTCCTAATTTCCTTTTCAAATAGTTTAATATAGAAAAGCAACAGGTTTTGTATGTTGATTTTGTATCCAGGAACGTTAATGAATTTTTTTATTAGTTCTAATAATATTTCTATTATTATGTGCATTTAATTATTTATTATTATATGCATCTTAATTACATGCATTTTACTTATTTTTCTTGTCTAATTGCTCTGGCTAGCACTTCTAACTTTAAGCTGGATAGAAGTGGTGAGAGGAGTCATCCTTGTCTTGTTCCTGATCTTAAAAGAAAATTGTTCACTTTTTCACAATTGAGTATGCTGATCATTGTTGGCTTCTCATACATGGCCTTTATTATGTTGAGATACTTCTATTCCTAGTTTGTTGAGACATTTTTACGAAAAAGTGTTGAATTTTGTCAAGTGCATTTTCTGCATCCATTGAGGTGATCATGTGATTTTTATCATTCATTCTGTTAGTGTAGTGTATCACATTAACTGATTTTCATATGTCAAACGATTCTTACATCTAAAAGATAAAGCCAACTTGCCCATGGTGTATGTGCTTTTAATGTGCTGTTGAATTTGGTTCACTAGTATTTTTTAGAGGATTTTTCTGTGTATGTTCATCAAGTATATTTGCCTGTAGTTTTTTTTCCTTGCCGTGTCTTTGTTTAATTTGTATCAGGATAATTCTGGTTTCATAAAATGGGTTGGGAAGTGTTCCCCATTCTTCAATTTTTGGAGAGAGTTTGAGGAAGACAGGTGTTAATTCTTCTTTAAACATCGGGTAGAATTCCCCAGTGAAGCCATCTGGTCCTGTTTTACTTTTTGGGGAGATTTTTGATTGTTGATTTAATCTCTTCACTCATTATTGGTCTATTTAGATTTTCCACTTGCAAAAGAATAACATTGGACCTTTATCTTACACCATACACAAATAGCAACTAAAAATGCGTTAATGACTTAAAGCAAAATGTGAAATCATCAGTCCTACAAGGAAACATAGGAGAAAACTTCATGGCATTGTTTTTGGCAAGGGTTTCTTAGATATGACACAAGCAACACAAGCAACAAAGGCAGAAATAGACAAGTTGACCTACATCAAATTACAAAGCTTTCGCAACCCAGACCCTATACACTTCACCAAAGATAACTCAAAATGGATCATAAGCATAAATGTAAACTGGAAACTATAAAACTCCTAGAAGATAGCATAAGAAAAAACCCAGATTATTTTGGGTATAAGGATACTTTTATAGATCTGACACCAAAGACATGATACATGAAAAAAAGAATTCATAAACTGGACTTCATTAAAATGAAAAATTTCTGTTCTATGAAAGATAATATCAAGAGAACAAGAATACAAGCAACAGACTGAGAGAGAATATTTGCAAATGGCATATCCAAAATATACAAATAACTCTTAAAACTCATTAATAAGAAAACAAACCACTTCATTAAAAATTGAGCCAAAGATCTCAGGACATCTTATCAAAGATGGTATATAGAGTGCAAATAAAGATGAAAAGATTCTCCACATCATATACCATCAGGGAAAATGAAATTAAAACAACAACAAGATATGACTACCCACTTATTAGAATGGCCAAAATCCAAAACTTTCACAACACTAAATGCTGATGGGAATGTGGAACAGGAACTCTCATTCATGGCTGGTGGAAACGCAAAATTGTGCTGCCATTTTGGAAGACAATTTGGCAGTTTCTTACAAAACTAAACATACTCTTACCATACAATCTAGCCATTTTACACTTTGGTATTTACCTAAAGAAGTTGAAAACTTATGTCCATGTAAAAACCTGCACAAGGATATTTATAGCAGATTTATTCATAACCGCCAAAACTTGGAAGCATTCAAGATGTCCTTCAGTAAGTGAATGGTTAAATTTTGGTACATACAGAAAATGGAATATTATTCAGCAGTAAAATGAAATGAGCTACGAAGCCATGACAAGACATAAAGGAGGGGCTGGCCCAGTTGCTTAGTGGTTAAGTTCGTACATTCCGCTTTGGTGGCCCAGGGTTTGCCGGCCTGGATCCCGGGTGCAGACATGACACTGCTTGGCAAAAGCCATGCTGTGGTAGGCATCCCACATATAAAGTAGAGGAAGATGGGCATGGATGTTAGCTTAGGGCCAGTCTTCCTCAGCAAAAAGAGGAGCATTGGCAGTAGTTAGCTCAGGGCTAATCTTCCTCAAAAAAAAAAAAAAAGACAGAGGAAACTTAAATACATATTACTAAGTGAAAGAAGTCAATCTGACAAAGCTACATACTGTATGATTCCAACAATATGATATTCTGGAAAAGTCAAAGCCATGGAGACAATAAATAGGTCAGAGGTATTCAGGGATGGAGGGAAGATGAACAGGCAGAGCACAGAGGATTTTTGTGGCACAGAAAATACTCTGTATGTTATTATAATAATGAATTTATATATCATTATATGTTTGTTCAAATCCATAGAATGTACAATACTAAGAATGAACCATAATGTAAAACTACGGACTTTGGGTCATTATGATATGTCAATGTAGATTCATCTTTTGTAACAAAAATACCATTCTGGTTAGTGATGTTGATATGCGGGAGGCTATACAGGTGTAGAGGCAGGGATTATACGGGAAATTTCTGAGCATTCCTCTTAATTTTGCTGTGAACCTAAAAAACTCTAAGAGAAGAAACACATCCTGCACAATCAATGGCTGGTGGAAATGCAAAATGGTGCAGCCATTTTGGGACAATTTGGCGGTTTCTTACAAAAATAGTGAAAAGACAACCTAGAGAATATGGGAAAATATTTGCAAGTCATGTATCTGATAAGAGACTAATATCCAAAATACGTCAGGAACTCCTATAACTCAATAGCAAAAAATTTAAAAACCCAGAAAACAAAACATACCATAAAAAATAGATGAAGAAGTTGAATAGACATTTTTTCCAAAGAAGACATACACAAGGCCAACAGGTATGTGGAAAAATGCTCAGTATCACTAATCATAAGGAGCATGCAAATCAAAACTCAATGAGATATCATCTCGCACCTGTTAGGATTGCTATTATCAGAAAAAGAGATAGTGTTGGCAAGGATGTGGAGAAATTAAGACCCTTGTACGTTGTTGGTGGGATTGTAAAATTGTGCAGTAGCTATAGAAAACTGCATCGAAGTTCTTCAAACAATTGAAAATATAATTACCTTATGATCCAGTAATGTCACTTCTGAGTGACGTTCAGTATATACCCACAATAATTGAAATCAGAGTCTTGATGAGGTATTGGTGCTTCTATATTCATTGTAGCAGTATTCACTGTAGCCAAGATATAGAAACAACCTAATGTCTATTAACAGATAAATGGATAAAGAAAATGTGGTATATGCATGCAATGGAATATTACTCAGCATTACAAAGAAGGAAATCTTGATGTATGCCACAAAGCTGGTCAATCTGCAGGACATGCTAAGTGAAATAAGCCAGTAATAGGACAGATACTGCATGATTCCACTCACAAGATATCTAAAGTAATCAAACTCATATAAACAGAAAGGAGAATGGTGGTTGCCAGGGGTTGGAGTGAGGGGGAAAAGGGAGTTACTGTTCAATATGTATATAGTTTCAGTTGTGCAAGATAAATAATTTCTAAAGATTTGTACAATATTGTGCCTAAAGTTAACAATACTATACCAAGCACTTAAAATTTGGTTAAAAAAGCAAACTTCATGTTAAGTGTTCTTACTACAATAGTAAAAAAACCAAGCACAGCCTCCATGGCAATAATTATAAAGTTACAGGTAGTTATATTCATTCTAAGTGTTGTTCTGGAATAATCAAGGATCTAACAATTTTGTAGATCCTTTTGGAAGACTGGAGATGAGGTTAAGTGGAGGGTGCTGTGCTTCAGTGTGGTGTGCATGTGTCTGACTTTCTTTTTTTTCTAAATCTTTTTTAAAGATTTTATTTTTGTCCTTTTTCTCCCCAAAGACCCCCGGTACATAGTTGTATATTCTTAGTTGTGGGTCCCTCCAGTAGTGGCATGTGGGATGCCGCCCCAGCATGACCTGACGAGTAGTGCCATGTCCGCACCCAGGAGTTGAACCAACGAAACACTGGGCCACCTGCAGCAGAGCGCGCGAACTTAACCACTCGGCCACGGGGCCAGCCCCCTGACTTTCTTATAGAGATATAAATGAATAAAGATAACTCACCATATGAATTATGGATAGTGACAGAATAGGGGAAAGGACAACTGTAAATTCTTACATTTGTGACATATTTAGACTTTTTAAAGTTATTTTATAGTCATATCAAATCTAAGACCACAACACATAAAAGGCCAAATAAGAGTGTGTCTTCCTAAACCTTTATGCTTTCCACCATGAAATACAGCAGTTCTTTCACACAAATCACTGTGTTTCCTTTGGTTGCCACAGACCCATCTCCATGAAAAAGAGATTCAAAAGACACCAACATGGAGCCGGCCCAGTGATGTAGTGGTTAAGTTGGCACACTCTGATTCGGCTGCCCAGGACTGCGGATTTGGATCCTGGTCATGGGCCTACACCACTCATCAAGCCAGGCCTTGGCTGTGACCCACATACAAAATAGAGGAAGGTTGGCACAGATGTTAGCTCAGGGACAACCTTCCTCATGAAGAAAAAAAACAAAAAACATCAACACAAGCCCTTAGAACTGTTTTTTAAAAGTCTGGGAATGGCAAAAAGCTTCTATGTCATACTAATTAGTTAAGATTTAATTATATGAAATGTGAGTGAGAGATGTGGGGGCAAGAGTGAAAACCAAGCTTTTAGGACATGGAATTACTAGGGATGGAGAAATATGGTCAAGTCACAGGGGAATTTCTTGAGACTTCTGTTTAGCACAGGGTTTGGGAATAATTTGCTTGCATTGACTCATGTAGTTTCAGAAATCCTTCTATATTTTAATTATAATAGCGGTTGCTTTTTGCATTTTTGTAAACATAAAATTACTGTTCTATTTCCTAAATTCCCTACTCTATTTAGTGCATCTGTATCCATCAAATTGATTTATATTGATCTCAGGAAGGAATGAATCTACATCTAAATGAAATAAAACAATAGACAATAGAAGAAAATTCTCTAATTAAAGAAGTCTTTATTATGTAATGACTCCCTCTCTCACACCCACACACACACACACACACACACACTATGCTAACTACCAGAGAAGAAAAGGGGAAATATCTCTTTGGTGTATGTTCTGCTATTTATTTAAAGACAACAGTTTTCTATTCGTCCTTGAAGTCTGATTTGTTTAGATATTTCTTGAGTTCAATCATCTGTCAGCCATATTGATATGTATCACTATATAACATGGTTTAGAGTCATATAAAGTATTCCCAATGAAATCAGCATGATTATATTAAGAGAGAAGTTCCACACTTTTGATATATTTATTATGCCATTGGGATAATTAGAATTGTTACTTTCATTACCATTTTAATATCATATAGTAAGGCCTGGACTTTGCATACCACAAAAGGCACATAGCTCAAGAGAATCTGGGTATCCGTTCATCATATAAAGCAAATAAAAACAATAGCATTTTATTACGACTCTGTCTTCCACAAATTATTTACTACTTTACATTTCAGGATTGTGGTCCCCCAAAATGCTAGAGTGGAAATAGAAGGTGCATTCATAGGTTTACAAAATAAATTTTCTGATAGATATTTGAAATTGTTGCTAATTAAGCTTACTACTTGGGAAAGTATAAGTACAAGAATAACTCTCTGTGATTTCTTGCTTCTTGCTGCAAAACATATGGCCACGAGCTCTATAAAGTAGCAGTGGAAAATGAACCTTTCCTCTTCTCTCTGTCTGATTCCCTACTTTAACTGAGTTATGTGTTACCTAATCATAGTACTGTTCATCAGGCTGCTGCCCCAACCACTATTTCCAAGGAACTCTGAAAGCTAGAAAATAAAGTCTGGAAGCCAGAACACTGAGAGCAGCAACCTCCCAGAAAATCTAAGTGTGTGTATGCCTTTGGTTTTGACATTGACCCTTTACCTCAGTGAACAGACTAGTTTATCATCAGTGGCTGTTCCTATGCATCATACCACACTGCAAAGTACAGTCACGTGCTGCATAATGACATTTTAGTCAGTGACGGACAGCATGTACGTGGGTGGTCTCATTAGATTAGCACCATATAGTAGGTTTGTAGCAGGCTGTACCATCCAGGTTTGTGTAAATACACTCTATCATGTCTGCACAATGATGAAATCACCTAATGGCGCATTTCTCAGAACATACCCCTTTCGTTATGCAACACATGGTTATACAGAAAAAAATCTCCATGTGACTGGAGAAGTGGGCTCCATTGGTAGTTTGGAGAATCATGCTCACTGGTGGTTTTTTCTCTTTTCTATTTTTAGTAGAATAAATATTCATAAATCTGCACTGGAAGATATGAGGGATAAGAAGAGGGAAGAAAAAGAAATCTATCACGTTAGAATATATAAGTGGAGATATATATATATTTATATACAGCTATAGACTTACACTGTCCAATCAGTAGCCAGTAGCCACATGTAGCTCTATAGCTAGTGGTTATGCTTCTATTTTATAGAACATTTTAATCATTGCAGAAAGTTTTATTGAACAGTTCTGTTACAGACTATATCTATATTTATATACATTATAGGATGTACAAAAATAGAAGATAAAAAGACTACACTAAAAATAAAAATAAATAGAGATTCCAATATTTTCCTGTTCCCCAAAGAATCATCTGTGCAATCCTCATGTGCATACACCCCTCTTTGGATATTACTGACTGCCCTATATAAAAGGAAGTATTAAATTCATGATATTTATTTTTGTCTACAGAGCATTAACATGTTTTTAAATTAAATTAATATAGCTATTAATCATTATTAAATTCATGTAGTTATTATTATAACTTACTCCAATAATAATTTAGAAAAATAGCGTTTTATATAATATAAAGCATTTCACAAAATGATAAAGTCATAGAGTTAGAAGGTCTAGATTTCCCTAAATAGAAAAAAATTCATTTTCAAAAATGAAATAACTTTTAGGCCAAATCATATAATTTATCGGTTGTCTTTTTTGGTGAATTTATTGGAATCTTAAATATTTAAACAAAAATTAATGCAACTAATTGATCCAAACTCTTCTAGCCTCTCTAGGCTCCTCTGTATGATCATGTATAAAAGTTTTTGTAATCACTTTTAAGATAGAGTATATTTAAATCAGAAATAGTTTCACTTCAGAGCCATTGAATAGAGAATAATGCTAAGTGTGAATTACTTATGAATTATAATTATCTTCATTATTTGTACTTTTAGATATTTTCACTTATCAATAATTTAAGAAAATGAGTTTATTATTTTGTTGTCATATTAAGTTTGAAGTAAACTGAAAATTATATATTTTAAATAATTTGTTTACAGTAATCAACCTTTTTTCCTATATCACAATTCTCCAGAGGAGATTGGTATGTGCTTACAAAGGCTATAGTCTTCAAAAATTCATCACATAAAATATTTATGTGACTAAAATTATCTTGCGCGGGCAAGGAAATGAATGTAGGAATACAGATGAGGGGACATATGACTTAAACTTAGTGTTTCTAACACCTTAAGTGTTTAGAAGCATTAAACTCATCTCTAGGATTTTCTTTGCCAAAAAGTACTGTAGTTTAATATTTGCAAATCAATTAGAAATTTTAATTGGATTATTCTTGTTTCCATATCTGAATATGTCAGACTTCTTCTCTTTATTTTTTTCTATTTTTTCTTTCCTTTTTAAAAAAAATACTTTCCTACCCTTCCTCCATTCTTTTAGAATGCAATGCAAATCATACTGAAAGGCAATTAAGATAATCACTTGAAATATATTGCTTATCTTTTCACCCACAAAGTAAATTTTATTCTTCTGCAAGTTTAAGGATGTCATTTTACAAATTATAGGACATGTTATTATACTCTTTTTCAATAATATGCTCTTCCTCTCCACTCCTAGGGACACATTCCTTAGTACACTCCTATTTCATGCTTTGTTAAGCTGAGATTCTATTTATAGTTACTATGAATATTAAATATTTATAAGGCTACTATTTATTGCCCGTTAGGTCAGTTTAACATAGAACGTAAAAATATTAAAAATGGGCTAGTTTTATGATCCTGATAAGTGACTAAATTATGATAAAGATTATTGGAAAAGTCAGGAATGTGTGTAACCTACACAAGTAAGCATATTATTAGCATTCTATTTTCAAATTAAGTGTGTTGTTTATCCATTATTCTGCAACTTAATTGCCTTAATCCCCAGCAGTTGGAAAGTAGATATCCAAACCAAACAAACACTTCTGTCCATCTATCTTTCTATCTTCCTCCTTCTCTCTCTTCCTCAGTGTGAGAAACACACACACACATATACATATACACACAGAAGGAGAGACAGAGGGAGTCTTAGCTAGCTTTGGGTAAAATGGCTTACTCTGTAACTATGAATGTGTCCTAGGAATGACTTTGGCAAACAATATATGAAAAGCTTTGGAAAGAAAGACTGAAGTGGTGAAGAGTTGTACATATCTAGCCAAAGGTAAAACTAACATAAGCCTTTTTTATAGTCTCATTTATTCTTTTCACTCAAGTCTTTTCAGATTTTTCTAATTCCCTTTTTCCTATCAAAATGCTTACCATGTGAAAAGGATTATTTGTAAAAATTGCTTTGAAACAACTGGTTATACTTTTAAAATATATAAAAGTTAGGATCCTATTTACCACCATGAAATAGAATTTTGATCTAGTATAATATTTTTTAAAAAAATAACAAAAAATTTAAAATTTAGAGAAAGTATTATTGGAGTCAAATTTATGAGTGGTAAAATTCTTTTTTAGGCAGGACACAGGACCCAAAGGCCAAAAGGTTATATAGTCACAAATTTAATTATAGAAAAATGTCTCTGGTAAAACTACCTTAAACAAAGTCAAAACAGTTGTAGGTAGCTGAAGAAAATTGTGATGACTTATCTAATCATCTCTTAATGGTTCCTTAAAAATAATAGAGAACATAAGAAGGAAAAAACAAAGCTGCACAAGAATCACGTCTTCAGTATTATCTGAAGACAGGGAATGCCCAAAGTTCAAAGTTACTATCAGTCTAAAGAGAAAAATCACCAGCTCCCATGTGTGATCTTTCACACTTCCACCTCAAATCCATCTGATTACAGGTCTTTTTGACAAGCAAAGGAAAACAAAAAAACTGCAGAGAAGAAGGGAAGCTAGTGAAGGAGGTCTAAGTTTGATGAAAAAGCATCAGTAAAGAGTCAGGCACACACTACATCAGAAAAATTTTTTAAAATATCAGATATTTCAGAGCACAGATTACAGGGATTGGACTTAAAACTGCGTATGTTTGAAGGGGCAGCTTTCTAGATTTGTACCTTCTAGGGGAGAAATGGTGGGGAAATGAATGGTGGGAGAAATGAAAGCAAAAATGTCCTTTAGCAATTAGATGGGAAAGGAGAAATATAACTAAAAAAAGAAAATATAGAGAGTTCTAAGACAAATGAGAAACGCAAAATCAGAGATCCTACAACACATCCCTTCTGGAACCAAAACACACAATTAAAAAAATCCATTAACATATTGGAACTTTGCTATGGTGACAGAAGAGGACATCATTAAACTAGGAATCCTGTAATATACCCCAAAACAAAAACAAACAGAAAAAAGAGGAAAAGGGAGGTAAACAAATCCATATGAAGCTATTGCAAAAAAAACCAAAAAGAAATAAAAGAACCCAAAAAACAAAATTCAACATATATGATCTGAAGGATATTACACTTAAGAAGGAAACATGAACCAGAAGAAAACTACAAGATAAAAGGAATCAAATATACTAAACAAGTATGTGAAGAAACAAAAACTTACTTTGAATAAGAAACTGAGAACTAAAGTAAGAACAAAATGGACAAGAAAACTGTAAGAAATGAGAAAAAGTCTTGACTAAACTCAGGAAAGAAATAGAACAATATAAAACATTGTCTCAGAAATAAAGAATAATTTACAATCTGCCCAAGGGAGGATATATAGAAATGAAAATTTAATAAAGGGCATTGAGGAAAGTCAGGAAAATAAGTAAAAAAAAGAATTAATTAAGAAAGAAATAAAAAGGGCAAGAGGAGAAGTAGTGGAAATGGAAGATTGGTAAAGTAAAAAAAAGATCATAATATTTGATCCTCTTTCCAAAAATAGAAAAAAATACTGAATCTGTACATTGAAAAGAGTCAATTAGTAATAGGTAATTGGGAAAAATAACCTAGAATAAACAACTTCAAGACATATACCAGTAAAGCTATTGGATTTCAAAAGTAAAGATAAAATCCTTGAGGTTAACAGGCAAAAAGACTAAATAATTTAAAAGGTAAAAATTAGACTGGCATCAGACTTCCTGAAATCAACATAAAAAGCAAGGCAACAACTGAGTAACATTTTACAGAAATCTTAGTAAACCAATGACTTTATATGTAACCAAACTGTCTATCAAATCTCAAGGCCACAGAAAATATAGTCTTAACATACAAGAACTTAAAGTATTTTGTACTCATGAGACTTTCTTGGGGAATATACTAGAGGATAAGTTTTACACAACTAAGAGGCAAATGGAAAATTTTCAGTAATAAATTGATGTCAAGTATTTTAAAATATGCAAATGTAAATCTACTACTGAAACAAAGGTGGGGGCAAAGAGAAGCTAAGGTACAAATGATATTTTTTGCGACAGAGAAATAATGCAATTTTAAAGTGAGCTGAAGGAAGAGGGAAAGAAAGAAATACCATAAGCTCATTAATTGTTGTATAGGCAATAGGAAGAATTAAATGATAGCAATAAAAATGGTGAGCATATAGCAAAAGGTCGAATAAGAAAATAGTAGACTAGGGGTATTTAAAAAGAAACTACTAGAACAAAAATACAAACATTACTAAACACTGTGTAGCAAATGTAACAGGATACACCTAATTATGAAATATTAGGACAAATTTGAGACAAAATATATCAATCATATCAATAAAAGTGAACAGGCTTAATTCACCTATTAAAAAAAGATTTTGAATTTGATTCACAAAATAATATCTAACTATGTGTTATAAACAAGAAACACATAAAAAACAAGTTAAACCAGAAAGGTCAAAAATTAAAAGACATAAGAATGTATACCAGGACAATGGAAACAGCAGGAATAACAATTCTGGTATCAAAAAGAGTAGACTTCAAGCCAACAGCCTTAAATATGACAGAGAAAGATATATTTAATGTTAAAACTCACAATTCACAATGAATGTATAACCCATTAATATTTATGCATCGAAAGACACATCAATCTAACTTATCAAGCAAAATGTACATGAGATACAAGGGGAGGTAGAAACACACTATTAATATGAGATTATAATACCTCAATCTCAGTATAAGTTTATAAATCTCACAAAAAATAGGTAAGGAGATAAGTATTTAACATACTCATTAAGGTAGAGCTAAAGAATATGCATTGAACTCTCCACCCTGAATAGAGAACATACCTTCTACTTAAGAACATTCATTAAAATTAATCATATGTGATGTCAGGAAGAAAATATTGGTAATTTCCACAAAGCTGAAATATTGTAAACAATATACTTTGATTGCAGTGCAGTACAACTAAAAATTATTAACAGAAACAAAGAAAGAGAAAGGTGACTTATATGGAAATTTTAAAGAAAAGCCCTTAGACAACTCTTGAATAAAAAGGGAAATGCAAACTAAAATTATAATTTTTAAAAATAATGACAATAAAAACACTACATATTACATATATAACATGAATTTACAGCTTTGATCAGAGAAACTTTCCAAGCACTGAACACTTGTATCAGTAAAAATTTTTTAAATGAAATTAAATTAATTGAATTTCCATATCAAAAAGTGTAAAGGAAGTCATGAAGATAAAAGCAGTCAATGAAGTAAAGAATAGAAAAACATTAGACTTAATAAATCAAAGTCCTGCCTTTGTGAATAATGCAACAAAATAGACGAACTAGTAACTAATCTAATCAAGGGGAAAAGGGATAAAGCACAAATACACAAAATAAAGAACAACAAGGAAATGACCACTGCAATTGACAAAATGTTTATTTATTTATTTATTTATTTATTTTTGGAAAAGGAACATTTACTTTAATCCTGTTGTAAATTAATTACTGATTTCATTTTTTTTAATTTTTATTTTTTCAGGTGTACATCATATTTCAAATTGTGGATACATTACATCATGTTCACCAGCCGAACACTAGTTATAGTGCATCCCCTCACATGTGACCCTAATCACCCCTTTTGCCCTCCCCCCTCCCCCCTTCCCCAATGGTAACCACCAGTCCAATCTCCAATGCTATGTGTTGGGTTTTTTTGTCGTTTTTATCTTCTACTTATGAGTGAGATCATATGGTATTTGACTTTCTCCCTCTGATTTATTTCACTCAGCATAATACCCTCAAGGTCCATCCATCTTGTCACAAATGGCTGGATTTCGTCATTTATTATGGCTGAGTAGTATTCCATTGTGTATAAATACCACATCTTCTTTATCCATTCATCCCTTGATGGGCACCTAGGTTGCTTCCAAGTCTTTGCTATTGTGGATAATGCTGCAATGAACATAGGGGTGCAAGTATCTTTATGCCTTTGCATTTTCAAGTTCTTTGGATAAATACCCAGCAGTGGAACAACTGGATCATATGGTAGATCTATCCTTAATTTTCTGAGGATACTCCAAATTGCTTTCCATAGTGGCTGCACCAGTTTGCACTGCCACCAGCAGTGGACAAGGGTTCCCTTCTCTCCACACCCTCTCCAACATTTGTTGTTTCCTGTCTTGTTAATTATAGCCATTTTGACCGGAGTGAGGTCATACCTCATTGTAGTTTTGATTTGCATTTCCCTGATAGCTAGTGATGTTGAGCATCTTTTCATATGCCTGTTGGCCATCTGTATATCTTCTTTGGAGAAATCTCTGTTCAGATCTTTTGCCCATTTTCTAATTGGGTTGTTGGTTTTTTTGTTGTTGAGCTGAATGAGTTCTTTGTATATTTTGGATATTAACCCCTTATCTGATATGTGGTTTGCAAATATCTTCTCCCAATTCTTAGGTTGTCTTTTCGTTTTGTTGATGGTTTCCTTTGCTGTGCAGAAAATTTTTAGTTTGATGTAGTCCCATTTGTTCATTTTTTCTTTTGTTTCCCTTGCCTGGTCAGACATGGGACTTGAAAATATGCTGCTCAGACCAATGTCATAGAGCGTACTGCCTATGTTTTCTTCTAGAAGTCTTATGGTTTTGGGTCTTACATTCAAGTCTTTAATCCATTTTGAGTCGATTTTTGTTCATGGTGTAAGGGAATGGTCTACTTTCATTCTTTTGCATGTGACTGTTCAGTTTTCCCAACACCATTTAGTGAAGAGACTCTCCTTTCTCCATCGTATGCTCTTGGCTCCATTGTCGAATATTAGCTGTCCATAAATGTGTGGGTTTACTTCTGGGCTCTCAATTTTGTTCCATTGATCTGTGGGCCTGTTTTTGTGCCAGTACCATGCTGTTTTGGTTACTATGGCTTTGTAGTATAATTTGAAATCAGGGACTGTGATACCTCCAGCTTTGTTCTTTTTTCTCAGGAATCCTTTGGCTATTCAGGGACTTTTGCTGTTCCATATAAATTTTAGGATTCTTTGTTTTATTTCTGTAAAAAATGTTGTTGGAACTTTGATAGGGATTGCGTTGTAACTATAGGTTGCTTTAGGAAGTATGGACATTTTAACAATGTTAATTCTTCCAATCCAAGAACATGGAATATCTTTCCATTTCTTTGTGTCTTCTTCTATTTCTTTCAACAATGTTTTATAGTTTTTGGTGTACAGATCTTACACCTCTTTCATTAAGTTTATTCCTAGGTATTTTATTCTTTTTGTTGCAATTGTAAATGGGATTGTATTCTTAATTTCTCTTTCTGCTGATTCATTGTTAGTGTATAGAAACACTACTGATTTTTGTACATTGATTTTGTAATCAATGTGAGATAAATTTTCAGCCCTCTATGCAAACAAATATGAAAGCTAGATATAGCTAATTTCCTAGGAAATACAGATTACCATTTTTTCCCATTAGAAAATGTAAAGGGACCAATTTCCATAGAAAATTAAAATAATTAAGGAACTATCTCCTCAAAAACACCAGGTCCAGAGATTTTTCAAGTGAGATTTGCATGAAAATTCCAAAGAAGAGATAGTTCATTGCTTTATAAAAATTCCAGAATGTTGAAAATCAAAGAAAACCTAATCCCTGTTATGAAGCAAGATTAACAGTAGTACCTAAACCTGACAATGAAAATACCAGAAAAGTCCACATGTCAATATCACTCATAAATATTATGAATATTTATGCAAATACATTAAATAAAATATTATTAGCAAACAAAATCCAGTATCACATTAAAAAATATGCAACAACCAATGAGATTCTCTTTCCAGGAATGCAAGTTTAACTCAATATTTGGGTATTCATCAATATAATATACCATATTATAGAGACAAGGAAACAAATTGTATGATCATTTCAATAGATGTTAAAAAGTCTTTTGAAATAACTCAATATCTGCTCAAGATAAAACACTGAAAAATAGGAATTGAGGTGTAGTTTTTTTCTTTTTACAAGATAAAAACTTATACCTTTGTCCTAAAGCTAATATCTTGAGCCTGAAACACTACAGGCTTTTCCACTATGATCAGAAACAAGATCAGGCTTGCCACTATAAACACTACTATTCAACAATGCACTAGAATTAATATCCAATGCAATTAGACAAGAGAAATCAGTTAATCACATAAAGACGTGTAAAGAGGTAAGACTATCTCTACATGTACATGATTTGATTGTGTACTTGGCAAATTCTAAATAATCAATAATAAGGCTAATTGAAATGATAAAATAATTCACTTAGCAGTACAAAAATTAAAATATGAAAAATTAAACAGTCTTTATATACACGAAGCAATAACAAATTAGAACACATAGTGGTAGAGAAAACCCCATATAAAATAACAACAAAAATAGATTAAACACTTAAGAATAAACTTAACATGAAATGTACAAAATATATGATAAAAGTTTCACAATGCTACTGAAGACAAAGTAGACTTGAATAAAGCAAAGATATGACCTGCAATTCTGTTGAATGCCTTAACATTTAAAGATGTTAGTTAGCCCTGAGTTGATTTATAAATTTAATATAATTCTAATATAAATGGCAACAAGCTTTTTACTGGAGATTAAAATTTGATAAAATTTGAGTGAGGACTTCCTCTGCCAGGTATTTAGAAAAGTCTCTACAATTAAAAACATTATAATATCAGATAGACAATTTGATCCGTGAAATAAAATAGAAAGCCCAAAATATAGGCCCAAGTATATATGGAAATTTAGTCTATCTGAAATCACAAAGACAAGTAGTGTCTTTTTAATAAATGGTGCTGGGATAACCAGGTAGCCATTTGGGAAATGGTAAAAGTCTATCCATAATGCACACCATACATAAGGATACACACCAAAGAGTCAGATAACTATATATAAAATATAAAACAAACACCACCTGTAGATTTCTGATCTGAACACACTGAGGCCAGAAAAAGGTGACAGTATTTTTCCAGTGCTGATAAAAAAGAACTGTCAACTCTAAATCCTATATCTGGTAAAATCATGCTTTAGGAATGAAGGGAAAAAAGACATTGCTAGATGAAAAAAAGCTAATCCAAAAAGAGCTAAGATAATCCTTTTCTGGCAGAACTATCCTTAAAGCATGTCTAAAGGAAGCTCTCTTGATGGAAAGAAAACCATAACAGAAGAAACCTGGATCCTTTAGAAAGAAAAGAAAAACAACAGAATCAGTAAAAATAGAAGTAAATATAGAAGAATATCTTTCACTTTATGATATTTTAATCATGTTTTACGGTTGAAGCAAGAGTAATAACACCATATGATATGGTGCTTAATGTATATAGAAGAGCTACCTGGGTCAATTATATATAGTGGGGAGGGTAAAGGGACCTAAATGGAAGTATATGGTAATATCTAGAACAACCACTCAGAAATTTATACAAAAAAATACTCTAAAACATTACAAATACATCAAAATTGAAATCCAAAACAATATTCAAGTGACCCAAAGGAAGGTGAGAAAAAATAAACAAATGAGAAACATGGGAACAAAGAGAAAAAAATAATTAAATGGAAGATTTAAGCACTAATATTTAATAATCACTTTAAATGTAAATGGTATAAATACACCAATTAAAAGAGAGACTGGAGATACTTCCACTTACAGGAAGACATTGAGTAAATATACTTTTCCCTATTCCTCCCAATGAGTACAACTAAAAGCTCTGCATATTATATATAACAACAGAGGAAGACTCTGAAATGTGAAGAGAAGAAGGCAGATCCAATAACGAGCTTAGGAAATGAGAAATAATGAGGTGGTAAGTTCCCTGGGTTTTGTTACCTTACGTATTCTAGACTTGGAGCAGAAGTCAGCCACTTACAAGAGCCAACAGGTGCAGCCAAAAAGCCAAAGAAAATCCAGCTGTCTCTAGTCAAAGAATGAGCAAGACAAAGTTAATGGACAAATACTACTCTACTTCAGTAAAACAACACAGAGAAAGGTGTGGTTCTACTGCCACTCATGCCAGGAAAGGCTGTCTAGGCAACCTAGACTGCCTCTCCCATTAAGGATGTAAAGAGATGGTCCCAAACTCCTACCAGGGTGGTGTCAAAGAAGGCCAAGTAGGAGGCCAAAACTTTCAGCACCACTGGCAGATAATGAGGCCCTCTCCCCACCCCACCTGTTGCTGTGGTGTCAAAAGTGACCAAGTAGGGAACCCAGACTCTACCCCTATCTAGCACTCTCACTCCCTAATGGGGTGGGGTGAGAGGATGTCTAATGGAGAGTCAAGACTTTCACTATTGCCCATGGGAAACAAGCCAACACTCATCATGGTAGCAGAGACCAATTGGGGAGCCAGAAATACCACTCCTGCCCACCAGTAATAAGGACACTCACTCCTTGGGTGTCATGGAAGGCTGAATGGAAAATTCAAACTTATACCTTCTCTTAACAGTAATTAGGCTTTACCTTCCTTCCCTTACCAGAGAAGTGTAGGGAGAGCCAATTAAAACAGAAGGTTTACTTAACTAAGATCCAGAATCTCATAACATAACACAAAAACATCCTGGCTTCAAACAAAAATTCATCATGATAGCAAGAACCAGGAAGACCTCAGAATGAATTAAAAAACAACTAATAGATGCAAAAATCCATTGGAATCTATTGAGATGATAGAGATATTAGGATTATCTGGCAAAGATTTTAAGGCAATCATGATAAAAAATACTTCAATGTGCCATTACTAATACACTTGAAACAAATGAAAATCTACAAAGCCTCAACAAAGAAATAGAAATCTCTTAAAGAATCAAAAGACAAAGAAGAACCAAATTTAAATTTTAGAACTAAAAAATATAAGAACCAAAATTAAAATTTCAGTGGATGGATTCATAAGCAGAATAAAAAGATAGAAGAAAAAGGCAGTGAGTTCAAAGATGGAGTATGATATATAACTCAATCTGAACAACAGAGAAAAATTAGACTGATTTAAAAAGGAAATGAGCAGCACCTTAACTATCTGTGGCACAACAAGAAAACCTAACATCTGTGTCTCCATGGTCCCGGAAGGAGGGGAGAAACACAGCATGGATAAAAAGTACTTGAGAAAACAATGGATGCAAACTTCCCAAATTTGGCAACAGATATAAAACTAAAAGTTCAAGAAGCCTAGGAAACACCAAATAGGATTAACCCAAATAACTTTATACCATGTGCATCATAATGGAACTTTGGAAACTAAGGAAAAAGAAAAAAACAACTTGAAAGTAGCCGGAATAAAATGACACCTCATCTACAGCACACTTCTCATCACAAATCATGGAGGCAAAGGAACTAGAATTGTTAAAACAATTTTGAATAAAGAAGAAGAAAGTAGATGAATCAGTCTATCCAGATTCAAGCCTTACTAGATAACTACAATAATCAAGATGGTGTGGTATTGGCTGAGGGATAGACTCATAGATCACTGAAACAAGTTGAGACTTTGAAATATAATTACCCAAATGCCTGATTTTTACAAAGATGTAAAAATAATTCAATAGAGGAATGATAGCCTTTTCAACAAATGTTGTTGGAGTAATTGGACATCCATAGGTACAAAAATTAACTTCAATCTAACTCTTTAAAAAAATGAACTTAAAATAAACCAGGGGATTAAATGTAAAACTATAAAAATAGAAAATATTCAAGATCTAGGGTAGGGTAAATAGTTTTTAGATGTGTCATCAAAAAATAATCCATAAAAGGAAAAATTGGTAAACTGAACCTCACATAAATTAAAATATTTTACTCTGCAAAAGACTCTAAAGAGAATAAATAGATTCCCCTAAAAGTGGTAGAAAATAGTTTCAATCCACTTATCTGACAAAGGACAAGCATCTAGAATATGTAAAAAACTCTCAAAACTCAGGGGAAAAATGCAGACCATCCCATTAGATAATGAGCAAACAACATGAGGATAAATTGCACCAAATAGGTTATACATATGGTAAATATGCACATGAGAAGTTGTTCAATATTACTAACCATTAAGGAAATGCAAATTAAAACCACAATTAGATGCTTATACACCTATTCGAATGGCTACAATAAATAATAGTGACAATATCAAGTGCTAACGATGATATAGAGAAACTTAACTACTTATACATGGCTGATGGGGATGGAAAATGGTATGGCCACTCTTAAAAACAATTTGTCAATTTCCTATAAAATTAAAAAGGAGCTACCATATGACCTGAGAATTGCATTCCTGGGCATTTATTCAAGATAAAGTCTTATGTTAAAAATAAATCGTGTACATGAATGTTTGCAGCGTCTTTATTCACAATATGTAAAAACAAGAAATAACTGAAATGTCTTTCAATGGCTGAATGTTTGAACAAACTATATTTACACCACGCAATACTACTCAGCAATAAATATAAATGAACTACTAATACACACAACATCCTGGATGAATCTTCAGAAAATTAAGCTGAGTGAAGAAATCTAGGCCCAATGGGTTACATACAATATGATTCCATTTATATGACATTCTTGAAATGCCAAAACTATAGAAATGGAGAATAGATTAATGGTTTACAGAAGTTAAAAGAAAATTGAGAGGTGGGAGGGAAAGTGGGTGTGGTTATAAAGTGCAATTAGAAAGATCTGTGTGGTGATAAAAATTTTCTGTTCCTTAATCAATATTAATGGTTTGGTTTTGATATTGCACTAGTTTTGAAAGATGTTACTATTGGGGAGAATTGGATAAGGAGTGCACAATATGTCTCTGTCTTATTTCTTAAAATTGTGTGTGAATCTCCAATTATTGCAATGTAAAAATTACTTTAAAAAACAAGATTGGCAGAGTGGATTAAAAAATGTTCCAACTCCATGTTGGCTATAAGAAACTCATTTCAATCACAATGACACAGGTAGATTGAAAGTAAAATGATGAAATAAATGTATATATATCAGATAAACCTCAATTTTTATAAAAGCATGACTGGCTAAATTAATATGAAACAAGGTAAATTTCACATAAAGAAAATTATTAGGGGCAAAGAGGGACATTTTATAATGATGAAAGAATGACTCCACCAAGAAAATTGACCAATAATACATGTGTATGCACCACATAACAGAACTTCAAAATACATGAAGCAACATCTGATAGCGCTAAAAGAAGAAAGAGACAGATCCATAATTATATTTGGAGATTTCAACACTCCATGCTTCACAAGTGATAGATCTACTAGACTGACTACTACATCTAAAAGATGTGGAAGAACTGAACATCGCCACTAACCGTCAGGATCTAATAAATATTTACAGAACAATCCACCCAACAATAGCGAGGTAGACAATATCTTGGGTCACAAAAGACACTTTAACAAATTTAAAAGAATTAAAATCATACAGTGCGTGTCCCCAGAACATAATAGAATGAAACTCAAAAATCCATAATAGAAAGACAATAGGAACATTTTCAAACACTTGGAAATTAAATAACACTTCTAAATAATCCATGGCTCAAAAAGTAAATATTAAAGAGAATACAAATACATAGAGCTGGATGGAAATTAAAATACATGTCAAAATATGTGGGATTTTGCTATATCTGAGGGATATATATAGCATGAAATGCTTATGTTATAAAAGAGCAACAATCTCCCATCAATAATCTAAGTTACCCGTTACCTTAAGAAACTAGAAAAACAATGGCAAAACAAATCCAAACCTAGCATTAGGAAGAAAATAGTAAAAAAAAAAAAAAAAAAAAAAAAGAGTATATACCAGTATATATCAATCAACTGGAAACAATTAAAAAATTACTGAAACAAAAAGCTATATCTTCAAAATAATTAAGAGAATCAATAAATCTCTAGCAAGACAGTAAAAGATAAAAAGAGAGAAGACAAAAATCACCAATATCAGGAATGTGACAATATCACAACAGATCCTGCAATCATTAAAAGGATAATAGGGGGATACTAAAAACAAAATCATGTTCATAAATTTGGCAACTTTGAGGAAATAGACCAATTACTAGAATGCCACATAGTAATATAACTCAGCTAAGATTACATAAATAATTTCAATAGAAATTGAATTTATAATTTAAAAATTCTCAAATAAGAAAGTTCCAGGCCCAACCAGTTTCACTGCAGAATTTTACCAAACATTCAAAGAAGAATTAACAACAATTTTATACAATCTCTTCCAGAAAATAAAAGAGAAAGGAGCACTCCTACTTAGCTCACTTCTTGAGGCCACTATTACCCAGAAAGCAAAGCAAACAAAGACAGCATTAAAAAATTGAAAACTACAGACAAATATATCTCATGAACTTTCTGCAAAAACCCTGAACAATATGTTAGCAAATAAAATCCAACAATGTATAAAAGAATAATCCATCACATTGTAGAAATGGAGAGCCGATTACTGGTTGCCAGGTATTAGGGATGGGACAAGGGCTGAATGTAAGTATAAAGGGAGTACAAGGGAGTTACCTGGTGATGGCACAGTCAAATATGATTTTGGTGGTTGCTACATGAACCTACACATGTGTAGAGTTTTACACATACAAACGAGTGCACATATAAATGATAAAATCTAAATAAGCTTTATGGATTGTACCAATGTAAGTTTCCTGGTTTTCATAGTAAATTATAGCTATGATAGATGTTAACATTGGGATAGACTAGGTGATGGGCTCATGAGAACTCTCTGTGTTACCACACAAAGGGCTTGATCTGCTCACCACAAGACAAAAGCCAATCGTCAATAGGCAAGATGGTGGCAGAGAAAGGGCATTTTATTACAGCTTGCTGGCAAGAGGGAAGATGGCTGACTAATGTGCAAATGAACCATCTTCCAGGGACACAGACTCTTGAAGTAGTTATATAGGTCAGTGGGTTATAGGGGAGGGGGTTAGGAATGTTGACCCTCTGGTGTTACAGACTGGGAGTTGCCACACCAGATCTTTCCGTTTTCATTGATGATGGCTATCAGCATAGACTCTCTGTTTGGGGGTCATCATATTCCTAAGAAACTCAAAAGAATGAAGTTATTGTCTTATCACAGCTGGGAGATATATGCACAGGCAGGAGTCATAAAATCTACAGAACAGGTGGATCTCCTGGAGGGTGCAAATACAGCTGGGTTAGTTAATCAGAGGTCATTCCGAGTTACAACGTGGTCTCTTTTCTACAATATGGCTTCCCTTGTGTCAACCTTGTGTTGAGCCAGTTTCAATTCCCTCTTTTGTTTTTTGTCCCTCAATCTTGAGGGACATCTTATTGATGAGAGACATAGGTTGTTCCATCTCATTGAACCAGTGTCTTAGTAAGATGGTGATGCAGGTGGGCTCCCAAAGTTAGGCCTATATTGTGTAAGCAAGTATCCAAGTATTTAATAAGAAGAATTTCTAGATAGACAAAAAGAAAAATAAGGTTAATGGTGGGAGCAAATTATAAACCAGTTTCTAAGCCCAGGGGCAGCCAGTCAAGATTTCTAGATGTCAGGGTCAAAGCATCTTTTGCAGTTTGAAATATCTCTGATGATATCATTGGGTGTTCAGGTATCCTTCTGAGTGTCTTACACAGCAACAGACATGAATCTCTCTTAAGTTTATATCAAGTCCTCCAGTCTCAGTTTGCAAATCTTCAGGAAAAAGGGCAGGTTCAGTTCTCAATGATTCAAAGTGAAAATGTGGGAAAAAAAATTGAAATTGTTTAAAGATTTGTAGCTAGATATTTCAAGAGACTAGAATAGTTTAGGTTACAGTACAGGTAACGGATACAAACAAAAACCTCAAAGGCAATTTACAGAACTAGAATCTAATATCCATGAATATGTACCATGGTTTCTACTGAACCATAATTTTTCTTTCTAAAATCACCCTCATTTTTACCAAAGATAGCCAATTAAGACACATTGGTTTGCAAAATAAGCCTAGTTCAATAAAACTTAATTCAACTATTTACATAAGTACAGCAAGAATAACCATTGATCATACAGGCTTTTTAAAATCTGCTTTGCTGGAACTTTTTATAAGGAATCTCAGGTTGAAATTTAAAGGCCTCTCAAGGCCAGAAAAGTCAGGCCAAGGATTTGTCATCAGGTTTTGCCTGCAATACCTTATATTTGGGTGATTTTCTCTCTTCTCTTGAGGTTCCCCAAAAGTATTTTGTAGTTACAGGCACCTGCCAGATCAGTGACCTTCCTTACTTACCTGCGTTGCTGGAATCCTTGTAAACAAGGTACCAGACTAATATTTCCAACTGGCTTTACTCCAGGAAGTCAACCTTTATTCCTCAAAATCTGTCTTGTCATATCGGAGTCTGTATATTTCTCTGATATGACATTCCAGTCAAAGACTTGGTTATATGACCAATGTTTCCAAATGTATCCTGTTAAAGGAGAACAGATTTTTATTGAATTTGTGCAAATAACTATGCTGCCATGAAAGTGACTATACTCACTCACTCACTAAGAGTTTCCAAATTCTGGAGTGAACAGGTAGGGAGAAAAAGATAAATGATTAAATTCTGCTCACAAATATAATTTCACCA
Source organism: Equus asinus (assembly GCF_041296235.1). Taxonomy (NCBI): domain Eukaryota; kingdom Metazoa; phylum Chordata; class Mammalia; order Perissodactyla; family Equidae; genus Equus; species Equus asinus. The sequence continues at coordinate 74,621,501 of NC_091820.1, forward strand.
AATTGCTATGTCATAGTTAGCATAAGAGAAAAGAGAGAAAAATTTCCTTAAATTTGAGAAAGCAAAACAAAACATAAAAAATCAACAATATTTCAAGCAAAAATAGTAAAACTTATAATAATCCTCATCAGTTCCACAGTCCTGTGTAATCAATTCTTGATCTTAAGCTTCTGTCAGTAGTTTCATGAGGTCATCAGTTTATCTGTTAGAGTTCTGTAATTTCTTACTCATTTCAGTTTTACAATGTGAAAGTTTGTCAGAAACCTGTATTCTAGAGCATCAGAGTCCTTCCCGTGAATTTCTCTGTAGACAAAACATATTTTGCAAAAGCATCAGAGTAAAACAATAACTGTCTGAAAACAGCAAGATCCCAAAATTGCAACTGATAAAGAAATTTGGTTAATTTTGTGACATACAATACTTTAAAATAATAACCAGAATTATGGCTGACAACCAGGACTGATCAGAATTTTAGGAATGTTATATAACTTTTCAAAACATTTATATCAATAAAATTTACTCATAATATCACCCTAGAAAGTTTATCATCACTTATTTGACAATGCTTCCCATGTAATTTAACATGCCAAATAAGCCTAATCAGCTTAGTGTTTTCCTCCTTATAGGAAGAGAGAGAAAATCTCCTTGAGAAGTCTCAGGGGACCTCTGAAAATCCTCAGAGAAATTCTCCTCCTTCTTCCAGGCCAAAAGAAAGACTTTATTCAGGATTTGAATATGATGGTGTCGGGGAGCTTGTCAAAAATATCAAAAGGTTTTAAAAATACTTGTCATATAGGAAAAAACACTCACTCTATTCAATCACAGTGACAACAGAAAGAGTCAAGGGCAAACAGTTAAAACACTAAAAAATCTTAATAGAGAGACTTCAGTCTTTCTGAACATGGGAAACTATTTTAACAAAACAGATATTTTCTGTCTTATACATAGACTTACTCAAAGGAAAGCCTTTTATAACCTCCTTATAAAGAGCAGACCAAAGTTCAAGAAACTTATCCTTTTGAGAGAGAAAAACAAATTTTAGTTTTTGCACCAGTTCATTTTCTTTTTACGTTAAAGCCCATTTACTTTAATCTTAGCCAACTTGACCAGGGATGAAATTCCTTTCAGAATTTCTTTCACAAGCCTTCTATAAACTTCCTTTTACATTCAGAATTTGTCCCATGCCTCCTTTTTTTTTTTTTTTTAGTATTTTTGGACAAATTTATCTTTCTTAAATCAATAAACAAAAATATTTCCATTCTTTATACCTTCTCTACTAAAAACATACATTTTACTTTCCTTAGATATAAAAATGTTTGCCTTATTAATTTTAGTAGCTTTAATTACACATATTAATTATAATTTTTAACCCTTACAGACCCTAGTAAAAACTAAAAGCTAGGCTATTATGAACTGTCTTTTACATTAGCATACTGTGGATTGGCAAATTTATAAGTACATTTTATAGTCTCTAGAGACATGCTACTTCATGGTACAATCTTAATAAAATATGACACGTTTATTTTTTTTAATTTTATTTACTTAATTGCAGTAACATTGGATTATAACATTATATAGCTTTTGGAATTACATCATAATATATTTCTAATTCTGTGTAGATTACATCATATTCACCACCCAAAAACTAATTATAGTCCATCCCTTTACATGTGAGCCTAATCATCCCTTTTACCCTGCCCCCTTCCCCTATGGTAGCTACCAATCCAATCTCCAATGCTGTGTGTTTGTTTGTCATTGTTTTTATCTTCTACTTATGAGTGAGATCATATGGTATTTGACTTTCTCCCTCTGATTTATTTCACTCAGCATAGTACCCGCAAGGTCCATCCATGTTGTCACAAATGGCTGGATTTCATAATTACTTATGGCTGAGTAGTATTCCATCGTGTATAAATGCCACATCTTCTTTATCCATTCGTCCCTTGATGGGCACCTAGGTTGCTTCCAAGTCTTGGCTATTGTGTATAATGCTGCAATGAACATAGGGGTACAAGCATCTTTATGCCTTTGCGTTTTCAAGTTCTTTGGATAAATACCCAACAGTGGGATAGCTGGATCATATGGTAGATCTATCCTTAATTTTTTGAGGATACTCCATACTGTTTTCAATAGTGGTTGCACCAGTTTGCACTCCCACCAGCAGTGGACAAGGTTTCCCTTCTCTCCACACCTTCTCCAACATTTGTTGTTTCCTGTCTTGTTAATTATGGCCATTCTGACCAAAGTGAGGTGATATCTCATTGCAGTTTTGATTTGAATTTCCCTGATAGGTAATGATGTTGAGCATCTTTTCATATGCCTGATGGGCATCCGTATATCTTCTTTGGAGAAATCTCTGTTCAGATCCTTTGCCCGTTTTTTAATTGGATTGTTGTTTTTTTGTTGTTGTTGAGCTGTATGAGTTCTTTGTATATTTTGGATATTAACCCCTTATCTGATATATGGTTTGCAAATATCTTCTCCCCATTGTTAGGTTGTCTTTTCATTTTGTTGATGATGTCCTTTGCTGTGCAGAATCTTTTTAGTTTGATGTACTCCCATTTGTTCATTTTTTCTTTTGTTTCCCTTGCCTGGTTAGACACAGTACTTGAAAATATGCTGCTGAGACTGATGTCAAAGAACGTACTGCCTATGTTTTCTTCTAGAAGTTTCGTGGTTTCAGGTCTTACATTCACGTCTTTAATCCATTTTGAGTTGATTTTTGTGCATGGTGCAAGGGAATGGTCTACTCTCATTCTTTTGCATGTGGCTGTACAGTTTTACCAACACCATCTATTGAAGAGACTCTCTCCATCGTATGTTCTTGGATCCCTTATCGAATATTAGCTGTCCATAAATGTGTGGGTTTATTCTGGGCTCTGGATTCTGTTCCATTGATCTGTGTGTGTTTTTGTGCCAGTACCATGCTGTTTTGGTTACTATGGCTTTGTATTATAATTTGAAATCAGGGAGCATGATACCTCCAAATTTGTTCTTTTTCTCAGGAATCCTTTGGCTATTCAGTGTCTTTTGTTGTTCCATATAAATTTTAGGATTCTTTGATCTATTTCTGTGAAAAATGTTTTGGAACTTTGATAAACGTTGTGTTGAATCTATAGATTCCTTTAGGAAGTATGGACATTTTAACAGTATTAATTCTTCCAATCCAAGAGCATGGAATAGCTTTCCATTTCTTTGTATCTTCTTCGATTTCTTTCAACAATGTTTTATAGTTTTTTGTGTACAGATCTTTCACCTCTTTGGTTAAAAGTTGAAGAGGAGGGGAGGCTTCCTAACTCATTCTACAAAGCCAACATTATCCTGATACTGAACCCAGACAAAGACAATAGAAAAAAAGAAAATTCAAGGCCAATATCACTGATGAACATAGATGCAAAAATCCTCAACAAAATACTAGCAAATCAAATACAACAATACATTAAAAAGATCATTCATTGTGTTCAAGTGGGTTTCATTCCAGGAATGCAGGGATGGTTCAACATCCACAAATCTATCAACTTGATACACTAAATTAACAAAATGTAGAATAAAAATCACATGATCATCTCAATAGATGCATAGAAAGCATTTGACAAGGTACAGCATCCATTTATGATAAAAACACTGAATGCAATGGATATAGAAGGAAAATATCTCAACATAATAAAGGCCATATATAACAAACCCACAACAAATATCATTCTTAATGGAGAAAAACTAAAAGTTATCCCTTTAAGAACAGGAACAAAGCAAGGATGCCCACTTATTTAACATAGTATTGGAAGTCCTAGCCAGATCAATCAGGCAAGAAAAAGAAATAAAAGGGATCCACATTGGAAAAGAAGAAATGAAACTGTCACTCTTTGCAGATGACACGATTTTATATGTAGAAAACCCTAAAGAATCCACTAAAAAACTTTTAGAAACAATCAAGGAATACAGTCAAGTCATAGGATACAAAATCAACATACAAAAATTGGTTGCATTTCTATACACTATCAGCAAAGTAGCAGAAAGAGAAATTAAGAATACAATCCCATTTACAATTGCAACAAAAAGAATAAAATATCTAGGAATAAACTTAACGAAAGACATGTTTATTAATAGACCCAAATACCTTTTAGTTTCTTTGTCATAAGAAGCCAAATGTAGATAAATCTAGACATGTCTAATGATAATGTTTCAGTATTTTATCTTATTTGAAACATGACCCAGATATTCACTGAATTTATCATTCAATTTTGCCTGGCAACACTTCAAAGTTTCAAGTTACCAGAATGATTTTGGAAGTTATTTTAAATATATATGTCATAAGCTATAACAATTGCTAAAAGTTTATCTATAAATTCTTATCTCTCTTTCTTCTAGACCATTTGCTTGTAACAATCATATTTAGATTACTCACAAAAACTTCGTGTGACACTAAAGAAGTTAGCCATCATCTTACATTGTTTTAAGTACATACATTGTAACACATAATCATTATTAAAAAGTTTCCCCCAAAACTTTTATCCTTTCTACATTTATTCAGTTTGCTTGTTTCTAATAATTACTTAGATTGCTTACAAAGCTTCATGAGATGGACAAAATTAGACATCATTTTAAGTTATTATTTTTGCTAACCAGTTTTGTGGTAGAGATAACATCAGCTTATTTGACCAATAAACCCAGAGATGTCTGCATCATATCCAAATACTGACAATTTTGAGGACAGGCTTATTTCAATCAAACTGACAGATAAGCTTTCATGTACCAAAGATTAATTTTATATCATGCTAACTTAAAAGATATTTGGGTTAATTTCTTTTATATTTAGAAATAATTTAGGTAAACACTTATTTTAAGCCAATTAAACATACCTCTTAATTTTTGGCCATACCATCTGGAGGTAAAAATATCACACACATTTAACGTACATATAGACACACATACACAGAGACTGTACAGCTATTGTTTTAAAATTACTGCCATGAATCAGATACAAGGCTCCCTAGTTATGAATCCAGATTTTTGTTTTAAGCCTTTTTACTAATATTTGTGGAGAAGACACTCAAGATGCTAGATTTTTAGTGAGGGCACTTTTCTGGTTGTTTTTCTTGCTTTTCCACCTTTTTTTTTCCTTCAGTCATAGGAATTAGTGATGGACTAGATATTCCCCCAGAGGATTTTCAGGCTCTTTGAGATAAGGGAAGTGGGTGGAACCTGAATTGCCTCTAGAGCTGCCTTTCCAGTCTTGCAAAGATTTTTTTTTTTCAAGGATAATTGTTCTTAATGTCTCAGAAATTGAGTTGTAACTTAACTGACATTATAGGTTGATCTACCTGTCCAACTACATCACAAAGACACAGAAAAACAACTCAAATTTTCTCCGAGATGGAGTTTCTGGGGCATCTTTGCCTTATCAGTTTTTTAACATTCCAATATCTACAAGTATTTATGGCTTAACTAAGGATGCAAGAGGCGTCCCCACAAGAGAATGCAAAAGAAGCAGCCCTTACAAGATCTAGAAACTTCACTCCCAAAAATAGTCCAAGAAAGCAAAGGCTTCTATTGCACAGGTGATAGTGCACTGACAAGTAACAAAGACTGAGACAACAAAGGCCCTCAGTGGACTGGGATCCCTCATGACCAGAGAGATCACAAAGACAAGCTCTCAAGACATAGCAGTAGATGAAAAGAAAAACAAAACCTCATCTTATATGCACATTAACAGTTTTAGTTATGCTTTGGGTCTCTTGGAGCCAGAATAATACCTAGGAGGGAGGTGCTGTGGGGTTGGGGATTGTGTATGCTTTACAGAGTACCTTGTCATTGCACAGACTTTTTTTGAAGTTGGCAGGGGGACCTCTGTCATCTACCCTGTTTTCTGTGATCAACTCATCCTTTCACTGGAGACTTCTTGAGGTGGTGAGTGCCTTAATGGCCCTTCACTGCTCCACTCATGCCCACCAATATTGCGGCCCTTTTGGCTTCCAAGATGGCCTTAGCAACACCTTCCACCTTATGTGCATACTTCATAGCTAGGCCCTGCAGCAAAGCCTACTGTGGCTGCCCAGACAACAGGCAGATGCAGTGCCTGCATCTTGCTCTATGGTTTTTCCTTTTTATGACAAATGACACACACACACAAAACAGAGACAAGGAAAAATAGCCACTGTCTCTTGGAGGTGAGGGATAAATGCAAGGAGGACTCAGTAACTCATACTACTTACTTGCAGCTAAAAGTCACCCACCCACTTCAGGAGAATGCAGCCTAAGGGTCTACAGGTGGGGATCGAATTAGTGATTCCCACTGTTTCAGAATTTAAACATTGCTGGTCAAAAGTATATTTATGCTGCAGCTAGAATCAGATTGCAAAAATTTCAAGCATACCTGAAATCAAGACCCTTACAATGAAGGCCCAGCCAAGACTTTCTTCTAATGACCAGTGTAATTACCCTGAGGCTGATAACAGTTCGGTGGGACTCTTAGCCACAAACAGGAGCAAAACCTGCATTTCTGTCTATTTCTTACTGCAAAATGGGGTGCAATCATATTTTTGTCCAACCGTATTTTGGAACCTCCCCCCTCTCAACCTGAGAGTTATCAAGCCAAGCCCTCAGGGCATGACACAAGCTTGGTAAGATTCTGCTGGTCTCTGTAAACATTTACAGCTTCTGGAAACTTTCGCTGGAAGGTGGAGTCCTTGATTCTTTAAAGATGGAAGATTTTTCCTTGTTCCTTGGTTTGGAGGCTCAAAAAGAGCCCATAATGGCCCCTGTAATTTTAAATTTTCCCAGCTTATCTTGCCACCTGTTTAGTTATCCCCATTTTAAAGGGCTTTTCCCAAGTTGCCCGCAACAAACAAGATAATTTCTAAAGAGAGTTTTTTATGCTCACCGAGAAACTCAGTCCCAACGCAGCCAATTTTAACAGACGGAACAGTCAGATATAGACAAACATGAACAGAGACCAAAATTCAATAATTCTAGGACTCTAACCCAGGCTACTCTGGGACTCTAAACCAGAGCTCAGGACTCTAACGTGATGCTTTCGAGTGCCCCAGCAGCTGTAACCCCTTTATATTGTCTCCCACAATCTTGGTCTTGGGACTTTAGCCCTGCAGCCAAATCTCACCAGTGGGGCCTCTAACCCACCATCTGGATGAGATATTAGACAATTTTGGGCACAGGCGCATTTCAACAAGGTCACTCACCCAAAAGATGTCTGATCCTGGAGCTCGTTACAGACACAGACATAAACATAAATACAGAAAAACCAGACACCAGTTACTGGTTCCTAGATTTCAGGTGAAGTCCTATACCTTTTCCCATTCCAGCAGGGAACCACATGGTCCCTCTCTCAAAGAAGGGACCCCAAAGTGGGGGAAGGAAAGTTCCTTCAGGGGTGCACCCCCAAGGTGACTTACTTACTCTACTCCAGATGTGAGCCCATTGACCCACCAGAAATCATCATTTCTCTTTCCACCATAGGGAGCATTAGGAGGCAGCCAGCATTGGCATGAGAGAGCAGGAAGGGCAGATCCCTGAGACAAAGAGTGTCTCAGTGGCCATGAGGGACTTACCCGACAGGTCGCCCATCTGAGGTAGACTGACCATGAGCAGGACTTATTGTCCCTTCAAGATTTTCAGATTTTGTTACCACATAAAGGGGATGATCTGCTCATTGCAAGACAAAAGCCAATTTTTAAGAGGCAAGATGGTGGTGGAGAAAGGGCATTTTATTACAGCTTGCTAGCAAGAGGGAAGATGGCTGACTAATGTGCAAATGAACCATCTACCAGGGGCACAGAATCTTGAAGTAGTTTTATAGGCCAGTGGGTTATAAGGGAGTGGGTTAGGAATGTTGGCCCTCTGGTGTTACAGACTGGGACTTGCCACACCAGATCTTTCCATTTTCATTGATGATGCCTATCAGCATAGACTCTCTGTTTGGGGGTCATCATATTCCTAAGAAACTCAAAAGAACAAAGTTATTGTCTTATAGCAGCTGGGAGGTATATGCATAGGCAGGAGTCATAAAATCTATGGAACAGGTGGATCTCCTGGAGGGTGCAAATCCAGCTGGGTTAGTTAGTCATAGGTCATTCAAAATTACAACGTGGTGTCTTTTCTACAATATGGCTTCCCTTGTGTCAACCTTGTGTTGAGCCGGTTTCATCTATACATATCTTTGAACTTTCATGTGACTCTATAATTATTTAAAAATTAAAAAAAAATAGTGATATGGACTGATTCCTAGGATATATTATTAAGAGCAAAGTGCTAAAAAGAATCTATACTATGCTATCCTTGATGTAAAATTGATGGAGATATAAAAAATAAATATGTTTTTGCTCAGGTTTAAAAAAGTCATACAGAAAAGTTTAACCAGAAGCTAACGATATCAGCAGAGTGGGAAGAATGGAGGAATGGGAACAGATTAGTAGGAATAAAGCAATGGTGACATTACTCTCAATATACCATTTTCATAGCTCTGATTATTAAAATCATGGTCATGGTTCACATATTTCCCAAAAATTAATAACAGAAATCCACCATGTTGGGGGAACAAGAAAAAATGGAATGCAAACAATAGCAAATGACCCTAACTGTATTAAAATGAATAACATAATCACACTGAACAGGGTAGAGAAGAAAAGACCTAACAAATAATTTTTGGAAAGAAATTTTTAACTATATATTGTGATGGTAAAGGCAAAATAACTATACACAATTATTGAACTCTATATATTAAATGTGTTTCTGAAACAGACGGTCTACTGATTCTGAAATTATTTTATGGTCACACTAGAATTGAATAATGTATATATACTGTGAGTAATGGGAGTGAGATTTCTCACTGTCACAAAAATAATTTACAAATAAAAGCAAAGAAAAGGCTGGAATAAACTGTGTAGTGTTAGACTGGCATCAGAGATTTAAATATTACCTCATAGTTTTTAAGATAGATTCTGATGTATACATTTCAAAGTGATTATAATGTTTTTATTTGCATGTTAGGATGTGTAATGCTTTTCCTACCTTGGTTTGTTTACATGCCCTAGAAGCAACGACACTTCGGTAGCAGTGAATACACATAGCATTCAGATCTTGATTTCTAAATACCATTATTTAATAAAAAGAATCATGGCTCCGTGAAGAAATAATTAATTCCAGGACTGGGGTTGGGCAAATACAAAATGAGTCTAGAAAATCTTGTGGTGCCAGAGAATAAGAAAGAGCTCAAAAAATGTTGGAGGTTTATTGAAACAACATAGAAGCCAACCTTAAGGGTCGCCTATGGCTGAAGCTGTAAGAATTTGAGTAACATGTTATATAACGATAACAACGGAATGTAATCTATAGAATAAAATAAAAATCCACAAGTCCATACTGATATAAATAGAAATTGAATACATAATTAAGTGGGAGAAAATAGACAGCTCTTCCTTACAGTACAATTCCAATTAATAAATGTGCAATGAATGAGAGACATAAAACATCACTATTAGAACACCAAAGTAATAATTATTACTTGCAAGACTCATCAATAACTGCTGAAGTAGTGAGAGAAACTACAACAAAACCCAGGATATTTGCATACTCTCAATTATCTCCCCACAATATAGATTACAAAGAGAGATGACTTTGCATCTGAGAAACCCAGCAAACACCTCCTCTACCAAATAATTAAAGTGAATATGACCAGTAATTGGGCATATTGACATCAAGGATCCTCTGACAAGATTCACTATGATGGGAACATCACCCTTATAGCGTTCTTGCAAAAGCTGTATAACTTCAATCTGACCATGAGTAAATATTGAACAAAGCTAAATTGAGGAAATTTCTACAAAAAAACTGACCAGTATTCTTCAAAAGTGTCAAGGTCATGAAAGACAAGACTGAGTAACTGTCCCATACCAGAGAAGACTAAGAAGATGTGAAAACTAAATACAATGTAGGATAGTAGATTGGATTCTAGAACAGAAAAAGGATATTCATGTGAAAAACAGTGGCCTTTGGAAAAGGTCCATAGATTTTTAATACCATTGCGTCAATGTTAATTTTCTGGTTTCCATAATTTTATTATCATTATATAAAATGTTAACAGTAGAAGTGTATGGGAATTCTCTTGACTACTTTGGCACTTTTCTATAAGTCTAAAATTATTTAAAAATAAAAAGTTTCAGGAAGTCAGAACTCCATTCACTTAATAGGAGAAAATTTTCACAACATATGTAACAGACAAAGAGTCAATCTCTATGTAGAGATGGCCTACAATGGAAGGAAAAAGCATATTGCCTAAAGAAAAATGAGCAAAGATATACAAGGACAATTCAGAGTGAAGGCAATGAAAATGACCAATAAACATATGACAAGGTCCTCAATCTCACTAGTGATGCAGAACTGCAAATCAAAAGGACATGATGCCATTTTTTTATTATTAGGAAGACCAAAACTTTATAAATTAACAATAACCAGCATTACTGAGGGTGTGAGTAAATGGATAATTTCATATCTTTTTGGTGGGAGCATTTATTGCCTCATCTTCACTGAAGTGCCATTTAACAATGCAAATCAATATTTTAAATGTACATACCCTGACCTATCAATCACATTTCTGAAAATTAGTTTTATACAATGCGCTCATTAGTGAACAGTAGTTGGTTATAGAAAAGCATGGCTATAATTTATTTGTCCAATTGTTCGTTGATATAGAAATAGTAAAACATTTAGCTATTAAATACTTAAAAATATATAAACCAATATATTTGAGCAGAGAAAGATATTCATAATATTGTTGGTAATGAAAATAAGTTGGAGAACATTTAAAATATAAAAATATTCCTGTAAAAACACAGTATGTATGTGTGTGTACATATACACTCATACATTCATACCTGTAGAGAACAGAATCTGGGAGCAAGTATATTTTAAAATATTAACAATGTTTATCCCTCTGCATTGGGATTACAGATGGATGAATTTCAATTTTTGATTTCTACATTTTTGCAATGCTTGGATTTTCAACAAGAAGCATATATTACATTTAAAATAAAAATAAAAACATATCTATCTTGTACCTCTGAATCCTGCTCTTTGAGGCTCTTCAAAGTGATACATCAATCCATGTAAAATCTATAACACTCATATTAACAGGTCACTATGTTTCCCTACTCTAGGACTGCAGTCTGTGTTCCTTTAGACACTATGACTAGACTATGACATTGAGAATTTCAGTATAAATGACAGGTTCTAAGGAAAGATATTTTTTAGAATAGGTTAAAACTGATTATATGGGTAAGCATTTAATCTATATTTGCAGAGACTTCCATAATACTGTATTCAGCTCATTTCTTTTACTTTCCGTATATTTCTGCAAATCTTTCTCCTCATTTTCCCTTCCCAAACAGTGACAATATTATTAATAAAAATCTAGAGTCAATTGACCCAAAAACGCCACAAATTTTGATCTGAAGTTCAGGTTTATAAATTCCAAAGAGATGCTCAGTGAATTTCCAGAACCTTAGAGTAATAGTAATGAAAGCCTTTGACAAATAGATATTGAATGAGCTATAATATTAATGAGGCTATGTACTTATTTATGAACACCGAAACATCTTTAATTTGAATAGTTATTACATTTATGAAATCTGAAAATGTGACTAGGATTCCATTAATCATTAATTGCAAATAATGAGCTACCAACTCTGAATTCTTACAGATCTTCAGCAACTTTTATTGTTCAGATTAAATATGCTATATCAATTCATTCTGTTATTGTGACATTTTTATCAGTAACGTCATTACAATTTTAAAAAGTTATAAGCAACTTAATTGTAGTGCTATCTTTGAGTGGGTAGTGACTAGAAGAGGGCGTATGGAAGGTTTCCAGGGTTCTAGTATTGTTCTGTATCTTGATTTGAGTACCTGATTACATAGGTGCGTTAAATTTGTGAAAATTCATTGAATTATGTGCTTATAATTATTTTAAGATAATAAAGACGCTTTTTATAAACTGATATGGAAATATCCCTGTGATATCATTATGTGACAAAGAAAGAAGAAGAATCGTGTGCATAATAAACTATATGTAAAGGAACAGAAAAACTTTAATAAACATTTTACTTGTATGTGTATAAGTAATCCCTAGAGAAATACTCCCAAAGTAATAATATTGGTGGCTTATTGGAGATTTACTGAATATCAGGTGGTTAGAGATTAGCAAGGAAAGCATCCACTGTCTATTTTTTATCTTTTGAAATTTGACTTATATGCATGTATTATCTATTCAAAAATAATTAAAATGTTAGACTAGGAAAAAATGAAGGCTTAAAAAATAAAAGTCATAGATCTTTAAATTTTCTTTTTATTATTTTCCTTTTTGGGGCATCCTTTTCCCTTCTCCTTCTCCTTATAATTTTTCTTTCTTTTTTTTGTCCCTTCTTTCCCTTGTCTTCATTGTTTCTCTCTTCATCCAAATTTCAAATCTTGCAGTTGATAAAAATATACATAACGAAAAACAGGCATCTGATCACTAACATCAGATTAAGTGTTGTTAAAAAGCCTTGGAAGTTCCATCAGGAAACAGATTGAGGACATCTCAAAATCAGATGGGTGGAGACCAGTTTGCAAACATGTACTTTCTCCAAGTAATGTTGGCTAGTGACTGAAGTTTGAGCTAAACTTTGGACATAACTAACTGAAATTTCTGGCAAAAAGCTCCCACATAAGAATTTTGATGTCTCATAGCAAAAGCTTAACTTCAATGTTTTCTGCTTCCTTTGACTAATTTCTCTTGGGTATATTTAATGGTAGGGTTTCATCAGCTATTTCAATTTTGGGCCTTTAACTTCCATTAATAGTGACCAACAAAAAGTTACTTTTCATAGATTATTTATAAAAATCTTATCATTCAAGTACAACAAATGCATTAATTACATCAATATCCATCTTCTATTACTAATCCAACACTGTATCATGCTTCTCATTTCCAACATTTTCCATTTGATTGAAGCAAACAACCATACTGAGCAATACCAACACTTCTGCTTTCTAGTTATAAGCTTGAGAGCTCATCCTGCTCTAATATTTGTTGATCTGTAAAGTTTCAAAATTCTTTCAATCTGCTGGCTGATTCATAAGAATTTGTTTGGAATAAACAATATCACACATTGTGAGATTCAACGTATTTCCATGGGTACATTTTTTAAAAAGTGATTGCAAAACCCTAAGAAAAACGCACATTCATATAAAAATGAATGGAAAAAAGGACCAGTGCTCACTGTGTATTATAAAAGTAAGTGTGTTCTGTGTAAGTAATATTCTGCTATTTAAAGACAACGATTACTCTGAATTTTGCTTAAGCTATTTGAGTAGAGAATAGTGTGATTCACAAATTGTAGTTTGCTCATGTTTGTAGAAAGATGTAGTAGAAAATTTCCGTGGAGGATAAACCTGTGCTCTTAGCTCTAAAAGAAAATATCAATTTTTCCCTTGGGTTAGAATTTTGAGTAAATGTTTTCCTTTTTGTCTTTGTAACTGATAAATGTGTGGAAGGCTAATTACTATGTTTTAAAAATAAGAGATGATTATGGCCCTGGAAACAAACACTTGTGTTTATAAAGACAAATACAATTAATTACACAATATTATGGGCATTGTTCTTTGACTCGTACTGGTTCAAATCACATATGCCTCCCTCCAAATGCCTCCAACTATCATCATTTTGGTGGTCTAGTGGTTAAGATTCAGTGCTCCCATCACTGCGACCTGGTTTCATTTCTCAGTCAGGGAACCATAACCCGTCTGTCAGTTGTCATACTGTAGGGCTGCATGTCGCTGTGATCCTGAAGACTATGCCACTGGTGTTGCAAATACCAGCAAGGTCACCCACGGTGGACAGTTTTCAGCAGAGCTTCCAGACTAAGATAGATTACAAAAAAAATGAGACATTTACCCACTTCCAGAAAAAAATGGCCATAAAAACTGTATAAATAGCAGGAAAGCATTGTCTCATATAGGGCCTGAAGGTGAGGAGACAGCACAAAAAGACTCAGAAGGGTTCCACTTTGTTGTCCACAGTTTTGCTAGGAGTGAAATCAACTCAATGCCACTAACAACAATGTCATCATTTAGGTTTAGTAAAACATCTTATTGCTTAGGTAAGACACTTTAATGGATTGGGACAATTTTAGCAGACTTCAACTCATCAGGCACAAATTATAACCTAAGGAACAACTTAAAGATATACACAGGAGATGATATCAAGATGGCAGCATAGGTGGACTCTGAACTCATCTCCTTCCATGGACAAAAAAAAATTTGTGACTACTCTTGGAACAATTACCCCTCAGAGACAACTGAAAACTGGATAAACAGAAGCCTCACAACAAGAGACAGTGCTGACTGAGGTGGAAGAGGTAGAAATTCCTTTCTAGAGAGGAAAAGGCCATCTTTGAGCTGTGGCAATTCAAGGTCAGCAGGGAGCAATCCTAAGGTATGAAGCCTTCTCTGGAGGAGCTGGGGATCTAAGCTGGGGAGTGATACCACAATAAGCAGGTTTTGGACTAAGCACAACCAAGACAATGGTCATAATACCTGTCTTTGCTGGCTATTAACTATAATGGGGACTACCCCTAGACTTAATTGGCAAGGTTATCATTCAGAAAGAAAGGAGAGATAAAGAGTTTCCCAGACAAGCAAAAACTAAAAAAGTTTATCACCAAGAAACCAGCCTTACAAGAAATGCTAAAGGGACTTAAGTGGAAAATAGAAGACAGCAAATAGAAATAAGAAAATTATCGAACAAAAATAATAAAATTACTGGTAAAGGCAAATATACAGTAAAAGTAGCAGATCAACCAACTATGAAGATAATATGAAGGTCAAATGACAAAAACACTAAAATTATCTATCTCCAAGATAAAAGGGTATTGGATACACACACACCAAAAGAAGTTAGATGTGATATCAAAAACAAAATGTGGGAGGAGGGAGCAGGAGGTCAAACTAAAGAAATCATCAACTTAATATAGATTTGTATATAGGTAGGTTATTATATATGAACCTCACGGTAATCACAAGCCAGAAACCTATAATAAATACTCAAAAATTTAAGAGAATGAAATTCAAACATAATGCTAGAGAAAGACATCAAACCACAAGGGAGGAGAACAAGAGAAGAAAGGAACAGAGAAGAACTACTAAAACACCCAGAAAAATGTAACAAAATGAAAATAAGTGCTTCCTTATCAATAGCTACTTTAAATGTCATGGAATAAATGCTCCAATCAAAAGGCATAGGTTGGCCAAGTGGATAAAAAAACAAGACCCATATATATGCTGCATACGAGAGACACATTTCAGACCTAAATGTACTCACAAACTCAAAGTGAAGGGATAGAAAAAGATACTCCTTGCAAATTGAAAAGAAAAGAAAGCTGGGGTAACAATACTAATGTCAGACAAAATACACTTTAAAACAAAAACTGTAACAGGAGGCAAAGAAGGGAACTAGATAATGATACAGAGAACAATCCAACAAGAAGGTATGACACTTGTAAATATATGCACCCAACATGGGAGCACGTAAATATACAAAACAATTCTTAACAGACATAAAGGGAGAAATAGTAACACAACAATAGTAGGGGACTTTAATACTCCACTTACATCAATGGATAGATAATCCAAACAGAAGACCAATAAGGAAACATTGGCCTTAAATGACACATTAGGTTATATGGACTTAGTAGATATATACAGAACATTCCATCCAAAAAACGCAGAATACACGTTCTTTTCAAATGCACATGGAACATTCTCCAGGATAGATCACACATTAGGCCACAAAACAAGTCTCAATAAATTTAAGAAGATTGACATAATACCAAACATCCTTTCTGACCACAATAGTATGACACAAGAAATAAACTACAGGAAGAAAATCAGAAAAGCCACAAATATGTGGAAATTAAACAAAATGCTACTGAACAATAATTAGGTCAATGGAGAAATCAAATGGGAAATCAAAAAATACCTGATGAAATGAAATATGATACAAATGAAAATATGACATGCAAAAATTTATGGATACAGTAAAATCAGTTCTAAGAAGGAAGTTTATAGCAATAAAGGGCTACCTCAGCAAACAAGAAAAATCTCAAATAAACAACCTAGCAGTGCACATAAAGGAATTGGAAAAAGAACAAAGCCCAAAATCAGTAGAAGGAAGGAAATAATAAAAATCAGAGCAGAAATAAATGAAATAGACTGAGAAAACAATAGAAAAAATCAATGAAACCAAGAGCTGGTTCTTTGAAAAGATAAACAAAATTGACAAACGTTTAGCTAGACTCAGCAAGAAAAAAGAGAGAAGGATTAAATAAACAAAATCAGAAATGAAAGAGGAGAAATTACAAAGGACACCTCAGAAATACACAAGATTATAAAAGAATAGTATGAAAATCTATATGCCAATAAACTGGATAATCTAGAAAAAAATGCATAAATTCTTAGAATCATACAACCTTCCAAAACTGAATGAAGAAGAAATCAAGAAGAAATAGAGAATTTGAATAAATCAATCACCACTAAGGAGGTTGAAACAGTAATCAAAAACCTTCTGCAAAATAAGAGTCCAGGACCAGATGGATTCCCTGGTGAATTCTACCAAACATTCAAAGAAGACTTAATATATACCCTTCTCAAACTCTTCCAAAAAATTGAAGAGGAGGGGAAGCTTCCTAACTCATTCTATGAAGCCAACATTACCCTGATACCAAAACCAGACAAGGACAATGCAAAAAAAGATAATTACAGGCCAGTATCACTGATGAACATCAGTGCAAAAATCTTCAACAAAATATGAGCAAATCGAATACAACAATATATTAGAAAGATCATACACAATGATCAAATGAGATTTACTCTAGGGATGCAGGGATGGTTCAACATCCAAACATCAATCAACATGATACACCACGTTACTAAAAGGAAGAATACAAGTTATGTGATTATCTCAATAGATGCAGAGAAAGCGTTTGACAAGATACAGCATCAATTTATGATAAAAGCTCTGAATAAAATTGCTATAGAAGGAAAATATCTCAACATAATAAAGACCATATATGACAAACTCACAGCTAATATTATTCTCAATGCAGAAAAACTGAAAGCTATCCCTATAAGAACAGGAACCAGGCATCTTTCATCAGTGTTAAAAGACCTGTATACTGAAAACTACAAAACGTTTTTGAAAGAAATTGAAGAAGGTACAAAGAAATGGAAAGATATTCCATGTTCTTGGATTGGAAGAATTAGCATAGTTAAAATGTCTGTACTTTCTAAAGCAATCAACAGATTGAATGAAATCTCTATCAAAGTTCCAATGACAGTTTTCACAGAAATAGAACAAAGAATCATAAAATTAAATGGAGCAACAAAAGACCCCGAATAGCCAAAGGAATACTGGGAAAAAAGAACAAAACTGGAGGTATCACACTCCCTGATTTCAAAATATCCTAGAAAACTATAGTAATCAAAACACCAAGGTACTGGCACAAAGACAGACACACGCATCAATGGAACAGAATCGAGAGCCCAGAAATAAACCTATACATCTATGGACAGCTAATTTTCAACAAGTGAACCAAGAACATACAATGGAGAAAGGAAAGTCTCTTCAATAAGTAGTGTTTGAAAAACTAGACAGCCACATGCAAAATAATGAGAGTAGAACATTATCTTATATCATACACAAAAATTAACTCAAAATGCATTAAAGACGAATGGAAGACATCAAGCTTCTATACGTAAACATAGGCAGTATGCTCTTCGACATCATTCCTAGCAGAATATTTTCAAGTACCGTGTCTGACTGGGCAAGGGAAAAAATGGGAAAAATAAACAGATAGGACTACATCAAACTAAAAAGCCTCTGCACAGAAAAGGAAAGCATCAAAAAAGTGAAAAGACAACCTAACAATTGCGAGAAGTATTTGCAAACCACATATCTGATAAGAGGTTCACATCCTAAATATATAAAGAACTCATACATCTAACAACAAAAAACTAACAATCCAATTTAAAAATGGGCAAAAGATTTGAATAGACATTTCTCCAAAGAAGATATACAGATGGACAACAGACACATGAAATGATGTTCAACATCACTAATTACCAGGGAAATGCAAATCAAAACTACAGTGAAGTATTACCTCAATCCCATGAGAATGGCTGTAATTAACAAGGCAGGAAATAAGTGTTGGAGAGGATGTGGAGAGAAGAGAACTCTCATACACTGCTAGTGGGTGTGCAAACTGGTGCGGCTGCTGCAGAAAACATTATAGAGATTTCTCAAAAAATTAAGAATAGAACTACCATACAATTCAGCTATTCCACTGCTGAGTATTTATCCAAAACACACGAAAACATGAATGTGTAAAGATATATGCGCCCCTATGTTCACTGCAGAATTATTCACAATAGCCAAGACTCGGGAGCAACCTAGGTGCCTATCAAGGGATGAGTGGATAAAGAAGATGTGGTATTTATACACAATTGAATACTACTCAGCTATAAAACACAGTGAAATCTGGACATTTGTGACAACATGGATGGACCTTCAGGGTATTATGCTGAGTGAAATAAGTCAGAGGGAGAAAGTCAAATACCATATGATCTCACTTATAAATAGAAGATAAAACTATGACAAACAAACACATAGAGACAGAGGTTGGATTGGTGGTTACCAGAGGGGAAAGGGGAAGGGAGGGGGGCAAAGGTGTGATTAGCACGTGTGTATGGTAATGGATTGTAATTAGTCTTCGGGCGGTGAACATGATGCAGTCTACTCAGAAATCGAAATATATTGATGTACACCCAAAATTTATATAATGTTATAAACCGATGTTACTACAATAAAAATAATAAAATTAATTGTAAAAAGTAAAAAATAAATAAAATTTATACATCGTCAAAATGTCCTAATTTTAAACAATTTTGAAACAATAATATATAAACTACATCAAGAGCTTTAAAAACTTGAAGTTATTTACTTCTGTGTGGCAATGGAATTTTTTTTATAGGCGAAAATTTAATTTGCTGTTTAAAGTAACCAAGAATCAATTTTTAGCTACAAAAAATATTAATGAAGTTACTAAGACAATTGTAAGTCTTATGGTATCTGATCAGAGAAAATAATTGAGCCTGCGTGTTCGACAAAACAAAAGGGCTAAATAAAAAACTTAAAACTGAAAGAATCACTATAAGAATATATTTATAATTGAAATATTTAATTACATAAAAATCATACAGTTGAAATGACAACGCAAATGGATTTGCCACTGATGAAGGGCATTTTGTTTTGTCTGTAAGGAGTGTCTTAGAATTATGCAGAGGTGGATCTATAGCCCCTTTGTCATAAAGAAGACAAGTTAAGTATACATTCTATCAAGGTTTTCTTTTTCTCTTTCCTATAGCACAGGAGACCCATATTGAAAGAAACAATGATCATTTGGTAAGTAAATATGTCCAAACAAAACGTGAAAAGTGCATTATTTGCTAGGATTTCTTTGAATTTCAAAACCCTTTGCAACTTAATACAGAGAATATGAATTATTAGAAACACGAAGCTGTGTTAGAGAGGGGAAGGGGAGAATCAAGTACACTTAACTGACACAAATTCTCGCAAATTCAAACTTCTCTAAACAAGCTGTTAATTTATTAAAATCCAGCTCTTTTGTCGTGTTCTTTGTCTTGGTGAGTGTGGCAACCAATCTGCAGTGAATCCTTGCTTTCAGTTCAGGTGTAATTTAATTACAGTTTATTGACCACTTGAAAAACTACAACACTAGCAAATCAAGCACAGGGAATAGTTCTGTTGGTTACTGTATTGTGAGAGAAATAGGAAGATGCTTTAAATGAATACAAATTATATTTGTATCCATATTGTTAAAAATAGAAAATGGAAACCAGAAAGAATGTGATTGTTTCAATCAAAAAAATATCTTAAATTGCTGTTGATTCTTTCATCAATTTATCGTACCATTTAAAATAACCTGATTATATTACCGTCTTTCTGACCATTTCAAATATTTAGTTGATTTCAGAAGTGAGTACTTTTCATTAATTGGCCATTGTTTCATGCAGTCCTTAGTTATGAAATAATTAAATAACCCTTTTAAAAAAATCTTCTCAGATACCATAATGTTCAAAATTCATGTTTATATTTGTGAAATTATTTTCAATAATTTCAAATGTAACTTTTACTACTTATAGTTTTATATTTACATGGATATATTATATATAATATACGTTATGTAATATTATATAGGGGATCTACCATATAAATGACTCACTGGATGTCAGAATTCATTTTTTATGTTCCTCTTTAAAGTTGTTTTATACAAAGCTATGGTAATCAAAATAGTCTGTGCTGGAATAAAAATAGAAACATAGACCAATGGAACAGAACTAAGCCCAGATATAAATCCTTGCACATACAGTCAACTAATATTTGACAAGGGAGCCAAGAATACTCAGTGGCGAAAAGATAGTCTCTTCAACAAGTGGTGCTGAGAACACTGGATAGTCACATGCAGAAAAATGAAATTGGAACCCTGTCTTTCACCACTCACAAAAATTCACTCAAAATTGATTAAAGACTTAAACATAAGACCTGAAACTATAAAACCTCCTGAGAAAAATGTAGGTAAAATCTCCTTGATGTTGGCTTTGGCAAAAAAATTTTGGATATTTCACCAAAAGCACAAGCAACAAAAGCAGAAATCAATAAGTTGGACTATATCAAAATAAAAAGCTTCTGCACAGCAAAGGAAATAATCAACAAAATAAAAAGCCACCCTACATAATAGAAGAAAATATTTGCAAATCATATATCTCATATGGGATTAATATCCAAAATATATAAGGAACTCATACAACTCGAAAACAACAACAAATGGTCTTATTTAAAAATGGGTGGAGGAAATGAATAGACATTTTTTCAAAGTGCAATGGCCAACAGATACATGAAAAGATGCTCTATTTTACTAATCCACAGGGAGAAGATAATAAAAACCGCAGTGAGATATCACCACACACAATTTAGAATGTTTACCCTCAAAAAAGACAAGAGAAAACAAGTGTTGACAAGGATGTAAAGAAAAATGAACGCTTGTGTACTATTGGTGGGAATGTAAATTTGTAAAGTCACTGTGGAAAATAGCATGGAGGTTCCTCAAAAAATTATAAATAGAACTACCTTATGATCCAGAAATCTCATTTCTGAGTAAATATCCAAAGGAAGTTAAATCAGGATCTTGAAGATGTATCTGCACTCTGTAGCCGCCCCTGACACAGGAAGGGTTGATAATCACTGCAAAAAGCTTGCCAACCAACTGTGACCCGGAGGTGAGAAGGCCGGTTAGCCAATGACGGGTAAGACCCCCGGGGGGGTGCAACCTAAGACAGGCGGCGGCTGCCCGGGGGTACACATGGAGAAACGATATCGATATCGGGGAGCAGGAGGGACCGTTGCCTAAGAGACCTTGCCTGCTCCGAGATAAAAATATACGAGCACAGCAATAACAGGATAATATCAAAACAGACGCCGAAGGAGGGCTCGTTGAGAAATCACTAAGCATTCTTGGCATTCGCCAATTATTTCATCCAGAACACCTGTGTATGTCTAACAGATGTAAACTATGTATATATTGAAACGCTGGTTACAATAAACTCAGAGTGGCCATCAGCCCTCTCCGCATCTATCCTGAGGTGTACATTGGATTGCGACACCGACACACTCCTACATTTATTGCAGCATTATTCACAGTAGCCAAGATATAGAAACAACCTAAGAATCAAAAGATGAATGGATACACATACAGGCATACCTCAGATATACTTCAGGTTTTGTTCCAGACCACTGTAATAAAGTGACTGTCACGATAAAGTGAGTCACATGAGTGTTTTGGTTTCCTGGTACATATAAAAGATATGTTTATACTGTACTGTACTCTGTTAAGTTTGCAATAGCATTGTGTCTAAAAAAATGCACATACCTTAATTAAAAATACTTTATTGCTAAAAAGTGATAATCATCATCTGAGCCTTCAGCGAGTCATAATCTTTTTCCTGGTGGAGGATCTTGCCTCGATGTTGATGGCTGCTGACTTATCAGGGTGGTAGATGCTAAAGGATGGTGTGGCTGTGGGAATTTCTTAAAATAAGACAACAATGAAGTTTTCCACATCAATTGACTCTTCCTTTCACAAGCAATTTCCCTACAGCATGCAATGCTATGTGATAGCATTTTACCCACAATAAAATTTCTTTCAAACTTGGATTCAGTCATTTTTAACCCTGCTGCTGCTGTATTAACTAAGTTTATGTAATATTCTAAATCCTTGTCATTTCAACAATCTTCACAGCATATTCACCAGGAGTAGATTTCATCTCAAGAAGCCACCTTCTTTGCTCATCCATAAGAAAAAACTCCTCATCTCTTAAATTATTATTATTTTCTTTTTTGTGAGGGAGATTGGCCCTAAACTAAGATCTGTTGCCAATCTTCCTCTTTGTGCCTGAGGAACATTGGACCTGAGCTAACAGCTGTGCCAATATTCCTCTATTTTGTGTGTAGAGCACCACCACAGCGCGGGATGATGAGCAGTGTGTTAGGTCCACATCCAGGATCTAAACCCGTGAATTTCAGGCCACCGAAGCAGAGCACATGAACTTAACCACTACATGACCATGTTAGTCCCCTATCCCCTAAAGTTTTATCATGACATTGCAGCAATTCAGTACATCTTCAGGCTCCACTTCTAATTCTATTTCTCTCACTGTTTCCACCACATCTGCTGATACTTCCTTCACTGAAGTCTTCAACCCATCAAAGTTATCTATGAGGGTTGAGTCAAATTCTTCCGCACTCTTGTTAATGTTGATATTTTGATCTCTTCGCATAAATCATGAATGTTCTTAATGGCATCTAGAATTGTGAGTCCTTTCCAGAAGGTTTTCCATTGACTTTGCCCAGATCCATCAGAGGAATCACTACCTATGACAGCTATAACCTTACAAAATGCATTTCTTAAATAATGAGACTTGAAAGTCAAAATTACTCCTTAATCCATGGGCTGCAAAATGGATATTGTGTTAGCAGGCATGAAAACAACATTAATCTCACTGTACTTTTCCATCAGAGCTCTTGGGTGACAAGGTGCATTGGCAATGACCAGTAATATTTTGAGAAGAATATTTTTTTTCTGAGGAGTATGCCTCAACAATGGGCTTAAAATATTCAGCAAACCATTTTGTAAACAGGTGTGCTGTCATCCAGGCTTTGTTGTTCCATTAATAGAGCACAGGCAGAGTAGATTTAGCATAATTCTTAAGTGCCCCAGGGTGTTGGGAATGGTGAATGAGCATTAGCTTTTACTTAAAGTCACCAGCTGCATTAGCCCCTAACAAGATTGTCAGCCTATCCTTTGAAGCTTTGAAGCCAAGCATTGACTTCTCTCTAGCTATGAAAGTCCTGGATGGCGTCTTCTTTCAGTATAAGGCTGCTTTGATTATATTGAAAATCTGTTGTTTGGTGTAGCCGCCTTCATTAATTATCTCAGCTAGATCTTCTGGAGAACTTGCTGCAGCTCCTGCATCAGCACTTGCTGCTTCACCTGGCACTTTTGTGTTATGGAAATGGCTTCTTTCCCTAAACCTCATGAACCAACCTCTGCTAGCTTCAAGCTTTTCTTCTGCAGCTTCCTCACCTCTCTCAGCCTTCACAGAATTGAAGAGAATTAGGGCCTTGATCTGGATTAGGCCTTGTCCTAAGGGAGTTTTGTGGCTGGTTTGATCTTCTATCCAGACCACTAAAACTTTCTCCATATGAGCAATAAGGCTGGTTCACTTATCATTTGTGTGTTCACTGGAGTAGCACTTTTAATTTCCTTCAGGAAGTTTTCCTTTGCATTCACAGCTGGACTAATCATTTGGCACAAAAGACCTAGCTTTGAGCCTATCTCAGCTTTCAACATGCCTTTCCTCCTTTAAGCTTCCTCATAATCATTTCTAACTTTTGATTTAAAGTGAGAGACATGTAACTTTGCCTTTCATTTGAACAGTTAGAGGAGATTATAGGGTTATCAATTGGCCTAAATTCAATATCGTTGTGTCTCAAGGAATAGGGACACCCAAGGAGAGGGAGAGAGATGGGCAAACAGCCAGTCAGTGGAGCAGCCAGAACACACACAACACTTATTGATTAAGTTCACCACCTTATATGGGTGTGGTTTGCGGTGCCCCCCAAAAACTAAAATAGTAACATCAAAGATCACTGATCACAGATCATCATAACTAAGATAATAATAATGAAAAAGTTTGAAATACTGTGCGAATTACCAAACTGTGACACAGAGACACGAAGTAAACAAATGCTGTTGGAAAAACGGCGCCGATGGACTTGCTTGATGCAGGATTGCCACAAATCTTCAATTTTTAAAAAATTGAATACCTATGAAATGCAATAAAGTGAAGTGCAGTGAAACGATGTATGCCTGTGGATAAAACGGGATATTACTCAGCCATTAGAAAGAAGGAAATCCTGCCTTTTTCCACAACATGGATGGACCTTTAGGGCATTATGCTAAGTGAAATAAGTCAAACAGAGAATGACAAACACTATATGGTATTATATTTGGAATATAAAAAAGCTGAACTCATAGAAACAGAGTAGAGTGGTAGTTGGCAGGGGCTGGGGGATTGGAGTTAATGGGAAGATGTTGGTCAAAGGGTACAAACTTCCATTTATAAGATGTAAGCTCTGGGGATCTAAGGTACAGCATGGTGATAATGGTTAACAATACTGAATTGTAGACTTGAAAGTTGCTAAAAGAGTAGATTTTAAACATTTTCACCGCAAAAAAGAAATGGTAATTTTGTGATGTGATGGTGGTAACTAATGCTACTGTGGTAATCATTGACAATATATTAGTGTATCAACATTTTGTACACCTTAAATTTACACAATGTTCTATATCAGTTATATCTGTATAAAGCTGGGGAAAAGGTTGTTTTATGCTTTTCAAGGCAGAGTCTTATTGTTTCTCTATATTCACTGTTTTCTATGTTGACTCAAGTTTTATTTTGATTTTCAATACTTTACTGTTTGTGGATCAGTGATGATTTCTAGAATCTATGGTTCAAGAAATAGTACAGGACATGAAAGAAATGAGCAGACATGGTTTATATGGAGCTTCTTATTTTTATTTTTTGCTTCCATCGTCCTCCATATGAGTCAATGTGTTAAGTAATAGTCTCTTCAAAAGTGCTTCATATAAAAATGAGCTACTCAAGACTAGGTCCAGATTTAGATGCCAAATTCATCTGTTAAAACATTGCTTTGTCTAGATCATTCTCCAAAATGGAATAATTTTTCCAGTAGAAATTTTCAAGCCAGAATCCCATTTGTAAAGCAATAGGCAAATAAAGTGAAGGTATGAGCTAGTTTTTTAAAACAAAAATGCCAAATACAAAACTATATCTTTGTTAAACTTGACTGCACTCATCAATATTTGTTTGCTATTGGAAGAAATAGAAAAAAGAATACTTATTTACCACAATCACAAGCACTCAGGTAAATAATATATAAATAAACATTACTTGTATTGATTGTTGTAACATTTCAACTAAGACAAATCAACCATTCTTTGTTTTTTTAAGCTTTACTAACTTTGAAAAAGGTTTTACATTTGAGTTGCTTTGCTAGGTCATCGATTTGTCCAAAAAAATTGAGAAGTCAAAAAAAAAAATACTGGTTGCCATGATAAATATGGTTTTGTTTTCAGTTTCTTGAAAACTTTTTATCATATTGAGGCCTGCCTTTTTTCACTACCTACTTTCTTTTTCCTGATGGAAAATAACATGAGGCAGAAGGTATTTTAACAAGTAAAGAAAATTTTAATGTAGTAGAAACAGAAGGTAGCATCTTACTGACTTGAAAGAGATAATATGCTTCTTGAAGTTTATCATTACTCTGAGAAATTCAGAATAAATATACACATAAAATGATAATAACTTGTTAAGCTATAGCCTGTGCATTACTTACATGCAAAATGTAACTGAATGGCACTAAGTAATCTTTGTTTAATTATGGGTCCATCTGAAACTCATGTTGCTAAGATCCCGAAGTAAAAACTCATAATTACACAGGTCCCAGGCTGGCTTCATGGGCATGCAACCTGTGCAATTTCACAGGCGACGGAAGACTCCTGCAGTTGGTTTAATGCTCTGTCGTTATCATCTTGAAATTCTTAATAATTTTGGAACAGCAGGCCCCACATTTTCCATTTTGTGCTGGACCCCACAAATTATGTAGCCAATCCTCTATAGGTTCTAATGGCCAAGGGCCAGAGGTCTAGGCCAGAATAACTCTCCAGGCCTACCTACAGTGCAGACTAGGAGTATACAGAAATCCTGGGCAGATCAGGGTAGTATGAAAAGCAAGAAAGGAGGTTAACCAAGAGAAATAGTCAGAGAAAGGGATTTTAGAAACTGTGGGAGATATACCTTCTTGAAAGCAGTAGAGTGAATTTAACCCCCACATGAATTAAGATATTAATATATGTAAAACTGAAATGGAATTCCCTCTTATGTGCCCAATTTGAATCTCTAAATTTGATGCAGGTCTTTAATGGCACATATATAAAGATGATTTAATAAGCTGTGGAGTGTTAAAGCACTTTGTGGTAGCATCTTATTCTTCAGCATGTATTGGCACAAATGACATTAGTGTTTGATTTTTCTGGCAACAAATATTGCTATATGGATCCTGATAAGTTACAGTCAAAGACTTTGTTTATGTTTGAAATATGTACCTAACAACTTTAAATGGTTTTACTATAAAATAGATTAATTGATAGCTTGAAATCAGCTTTGACAAATGTTGATGACTGTCTGAACGTTTTATTGAGCATACAAAGTCAGGCTTATATATGAAAGAAAATAGAAGAATTTCCAAGCTGTGACATAACAATTAAAATATATTTATATTTATTAGAAATGAACATAATCTACTTAACCTCTTTGAACCTGTTTCCACAGATGAAAATGGGGAAAATAATCTACAATTCACAATTCCTAGAACAGTATGTAACTTTTAAATGGCAACTTTTGCTACTGTTTCAAGATTCCGTATTCTTCTTGGTTATTTGTACATGAAAAATTCTACTTTATCAATTTAAAGGCCATTGCAACCTCTAGGGTTCAGGGGTTCACATCAAATATAAACTGCTTTGCTTTTGACTTGTGTTTATTTTTAAATACAATCTCTTATATAAAAGTTTTTAAATTTTAAAAAGTGTGAGGGCAAATTGAGCATAAATAATTTTATACAACATTTGTTTGAAAAGTTGTCGAGAGCAATCAGAAACATATGGTGTCATTTTTCAAGCTTCAAACACAATGAAACCCAGTAAATGCTAATTTGAGAGAATAAAACTTCCAGCCCAAGCTTCAAGTTCCAATTAGGTTTTGCAAAACATGAGTTCTGAATGACTGCATTTTTTTTTAATCTTGTAGATCTAAAAGTAGGGCAAATATTAATGTCAAACCTCAATCTGGATTGTTTGCACAGCATAGACTTTCATTTAGTTATAATAGCATACCGAGAAAATTCATCTGAGATAGAACATGAACAAATCTCATTAAAGACAATGGATTTGCAAGTATGTATCTGAGGACTGATTTTGGTAAAGTTTTAGTAAGTTGTTCTGTAAAAAAATATGACCAAAGTTGTGCAAGGAAATGTTAAAACATGTTTTAAAAATTACAAATAAGCTAGGTTAAAAAATGTACGAAAATATTTTCTATTGATCTTAGTAGCTATTTAGTTAATGAGTTGAGTAATTCCATTCAAAGTTGTTAAAAAGCTATTTTCATTAGGAAATTTAATAAACCCAACATCCTTTCATTCACTTCTTACTAGATTAGTTTTTCCTTTTCTTTGCTTCTTGGATCCAGGAAGAGAGTATGTACATGTTATTCTGTTCTTTAAGGAAAAAGCATAAAGCCTATATTGACCTCTCTATCAGTATTATTTTCTACAAAGGAAATTGACGTAACGTTCAGCTCAAATTTGGAAAATAGATAGTGGTTTGTTTTCAGGCACTGTAAGCAGCTAATTAACCTGGCACTCTTGTTTCATCCTCTTGCACTCATACAATCTCCACATTCAAACACACGAAACAAGCTGACAATAAAATTCTAGCAACAAATCTCATCTTAAATATGAATTGATACACCCTTGAAACAATTTCATATTTGCATTTAGCCTGTTGAGAATCTCTCCACACACTTCTCTGCATACAAGGGAGCAGAAAGAAAATCTTTCTAATTCTCCTCTTCAGTCAGTTCTAAAGTTTACCCACCATAAAGAACGTGGCCCTATTGTAAATGTTCTTTGGCATACAGTAATTCTGCATTTATATGCTGCAGAGAAGAAGGATGTATAAGGAGATAAGATGATTAAAAAGTCTGAGACTTTTAAATGCCTTCAGAAAATAAGTATTGTGAACATTCCCTAACTTAAAAAATGGTAGAATATATTTTAGCCAGTGATTGATCCACTTAAACACTTTATTTTGTATGGAAATGTTACCAAATTATTTGTGGGCTAATTAATTCTCCAATTGGGAGGCGGACATGTGAATGCATAGCCAAAACTTCCTGAAGTGTGTGGCTGTCTTCAGTAGCGCATGTGTCCTAAAATTTTAGTGTTATAAAACCCAAAGTTACAGCTTCAATATTACAGGTGCCCAAAACTCACTTCAACTTGAATATCAAAATCGTCTTCCCAAGTAAGCAAAATTAATTACACCAATATTCAACGCATTTTTGAGAGAATATTTTTAAATATTTCCATAAGGAAATGAACATAGATTAAGGAAGATAGGAAAGAAAGAGAAGAACAGAGAGAGAAGCTTCATTATTTTGTCTGAGGAATAATGGATTTCTAAAACCGCAGACATCACATTATTCAATACAATTCCATAAACAGTTTCCAAGAACAAATAAAAGTGACTCTTACTTTTGTCCAAGATCCAATTTGGGTAATATCTACAGCCAAGTTTCTTAAAATGAAACTTCTGGGCTCTCTGGGGAGGCTAAGGAGATTTTATGGGTCAGTGAAGTCAACATTACTCGCATAAAATTACTAAGATGTTATTTCCTGTTTCCACTGTATACACATTTTCACTGGTGATACAAATCTATGGTGGGTAAAATTACTGACACTTTAGCAGGACCAAGACAGTCAATCATGGTATTTTTCACCTCCACACACTCACAGGGAAAAGAAACAAAAGCTAATTTTGCTAAAGAATGCCCTTGATGAAGCAATAATAACTATCAATTGTCTCAAACTTAAGTACAGGTCCTTTTAAAGATTCTATGTAAGGAAATGAAAAGTATACATAAATCGTTTCTGCTGAACACCAAGGTATGATGGCTGTCTCAGGAAAACCATTTGTCCCATTATTTGAATTGTGAGCTGAACTATCTGATTTTTCATAAAATGCCACCTTACCTTGCAAGAATAAGTGACAGAAAAATGATAGTCATTCAAACTTGAGTATTTAGCAGATATTGTCTTGACAATGAAAAAAAGCATGTCTATTACTTCAAGGAAAACAATTGTCAAAATTTGTTGTCAATGATACAATTCAAGATTTCAAATGAAAATTCAAACTTCAGAAAAGTTTTATATACCACCATGAGCTTGATATACATACTCCCAGTATTTAAAGATTTTTTCTGATGACATCGGTGGTGATATTATCAAATGTAATTTTTTATATCATATAATATAATTTGTAAACACATGGAAGTTCTGCATTGAGCAGTGAACCAATATTTTCCAAATGGCTCATGTATGATGTTATGTGATCATGAAAGGATAAATGATCCACTCAAAGCGCATGACAAATCAATGGATTTTAATGTAACAGAGTATGAAAAGTTCATTGATGTAGTTTCAGAGTCCACATTCCAAGTAACATATCAAAAACTACTACTTGTCGAAATTTGGGGTAATATCAAAAAAGAATATCTACAATTACCTGAAAATTACTGTATCTTTTTTGAATACAACAAGTTAACAAAGAAGCAAATATGAGAATCTCATCATTTTTATTGTCAGATTGTAAAGAGATTTGCAAAACACTGCCACTCTCATAAAACGTTTATTGTAATAAAACAACTGTTACTAAAAATCAAAATAATTTAAAATGCTATAAAAAACAACAAAGTATGATTTTAAAATGTCAGATTTTATGAAATGGACGGATCTAGCAGAACTCTATATTGAGCAGTGCATGCATTAGTTGAGTAACTGATGCCCAAATTTGCAAATGGCAGTTAAAACACCAAGGATATCTGAGTAATAGAAATAGAAGATCAAAATAGGTATGGCTTTTTCTCTTTAGTTGAAGAAGTGGTATGTTTAAATCATTATAAGCACATAACTTTGTTTATTTCTACAGCAAATCAAAATTTTAAAACCTGGTAGTATGTCTTGATTTGTGGAGACAGCTCTAAAAATTATAGCCCTGGCCATTTTCCCTATATTGATCATGGTGCTCTGCTCTGTAACCTAACGTCTCTATCCTTTCTAAAAACTATTAAGTAATCAGTAATTTTCTGTCCCAACAACATGAAAATAGATAAACTGAATGCAAATCCACTTGAGAAAACAAATGTCAGAAGAAAATGTAGGCCATATAGAAAATAAAATGCTTTAGTGTTCCTTTTGCTAGTTGTTGGAATGGTGCAAGAACCTATGTATGATCTATGCTCCCAGTATTTAGAAAAATGTTCAGTAGTCTGGCTGTCTTACGTTAGGTTCATTAAAAACCAAGCCTGTGTACTAATGCTCTACTGGGAGTGAGGGGATGGGCAGGGAGGTTGGTGGTGTAATTTCCACCAACAAGGACAGGAAGAGTGACATAGAAAAAAATGAGTCTGTTAAAGTTGGCCAGGGCTTAGTGAGAAAATACCAATATTTGCTTGATCACAGGGAATGTCTCTGAAAAAGCCATGATGAATCATCATGCCTTAAAAGTTCATCAAGAGATAAACACAGCCATTGATCTGCTCACTCCTACCCAAAGTTCAACCAGTGGAGCATTAACTTTCTCACTTTTCTAAGTTTTGGCATACTCTTCTTCTAGTCACTGGGGAAGCCAGGTTCCAAACTCAGCATTCCATCCTGAGCATAACTCATGGCTTCACCTAAGCCCAGAAGAGCTGGGAGAAGCCAGTGACTCTCAGGGTTAGATCGGATCAGACTGGTAGGCTAAGATGATACAACAAACATGATGGAGGCCTTGTTGGAGTTTAGCCCCCACCTTGACAAATTCCAAGAGAGTCAAATGTATTAGGACATGAGATGACAGAGGTAGTGGCTGGCGAGTCTCCAATAATCAATGCCTGAGAATCCAGGAAGCAGGTGGAGCTAAGTGGACTTGGGGAGGTGCATAATTTGGGTGTCACATAGTTTACCTCTTTAATTATTTGTATCAGCTATTAACTACCTATGATATCTGGCTCTGAAACTATAATGTGATGCCTTCAGTTTTGTGAGAAAAAAATACCTTCACCTCTCCCCCTGGGTAAGAGGGGCTGATGGTGTAAGTTCAATCTTTCTAGATTATGACTAAACTTTCCTAAAGGATTTAGAATTTTAGTAAATCAGTCTACATTCTGACTGCCATAACTAGTCCAGAGGACATAATGAATACTGTACTCATCATCTCCCTCCTCCACCACCCATTTATGATATCCTTAATCCTCAGATATTAGTCATCAGATTTGAGTTACTTTTCCAGTGGGATGATCAAGATTCCCATCCCTGATGGATTTGAGGCTTTAGTTGCCTTGCTTTTGTTTGGCTATCATGTTGCATTCGCCCCTTCACCTTATCAGTGGGCATAGAAGAACTAAGAGGCAGTTTACCCTTATCGTACAGTAGCAACCCTAGCTTTTCATGGTAATCAAAGTCAATTACCCTAGGCAACAGAGTATCTCCTTTTTTTGCCAGCTGAACTAGTGTCATGAGAAATAAAAATTGACCAGATGATAATGGCAGATTCAGTTAAGTGAAATCTTTACTGTATTCTTGGGCAGAAGTGTTCCTCCAGTCTCTCAGGAACCAGGACACAGTATCTGGAAGAACATAAGTTTATGGGGACAAGAATTATGAATTCTGCAAATAAGACATTGGAGTAATGGTGAAAAGGTATACTCTACTTTTCCCCCGTTTTTCCTGAACCTGTGAATTTTAGTGGTACCATACATCCAAAATGCCATACATTAGCCTTTGGTTCACTGCATATACTTCATCTTGTAGGATAGTGCCTTAACTCCATAAGATATTTTTCCTAAACTGATACCTTTACTGAGCTTTTAATAAGACATATCACCATTCTATCAAGCTGGCTGCTTCTAGGAAATGGAGTACCTTGTGAGACCAGTGAATCTCACAATCCTAAGTCCATTATACAAACACTTTAACCATGCTATGTAGGATACCATGTCAATGGATTAGGTATTCTGCAAACTATCAGAGTGTGGCACTGGCAAAGACACATAGAGCAGGAAATGTTCCAGTAATGATAAAGTTCTGCCCTCTCCAAGGAGGAAGGGGTCTAATTAACCAACTTGCCATCAGTAGTTGCCTGTTCTCACCAAGGAATGGGGCCGTAGAGAAGTCTTGGTGCAGTATTAACTTCTACTGCTGACAGGTTAAACATTCAGTAGTACCAGTAGTTAGATTAGTCTTGGTAAAGGGGATCCTTTATTTTTGGGCCCCAAAATAGCCTCCTTTTCTTCTACCATGGCCACTCTCCTGAAGAGTCTTAGGGGTCTTGTGGAGAGAGGCTAGTTAATATCTAGAACAACTCATCCTTGGTACCTGGTTTTTTAGAAGCTCTTCTGTGGGGGATGATTTTGTTGAGAATTAATGTGACATACCTCTTCCCTAGACCATCTTGTCCACAGTCTTTCAGTCTTTACATGTCTCTCATCAACCAACCAATTTATTTGTCATGGTCTCATAGTTGGTGTTATATCCATCACTCAGACTACCTTCTCCATATGAAGTGGATAACAGAGTAAAAGAGTACTGTTCACAGGTTTGTCCAATGTAAATATTTCACTTTGCCATTGTCCTTCAAGAGCATCACTAAGTGTGACTGCAACATGGCAATGGTCCATTTCCAACTAAGTCTGTGATATCATGTCCACCCATCTGAGAATAAATCTTGAAGCCTTTCTGCTTCCATTAGTGCTTTGTAAGGAATTTCCTGTGAGGCCATTAGTTTGGGCTGAAAGAGAGGATTCAGTATAATAGAAGCAGGTAGCATAGTATTCTGGGACATCAGTTCACGTAATTTACTCATGTCTCCCAGACCTACTCTAGTCTGGTCCTGAATGTGTCATTTCCATCATTCAATAGATTAGTGCTGTGCCTACCTGATTTTAGAATATGGTGAATCTGTTCATAATTGACAGTTAGTGTCCCATGGTTGATTGCCCAATCTCAATTATGACCCAGTGTACACAAAGTGTTGTTTTTCAAACGGAGAGTGGCTTTGCTACAGAAAGCTTAATCTTGTTCCAGAACACTAGAGGCTGGTACTATAATATAACTATCTTATTGGAGCCTGCCAAAAACTCCACACAGTATTCTTATCCACCATAGATACCACTAGGTTCTTATTATGGTCCCAGTGGTAGTGTCCATGTTGACGTACTCCAGTGAGCATATCATATTTGGCACAGCATTGGTAATTGAAGCTGCCATTATTTATGGTAGTCTACCATTATTTGTCATGATTCATCTGGATTTTTCAGGTGACAGACTGTTGACTTGAAAGGAGATAATAGGGGAGCCCACTATCCCTCTATCCTAAAAGTATTTGATGATGACTTTATCCTTCACAGTGCCTCCAGTCATTTGGTATTGCTTCTGATTTACTGCCTTGGTATGTGTGCTTGGAGTGGAACAATTTCAGGGCCTTTCACTTGAATCCTTCCTGTCACAAAAACCCTGCTCCAGAAACAATGTAAAATTTCTACAAGCTGCTAAGTATCCCAATTTGACATTTGGAGACGTGGGAAATAACCAGTGAGGGTCTGTGGAACCATTAGACACATTCTATCACCAATTCTAACTCAAGAATCATAATGCCATTTGAAGTTTTGTTTAATCTGTGTTAGCACAGATCCCATATACAACATCCCTCGAAAAGTCTGGATATTCCTCTTTTCCGAGTGCAGATTTACCCTGGCAATTGGCCACAACAGGTCTGATGGAGCCCAGAGAAAAGCTTAAACAGCTGGTGGAGTTAGGAGATGAGGGGATGAAAGTGGCAGTTGGGGCTCTCTGTTAAGCAAGTGACTGACGCCCCATGAGGCAGTTGAGGCCAAGTGACTCTGAGGAGGGGCATAAACTGGCTTCACTGCATCTGCTTTCCTCCTCGTTTGTTTTCTCAAAACTGAAAGGAATTTTTAGATTTTTAGCAAAAGATACAAATTTTATTCAAGTAATTGTTTTGCAAATGCAGTCAATGCATCATTTGGAGAACGATAACGAGGAAAAATTTAAAATGAGTAAACAATTAAAATCATTTTTCGGGGTCAGCCCGATGGTGCAGCGGTTAAGCTCACGGGTTCTGCTTCGGTGGCCTGGGGTTCACCGGTTGGGATCCTGGGTGCAGACATGGCACCGCTTGGCAGGCCATGCTGTGGTAGGCGTCCCACATATAAAGTAGAGGAAGATGGGCACGGATGTTAGCTCAGGGCCAGTCTTCCTCAGCAAAAAGAGGAGGATTGGCAGCAGTTAGCTCAGGGCTAATTTCCCCCCCCCCAAAAAGATCATTTTTCATCCAGATGCTTTGCTATCACATATATAGCTACTATTTTTCTTTTACTATATGGGCTCTGATAATCCCTATTTCACCACTAATAATAATAATAATAATACTAATATTTAATAAGTGATTACTATGTGTCAAGTGCAGAGTTCAATATTACATGTGTATATACACACATACACATGCACACACACCTTTAATCCTGAAATCACTTCCTGGGTGACTGTTATTATCCCCTTTTCCATAACCCATAAACAATGCACGTGCACACTTATCACTACTATATTGATAAAGGTCTTGCATTTTGTGTTCCAAGATTCTCTTTAAATCACTCCTGAGGTTTGGATATTGATGTAGGAAGAACAATATATGGTATTTCACCACTATAAATATATATTTTGAAATTCCCTGACAGAAATGAAACTGCTGGAAAAATTAAAAGTGTCTCTTCTTTAGGAGAAAATTCTGTTTTAATCACTCCACTTGATGGCATAAAAAATGTAGCTTCCTAAAATGGGTAACAAAGTACTGTTAACAGTGTCATTAATAACTGTTTAGCTATAGAAATTCTGAATTAAATTATGATTACAAGTGGCATAAGGACAGCTATGTTGTTGTTATGCTAAAGCAAAAGCGATAACTATGACTGACCCTTATTCCCTTAAAAAGCTGTAATAAACTCTTTGGCATCCTGTTATATTTGCTGAATACAAAGTTGAGCAGTGTATACGGGGCATCTGGGGCCAAGACATCCAGCAGGTTCACTATTGCCTCCTTGTGATATGGTTTTTAGTAGCATTGCTGTTTATTCCTAGCAATAGTATTTTCCTTGTACACTATCTCAATCATGGTCTTTTCATTTGTATAAAAATAGTCATGCTAATGTAAAGCCTGACAAAAATTCTATTACAGATAAGAGTTAAAAAATTCTTTTCTGGACTTCAATTTTGCATAGACTCAAGGTGTGAAAAATAGTTTTTAAATGACGTTGCAGATTTCCTATATTTGTCATCATTGTTATCTGAAATTATTTTCATCCTGAGCAGAGCAGGCAGCCTCTGACTTTCCCTTAAAAATAACTTGCCATACTGGTACTGCAACAAGCCACTCTGTTTTTTTCTTCAACCACAATAAATAGCTCCAATGTCTCTTTAGGAAATCACCAACTTCCTTCATCACTGAATAAAACAACTCCCTTGCCTGCTATGATCAAAATGAGCTTCTTTGGTAAGCCTTTATCTGTCAAATTGCATCATAGAAAGCATGGGTATTAGGGGATCAGATTAATGAGTAATGATAAAACATGGCCAATGGAAAGAGATTAAGTCAGAATAGTTACCAATAAAGTTGTCACTTTAAATATAAATTTTGGTCTTTTAAAATAACATACTTTTTTGTTGTTAAAGTTTTAAAAGTAAATTTCAAAGAAAACACAGATTTTACCATTAATAAAGAGTAGATTGGGAAGTAAAGAAGATAGAAACCAATATTCATTAATAATAGAGCTCAAATCCTTCATAATTGTGTTAGGATTATAAGATTATGGTAATTTTTTATGAGTGAACTAATATTTAATGAGGTTGTTTTGTAAATAACATAATTTAATCGTTAAACTATTTGGTTTCAAATGCTGATTCCTGACAAAACAGGTTCATTTTTCTCTGCTATATTCAATTATTGCCAACTCTCAATTAGGTAGCAGTTTACTATCTCTTTTATATATTACCCCTCCCCTGTTTCTTTCCTCCTCCCAAGTATTCTCAACATTGTATTGAGTTCACTATACAAGGGGCAGAAAAATGAAATAAGTAAATTGTAGCAATCATTCTCATAAATGACATTAAATATCTGTGAGTTTCAATTATCAACACAATTCGTTCTCCCAGATATCATCGCTGATTATGAGCTGACTGCAATCTCTAAATAAACAGCCACAAAAAAAGCCAAACCATCTATCATATCAAAAAATTCAAGTTCAGACAGAAATCCGTTTATCCATTCATTCAATAAATGTTTCTTGAAAAACTATCAGAAGACAAGCATTGTTCAAGAAGTTGGTGATTGAGTAATGAAGTACACTGAAAAAAACTCACTTTCTCTATCGAGCTTAGATTATATTTGGAGAAACAAATGATAAACAAATCATTAAAATATATGTTATTTCACCAGCGATAAGGGGTTCAAAAGGGAAAAATGCAGAAAACTAGCGTGGGAGCATGAGTGCAATTTTAATGGGTGGTGAGGGAAGGCCTCATTGAGAAAGACTTGAAAGAAGTTGGTTAGTAAATAATGTGGGTATTTGGTACAAGAGTATTCCAGGCTGATGGAATATTGCAAATACAAAGACCCTGAGTCACGAGTTTACTTTTCTTGTTAGAGACACAGCAAGCATCACCGTGTAAGTGGAGCCCAGTGAGAAAGGGCCAAAGTAGAAAGATGGGATCAGGGGGGTCGCAGAAAGCAGACCATTTAAAGGCTGATAGGTCATTGCCAGGACTTTAGCTTTTACTCAGAGTCTGTTTTGTTTTTCCAACTTTGTATTTTTATTTACTTGAAATTATTTCCCCCTGGAACAGTTTGAAGCTGCTAATTTAATTACATATACTTCTGATCACTTTACACACACTAGCTACCAATTGTCCACACTGTTGTCAGAACAAGGTGTGGGCAAAACGCCCCCATGTTAACATGAATTTTACCACATAGTTTTTTTCCTACTTATAACAAGATTATCTAATTTTTTTCTTTTTTCTATTAATGTGGTAAATAGACTGATTTTCAAAATATTAAACTAATCTTCATTCTTAGAATAAACCCAGCTTTGTTTTGTTTTTCTTCTTCTCCCCAAGGCCCCCCAGTACATAGCTGTATATTCTAGTTGGAGGTCCTTCTAGTTCTGCTATGTGGGATGCCACCTCAGTGTGGTCTGATGAGAAGGGCTGGGTCCACGCCCAGGATCCAAACTGGCGAAACCACAGACTATGGAAGTGGAGCACACGAACTTAACCACTAGGCAGTGGCACGGGCTCCTTAACTTTGTTTTGTTGTATAATCTTTATAGATCATGTCTTTTGTACTACTTTAATAATTGAACTGACTAGATTTTTTTTATTGTAATGTTTTGTCTGGTTTGTTATCCAGTTTACGCTGGTCACATAAAATGAACTGGGGAGTGTTTCCATGTTTTGCTGTTCTCTGTATGATTTTTCTGTAAGAATGATGTAATTTCTTGCTTAAGTATTTGATGTAATTCTCAATGATTCCATTTAAAACTGGTCTTTTTGGTTTGGTGTGGAAAGATTTTTAATTATGGTTTCAATTTCTTTGACAGATATAAAATTATTCTGATCTATGTCAGATAAACAATATTTGGGATATACTTTAACTAAAAGAAGTACCTGTTTATCTAAAATTCACATTTAATCACATTCCGTATTTTTTTGGCAACCCTATAACATCCTCATTATGTTTTGAATGTCTGACCTTGTAATGATAGCCCCCCTTCATCCCTATTAGTAGTATTTGTGCCTTTATTTTCCCTTTTTTCTTGATTAGACTAACTACAGGCTTAACAATTTAATTAGTCTTTTTTTAATTAAAATGTTTGACATATAGCATCATGTAAATTTAAAGTGTACATGATAATTTGATACATTTATATATTGCATTATGATTGCCATTACAACTATAATTAGCACCTTTACCACTTTACATAATTATCTTTTCTTTTTAGTACTTGAAATAATGAAGTTCTGCTCTCTTAGGAAGTTTGGTGATTATGATAGAATATTCTTGTCTATATTCAATGTACTGTATGTTAAATCTCTAGTGCTTATTTACTACTTGTTGGAAGTTATACCCTTAAACAACATCTGTCCTGTCCCCCTATCCCCGTCCTCTGGTTGATGCGGGGTCGGTGAGCTGAGGAGTTGAAAGAAAGATTTCTTAGACTCTCAAGATCTGGCCGTAGTGCTCTTTTATTTAGAGAATAGTGTGGAATAGCATGGGGACAGGACCCATGGGCAGTCAGAGCTTCTGCTGCCTGGGGCAAGACCCATGGGCAGTGAAGAGCTGTAGGCATGGGGACAGGACCCATGGGCAGTGAAGAGCTGCTGCTGCTGCTGCATGGGGACAGGACCCATGGGCAGTCAGAGCTCCTGCTGCTGCCCTGAGTTGAGGGTTAGGGCTAATTTTATAAGGCATGGGTACGTGACTTATTTTTACTGGAAAAAGAAAAGATGGTGTAAAAAGTCATTAAATGATTTCAGTGCAGATGGGGTCTGGTTATTGTGCGGTCATATAACTTTAGATACGAATCTGGCCATATAGATCGGCATGTAGGTGAGGATGCCCTGGGCTTCTCTCCCTGGGGCAGCCCTAATTCATACCATAAAAAAATCCACCGGGTCATATAGTTTAGCATGTAGGCCAGGTCACCTTGGGCTTCTCTAGCTGGGGCAGCCTTAATCCACATCATGGTGACCACCATTTTATTCCCTGTTTTTAACAAGTTTGGCCTCTTTTAAATTCTATATATAAGTGGTATCATACAATATTTGTCTTTCTCTAACTCATCTCACTTAGCATAGTGTGCTCAAGGTCCATCCATATTGTCACAAATAGCAGCATGTCCTTCTTTCTCATGACTAGGCAATATTTATACAATATATCATTATATGTCTATAAATATATATATGGCATATATATGTATATATGCCACATCTTCTTTATCCATTCATTTGTTGATGGGCATTTAGGTTATTTCCATATATTGGCTATTGTGAATAATGCTGCAATAAACATGGGAGTGCATATATCTCTTCGAAATCCTATTTTTATTTCCTTTGAGTATATACTCATAAGTGGAAATGATGGATCATATGATAAATCTATTTTTAGTTTTTTGAGGAGCCTCCATATTGTTTTCCATAGTGGTTGAACCAATTTACATTGCCATCAATTCATATTAGACAAGGGATCCAAGAGCATTCAATGGAGAAAACACAGTCTCTTCAACAAATGGTGGGAAAACTGATTAAAAACATACAAAGCAATGAAATTGAGCTCTATTTTACACCACTCACAAAAATTAACTCTAAATGGATCAAAGATTTAAACATAAGACCTGATACTGATGTGGATTAAGGCTGCCCCAGCTAGAGAAGCCCAAGGTGACCTGGCCTACATGCCAAAATATATGACCAGGTGGATTTTTTTATGGTATGAATTAGGGCTGCCCCAGGGAGAGAAGCCCAGGGCATCCTCACCTACATGCTGATCTATATGACCAGATTCGTATCTAAAGTTATATGACCGCACAATAACCAGACTCCATCTGCACTGAAATCATTTAATGACTTTTTACATCATCTTTTCTTTTTCCAGTAAAAATAAGTCACGTACCCATGCCTTATAAAATTAGCCCTAACCCTCAACTCAAGGCAGCAGCAGGAGCTCTGACTGCCCATGGGTCCTGTCCCCATGCAGCAGCAGCAGCAGCTCTTCACTGCCCATGGGTCCTGTCCCCAGGCAGCAGCAGGAGCTCTGACTGCCCATGGGTCCTGTCCCCATGCAGCAGCAAGGAGCTCTGACTGCCCATGGGTCCTGTCCCCATGCCTACAGCTCTTCACTGCCCATGGGTCCTGTCCCCATGCAGCAGCAGCAGGAACTCTGACTGCCCATGGGTCCTGTCCCCATGCGGCAGCAGCAGAAGTTCTGACTGCCCATGGGTCCTGTCCCCATGCAGCAGCAGCAGCAGCTCTTCACTGCCCATGGGTCCTGTCCCCATGCCTACAGCTCTTCACTGCCCATGGGTCCTGTCCCCATGCAGCAGCAAGGAGCTCTGACTGCCCATGGGTCCTGTCCCCATGCAGCAGCAGCAGGAGCTCTGACTGCCCATGGGTCCTGTCCCCATGCAGCAGCAGCAAGGAGCTCTGACTGCCCATGGGTCCTGTCCCCATGCAGCAGCAGCAGGAGCTCTGACTGCCCATGGGTCCTGTCCCCATGAAGCAGCAGCAGAAGCTCTGACTGCCCATGGGTCCTGTCCCCATGCTATTCCACACTATTCTCTAAATAAAAAGAGCACTACTGCCAGATCTTGAGAGTCCAAGAAATCTTTCTTTCCACTCCTCGGCTCACCGACCCTGCATCAATACTATTGATGAGGATTTTAGGCTAGTTAATTTTAAAACTACAGAGGAGAAGCAGACTCCAAGGACTGGAATTTGCTTGCTCTTTGATGAGAGATATTTGCATTTGTGAAGGAAGGTAGGATGGCTTTATCTCTGGAAACTCTTAATGAGGAAGGCAAGAACTTAAGTTGTTTACTGTCTGGCAACCTCATGTAACTGACCCCCCCCCCAAAATTGTCCTTTGTCTTTAGCTGAAGATAATATTTAAGTGGTGACTTCTGCCATTTACTCAATCCAGTTTGATTCTTATCTAAAAGTTGTGGGACCGCCCAATGCCCAGACCCTACGGGCACTGGTACCATTTTAACTTTTTTTTGTCTTGTAAAGAGATAACTCACATACCTATGCCTTAAGTTTATCCTTACTCTCCACACATGTTTGCAGCAGTAGCGGGGGCTGCAGCAGCGGCTCCTCCTGCTCATGGATCATGTCCCCACGCAGCAGCCTGACTGCCCATGGGTCCTGTCCCCATGCTGTTCCACACTGTTCTCTAAATAAAAGAGCAGTACCGCCAGATCTTGAGAGTCCAAGAAATCTTTCTTTTGACTCCTCGGCTCACCGACCCCGCATCACTATAAAACTCCTAGAAGAAAACACAGGAAAGAAACTCCTTGACATTGGTCTTGGTAATGATTTTTTCTGATGTGACACCAAAAGCACAAAATACAAAAGCAATAATCAACAAAAGGGACTACAACAAATTGAAAAACTTTTGCACAGGAAAAGAAACAATTAACAAAATGAAAAGACAACCTACAGAATGTGAGAACATTTTTTCAAACCATATATTGGATAAGTGGTTAATATTCAAAACACATAAAGAATTCATGAAATTCAAAATAAAAAAAGAAACAATCTGATTAAAACATGGACAGAAGAGCTAAATAGACATTTTTGCAAAGAAGACATCCAAATGGCCAACAGGTACATGAAAAGATGCTCAACATCACTAATCATCAGGGAAATGCAAATCAAACTAACAATGAGACATCACTTCACACCTGTAAGAATGACTATCATCAACAAGACAAGAGATAACAAATGCTAGCAAGGATGTGGATAAAAGGGAACCCTTACTCTGAGTTTTGAACAGAAAAATAACATGATTTTCCTTCCATTTTGAAAGAATCATTCTGACTGGCATATTGACAGAAGACCCTGAAGGAACTAAGACAGAACAGTACAAACATTTAGTAGGTTAATATAGTAATTCAGGTGAGATATATTGGTAGCTTGGGCCAGGGCAGGTGGAAAGTGATGAGACATAGTCAAATTCTAAATATATTTTAAAGTTTAGGCCAGCAGGATTTAGCTGGTTAAGTGGAGAAGGGATATCAGAGAGACATGAGTCAATGATAAATCCATTTTTTGGAGTGTAAATTACTGAGATGGTTAAGATTGATAAACAAGAAGATTTTGGAAAGGAGACATCAAGCACTTATTCGGGATATGTTAATATTGAGATGCTTAGAGATCCAAGAGGAAATGCTAAGAAAAGAATGGGCTATGTGAGTCTGGAATTCAGGGTAGACATCTGCACTGGAGATAAAAATTTAGATGTTATTGGCATATCGATGGCATTTAAACCCACAAAATGAGTTCATCTAGATAATGAGGGTAGGTAGATATGAAAAGGCAATTAAGTCCTGGGCATTCTCATGTTTATAGTTAGAGAGATGAGAAGAAAACATTGAAAGGGCATGTGCATAAGAAGCTAGTAATCAGGAGGAAAACTAGGAGAGAGTGGTGTTACTCTGTAATAGAAATGAAAAGAATATTTTAAGTTGGAGGAAGTTATCATCTGTGTCACATATTTGATATACTAAGGAAGATGAGAACTGAAACTTGACCGTTCCATTTAGGAACATGAATGGCATTGGTGATCTTGACAAGTTTTAGTGGAATGATGAGAATGAAATATTGAATAAAGTGCGTTCAAGAAAGCATTGGAGGAAAAGAAGAGGAGGCAGTCTGTATACACATATCTGTTAAGGAATTTTGCTTTAAGGGAGCAAAGCCTGGTAGGTAGTAGAGTGTGGCATTAAGTGACATCATTTTTTATGATTGGAAATATGGCATGAATGAGTGTTGATATGAGTGGTCTGATAAAAAATGAAAATATAGATGATGCAGGAGGGAGAGGGGGAAATTGTGGGAGTGATAGCCTTCAACAAGCAAGTGTGGTTGCAAGTAAATGAACAAGATGTAGTGGCATTTGCTAGAGACGTATACAGTTCATCCACAGTAAAAGTAGAAAGGCAGAACGGATGAGTTCAGATGCAGTTAATTGATAAATGTGTTAGGAGGTGGTGAAAGCTTTCCTCTGATTGTTTCTGCTTTCAAAGTGTGTTATGAACAAGGGACATTAGCTGAGTGTGATGAGGGAGAAGAATTGTTGGAGGCTTATGAGGAGAGAATGTGTGAAATAGTTATAGTTATCTAGAAATGTAGGAAAGTGAATAAACTAGAGAAACAGTGTGATTGCTAAGAAGTGTTAAGAACCCAGTTAAATTCATGATTATGAATTTAAAATATACCTATGAGTATTTTTGTTTGTTTACTTTCCTCCAGTTGAGTTTGAATTCATGATTTTTGACAAATAGATTCAGCCAGGGTTATAGTTTTGTAAAGTAAGACAAAATGAGAGAGGAGGAAAAGGAGCTGAGTATTCTCAAAAAAGTGATTATAGAAATTGACCATGGAATTTACCCTAGGAAGAAGGGAAGCAAGGATATAGGATGATAAGAGAGTGAAAAATTGGTTATTTCAACAGATTATAAATCCTGATACAGTTGTGTGATTATTGGAACTTATATATTAGGATGAGTGAGCTAGAAAAACAG
Organism: Equus asinus; assembly: GCF_041296235.1. Taxonomy (NCBI): domain Eukaryota; kingdom Metazoa; phylum Chordata; class Mammalia; order Perissodactyla; family Equidae; genus Equus; species Equus asinus. Next base: position 74,665,460 of record NC_091820.1, read on the forward strand.
GATTCAGTAATTAGAGACTAGGATGTATAAAGTCAAGGCTTTGGAGGTTTTATAGTTATTGATAATGAAAAGTTTTTGGATTTGACAATGAGAGTAAGAGACTGAGGTAGAGTGAAGTGCAAATTTATTGGAAAAGAGGAGGTCAAGGAATTGAAAGGACAGAGTGTTGAAAGGATCAGCTACACAATATTAAAATTACTAAGGATCAGGAATAGTGCTAGAAAGATGAAAAATAAAATATTTCAAGGGATGAGGGAAAATGGATGTTATGGATTGAGTTCTGCCATACAAAATGATATGTTGAAGTCCTAACACTCAGTATTGCAAAATGTGACCTTATTTGAAAATAAGGTTGTTACAGATTAATTAGTTAAGTAAAGGTGAGATCACACTGGAGTAAGGTGAGCCCTTAATGTGATATGACTGAGGTTCTTATAAGAAGAGGAGAGAGACCAACATGGGGAGAAGATGACCATTTGAAGACAAAGGTAGAGATTAGAGTGATGCTTCTACAAACCAAGCAATGCCAAGGATTGCTGGAAAACACCATAAGCTAGAAGAGATGAGGGAAGGAACTCCCCTATAGGTTTCAGAGGGAGCAAGGCCCTGCTGACACCTTTTTGGGGACTTCTGGCCTCCAGAACTTTGACATAATAAATTTATGTTATTTTAAGCCATTCAGTTTACAGTACATTGTTATGGCAGCCCTAGGAAATGAACACAGTGGGTATCTGCAATGAGGAGGGGATAAGTGTTTGTGTAGGCTGGTGGCCTGGAACTAGCAGAGAGGTTATAAAGGGAAGAAAGATTGCATAGAAATTGGCAATAAGGACAAAGGAGGACAACATCACCAATTTCAGGTCAAATTGCACCAGTAATATGGGAAAACAAAACAAAGGCAACAAATAAACAAATTTCACCACTTGAAACACTCACAAGTGAAACAGTGAAATCAACAAAGAGGCTTCAGAGTGATAAAAACGAATGAAAAACTGATAGCAGAGATTGAAGACAGAAATTTTTCTGATTATTAATCCTACAGTCCACAGAACACAATGAGTTGGTTTGGAGATTGAGAGGACGGGGACAGGTTAAGGGAAGCCAGAGAAATGTGGAGATAAGGGTTTGAGTGCAGAGAAGAGATCTGAAAGTCTTGAACTTCTTGGAGTGATTGATATAAATAGATAGGAAGAAGAAGGTGGGAATACTCCTGAGGGTTTCTAAGGCCAACCATAGTGGTAAGGGTGTGAGTCTTACAGGTCAGGTATGAGTGAGGGTTTTTTTCAGTCAGACATATTTGCTATGGGGCTTTCTCTACATTCTTGTGTATGGAAACCATCAAGGATTGGTGTCACTAGGAAAGATGAGGAGCTCTGTGGACTCCCTTTGCCAGTGTGTAGATGGTAATTTTCAGATCAACAAACGGATAGGAAGCATGCCACTGAGAGCATGCTAGCCTCTGTGGGCAGTCATGGTCACCTGTTAAAGGATGATATTGAAGCTGCTGTAGTGCTGATATTTCTAGAACTAGTAGAGTGTGTTAAGGGAATGTTTATGAAGGAGCTCAGACAGGATGGTCAAAGAAAGTATTTCAGAAGCAGTGATGTTTAAACGGAAACCAGGAAAACATTATTAGTTGTCTGGACTAGGGTTATAACAGTGGCAATTGATAGAAGCAAAGAAATTCAAAATATCTGTGGTATATAAAACAGAAGTTAGCTCTCTTTGGAGGGGGTGTAAAAGAGGAAATAGCCAAGTAAAATCCCGATGTTTCTGGCTTGAGCAACTGATTGATGCCATTAATTGAAAAGAAGAGAGTGAGAGAGGAACAAGTCACTTTGGGCAGGCCTATTTGTTTCAGTACAAATTCATTTTATTCCATCTCAGATTGGCTCTCAACACTTTCAGTAAGTGTTTAACTTACCTTTAAAAATTATATTCCTCAAAGGACCTATTCCTAGTATTTTCTGCACCTCTTCACCACCATCTCCCTCCATACTCTGTGAATGAATTGCCTTGCTTCCTATGTTATTGAGAAGAATTTTTTGAGAGGGCAAAAAGGGTTTCTTTACAATGCCCTCTTTTAATTTCAATGAAAACATTTTTCCATCCTTATTCTATTCTGCAATTTTCAGAAGTGTGCCTCCTCTTCTTTTCTTAAGAAAACCTCTCCACTTCTGTTTTGATCTCATTCCGTATTTGTCAGCTCCAACTGGGTGTCTTACAGGCATTGCAAATGTACATGCCCTGTGCTTTTCCTTACTCTGTGCTACTGCTTACACTGTTACCCTGCTTGCATTACTTTTCACTGCTTCACATTCTTGGATCGCCCCGTTCTTCGATCCTTTGTCTTATTGTTCTGCTGGAAGTTATTTCTTTTCCATCTGAACTAAGATTTTTTCTGACCTTTATTCCGCTAATGGTATTTGTAATGTTGTACCTTGTCTGTGGTTATTTATGTACACATTTTTTGGTCTCATCTACTCTGATAGCTAGTTAAGGAAGAAAACCTCTCTTTTTCATTTCTATTCCAGCATAACACCTGGAACAGTGGCTTGCATATAATAGTTTAGTTAATGAATTATTGATTGATTGAATAACCAAGAACTAGCCAAGGTAACTACAGTGGAAGCTCTGATTTATGAGAAACTTTTATGAAACTATTAAGGCTCACATAAAAAATTTGTCTCCAAACTTCCATTTGGACCATTTCACTGTGTAAGCTAAAGGATGCTTTTAAAAACTGGCCTGAGCCCTTAATGGTATTAAATATTTAGTGATCCATGTGTGTGGAAAATTTGTGGAGAAAAGAAAACATGGATTCTTTCCATCTTCCAAAGAGTATAGAATATGGTTTACGCAGCCCACAGCATGCCTAAATTATACCCAAAAAAGTTAAAACATTAGTTCAGTAAAATAATCAGGCAATTCAGTGAACAAAATCAACTTTTTCTCTCCATTTTAAAACATCATTCATACTAAACAAGAGGTTGTCTGAAAATTTCCCACCTTTGTTTTATACCTATATACTTATCGTATGGGCGCAGACCAAAATTGAGAAAAAGACAGTAGAAAATTGTATCCATATATTTACAGGCTTAGTCTTTGATCCTATTCTATTTTCCCCTGAAGTTCTCACCCTCAAAGATCTTTCATATTCTTATGAATTCCTCTATCTATCTTATGCTATAAATTATATCATTTGTCTCCCTTATCACTGTGTTCCTTTATAACTATTCAATCATGGGCAGTCGAGATAAACTATAAAAGTGCCACCATATTTTAATCTTCCTTCTTTTCTAAAACAGTTAGCTTAGTCCGGGTCCTCAAAACCTTCTGGTCGAAGCATTCCAGTAGACTCCTAGCTGGCCACATTACTCTTATCTTTCCCTGTTCCAGTTGCCATGTTAATCTTCTTGAAGCACCATTTCATCACACCATTCCTCAAATCTTTAAAAAGAGAATCACATTTATTTTTTTAATGAAGCTAGTTCAAATTTTTCACTTTGGTATTCAAAATTTTTTGATCAGCTAGCGCAAAAAGCCTAAGTAACAATTATTATGCACTAAAAGCAGAAAAGTCTGTGATGCAAAGTCCAACTTTTTCCCACTCAGGAACTTATACGGTCCACGATAGGGCAGGAGACATTCTATTAGTAACCGATTTAAAAGGTGAGATAAATTGGCTGTATTGGAGAGTTGAAATAGGAGCAACTATTAACAATGAGCTCATTTACAAATCATCTGCACATATCTTCTGTATACATAGCACTATGCTAGGCACAGTAGCTAATACAAAGAGGTTCACTGTGTAGCCAGGAATCATCTTAGGGAATAGACAGGGTTATGAAAAAAGAATGAAGTTTCAATAAGCCCTAAGAGGGAAAAAAGACATCATGGGGAGGGAGAAAAGAAGCAAGTAGGTTACGGGAGGCTTAGCATACACAAAGTTTTAGAGATGGGAAATGAGCAAATTTCTTTTGACCATCACTAAATAGAACATCCTGGTCAGAATAAAGGACTTACATTTAGATAAAATTGGAATGACAAAATGGGGTCTGACACTTAATGGCTTTAATGGCGGACAAAGTGAATTTGAACTAGATTATTTGGACATTTGAAATATACTAAAGGAATTTGAGAAGGGAAGAAACGTGATAATAAATATGATTTAAGAAAATTGATCTAGCAGAGGCATGCAAGACAGATTATTGTGGGGAAATAGTCAAAAAGATGAGCATGAAGATTATTAGAATAACTAAGCATGAGTAATAAAGGTCAGAACTAGAGGGTAGTAATGGGAATAAGAGGAAATATTAATACATAATTTTTAGTAAAGGCTTACTATGTGATTTTCTATGTGCTTCATATATATCCTATAGTATCTACCACACAAATGAGGCAAATACTATTATCATGCCCATGTTTACAAATAAGGAAAGTAGAGATTACTATAGACTATGTGCTCACTCAGGCTACATTGCTATTAACTAACCAATGCTATGATTAGAACTTGGAATTCCACACTAAGTTCTAATGTGACAATTGTAACAGATAGATGAGAAAACAATTAACGTTTTGGTGATTAGATGATGGGCAAGAAGCATGAAGAAAAATCATAGATGACTCTGAGGTTTCAAGTATGGTTTACTGAGTGACGATGGTAACATTTATGAATCTAGTAAGTTAGAAAGGACAGATTTCTTAAGCACTTTATGGAATGACTTTTTCCTTTCTTTATTTTCATTATTCTCCCAAAGGGAGATTCTTCTTACTTCTTTGTTTGACATCATCGTGGTTGTTGTTGTTGTTTAAAGCTCAAATACAATATAAACTTTTTGTTTCTTTTCCAGTCAATCATGAGACACACCTCCATAAAGTCTAACATTTTGTTCTATTAACCCTAACTGGAAGCCACCTTTCTTGTGTTTAAATGCCAGCTATGCTAATGCATGCTTTCAGAATGTTTTTTTAAAATTATTTTTGGATGTACATCATATTTCGAATTCTGTATACATTCCCTCATGTTCACCACCCGAAAACTAATTATAGTGCATCCCCTCACATGTGAGCCTAATCACCCCTTTTGCCCTCCCCACTCCCCCCTTCTCCTATGGTAACCACCAATACAATCTCCACTACTATGTGTTTTTTTGTCCTTGTTTTTATCTTCTACTTATGATTGAGATCATATGGTATCTGACTTTCTCCCTCTGACTTATTTCACTCAGCATAATACCCTCAAGTTCCATCCATGTTGTCACAAATGGCCGGATTTTGTCATTTCTTGTGGCTGAGTAGTAGTCCATTGTGTATAAGTACCATATCTTCTTTATCCATTCGTCCCTTGATGGGCACCTAGGTTGCTTCTATGTCTTGGCTGTTGTGTATAATGCTGCAATGAACATAGGGGTACAAGTATCTTTATGCCTTTGTGTTTTCAAGCTCTTTGGATAAATACCCAGCAGTGGAATAGCTGGATCATATGGTAGATCTATCCTTAATTTTCTGAGGATACTCCAAACTGCTTTCCATAGTGGCTGCACCAGTTTGCACTCCGACCAGCAGTGAACAGGCATTTCCTTCTCTCCACACCCTCTCCAACATTTGTTGTTTCCTGTCTTGTTAATTATAGCCATTCTGACCAGAGTGAGGTGATACCGCATTGTAGTTTTGATTTTCATTTCCCTGATAGCTTGAATGTAAGAGCCGAAACCATGAGACTTCTAGAAGAAAACATAGGCAGTACACTCTTTGACATCACTCTGAGCAGCATATTTTCAAGTCCCATGTCTGCCCGGGCAAGGGAAACAAAAGAAAAAATGAACAAATGGGCCTACATCAAACTAAAAAGCTTCTGCACAGCAAAGGAAACCATCAACAAAACAAAAAGACAACCTAACAATTGGGAGAAGATATTTGCAATCCATATGTCAGATAAGGGGTTAATATCCAAAATATACAAAGAACTAATACAGCTCAACAACAAAAAAACCAACAATCCAATTAGAAAATGGGAAAAAGATCTGAACAGAAATTTCTCCAAAGAAGATATACGGATGGCCAACAGGCATATGAAAAGATGCTCAACATCACTAGCTATCAGGGAAATGCAAATCAGAATGTTATTTCACACATGCCCATGCTTTCTGCTAAGTGATTGTTTCTTCTTCTAAATTGTCCACATTTCCAAATAGGAGGACAATTATCATACTTACATCACAGAGTTGTACATATGTCTGAATTAGTCTTCTGAATGCTTTGGAATTTTAAGATAACAGATATTTAAACATAACTATAGTTAGTCCATCACTATTTTTTACCAATCACAACTCAAAGGGAAAGTATCAGACATCGCATCAAGAATAATTTAGCCTAGATTAAAGTATAAATTGTACAACAATGAAACCTGCTAATTACTTAAACTTTTATCAGGAAATTATAAAACATATCCATGCACAAAACCTTTAATATAGAATTGGTGTAATATTGGACTTAGTTACTGAAAGTGAAACCTTTTCTAGCAAGACTCAGTGGGTCTTAGGCATGCTCACTGATCCTGAAAATAAAATTTAGAAATAGAAGTGCACCTGTGTAAAAGAAAAGCTTTGCCACAGTATGACTAACAAATAACAAATTAACAAATTATTTCAAGTTTTGATCATTTTTGTGACTTTCTTGCTTTGCTTGTGCCCCATGTATAGACAACTTATCTAGCTGTCATCATCTAACATTTCTTATAATAAAAAGGCAATCATTTACATGCTAAAAAGTAACCATCATTATTTGAGATAATGTGACAACATCAACTATCTGGAGACCAGTATAATAATATTCTTTCTTTCTTTCTTTCTCTTTCTTTTTCTTTCTTTTTTTCTTTCTTTTGTCTCTCTCTCTCTCTATTACTTTCTTCCCTCCTTCCCATCTTCCTTCCTCTCTTCTTGCTTTATTTCCTTCTTTGTTTCTTTTTCTTTTAATTTTGCTAAGTTCAGTTCTCATGTTGAAAAGTCAAATACTCTCTAACCTACAGGAAGAAAAATAAACGCTGCCAAGAAACTTCAGCTTTAGGCATTCACTCCACGAGTTGAAAACATATTCCAAAAAGATTGAATCAGATCCAATCATTCAGGAATTTTAAACGTTTTGATGGAGTCAACAATGCCAAAAGCTTGTGCAAAGTTGCTGTGCTGTGCTGTGTTATATCCAGGTGCAAGATTCAAAGTCCCACAGAAATCTTGCCCAGGATCTGTAGCACTAGAAGGATCTTACAGAGCTGCGCATCATTATACCCAAGAGAGGAGTGAAAGAACAAATACCTGCTACACACAAAATAAATGCAAGGGAAGCAAGCAAAACAGTCTCATAGATAGATGCAGGGGTAGATCCTGGCATTGTAGAGTTTGACTCTTATACAATTTGAGGGAGTTCACTTTAAGTCAAAGAATGAAAACTAAATATGAAAGTGAATGTTTCTTTAGAATTAGCAAAAGAAACAGCATGAAATTACAAATTTATAAAAGCTGACAAGTATCACAAATATCACAACATCCTGCAAAAGAACATAATATTTTTAATTAACTGTCCAACATATCTCTTTTATATCATTTTTCCTACATTTTTGCTACATACTCTTTGATCACCTCTTCATAAGACAAAGATTTTGTGACATCATTTTCTGTAGAAAGAAGAGAAGAATAATTTAGTCTTTCCCCTCGTATAATTTTTTAAAGTTTCTTTTAGCTTTGTGAGTCATAGTTGGTAACATCCAACTATGGGATTGTAGTCAAATTTCTAAAAATGCCTACCAGATCTCTTTCTTAAATAAGTGGCAAGATTTGGAATAAGTTTCCAGAGCTAAGCTCCTGGCTACACACATTCCAAACCTTGTTTCTCCTCCACTAGGTACTTCCAGTATCAAGTACCTTGTGAGAGAATCATGTCACAATATGGCCTCTGACATGGCAACTTCATGTCACAATGCAGAGCGAGTTGACATAGTAGAAAGTAGTCATATTCTTGGAAGCCAATCCTATTCCACATTGACTAGCAATAAATGACCATGATCCATATAAACATATCTAAGTGTACCCAAAATCATATTTCTCTAGATCCAAAAATGTCTGTGGCCTTTCTAACATCACCTGATATGAGATAAAGTGTAACAGAGAGGAAGATGGAGTGGAAAGAGACAGCAGTCTTAATTAATTATGGTTAAAATATCTTACCACTAAAATTTTGACAAAAACACACGATCCATGGGAATACATCCGTAGGCCTCTTCCAGTGCCTTAAAAGTGTCCAATGAAGTGAGTGGCTCTGATGTTAAGCTTCATTAGCTTTACAGTAAATTTACCTCTGATGGAATGACAGACTCATATCATCCTCGCAGAATTCATTCTTTCATGCATAAGAAACAGTTTTGTGTGTGTGTGGTAGTGGGAAGGGATAAGGTGCATGGCAAGAGAGCTGAGTGAGGCAAATCCAGGGAGAGCTGGAAAACTCAAGCCAAGAATCCACAGTGGTCATCCATTAAGCCATCTGGAGTTTAGATTCTTTCCACAGTCACATTTCCCATTCCAAGTCATTTATCATCTCTATGCTTTTTCTAACTGCTGGGAAAAAGAAGGGGTAAGGAGTCAAGAGAGTTCAATTCAAGATGCCTAGAAAGTAGTCACAGAAGCAGGAAAAGCATTCTGTACCTGCCACCCACCAGGACTGTGCAGCTACAAGAGTCAGCCCTGGTGTAATCACTATGATATGGGTAATGTCTTTTCCTGAAAGCAAATTTAAGAGGAGAGTTTTCAGATCCAATAAATCTAACACTCATGGCCAGAGTCATAGATTCTCAGTAATCAGAAAACAGAACAAATATCTACTCCAAACCCTGAAGCCACAAGAATGATCTCTTTAAAGTTTTAAAAAGTGAAAGAGAATGCTGCCAAGAATTTGAATAAAATCATCTGCTTTACATCCATTTATTTTTTTTTACTGAATATTCAGAGCTTCACAAACATATCTGATGTTTTGCTGCTAAAGACTGATCAGAAGCACCGCTGTCTCAGATTCTAAGTTTTATATATATTATATGCATCCAGGAAGGCTCAAAACAGTAATAACACTAGAAACATTTTCTCTAGTTATAAATTCAAAAGACAAAACAGAATTGAAAAATATATTTTTGAAATATATCAGAAAAAGTATGCTCTGAAAAAACTCAAATTGTCTAACACATTGTCTTTGCATCCATAAAAATAGGAACCTAAAGTTTTAAGTTTTGAAAGTGACTGGACCATTGAATTACCATATTTACCTAGCCAATTAATTCCTCAAACTTAAGTTTCCTCCATCTGCAAATCTTTATTCACTGTCTCATGAGTATAATTAATATATTTTCCTCCTATATCAGGCATGCACCAAACTCTTTTTAAAAATAATAACCTTTTTCCCATGAAGATTGGTAACAACCACGTATATGAGAAAAAAGAAACCCATAACTTCTAATTAAGAAAATATCTTTTGTGTCAGATGATATTCTGTTTTAGAATCTGGTTTCACTACTATTGTTAAAGATTTATCTCTACCCAAATTTGTTCAGATATAAAAATACCTCATTTTTTTCAGAGAGCATTATATAAAAATCTACCAATAATCCCATTTTGATGAATGTCTACCACTCTAATGCTTTAGAAGTCAAATTTTCTCTACTTGCATATTTTAATTTGGAACTAGGGGAATTAGTTTAGGATTAGCCTGATCGTTTACATAGAGATTGAGTTGTATAATAAATAAGTCCGCTTTAAATTATTCTACCTACAATAGAATTACTTTTTCAAACCAATATTTTTATTCCTTCATTTTCCTTGAATCACTTGCAGAATGGTCTAGAAATAGGATTCTTGCATCTCTCTCTTTGCTCTTTTAGGGAATCTGGCTGGAGGTTGTATGCTGATAAAGTAATACCCTAAACTATCATCTTACTATCTGCGATATTGACTCAATGTGAGAGCAATGCTGATAATGACAGCGATCAGGTGAAGATTGAAATAAGGTACTCATAGTACATGATGCATCTTAAGAGTTATTTCAAAAGATGAGATGTAAAAATTATAAGGAAGACAAACTGGGTGATGTTTTGTTATGATATCAGTTGTGCTCACAATGGCTCAGTCTGTCATCTCCTTGGATAAAGGAATACAAAATTCAATGTGAAAACCATGGCAAATCCCAGGGATGTCCTTCCCCCTTAATAGTATTAAAGAGAGAAGCATTTGTAGGACCTAGATCTCAGATTTTCATCTACAAGCATCTTATGACATGACGACAGGAAGGCGTCAAAAATGAAGTACTGAAGAAGAAAAGAAAACATTTAGGCATTGGGAGACATTGAAACATTGAGGAATATGCCCTAAAGAATATTATAATTATCAAAAAGTATAAATTATTTATTAGACTTATGTTAAGTTCTCAATACATTTGAATAGCCAATAATACATAGCACAAAATATTTTGTCAATAAATGTTAACTGAATGAATGAAGCTTACCCGTATAATAACTATGCTTATGGACTTTTCTTGGCCTCTAAAATGAAGTTGCTCATCTTTCCCAGGACCCAAACCAGGGTATTCCTTCTCTTAATTAGTTTCTGAGTCCATTGAAGAAAGCGTAGATTTAAATTTTGATCCAAGTCTAAATTCCAGAGTGCTATTCTATACATATATTAGCTACAAATAGCAAACATGTTTCAAGACTCTGGAAGACAGCTCAATAAACTACACTTAAATCTTGGCCTACTTTAGCCACTGACTTCCAAAACACAACACTTATAGTATACAGACACTGCTACTTCACAAATATGATGAATTAGAAGCAGTATTCAATGATGTACACCTATAAGAGTCCCCAGGGTATAGTTTGTCATCTGAATATAATGAGTGTTTATGTTAAACTGATTATGCTAAGACTATTGCAAGTTAGGCTTCGTGTTTCTTGTTTCTGAATGCTTAGTTCAATATGTCACATAATAGCATTTCACCTCTGTTTATTGTTTTGTGCCTGTTTGTTTTTCTTTCACCTCCCCCACATACTTTATGTTATTGATGTCACAAATTTTATTCATGACTCAGAGAGGTTATTAAAAAAAATTAGTTGTATTGTTAAATAACAGAGGAAAAGGCTTTTTTTGTGTTAAGAGTAAGGTTGCTTGGTGTTTAAATATTCATAAAACATGGACTTGATGTGATTGTTTGCTTTCCTGTGCAGAAGTCTTCTATAGGTTTCTATTGCTTACTGACTGAATTCCAATATTCTTAGCTTGATAATCAGAGCATTTTTTCCTATATCATTACAGGTTATATTTAATTTCTAGACTCCCTTCACGTACTCTGTGCACTAGCCAAACTCAGCTACCCATTATTTCCTTTGCTTGCTTATAATCTATCATTTCTGTATAACTGTATCGTACCTTCCCTAAGCACTGATAAGCAAGATATACTCTCTTCTGCCTCTGATTTTTTTCTAATTCTTTTCTCTGACCCATTCTAGAGCATGTTGGCAGAGTTTTGCACTGATTAATCCCGCAAAAAATATTTGTTAAGCCAATTCTCTGTTCTACACTGAATTGTGCTTAACTGCTGTTTGTTTTTATCTTTTCATAATGGCCTGTAGTCTGTTCTTTAAAAATCTCCTGTTTTCTTTCTTTACATCTGTGTCCTTATAGTTGCTAAATTGTTGGTTTATTTTACACATATTAGTCTTGGTGAAAGCCTGGTTTAGATACTACTTTAGTCTTGTAGGTAGAGAAGACATTGAGGCAGAATATTGCTTCTTTTGGCCAGATTTAGAGCAAATTTTTATACTCTTGAAATTTTTGGAAGTTCAATAATTGGGCAATTTAATTAATATTGGATTTTTTAAAATGTAGTCCTTTGAAGAGGCAGAGTGAAGGATTGTATGACCTCTTGAAAGATCTCTTTAGACCGTTATAACTATAAAATATTTTATGTAAGCCTCATGTTAGCCACAAACAAACTATCTAGAAGATAAAAAAATGAGAAAGAAATAAAAGCATGTCATTAGAAAAGAATCAACAAAATGCAAAGGAAGATAAAAAGTGGAACAAAAGAGGTACAAGACAGACAGAAAACAATGAACAGAAAAGCAATAGTAAGTCCTTCTCTAACAGCAATTACTTTTATTAAATAGATTAAACATCTTAACTAAAAGACATAGAGTTGCTGAAGATAAGAAGAAAAAAATAAAAGATCCAACTATGTACTGTCTACAAAAGACTCCTTGTACATCTAAGAGCGTACAGGCTGAATGTGAAAGAATGGAAAAAGATATTCCATGCAAATGGCAAGCAAAATTGAGCAAACAAAATAGACTTTAAGTCAAAAACTATCACAAGACACAAAGAAAGATATTATATAATAACAAAAGGATCCATTCACCAAAAAGATATAACTACTATAAATAAACTCAATGCACTCAACATTAGAGCACCTACATGTATGAAGCAAACATTGACAGAACTGAAGGGAGAAATAGATAGCTACACAACAATGGTAGAAGGTTTCAATACTCCACTATCAATAATGGATAGAACATTCCAGATAAACAAAAGCTAAGGGAGCTCATTGCCACAAGATCCCCCTACAAGAAATCATCAAGAAGGCCCTCATACCTGAAAAAAAGAAGAAAGGCATTACAAACCCCTAAGTAAAGAGATAAATAGGTAAGACAAAATCAGAAAATTGTAGTTATCCATCAGAATATGTTAGCAAATACACAAGTAAAACATTAAAGATAAAGGGAAGGAAAACAGCAAAAGTAAATATAATCTTGTCATTTTAACCACAAACTCACAACACAAGATGGAATAGGATGTGACAAAAACAATGTAGGAGGGGAAGAGGAAAGGGACTGAATTGGCTTAGTCTAAAGAAATAAGAGGTCATCAGAAAATGGACTATCTCATCTACAAGATTTTGCATACAAATCTTATAACTACTAAACAAATAAGTAGAACAGAGAGACAAATGATAAATAAGGAGAATACCAAGAAATTCTGCATAAAAACTACCTAACAGAATTGGTGGTCTGAAATACATGGGGCAAGAAACAAAGGAAATGCAGGAGAAGCAGAAAATGAGTGATAAAATGGCAGCATTAAGCCCTCATATCACTCTAAATGTAAAGGGATTGAATTACCTAATAAAAAGACACAGAGTGGTGAGATGGATTAAAGAATAAGACTCAACAATATGCTGCCTCCAGGAAACACATCTCAGCTCCAACCACAAACACAGGCTCAGAGCAAAAGGATGGAAGATGATTCTCCAAGCTAATGGCAAGGAAAAGAAAGCAGATGTTGTAATACTTAGACAAAGTAGACTTCAAGATAAGACAGGTAAAGAGAGAAAAAGAGGGGCAGTATATAATGATCAAAGGGACACTCCACCAAAAAGAAATAACACTTATAAATATCTATACACCAACACAAGAGCACCAAAGTATATAAAGCAACTATTAACAAACCTAAAAGAAGATATTAATAATAACACAATAATAGTAAGGGACATTAACATTCCACTCACATCAATGGATAGATCATCCAGACAGAAAGGCAGCAAGGAAACAGTTGAATTAAATGAAAACTAGGCCAGACGGACTGAATAGATATGTATAGAACACCCCATCCAAAAACAGCAGAATGCACATTCTTCTCAAGGGCGCATGGAAAATTTTCAAGGATAGATCATACGTTTGGAAACAGGGCAAGCTTCAATAAATTTAAGAAGACTGAAATAATGTCAAGCATCTTTTCTGACCACAATGCTGTGAAACTAGAAATTAACTACAAGAAAAAAGCTGAGAAAGGGACAAAGATGTGGAGACTAAACAACATGCTACTGAACAACTAATGGATCATTGAAGTTATTAAAGGAGAAATCAAAAAATATCTGGAGACAAATGAAAATAAAACCATACCATACCAACTCATATGGGATGCAGCAAAAGCAATCCTAAGCAGAAAATTCATCACAGTACAGGCTCATCTTAACAAAAAAGAAAAACCCCAAATAAGCCATCTCAAACTACACCTAACCAAATTAGAAAAAGAAGAACAAACAAAGCCCAAAGTCAGCAGAAGGAAGGAAATAATAAAAATCAGACCATAAATAAATGCAATTGAATAAAAAAAAAACAGTAGAAAGGATCAATGAAACAAAGAGTTGGTTCTTTGACAAGACAATCAAAATTGACAAACCCCTAGCAAAACTTACAAAGTAAAGGAGAGAGAAAGTTCAGATAAATAAAATTAGAAAGGATAGAGGAGAATTTATATTGCATATCACAGAAATACAAATGATTTTAAGAGAATACTATGACAAGCTTTATGCCAACAAATTGGACAACTTGGAAGAAATGTATAAATTCTTAGACTCTTACAACCTCCCAAAGATGAATAAATAATAAATAGATAATCTGAATAGAGCAATCACAAGTAAAGAGATTGAAACAGTAATGAAAAACATCACAAAACACAAAAATCTAGGACCAGACAGCTTCCCTGGTGTATTCTATCAAACATTCTAAGAGGATTTAATACCTGTCCTTCTCAAACTATTCCAAAAAATCAGGGAAGACAGAACACTTCCTAACACATTCTATGAGGCCAACATCACCCTGATACCAAAGCCCAACAAAGACAACACAAAGAAGGAAAACTACAGTTCAATATCACTGATGAACATAGGTGCAAAAATCCTCAACAAAATATTGGCAACCCAAATACAGCAATACATAAAAAAGATGATACAACATGATCAAGTAGGATTTATACCAGGGACACAGGGATAGTTCAATATCCACAAATGAATCAATGCAATACATCACATTAACAAAATGAGAAATAAAAATCTCATGATCATCTAAATAGTCCCAGAGAAAGCATTTGACAAGATCCAACAACCATTTATAATAAAAACTCTTAAAAAAATGGGGATAGAAGGAAATTACCTCAACATAATGAAGACCATACATGACAAACCCTCAGCCAACGTCATACTCAATGGGAAATAACTGAACGCCATCCCTCTGAGAACGGGAACAAGACAAGGGTGCCCACTGTCACCACTCTTATTCAACATCATACTGGAGGTTTTGGCCAGAGCAATTAAGCAAGAAAAAGGAATAAAAGGAATCCAAATAGGAAATGAAGAAGTGAAACTCTTGCTGTTTGCAGACGATATCATTTTATATAGAGAAAACGTTAAAAAATCCATAGGGAAACTATTAGAAATAATTAACTACAGTGAAGTTGCAGGGTACAAAGTCAACTTACAAAAATCAGTTCCATTTCTATACTCTAATAACAAACTAAGAGAAAGAGAACTCAAGAATATGATCCCATTTACAATCCCAACAAAAGAATAAAATATCTAGGAATAAATTTAACCAAGGATGTGAAAACCCTATACAATGAACACTATAGGACATTATTGAAAGAAATCGATGATGACACACAGAAATGGAAAGACATTCCACACACATGAATTGGAAGAATAAACATGGTTAAAATGTCCATACTACCCAAAGCAATCTACAGATTCAATGCAATCCCAATCAGAATCCTAATGACATTATTCACAGAAACAGAACAAAGAATTCTAAAATTCATATGGGCAACAACAGAACCCACATAGCTAAAGCAATCCTGAGGAAAAAGAACAAAGCTGGAGGCATCACAATCTCTGACTTCAAAATGTGCTACAAAGCTATAGTAATCAAAACAGCATGGTACTGGTACAAAAATATGCACACAGATCAATGGAACAGAATTCAAAGCCCAGAAATAAAACCACACATCTACAAACAGCCAATCTTTGACAAAGGTACTAAGAACATGCTAACTAGAAAAGATAGTCTCTTCAATAAATGATGTTGGGAATCTGGACAACCACATGCAAAAGAATGAAAGTAGACCATTATCTTATGCCATACACAAAAATAAACTCAAAATGCATCAAAGACTTGAAAATAAGACCTGAAACCATAAAACCTCTGGAAGAAAATATAGATGATCACTCTTTGACCTCGATCTTAAAAGGATCTTTTCGCATATCATGTCTCTTTGGAAAATGGAAATGAAAGAAAAAATAAACAAGGGGGACTTCATCAGACTAAAGAGCTTGTGTAAGGCAAAGGAAATCAGGATCAAAAAAAAAAGACAATCCACCAAATTGAGAGAAAATATTTGCAAATCATATATCTTACAAGGGTTTATTCTCCATAATATATAAAGAACTCACGCAACAAACAGACAACTTGATCAAAAAATGGGCAGAGGATATGAACAGACATTTGTCCAAAAAAGTATACAGATGGCCAATAGGCACAAGAAAAGATGTTTAAACCTCACTAGTCAGCAGGAAAATGAAACCAAAACTACACTAAGATATCACCTTACACCCGTTAAAATGGCTATAATCACTAAGATAAAAAATAATAAATGTTGGAGAGGTTGTGGAGAAAAGGAAAGCCTCATACACTGCCAGTGAGAATATAAACTGGTGTAGCCACTATGGAAAACAGTATGGAGATTTCTCAAGAAACTAAAAATAGAAATACTATATGACCCAGCTATCCCACTACTGGGTATCTATCCAAAGAACTTAAAATCAACAATTCAAAGCAACTTACGCACCCCTATGTTCGTTGCAGCATTATTCACAATAGCTAAGACGTGAAGCAACCCAAGTGCCCATTGACTGATGATTGGATAAAGATGATGTGGTATATAAATACAACGGAATACTACTCAGCCATAAAAAAGACAAAATTGTCCCATTCGCAACATGGATGGATCTGGAGTGTATTATGTTAAGCAAAATAAGCCAGACAGAGAAAGAGACAAATATCATGATTTCACTCATATGTGGAAGACAAACACACAAAGAGAACAGTTCACTGGTTACTGGGGGAAGAGGGCTGGAGGTGGGCACAGGGGATGAAGGGCAGCACTTTTTTGCTGATGGACAAGTAATAACATACACATGAAATTTCACAGTGTTGTAAACTATTATGAATTCAATAAAAAATTTAAAAAATATGCAAGTACATCTGTTCTTTTAATAACTATGTTTACATACTTGGCTCAAAAGTAGAGCATATTTTATTTGATATAATATTATGTGTTGGGAAATAAAAATTTGAAAGTGGCAAATATAGTAAAAATTAAAACAGGAAAAGAAATAGAAATATTTAAATCCTTACATAATTAACCTCAGAGTCTTCTTTCAGCCAGAAATAAGTAAGTCTGCTTATACTATATTATAATAAAAATAAAAATAATTTTAAAAAATCAGCTGCATTTCTATACACTAACAATGAGCATTCTGAAAAGGAATGTAAGAAGACAATTCCATTTATAACAGCATCAAAAAGAATAAAATACTTAGCAATAAACATAAACATGGAGGCAAAAAACTTATACATTGAAATCTACAATACATTGCTGAAAGTAATTAAAGAAGACAGAAATAAATGTAAAAACATCCCATTTTCATGGATTGGAATACTTAATATTGTTAAAATGTTCTTACTACCTAAAGTGGTCTACAGATTCAATGCGATCCTTATGAAAATCTTAATGGTAATTTTTCAGAAACAGGAAAAAACAATCCTAAAATTCATAAAGAACCCCAAAGGACCTTGAATAACCAACACAATCTCGAGAAAGAAGAACAAAGTTCAAAACACCAAACTTCCTGATTTCAAAATATATTGCAAAGCTACAGTAATCAAAACAGTGTGAAACTAGCATAAAGACAGATGTAGACAAATGGAACAGAATAGAGAGACCAGAAATAAACCCAAACATATACAGTGAACTGATCTTTGATCAGGATGCCAAGAATACACAATAAAGAAAGGATACTCTTTTCCACAAATGGTATTTGGAAAACTGGATATCCACATGCATAAGAATGAAATTGAACACGTCAATTCAAAGTGGATTATAGATTTAAACATGAAGCCAGGAACTCTGAAACTTCAACAAGAAAACATAGAGGAAAATGTTAATGACATTGGTCCAATTTCTTGAATGTGACAGGAAAAATAGAGGCAATAAAAGCAAAATTAGACAGGTGGGACTACATTGGACTAAAAAGTTCCAGCACAGCAAAGAAAACAATCAACAAAGTGAAAAGGCAACCTACTAAATGAAAGAAATATTTGCAAACCATGTGTCTGATGAAGTATTAATATCTAAAATATGTACTGAACTCCTGAAACTGAGTAGCAAAAGAACATGAACCTGATTTAAAATAGGCAAAGGACCTGAATAGACATTTCTACAAGGAAAACATAAAAATGGCCAACACGTATATGAAAAGATGCTCAATGTCAGTAATCTTTAGGGAAATGCAAATCACATGAGATATCACCTCACATCTGTTATGGTGGCCATTTTCAAAAAAATAGAAAATAATAAGTGTTGGTGAGAATGTGGAGAAGTGGAATCCTTGTGAACTGTTGGCCAGAAGTAAAAGAGCATAGCCACTACGGAGGTTCCTTAATAAAAAAAAATACAACTACCATACTCCTGGGTATTTGTGCAAAATAATTATAATAAGGATCTTGAGGACATATTTGCACTTCCTCGTTCATTGCAGCAGTTTCACAATGGCCAAGAGGTGGAAACAACCTAAATGTTGAATGGATAAAGAAAATGTGGTATGTACTTAAAATGAAATATTATTCAGCCATAAAGAAGAAAGGTAACCTGTCATATGATACAAGATGAATGACCCTTGAGGATATTACGTTAAATGAAATAAGCCAGTCACAGAAGGACAAATACTATATATGCCATTTTTATTTAGTATTTTATTCAGTTATAAATCAATAAATCTAGAGAAAATGATAAGAATTTCAACTAAAATGGCTAACTATGTTTGAGTATTGAAAGGTAAAGACTTCAGCTATCAAGCTAAACGTCAGAGAATACTACAGTCATGAGAATTCTAGTACCAGTTTCCTGGTCTGCAAAGATGGAATAATATAATACTTCTCTCATACAGAAAGGAGTGTATAAGGATTAAAGGAGTTACATGTATAGTGTTTAGAACAGAGAAGGCATACATTAAGTGCCCAATAAATGTGAATTAACAGTGCATGTATCACAGATGCATTACTTCATATATTGCCATAATAATTATATATAAATGTTTACATAAATATATGACATAGTGTTCATGTCAGAATTTAGCAACTTTAAGGCCAAGAACTATTCTATTCTACTATTCTATCATAACTGAATTTCACAATCTTCATGAACTGGAAAATATCATATTATATTGCCTTTATGTTTATCTTTATAATACATGGAAAATATCACATGACTTGCTTGAATTATTTATTGTAGATGAAATAGTTTTACCTCTTAAATTGACTTCAGAAATTCTAGATTACATTACAGTAAGCATTTACCTTGTTCTCTTTGAAAGTTGTGTATATTGCAATCAAAATTTGAAAATATAACTGCAATGGAAATTTAAATAGTCCATCCTCCTGTAATGAAAGATAATTAAACATTTTAACACATTTTTAAAAGTGCAAGAAATACTGATGACTCATGTCGCTAATCATACACGAACAATGTTAAGAGGGATTGTAGCAGTAGATAGTTAGAAAAGTATATCCTTGACCCAGATATGCTTTTAGAAATGGAAGAAAAGGAGAAAGAAAAGTCCATAGTAGATTTAACTGTTCTCAAACTATTAATTTTGGAATGAGTTTTTTAAAGTTTCAGAGATCAAAAGTCATTACTTCAGGAGTAATGAAACCTCAATATTTTACTAAACAATTTCTATCAGAAATAAAAGGAGTATAGGGATTCTGATGGGCATTGCGTTGAATCTGTAGATTACTTTAGGTAATATGGACATTATAACTATGTTTATTCTTCCAACCCATGAGCACAGAATATATTTCCATTCTTTATGAAAATAGAACAAAGACTCATAAAATTTATATGGCACAATAAAAGACCCCGAATAGGCAAAAGAATCCTGAGAAAAAAGAACAAAGTTGGAAGTATCACACTCCCTGAATTCAAATTATACTACAAAGCTATAGTAATTAAAATAGCATGGTACTGGTACAAAAACAGACACACAAATCAGTGGAACAGAATTGAGAGCCCAGAAATAGAACCATACATCTAGGGACAGCTAATCTTTGATGAAGGAGCCAAGAACATACAATGGAGGAAGAAAAATCTCTTCCATAAACGGTGATGGGAAAACTGGACTGCTGGCTGCAAAAGAATGAACGTAGACCATCATCTTACACCATACACAAAAATTAACCCAAAATGGATTAAAGACTTGAATGTAAGACCTGAAACCATAAAACTCTTAGAATAAAACACAGGCATTATCTCTTTTATATGTATCTTAGCATTATCTTTTTGAATACCGTGACTACTCAGGCAAGAGAAATGAAAAAAAATAAATAAATTGGACTACGACAGTTTAAAAAGCTTATGCACAGCAAAGGAAACCATCAAAAAAACAAAAAGACAACCCACCAACTGGAGAAAATATTTTCAAATCATATATCTGACAAGAGGTTTATTTCCAAAATAGATAGTGAACTCATAAAACTCAACAACAAAAAATGAACAAGCTGATAAAAAAAATAGGCAGAGGATATGAATTGAAAATTTTCCTAAGAAGATATGTAGGTGGCCAACAGGCACATGAAAAGATGTTCAATATCACTAATTATTAGGGTAATACAAATCAAAATTACAATGAGATATCACCTCATGCCCATCAGAATGGCAAGAATTAAGACAACAAATAACAAATGTTGGAGAGGATGTGGAGAAAAGGGAACCCTCATAGAGTACTGGTAAGAATGCAAACTGGTGCAGCCACTATGGAAAACAGTATGGAGGTTCCTTTAAAAATTAAAAATAGTGCTACCATATGATCCAGCTATTCCACTTCTGGGTATTTATCCAAAGAACGTGAAATCAACAATTCAGAGATTTATGCATCCCTATGCTCATTGCAGTATTACTCATGATAGCCAAGGCATGGAAGCAACTCAAGTGCCCCTCAATGGATGAATGAATAAAGAAGATGTGGTGTATATATACAATGGAATACTGCTCAGCCACAGAAAAGGCAAAATTGTGCCATTTGCGGCAACATGGGTGGACTTTTTCAGTCTTATGTTAAGCGAGAAACGTCAGACAGAGAAAGACACCCTACAATTTCACTCGTATGTGGAAGATAATCAAACACATAGATAAGGGGAACAGATTTGCAGTTACCAGAGGGGAAGAGGGTGCGGGGAGTGTGAAAGGGATAAAAGGGCATATATGTACGAACTTTCAGTTTATGTTGCTTTCATGGAGTATACTATGGGTTTATTAGTGCAGCTATCAAGTATAGAGTAGCTTAAAGTTATTTTTTAGGTGAATATGTGAATTTTCCTTAGTTTAAGAAGAGTAAACAATTTTAAACATTCTCAATAATGCAGTAATTAACTTACATTTTCTATACAAAGAGTACAAAATTTTGATAAGTAAAATAAATTGTAGATTAAATCACAAATGTGGAGGTCTTTTAACGTCACAATGGTACAATCAAGATGTGTGGTGTATTAAAACATGCCAAGTCATTTTGAGGAAAAATTTAATTTCTATAAGAAATGGCATTTTGATAATTAGAATCATCCCAGTTAGACATATTGAATAGCTAATCATTTCATCATTCACTTGATACCAATTGAACTGTCTCCTCAACTGAAGAGATACATGAGGAAGGGTCTCTTGCCCTTCCTCTTGGGGTTCTTCCTCTGTTCAGTGTCACAACTTTGAAATGAGACCAAACCTGAGCATTCAATAGCATAAGCTTTCTTCAATGGCCAAAGAATGGAGAAGTGGGAACTGAGTTCACAAATCAACTTCTCAGCCCTTGGGGTGATTAAGCAGCTGTTATAAGGGGTTAGGGTAATGAAGGGGAGGAATATTCATAGTTCTTCTGGGAAGTGGGCAGGCTTTTCTGGGGAACAAGGGTGCCACTTCTTTTATTTCCTTATTTGGTTTTATCCTGCTGTTGCCATGGCAGTTGAAAACTGTCGTGGTGCCGGTAGGTGTGTTATGTAGCACGGTAATGTATTACAATGACTGTATAATACGCTGTGGGGTCTATGTCAGGTCAAGTCAGATTGCAATATTGTCTTCAACTGGTTTTAACTGGTTTTGACTATATGTCTCAGCCATCTCATCCTTCCTCTCTTTGTGGTTTCCTGTAAGCTAGAGAGAATGTGTTAGGCTTGTTCTGAACAGAGCTGTGGTTAACATCTTATGGGGCCAGGGTCCAGGGTAACACATTCATTTACTTATCTATTCAATAAATATATACTTAGCTCATTCTCTAAGTTATGCATCATGCCACAAATTGAAGGTGTAGCAGTAAGAAAAAAGTGACCCAATCTGTGACTGCATGGAGGCTATAATCTAGAATTGGAGACAGGTGTCACACATAAAATCATACAAATACAAAATTATGAAATATTAGAATTGCTATGAATACAAAAGTATAGGACATTATGAAAATATATATTACACATATATGGAGAGGGGCAGGTCATAGACTTCCTTGAGGAAATGACCTCTAAATTGGAACTGAAAGAGGAATACGTGTTAACTTAGTGAAGTGATGTGAAGAGAAAACGACATGCCATGAAGAGTAAATTGTATATTCAAAGGTTTTCAAGTTGAGAGAGCCTAAAATTTCCCCGAACTGTAAAAAAGACCATCACGGTTGGACTCCAGAGAGCAATTGTAAGTGTAGTTTGACCAGGATGATATTCATTATATTCAAATACAAGAGGGTGTAGTTACTGACTCATTTAGACTGAATATCTATCCTGAGTGTGAGTTGAGACTGATAAAGTGCTTATAGGCCAGATTATGCAAGAATTTTGATTTTACGCTAATAATTGTGTACTTGTCCCAAGTGCAATGAGAAACTACTGAGTAGTCTGGAAAATTCCACCACAAGACTTTCAAAGTAATCCACACAAAATATCATTAATTTGCAATAATTACTATAATTACTGGAACAAAGAAAGTGAGAGATATTGTTCATTAGTAATTATTGCAATTAAGTAATTATTTGCAATAATTTGTAATAATCAAGATGGGTAAAAGTGGACGGAGTGAGTATCCAATATTTAACATCAACTTAATATGAAACGTGACACGTCAAGAATTGTAAAGGCCCTGAGAGTTTTATCCTTTTTGCAAGATGTTAAGTTAGCCTGCCACAGTATCGTGGATGCTGGCAGAGAATATGAGGCCCCCGAGTGAGGGACAAAGCACTTTTTTGGGGCAAAAGACGTTGTTATCATGGCACTAACAATAACCATAGTGGCAGCATGTGAGCCATTTCTCTGACCTCCAATTCCCACAGTAATGTGAAGTGGGCCTACCCACACAGTGGGTTGCATTACAAGAGAGGAACCCTGAGTTTAGAGAACTCAAATATTTATTATGGACAGTATGCCTGCCTAACCTTTGTCCTAGGGGGAAACATCTTTGTTTTACTGGATGGTAAACAAACTTGTTCTTCAATCTGGAGGAATGTTATTTTTATCATCCAAGATGGAGAGCAATACAAACATATTTGAAAAAGTAGTCTGGAACAAAGGAAGTGAGAGAAATTGTTATTAGTCATGCAGAAAAATGGAACTTATAGAGAATTGTCTCCAAAGATTTTGATGAGAAATGAAGAGGAAAGCATCAAGAAAGATTTTGAAATTTATGGCTTATTAAAGATGATCAAAGAGGTGCCTCTCACGAAAATACAAATACCAGTTAAAACACATTTGGAATGAGGGGGTGATGAGGAAAAGATCACAATTTCAGTTCTAGAAATGTTGACTTTTTAAGTATCTTCAAGATATCAAGGTAGCAATGCCAAGTGGATAGTTAGACAGATGTGAGTGAAGCTAAGAAAAAGAAATTTGATCTTGTGACATAAAATTGGAAGTCATCTGGCATTACTCAGTAATGTAAGTCTTAGATATGGATAAAGTTTCCCAATGGAGATAGTAACTCTTCATTATTACCTACTGATGTGTATCCAGGACAAAATCCTAATCAAAATGCAATATCTGTATTTTAATATGTATACTCAGTTGGTTCTTTCATCTTGGTATGTTGCTGTATAGAAAAGTAAAATGATGGAGCATGAAAGGACCATAAAAAGTAACTAGGTTATGGTTTTTAACCATTTTGAGGTCACAAATACTTTTTAAATATTTGAAAAAATACACAGCCTCTGCACATAAAAATACACATATACACATACACACAAAATGGAGGTTCATGTGCAATCCCTAGATCTATGTATACCAAATTAAGAACTCTTGATCTAGTTTAATATTTTCATTTTGTAGCTGAGGATACTGAGTCCAAACAAAGGAGATTACCTGCTCAAGGCCATAAATATAGTAGATGAATACAGCCAGACAATTAAGAATTATAAGAGCATTTTTGAGATGAATACAAGTCTATTTCTCCAGGCATCTCCATATCTATGTTCACGAATATAAGGACAGGGGAGAGTATAAGCTCTCAAACAGTCCTGCTATGTTCACATCCAGGATCAGTGATTTTGTCAGTCAGGGTTCAATCAGAGAAACAGAACCATTAGAATAGATAGAAAGATAAATGATGATGATAGATTGATGGATCAATTGATCTATAGACACATAGATATAAAGAGAGAGATAAATAGATTATACATTTGTTAAAGGTATCTGACCTTATATAATCGTGGGAACAGGTTATTCTTTTTGCAGGTGATGCTGTAGCTTGAATCCACATGGCGAGCAGTTGGAAACGGAAGATGAATGTAAAGTGGGGGAGGCCAAGAACAAATTGGAACCCATGAACACAAGCTGGGACCACATGAGGACAGACTGAAACCCATGTCAGTTCTTGTTTCTTGTGATCTTGATGATGTGGATGTCATACAGAACTCGTCTCCATTTGTCATGGAGATAAACACATCACCTAGCTCAGGATTCGGAGAAGCCAAAGAAAGGTCCAGTAGAAGGTGGAACTCTTACAGGCCAATTGTTGCCTTATGTCAACAAGCTAAGTTAGATGATCAGTAGCAATGTGTGTGAAGTACAAAAAAACTGCTACTTTCTTTCTGCTCTCTAAATCTCTAAACTAAGAATCTCACTTGTGGTGCACTCTATCAAACGACATATGGAAAAGCAATTTCTGAGAACTATAATTCAATCTAGCCAAGTAGACACATTAAAAAGTCTCCATAAAGGCTTATAAGTTATGTACCTTGGAGCAAATTAATTAATTTAAATATCCTAATCTTTAAAATATAAAAAATGATTGTATTAATCCCATAAGGTTTTTGCAAGGATCAAATGAACATATGTAAAGTGTGTAGCACGATGCCTAGAACATAGTTTACACTCCATGAACATTAATATATGAGGCCACGAATTCATTAAATATTACCTAAGAAATTATCTTCACATTTTCTCTGTAATCAAGTGTAATTTCACTCTTTGCCCTGCTAGATGGATGCCTCAGTCCTTAGCTAAAATTTCATACTTAGAAAGAGAAGAAAAGCGCATTAATCCTGTTCAATGTGTTAACTCTTTATTTTACTTATATAATTTTCCTAAGCTGCTATTCTTTGTAGTATTACTATTATATTGTCATTGTTGCACTTATTATCATTGCCCAGAATGTCTTCTCTTTACACCCCTCTCTACTCAAAGCCTTCCCATTTTTCAAATTACCACTTTTCACTCCTAATGCAGCTTTCCCTCACTGGCCTTATGCTTCCCTGAACTCAGGCACTATACTGAAATGTTTGTCATGAACAGTTTTTGCACATGCATTAGCATTTGGTTGTATACTTTTGTATATAATTTATTAATTGACTTTTATATATTAGTATTGGATCTCCAACTGGGTTTTAAGTTTCTGGAGGATAGAGACAAAGTGTAATATTTCTAGTATTTTAATGCACTAAATTCAAGGAATATAAATTTACTTACTGGGATAAAAAATATTTTACAGTAGAGCGAAGAGAGTAGAAAGAAAATTCAGTGTATGAAGAAGAAGCTATCAGTTTTATGAAGTCTGCATTTAGGGAGCAAGAGGAAGCTACAGATTTTAAGTAACACAATCTTAAGACAACAACCTTGTACAGACCAAGAGTGCCAGTGGAAGACAAATGTTTTGTTTTTATTTATAAATGCTTTATATGTTTAGGTTGCACTTAAATATTTCATTTTCAATGACTCTGGAAAAACCATAAATAGTACATCGTGTAGAAACAGGACAGAATTTATAGAGCTTATTTTTGGCTGACATGTCTTACAGATGAGGTGAATAACAAACGTTCAGATATATATACAGCACAAATTACTATATTTTATTATCTCCAAGACATCAAATGCAATATGCACCCCTAAGAGTAAGAAAATACTGCCAATTAAATTTGCATCTCATTGATTATAAGTGTGTTCCAAATTCAGAGATGACAAACGTATGAAAAAAACGTGTATAGAATCAATTAAAAAAGGTGTTTTTCCACCTCTCACCACAACTTAAGGGACACTGAAAATCTGGGGACTAATTATACACATCACTCTTTAGAACTCTTGTGGCAATAGAATAAAGAACCTAATGATGTCCATAGACTTATAACGAAATGTATAGTCATTAATATTTAGCCTTAAATTCCTTTCCTTTTCTGGCTATAAACTCAAATATTTCTATTCTTCCATTTCTATTCAAAGGACTTATTTGAAGTGTGCTTTAAGCATAAGGAGAGTATTTGTCTAATCTCACTTCTGATACTGACTTCTCAGGGCGGGCAAGTGCCCTCAGGCTCATCCCTGAATCTTGCAGCTTCTCTCTGTAAGAAAAAAACAATGTACCTCATTGTAGTTTACCAACTACTCTGGGGAAGCACAAATGCTCTCTATTTATTCTTCTAATTATGATATTCATAATTCCAAAAAGACATGGTATTTAAGCATAATGTAAACTATTTTAACGGTCACTTTATTAGGCCCCGAAGGACTCATAAAACCAAAGTAGTTGAAAGGCTAGAACAGTGGATTCCAACACAATATATATGGCTGTATTTGAACATGCTTACCTCCTATCAGATTTCAATATGCCTCCATGTCTGACATGCTGTTAAAGCTGGAAACTTATGGCCCTGTAAATTAATCTGTGATTTTAAAAATTTAAGCAGGAAATAGCTATGAAACACTTTTTGGGGGGAGAATTAAAAACTCTATCCATTTTCTTAGTTCTCTATTCATCAAATGTTCTTTTTTTTAACCATTTTTGTGATCATGGTTCATTTTACACAGAAGTGAGACTTGATTGTATCCAGCAAATTATTTCCCATTCTCTTTTTGGGTAAAAAGAAAATGTTTTAAATATTCTCTTTGTGGCTATTCACTTACTATCTTCCGCAATTTATCTAACTGGATCATTTCCGGAAATGAATGACTCATTCTTTTAACAAGTCCATTTCCTTTTTCACATAATTATTTCACCACATCATTATAACTACTTCATCTTTTTATTTTCATAATATATCTGTAACTTCATTTGAAGAAAAGCCCTTCACATTCAAATCACATAGCCTTTTTGAGACTTGGGAATATGTAAAAT
The DNA here is from genome assembly GCF_041296235.1 of Equus asinus. NCBI lineage: Eukaryota > Metazoa > Chordata > Mammalia > Perissodactyla > Equidae > Equus > Equus asinus. Next base: position 74,693,227 of record NC_091820.1, read on the forward strand.
GACCTCTGAAACTTCTGCCCTTTGAAACATAAAGGCTGAAGATAATTATAATATATAAATATATATAATATAAATATATATATGTAAAAATGTCTCCAGGGGCAATGTGACGAATTGGTGGATACTAAAGAATAAATGAAAATAAGCCCTATAGGATAACTCCAATCTTTGAAAAATCATTCCCATCCCTGAATCATTCATTTATTAATACTTTTTAGTGACTAACAAAGGGCTTCTGATTCAATAAGCAGAATTGTGTTCACATCTTTTTCTCCAGAATTAAAAATATAATACAGAATAGAACCTGTATAATATAAAGAAGGGAGGAGAATTTTACCAACAGATGACATATACCAACAAATTTCTGGAAGACGGGCCAGACCCTTGACTGAGTGGTTAAGTTTGTATGCTCTGCTTTAGCAGCCCAGGCTTTTGCTCATTCAGATCCTGGGCACAGACATGGCGCCACTCATCAGGCCATGCTGAGGTGGTGTCCCATATAGCACAACCAGAAGGACCTACAACCAGAATATACAACTATATCCTGCGGGGCTTTGGGGAGAAGAAGAAGAAAAAAAAGAGAAAAAGAAGAATGGCAACAGATGTTAGCTCAGGTGCCCATCTTTAAAAAATAAAAAATTTCTAGAAGACAGAGTTCCAGAAGAATGTTCCATACACATTTGAGAAGAATGTACAAATTGCTGTTGTTGGTGGAGTACTCTGTATATGTCTGTTGGGTCTAGATGGTTTACTATTGTTATTCAAGTCTATTTCCTTACTGATCTTCTGGCTAGATGTTGTATCCATTATTGAAAGTAGGTTATTGAAGTCTCCAATTAGCATTGTTAAACTGTCTTTCTCCATTCAGTTCTGCCAGTGTTTGATTCATGTATTTTTGGGCTGTGTTGTTTGAAATATATGTATTTATAATTGTTGTCTTCTTGATAAATTGACTCTTTGATCAATATAAAGTGTTATTCTTTGCCTCTCACACAATTTTTTATTTAAAATCTATTTTGTCTATTTTGGGGTGCATAGGTCTCTTCTGGTTACTATTGTTATGTAATATCTATTGCAATCCTTTCCTTGTTCACCTTTGTGTTTTTAAGTCTAAAGTGAGTCTCTTATAAACAACATATAGTTGGATATTGTTTTTTGAACACATTCTACCAATGTATGTCTTTTAAATCATGAGTGTAATCCATTTGCTTTTAAGTGAATATTGATAATGAAGGACTTGCTAATGCCATTATGATATTTTCTCTGTAGGTTTTATATACATTTTCCCTCAGTTCTTCTGATAAGGACTTCTTTTGTGTTTGACTGATGCTTTTCTGGTGTACGATTTTGATTCCTTCCTCATTTTCTCTCCTGTGTAATTTTTAGTTATTTTCTCTGTGGCTACCAAGGGAATTACAATTAACATCCTAAATTTATTGCAATTCAGTGTGAATTGATACCAGTCTAACTTCAACAGTATATAGGAAACATTAGCTCTGTTTTGATCTAACTTTTCCCCCTTATGTTGTTATTGTCACAAATTACATCTTTAAACAATGTGTGCCCACTAATGTATTTGTATAATTATACTTTTCTGTGTTTTTCTTTTGAATCACGTAGGAAACAAAACTAGGAGTTACCTTCCAAAAATGCAATAATAGTAACTTTTAAGTATATCTATATTGTTATATTTATCTATAATCATTATTTCTTTAGATGGCTTCAAGTTACTAGCTGGTGTCTTTTAGTTTCAGGCTAAAGGACTCCATTAGCATTTATTGCAGTGCAGTTCTGTTAGCAACCAACTCCCTTAGCTTTTGTTTATCTGGGAATGTCTTAATTTCTTCCTCATTTTTGAAGAATAATTTTTCCTGACGTACTATTCTTGGTTGACATTTTTTTCTTTCAACTCTTGAAATACATCATCTCACTGACTTCTGGCCTTCATAATTTCTGATGAGAAATATTATAGGGAATCTCTTGCGTGTGATGAGTTACTTCTTTCTTGCTGCCTTCGAGATTCTCTCTTTGTCTTTCAACAGTTTGATTATACTGTGTCTTGGTGTGGAACTCTTTGAGTTTGTCCTGCTTGGAGTTAACTGAGGTTCTTGGATGTGTAAATTAATGTCTTTTGTCAAATTTGAGAAGTTTTCAGTCATTATTCCTTCAAGTATTTTTCCTTTTCTGTCTCTTCTCCTTCTGGGATTGAAATAATGCATATGTCAGTATACCTAATGGTGTCCCATAGGTCTGTTAGGCTTAGTTCATTTTTACATTCTTTTTTCTTTCTACACCACAAACGAGGTAATTTCAACTGCTTGTCTTCAAATTCTCTCATTCTTCCTTCTGCCTGCTCAAATATGATGTTGAATACTTCTAGTGATTTTTCTTCTTAAATTTCAGCTATTGTATTTTTAGCTCCAAAGTTTCTATGTAGCTTCTTTTCATAATTTCTATATCTTAATGTTATAACCCATTTGTTTATGCTATTTTTTTCTCGATCTCTTTTAATTATTTGTCTATGATTTCCTTCAGCTACTTGACATATTTAAGACAGTGAATTTAAGATTTTTGTCCAGTAAACTTAATGTTTGGGCTTCCTCAGGGATGATTTCAGTCAGTTTCCTTATTTGCTGTGGGTGGGCCATGCTTTGCTGTTTCTCTCTATGCCTGAAAATTTTTTATTAAGAAATGGACATTTTGAATATTGGAATGTGGTAACTCTGGAAATCAGATTCTGTCCACTCCCCAAATATTGCTGTTTTACTTGATTAAGAGTATTCATCTATTTGTTTAGTGACTTTGTCAAACTATTTTTGCAAAATAGTTATGCGTGGTCACTGAATTCTCTGTTCTGTTATCTCCGTGTTCAGCCCAGTGATCTGACAGAGATTTCGTTAAATGTCTAGATGCAATAAGAAAATAAAAAAGGTTGTCTATGTTTTTAAGTCCCCTCTGACCACCTCTACCAGAGAAGTTGCTTCAGCCTTTGGGTTTAAAACTGTGTGGCTGTCATTCCAGTATTCAATGATCAAAAGCAGTTATAAAAATCCACAACTCCAATTTTTGGAGGACAAGGCATTTATTGCCCACCCTCGCAACAAAAATCTGCACCAAGAACGCAGGCTGCTATCCTTAGTCTGCTTGCCATGGAGCTGGAGGTGTAATACACAATGTCAAAATTCACCATGGTTTCCCACTCTCTTTCTTCATCAAACATTTCCCTGAACTCTACAGCTGTTTTAGCAGACTCCAGGGCTCCTGATAGTTGTTTCAGATGGTCCTTCCAACTCAATCATTGTTTTAGTGGAGGGAGCTTTCTGGAGGAAGCCTGGACGTAAGAATTCCTAGAGCATCCTACTCTGCCATCTTCCTTGAAATCACTGCTTTCATGTAAATTTAACGTATATTAGTTAGGAGCTAATTAAACCTTCACACCAACTATCATTTTGTCTTCTTACAGTAGAAAAAGTTGAAGATCACAGAAGTTAAATAGTTCATTCAAGATCACGTCATTACTAACTGATGGATGCTTATTTCAAATGCACATTTGTCTGGCTCCAAAACATGTACTCTTCCCACAATATTACAGCTGATTTTTGGTTTTTAAAAAACTTTATTTTGGTAGAATTTAAGTCCAACAAACTACCTATGCATAAAGTGTACAGTTTTGACATATTCATACAACTGTGAAACCATCATCACAATCAAGGTAACAAACACTTTCATCACACCCAATAAGTTCCTGTTTCCCTGTAATCTGTTTCTCCCTCCACTCCTTTCCCTGGAGAACTACTAATATGCTCATTATAGACCAATTTGAATTTTGTAGAGTTTTATATAAATGTAGTAGTACAGCATGGACTCTTGGGGGAGAGAGACTGGCTTCTTTTACTCAGTATAATAATTTTTAGATTCATAGATGTTGTGTGTATCAATAGTTTGTGCTTTCTTTGCTGAGTAGTTTTCCATTGTATGGATATACCACAAATTGTTTATCCTTGCACCTGTTGATGGACATATGAATAGCTTTTCAGTTTCAAGCTATTACAAATAAAGCTGTGCTATTAAGTTTGTATTCAAGCCTATCTATGGACATATGTTTTCATAACTTTTTGATAAATACCTAAGAGTTAAAGGCTGAATCATATAGTAGGTATATAATTAACCTTTAAAATAACTACTAAAATATTTCCCAAAGTAGTTTTATGATTTTATCTTCCAACCAGCATTGTATGAGAGTTCCTGTTGCTGACCATCTTTAGCAACACTCAGTATCATCACTCTCTTTTTAATTTTATCTGTTTTAATCAACGTGTAGAGGTATATCGCTGTGGACTTAATTTTCATTTTCCTGATTAATAATGCTGAGGAAATTTTTGTATACTTATGGGCAATTCACATATATTCTTTGATGAAGAGTTTGTTCAAATCTTTTGCTGGCTTTTAAAATTTTTTTGTATTATTGCACTATAACCTTTCTTTACATATTCTGATGCAATTTAATTGCTCAGTATATGTTATAGGAAAATTTTCTCCCACTGTGTGGCTTTTCTTTTCATATTCTTAATGTCTTTATAAAGGAAACATTTAATTTTGATAAAGTCCAAATTATCCTTTTTTTAATGATTTGTTCTTTGTGTTTTATCTAAGACGTTCTTGTCTACCCCAAGCCTGTGAAAATTTTCTCCTATGTTCTCTTCTGGATTTTTAAAAAAATTTAGGTTTTACATTTGGGTTTAGGATATATCAATTTTTGTTTAGATTGTGTCCTACATTTGCCTTTTTACTTGTGGATGTGCCATTGATCTAGCCCGGTATGTTGAAAAAGGAATTTTCAACATAATTGTTCCAATAAAGATATAAAAAAGGGTATCAAAAAATATGAGGAAGTGATTTATAATGAAGGGTGGAGATGACGGAGGATCTGGCAAGCTTTCTTACAAGCAGCAAATTGAACCAAAAAGGAGAAAAGGAGACTATATGCAGGAGATGGCAGGGTGGGGTGGTAAGTCTAAGGTTTTAGCTTAGACAGAATTATGAAGGAATGTACATGCAGTGTATACCTGAGGAACAGTGAGTGACAACTTGTGGCTGAAGCATAAAATGCTTGTACTGAGAAGAGAGAGAGTGTTCCGTTAGTCAGCAGCAGCAAATGTTGCAGAGCGCTCTGTAAGAGTGAAAATTTTTTTAAAAAAATTAAATATTTTGGTTAAGTAATCTTCAGAGACCTTACAGAAAACACATTCAGTAGTGTGGGAGGTTGTAGATGTGAGGCAAAACCTACGAGCCAGAGCAGATTTCTTCCAGAAGTGTTGCAGTAAAAGGAAGAAGTGAGGGAGTAGTTTAAGCAGGCGCTTATGTTAAAGAAATGACTAAAACTTTTTTTCAGATGAGAAAGCAAGAATATGAGTGGGCAAAAGTAAGCAATTGATGAGGAGAAAGTAACTAAAGGTGGAAGAGAAAAAGAAGATAATTAATGGATCAGTGTCTCTGATGAGACAGGAATGGGTCCTCTTAAGAGCTTCTGTACATTAACTATGAATATCTCACTTTGTGTTTTCTCTCAGTAGCAATTTTCTCTTTAGCTTACCGAATAATGCAGTGTTTACTGGAAAGTTAGAATCATAGGAAAATCCCAATGTCTATTTTTAAATTGAATTTCCAAAATTTTAGGATTTTTGCTTTTTTAATTGTCTTATTATTTTATTACCTATACCTGCAGAAATTAACCCATTTTGTAAGCTTTATGTTCAAGTAATAGTTTATACAAAAATATGAGTAGGGCATTTCGACAAAAGTAAATGTTTGTTTCTTCAGGCAAACCTACGCCTACAATTGTGGCACATATCCTAAGAAATGTGAGCGTTAGCAAAGTAAGAATAGGTACCATGTTGAGCTAATATATGGAGAAATTATACAAGTATTCCCAAAGGTAATTGTTGTCTATCACAGATCCCGCAACACCACCAACAGCTACGCTCTGCATTCTCCGATTATTCTGCTGCACATGCTGTGACTTAAGAATTATTTATATGTGTATAATGACAGCATGTAGCCCCTCACACACCAGCCCAGTGATTGTGCTGATTCTTGTGATGAAGCCTATACCTCTAAATGTGTAATATCTTACAAGAATTGCTGAAAGGTAAAACAGGTCAAAGAGTATCAAGTACTGGCCAAAATCTAAAATTCACAAAATAGAAAAACTACCCTCAACTTTAGACAAAGTAACATTAACATATAAAGGATTATTTAGGTTTTGTAGCAATTTACACTGACGTATTCATTGTATAACCTCCAGCTGTACTCCGATAGTCAAATAATGTCCCTGGGTTTTTTTCTTACATATTTATTTTCTGTTGAGAAATCTGGCATTTCACACTTCCGTGGTTTGCAACAATCTCCTGATTCCAACTGACAGTGTTTCTTTCCTTTTTTCATTCATACAACTGATTTTGCATTGTACTTTTAAAATCTTCATGAGTCTTACAAATGAAAAGTACGTTATTCCATTGTACACATTAAAAAGTTGGCTATTCTCTTCCTGCTTTGTTTGCATTACCACAGAAATTCACACTGCTTTTCTATCCCTGCAGTAAACTACCATGGAGAGTGGATCCCCAGACTGCAAGGTCAAAGGCTGCAGCTGAAATTCTGCCTGAAGACACAACTCTAAAATTATCTGGGAAATTAAAGTGAGATAGAGAGAGAGAGAGAAGAGAGAAGTTTGTCTCTCCTAAGTGGGCAGTACTTTGTTGATGGTTTCATCCTGACCATAGGTCAATTATTTTACCAGTTTGTTTCCTGAAACCTGCATCATTCTAGTTTCAGGCAGTGAAATGTAGTATTGCAGATACAAATGGTATATGCTTCTTTTCAGATGTTTAATGTATTTGAAAACCTGTTAAATGTTTTAAAATGTAAGGCATTGGTCAGCAATTTTTTTCTTAACTGGCCAGAGAGTAAATATTTTCCGCTTTGTAGGCCATACAGGCTCTGTTGCAACTTCTCAACTTTTTGTATTATGAAAGCGGTTATAGATAATGATAAAACTAATGGGCACAGTTGTGTTCCAATAAAACTTTATTTATTTACAAAAACAGGTAGATGACACTCAGGCAGTCCTTTACTAATCCCTGAAGGTATCACTATAATTCATCATCAGTTAATCTTGCATCATTGCTGTGTACTAGCACTTTTCCACAAAATTCAAATTTACAAACGTCTATTAGTTGTCTGTGGATCTATTATGTGAAATGTTTTAATATAGAATAGTTTCATGTATATATCCAAGACCATATGGCTATTAATAATGAAATAATCATAACTTAAGAGGTTTTTGAGGAACAGTTGCAATGCATTGTTTCATCCAAAAATGTGCAGTTTTCCATTAATTGAAACAACTATAGTTTATTTTTAAACTTATTTTTAAATACACTGTTTGGCTTTGTTCCTATTTAGCATGTATTCACAATATTGAATATCTCTATGAGTCTATAATTAGTATCCAGGAAAAGATGAAAATAATTGTAAAAGAATAAAATAAATAAGCAAACGAAAAGAAAAATGAGTACATGAGATGAATAAACAATTCACATACAAACAACAAAAGCATAAAGAACTGCAAATGGCCAATACACACACAGCCATAACATCACTAACAATCAAAAAAATGTAAATTAAAATGGAGAATGTTTTACTCGTCATATTGACAAAAAACAAAAGAAAAATCAGTATTATGATTAATGGTGAAGCTATGAAGAAATGAGAATTTTCCAACAGTTTTCAGGACAATTGGATATATCTGTGACTATTGTAAATGTTTACACCCTTGAACTCAGAATTCCCCACTAGTCCAAACTAATGCAAGTCACCAAAATATTAGTAACCTCATTAGTTGCAATTGTGAACATTTGGAAACAATTCAAACGCCCATCAATAGGAGCATCGTTAAAGCAAACAAAAAACAGCAACATTAAAAAAAAAAAATAAGGTGCAGCCACACAAAAGAATGCTACGGAGCCGTTTAAAAAGATAAGGGAGGGGCCGGCCCCGTGGCGCAGCGCTTAAGTTCACACCTGTCGCTTCAGCAGCCCGAGGTTCACCGGTTCAGCATCCCAGGTACGGACATAGCACCGCTTGGCAAGCCATGCTGTGGTAGGCGTCCCACAGATAAAGTAGAGGAAGATGGACATGGATGTTAGCTCAGGGCCAGGCTTCCTCAGCAAAAAGAGGAAGATTGGCAGCAGATGTTAGCTCAGGGCGAATCTTCCTCAAAACAAAAAAAGATAAGGAAGCATTCTGTGGGCATATATGGAGACATGACCAAAATATGCTGACAATTATAAAAGCAAGCAAATTGCAGAACAGTATACAGAAATGATTACACTTTTTATTAAAAGATAATCCGTTAATATGAATATAGAAAACTTGAAGGTAATAATAAATTGTGTAACTTTAAGTTTTTCAATCTCTCTGGCCAAGTTTCAACATTTGAAATATTCTAGCTCCAAAATTCCATGATTGTTTGAAAATAAATATCTGAAAAGGAGAAGCATGATTATGAAAAGGTTCTAAGTTATAACTAGTCAAACATCCTGATTAGAGTTGTACATATGAATATAAATACAATTAAGTAAAGTACCAGTAATACAATAGAGCACTTTTAAATCCACAAACATTATTTTATGTTTTCTCTGTTAGGAATTTAGAATCTCATAGGTATTTGACAAGGAATCAAATACGTTGATGAAACTGGTATCTGTACAATCTGGAATTGTTTGTATGAGGGTGCTAATACGAATTTGGAATCTTGTTAAAGGAGGTTCTACGAGTCAGTTAAACATAACCTGAGGAAAGGTTTTGTCATGAGCTTTCAGAAAATTAAATTAGTATTGATGACGGAGTCAATATAGAATGGACTATGTATGCTAACTAAGCAGTCTTTAACTATTTTACCAGTCTGAATGCTGTTAAATTCAAGGAGCAAAATAATTAAAATGATTCGAAAGTGTATTGTCCCACATAAGGAAAGATCCATAGATTGTGCCTTTCCAGGGTTAATTTATCTAGTCTGAAGAATGTTAGGGCTTTTGGTCAGCTTCGCATAGTCGTAAGATGGCTGCTGCAGTTAAATGAAGTCCCCTGATCAACGTGCCCTTCTGTCTTTTTGACTAGGAATCTGTCACATGCCACTGCCTCAACCAATTGTTGATGAGGGAAATAAGAATGCCATGATTGTTTTAGACTTTTCAACATTTACCCCAGGAGAAAGGGAAGGGGTCACCATCCCTGGGTGATGATAGGGTAGACATTAAAATAAAATCAAAGTTCCCAAGCAAAGAAGGAAAGAAAATAAACAAAATATAAAGGTAAAGAAAATGTCTATATGGTAGAAAACCCATAGCATTTGTCACAAATATCAAAGGATTATATTTACTGAATGAAAGATGGAGTCCGGGGATTAAATATCAAGGAAATTCATTCACTCAGATTTTTTATCCCCTTATTTAATGCATTTTTTTCTCATTTGCGAAAATATCTCTTTAAGTGTAAAAAGGATTAGTGAAATCAGTATGTGGTAAAAATCTCATATATAGAGCAATAAACTAGGATTCAAGAGACTCAGACTTCATTATTCAACTTTGCTACTAAATTTCTGTAGGACCCATGCTGTGTCTTCATTCGAGAACTGTAAAATAGGTAAAACACTATATGCATCTTACTTTGCAGAAGATAATATGCAAATTAAATAGGTTGAAAGTCTATTTTAAGCTTCTTAGAGGAAGATACTCTGTAAATGAAGTATTACCCCAATTCTTTTTATTAATGTGAGGAAATGTTAGATAATTCTTGAAAAAATGACCTTGGAAGATAGAATGTTGGAGAGCATCCTAAGAACATACTAATAATATTGGATTTAATATGCCTAAAATCCCTTTGTGTTACAAAATTAGATTAGGAATAACTAACATATAATGCAATAACAAATACTCCATGTGCTATATTTTATGTAATATATAGTGAAAGCTATTACAACACAAAGGACATTTTTGTTTATTTTTTATAATGAAATCAATCTTTTTGATTTTTGAAATTAATTTTTTTCAGAAAATCACCTAAAAATAGATCCAATGCCAAATTAAAGCATATTAATGAGAATAGTGTTTATTTTTCTCTCACTACTTGCATACTTTTTTTATGAAAAATCAAAAAATGAAAATTTTTTGCAAAAATAATTGTTCATTAAGAGGAACTCAAGCATTGCAAAAGAGTTAAAAAAGAACAGAATGTCACCCCAAATCCTATGCACCAGAAATAACAGTCATGAACAGTCAAAATTTAGTGACCATCATTTGATATTTGTCTTTTACAAATATTTTCTAACAGACACAATAACAATATAACATTCTCCAAGCTCATCTCAAATCTCATGTTAACAAGCTCAGAAGATAGGAAAAAAACCTATAAGATTTCAGCAAAGTAGATTATTTTATAAAATAATATATAGAAATAGGCTTACTTTTCCTTAATAAAACCGGTTGAAGTTTTGTGATGATAAAACTATGAAATTATGTTAATGAGCTAAGAAATCATTGCACTAGTGAGAGCAGAGGAGTCCAACTTGTTAATATATTTTCAAATGCAGACTATTCTCACTCTTAATACAGTCATGACACTCTTTTTCTCTAAGATTTGCAAAACTTCTGTGGCAAAAACATTAAAAGAGGTTTGCTTGGAGATAGTTTGGGCTCAAGCCAAAGATCACTAGTAGGACAGTTGTTCTCACGTTTTAATGTTTTCCAAATAAATCATTGATGGAACTTTCTATTTTTTATTAATGAATTATTTTATTTATTTCTATTTATTTTTCCTTATTGAGGTAACATTGGCTTATAACATTACAAAAATTTCAAGTGTACACCATTGTATTTCAACTTCTGTAGACTATCTTGTGTTCATCATCGAAAGTCTAGTTTCCATCCATCACCGTACACACGTGGCCCTTTATCACTTTTGCTGTGCACCTTCCCCCTTCCCACTGATAACCAACAATCTTTCCTCTGTATCCATGTGCTTGTTTGTTTATCTTTCATGTATTAATGAAATCATACAGTATTTGTCTTTCTCTGTCTGACTTATTCCACTTAGCATTATACCCTCAATGTCCATCCATGTTGTCACAAATGTCAAGATTTCATTTTTTTTATGGCTGCATCATATTCCATTGTATATATCTACTGCATATTCCTTACTCATTTGTCCATTGATGAGAACTTAGGTTGTTTCCAAGTCTTGGCTATTGTGAATAATGCTGTAATGAACACGGGGTTCTATATATCTTTTAGAATTAGAGTTTTTGTGTTCTTTGAATAAATACCCAGCAGTGGAAGAGCTGGATCATATGGTAGTTCTATTCTTAATGTTTTGAGGAATCTCCATACTGTTTTGCATGGTGACCGTACCACATTACATTCCCACTAGCAGTGTACGAGGGTTCCCTTTGATCCACATCCTCTCCAACACCAGATATTTCTTCCCTTTTTAATAATAGGCATTCTGAGGTTGTGAGCTGATATCTCATTGTAGTTTTGATTTGCATTTCCCTAGTAATTAGTGATGTTGAACATCTTTTCATGTGCATGTTGGCCATCTGCATATCTTCTTTGTAAAAGTGTCTGTTCACATCCTCTGCCAATTTTTAATTCAGTTGTTTGTTTCTTGTTTTTGAGTTATATATATTCTTAATATATTTTGGATATTAACCCCTTGTCAGATATATGATTAGCAAATATCTTCTCCCAATTGGTAGGTTGTCTTTTCGTTTTGTTGATGGTTTCCTTTACTGTGCAGAAGGCTTTTAGCTTGATGTAGTGCCTCTATTTATTTTTTCATTTGTTTCTCTTGCCTAATTAGACATATTCAAAAAGATACTGCTAAGACCAATGTCAAAGAGCATACTAAGTTTTCTTTCAGGATTTTTATAGATTCAGATCTTACATTCAAATCTTTAATCCATTTTAACTTAACTTTGTGTTTGGTGTAAGATGATGGTGTACTTTGATTTTTTTATATGTAGTTTTCCAGTTTCCCAACACCATTTATTGAAGAGCCTTTCCTTTCTCAATTGTATATTCTTTGCTCCTTTGTAAAAAATTACCTATCCATAAATGTGTAGTTTTATTTCTGGGATCTCAATTCTGTTCCATTGATCTCTGTGTCTGTTTTTCTGCCAGTACCATACTGTTTTGATTACTATAGCTTTGTAGTATATTTTGAAATCAGTGAGTATGATATCGCCAGCTTTGTTCTTTTTTGTCAAGATTGCTTTAGCTATTTAGGGTCTTTTTTTGTTTCATATAAATTTTAGGATTCTTTGTTCAATTTCCATGAAGAGTGCCATTGCAATTCTGATTGGGATTTCATTTAATCCGTGGATTGTTTTAGGTAATATGAACACTTTATCTTGTTAATTCTTCCAATCCATGAGCACAGAATATCTCTCCATTTCTTTGTGTCTTCTTTGATTTCTTGTAACAAAATTTTCTGCTATTTCATTGTTAGTGCATAGAAATGCAACTGATTTTGTATGTTGATTTTGTACCCTGAAACTTTACTGTATTTGTTAATTATTTCCAATAGTTTTTTGGTGGATTCATTAGGGTTTTCTATACATAAAATCATGTCATCTGCAAACAGTGACTGTTTTATTCTTTTCCAATTTAGACAGCTTCTATTTCTTTTTCTTACATAATTTCTCTGGCTAGAACTCCCAATAATATGTTGAATAAATGTGGTAAGAGTGGGCAACATTGTCTTCCTCCTGTTCTTATATGATTAGATTTCAATTTTTCACCATTGAGCATGATGTTAGCACTGGGTTTCTCGTATGTGGCCTTTGTTATGTTGAGGTGCTTTCCTTGTATGCCCATTTTATTGAGAATTTTTTCAGAAAGAGATGCTGAATCTTGTCAAATGATTTCTCTGAATCTATTGAGATAATCATGTGAATTTTATTATTCATTTTGTTAACGTGGTATATCATATTGACTGATTTGCAGACATTGAGCCATACTTCCATCCCTGGAATAAACTCTCTTGATCATGGTGTATGATCCTTTTAATGTATTGTTGTAATTGATTTGCTAATATTTTGTTGAGAGTTTTAGCATGTATGCTCATCAGCAATAATGGCCTATAGTTTTTGTTTTTTGTGTTGTCCTTGTCTTTTTTTGATATCAGGGTAATGTTGGCCTCAAAAATGATTTAGGCCATGTCTCTTCCTCTTAAATTTTTTGGAAGGGTTTGGGAAGGATAGGTACCAAATCTTTGAATATTTGGTAGAATTCACCAGAGAAGTGATCTGGTCCTGGGCTTTTGTTTTTTGAAAGGTTTTTGATTACTATTTCAATCTCTTTACTTGTGATTGGTCTGTTCAGACTCTCAAATTCTTCTTGGTACAGTTTTGAGATGCTGTATAATTAAAGAATTTATCTGTTTCTTCTAGGTTATCCAATTTGTTGACATATAGCTTTTCAAAATATTCTCTTCTAATCCTTTGCATTTCTGTGGTATCTACTCTTTCATTTCTGATTTAACTCATTTGAGCCTTATCTCTTTCTTTCTTTGTGAGTCTAGCTAAGGGTTTGTCAATTTTGTGTCTTTTCAAAGAACCAGCTCAGTTTTATTGATCTTCTCTGTTGTCTTTTTGGTCTCTGTTTCATTTATTTTTGCTCTAATGTTTATTATTTCCTTCCTTCTACTGAAGTTAAGCTTTGTTTGTTATTCTTTTTCTGGACCATTTAGGTGTACTGTTAGATTATTTGTTATGTTTCTTGTTTTTTGAGGCAGGCATGTATTGCTATATGCTTCCTTCTTCGCATTGTGTTTGCTGAATCCTACAAATGTTGGTATGTTGTGTTTTCATTTTCATTTGTCTCCAGATATTTTTGTATTTCTCTTTTGATTTCTTCATTGATCCAAGGGTTGTTCAGTAACATATTGTTTAGCATCTACATACTTATGATTTTTCCAGCTTTCTTCTTGTAGTTGATTCTTTATTTCAACCATTGTGGTTGGAAAAGTTGCTTGATATGATTTCAGTCATCTTAAATTTATTGAGAATTGGTTTTTTCCCCAACATATGGTCTATCTTTGAGTATGTTCCATGTTCACTTAAGAAAAATGTATATTCTGCTACTTGTGGATGGAATGTTCTATATGTATCTATTAAGTCCATCTGGTCTAGTGTTTCATTTAAGGCCCCTGTTTCCTTGACTTGACTTTACATGATCTATCCATTGATGTAAGTGGAGCATTAAAATCCTCTATTATTTTTGTGTTACTGTCAATTTCTCCCTTTACGTTTGTTAATAATTGATTTATACACTTTGGTGCTAATATGTTATATGCTCATATATAAATAAATGGTATGCCTTGGTAGATTGTCCTCTTTACTATCGTATAATGTCCATCATTGTCTCATCCTTTTTGGTTTCAAGTCTGTTTTGTCTGATCTAGGTATAGCTACACCTGCTTCCTTTTGGTTCCCATTTGCTTGGATTATCATCTTCCATCTCTTCACTCTGAGCCTATGCTTATCATTAGAGTTGAGATGGGTCTCCTAAAGGCAGCATATTTTTGGGTCTTGTTTTTTAATCCTCCCAGCCACTCTGTGTTTTTTGATTGCTGATTCAATTCATTTACATTTAGGGTGATTATTGATATATAAGTACTTAAAATACTACCATTCTATCTTTTGTTTTCTGGTTGCTCTATATTTCTCTTGCTTCTTTTTCCTTGCATTTCTGTCTTCCATTTCAGTTTGGTGGTTTTCTGTGATGTTTTTCTCAATTTTCTCTTTATTTATGATTGTGATTCTGCACTGATTTTTAGTTTTGTGGTTACCATGAGGTTTGTATAAAAGTTCTCATAGATGAGATAGTCCATTTTATGCCGATATCATCTTATCTCCATTTTCCTATGTAGGTTTTGTTCTTTTCCTCTCTTCCTTCTATGTTTTTATTGCCACAAATTATCTTTTATTATAGTGATTTTGTTACCAAATTGAAGCAGTTATAGTTATTTTAAAGTTTTTTTCTTTTCACCTTTGTGTTATAATTGTTTACTAACCTAGTCTGATCTAGAGTAGCAATTTTCTGATTCCATCTATTTATCAGATAGGCTTTGTATACCTTTGTCTTTTTATTTTGGTTAGGATAGATCTTTTCAACACTTCTTGTAAGGCAGATCTAGTGTCAATGAACTCCCTCAGAGGGGCTGCCACCATGGGACGGGGAGGGAACTGCATTATAGGCCCCAGTGAAGTTCCTGGATCTTCTGGTCTTGAGTATCACAGTGGTTACTGAAGCCTCAGGTTGCAAATCTGCAGCATTTCCTGGAACCTCTTAGAGCACAGGCTGCCTCGGTTCTTGGGCCCTCCATTTGTGGTTGTTACTAAAATTCCTGGAGCCTCTGGTTGGAGATGTGGCTGCAGTTCCTGGAGCTTCTGATTTGGGGAGCTGCCCCCAATGTTCCCCTGGTTCCACCACCTCCACAAGGCCCCTTCCACCAACCTTCAGATATATAGATGCATGGATGTCTCAGGCATTTTGGTATGATGTGCAGAGATTCCTTTATTGGTCTGTGGGTGTCCTACTTGTTGTAACTTGGAGGGAAAGACAAAGGGAGCAACTCATTCTGTGATGATGCTGATGTCACTTCTAATTTTTTTGAAGTATAATTGATATACAACATTATATAAGTTTCAGGTATAGAAAGTGGTGATTCAACATTTATTGGGGCTGGCCCCGTTATAAAGTGGTTAAGTTCATGTGCTCCACTGCAGGTGGCCCAGTGTTTAGTTGGTTCAAATCCTGGGCATGGACATGGCACTGCTCATCAAACCACGCTGAGGCAGCGTCCCACATGCCACAACTAGAAGGACCCACAACAAAGAATATACAACTATGTACCTGGGGGCTTTGGGGAGAACAAGGAGAAAAATAAAATCTTTAAGAAAAAATACACCAGTACTGAAGCATCAACTCTCTCATTGTGGTAGGTCATGTGCATTATTAAAAAACAAAACAAAACAAAAAGAATATACATTTCTAAGTGATCGCCTTAGCTAGTAGCCATCTGTCATCACACAAATTTATTATAGTACTATTGACAATATTCTCTATGCTGTACATTACATCTCCGTTATTTATTTATTTTATAACTGGACGTTTGTGACTCTTAATCCCCTTCACTTATTTTGCCCATCTCCCTACCCATCCCCTCTGGTGACCACCAGTTTGTTCTTTGCATCTATGAGTTTGTTTCTGTTTTGTTTGGTTTGGTTGTTTGTTCTGTTTTTGTTATTTCACATATATGTGAAATTATACAGTATTTGTCATCTCTGTCTGGCTTATTTCTCTTAGATAATACCATTTAGGTCCATTCATATTGTCACAAATGACAAGATTTCATTCTTGTTTATGGCTAATATTCCATTGTATATAAACCACATCTTCTTTATCCATTCACCTATCAATGGACATTTAGGTTGCTTCCACATCTTAGTTATTGTAAATAATGCTACAAAGAACATAGGAGTGCATATATCTTTTGAATTAGTGTTTTACTTTTCTTTGGATAAATACCAAGAAGTAGAATTCCAGAATCATATAGTAGATTTATTTTTAACTTTCTGAAAGAGGAACTTCCACAATGCTTTCCATAGTGGCTGTACAAATTTACATTCCCACCAACAGTGTGTGAGGGTTCCGTTTTCTCCACATCCTCACCAACACTTGTCATTTGTTGTCCTTTTGATAATAGTCATTCTGACAAATATGAGGTGATATCTCATTGTGGCTTTGATCTGCGTTTTCCTGATGAATTGAGATGGTGAGCATATTTTCGTATGTCTGTTGGCCATCACTTTGTCTTCTCTGGAAAGGTGTTTGTTCAAATCCCTTGTGCACTTTTTAATCAGATTGTTTGTGATTTTGCTGTGGAGTTGTATGAGTTCTTTATATATTTTTGATATTAACCCTTTATTGGATATATCATTTGTAAATATCTTCTGCCATTCAGTAGGTCGTCTTTTCTTTTTGTTGCTGGTTTCCTTCACTGTGCAAAAGCTGTTTAGTTTGATGTAGTTTCATTTGTTTATTTTGCTTTCGTTACCTTTGTCTGAGGAGGCAGATCCATAAAATCAATGCTAAAGAGCTGACTGTCAAAGATTTCTTCTATTAATTTTGTGGCTTCAGGTCTTACATTTAAGGCTTTAATACATTTTGAGTTTATTTTTGTATATGATATAAGAAAGTGGTCCAGTTTCATTCTTTTGCATGTACCTGTCCAGTTTCTCCAACACTATTTATTGAAGAGACTGTCATTTTCCCATTGTATATTCTTGCCTTCTTTGCCATAGATTAATCGACCATAGAAGCATGGGTCTTTTTTCTGGGCTCACAATTCTGTTCCATTGATCTGTGTGTCTTTTTGTGTCAGTACTATACTGTTAGATTACTATAGTTTTATAGTACTGTTTGAACTCAGAGAGAATGATACTTTCAGCTTTGTTCTTTCTCAAGATTGCTTTGGCTGTTCAGGGTCTTTTGTGGTTCCATACAAATTTTAGGATTATTTGTTCAAGTTCTGTGAAAAATGCCATTGATATTTTGATTGAAATTGCGTTGAATCTGTATATTGCTTTGGGTAGTTTGGTCATTTTTACAATATTAGTTCTTATAATGTATGAGCATGGTTTATCTTTCCATTTATTTGTGTCACCTTCTATTTCTTTGATCAATGGCTTAAAGTTTTCAGAATACAAGTCTTTCACCTCCTTGGTTAAGTTTATTCCTAGTTACTTTATTCTTTTTGATGTAATTGTAGATGGGATTGCTTTTTAAGTTTCTCTTTCTGATTATTTGTTAATAGTTTTATCATAAATGGGTATTGAATTTTAATTGAATGCTTTTTCTGCATCTATTGAGATGATATCACAATGTTTATTCTTCATTTTTTTAAAGTGGTATATCACAATTGTTTTGGGGGTGATCCTTGCGTTCTTAGGATAAATCTCACTTGACCATGGTGTATGATCATTTTAATGTATTGTTGAATTTGATTTGTTAATAGTTTTTTGAGGATTTTTGAATCTGTGTTCATCAAGTGTTGGCCTATAATTTCCCTTTTTTTGTAGTGTCTTTGTCTGGTTTTTATAGCAGGGTTCATAGAATGCTGGCTTAATAGAATGAGTTTGGAACCATTTTTTCCTATTCAAGTTTTTTAATAGTTTGAGAAGGATAGGTGTTAACTCTTCTTTAAATGTTTGGTAGAATTCATCTGTGAAGTCATCTGATCCTGGACTTATTTCATAATCTTCTTGTTTCTAGTTATGGGCTCCTTTTCCATTTAAAGTAGTCCCTTTGACATTTCTTGTGAGGAGAATTTAGTGGTGATGAACTCCTTTAGCTTTTGCTTGTCTGAAAAAGTATTTATCTCTCCTTCAATTCTGAATGATAACCTTGCAGGGTAGAGTATTCTTGGTTATAAGTTTTTTCCGTTCACCACTTTGAATATATCATGCCACTCCCTTCTGACCTGTAAAGTTTCTGCTGAAAGATCAACTGATAGTTTTATGGAGGTTCCCTTGTATATAACTAGCTGTTCTTCTCTTGCTTCTAAGATTCTCTATCTTTTGACATTTTAGTTATAGTGTGTCTTGGTGTGGGCCTCTTTGGGTTCATCTTATTTGTGACTCTTTGTGTTCCTTGGACTTGGATGTCTGTTTCCTTTCTCAGGTTGGGGGAATTCTCTGCCATTATTTCTTCAAATAGGTTTTCTGTACTTTCCTCTCTCTTCTCCTTCTAGCACTACTATAATGCAAATATTAGTATGCTTGACGTTGGCCTAGAGGTCCCTTCAGCTCTCCTTATTTTTTTTTTTATTCTTTTGTCTTTTTGCTTTTCTGATTGGGTGATTTCCATTACCTTGCCTTTCATATCATTGATCCATTCTTCTGCATCATATAATCAGCTATTGATTCACTCTAGTGTATTTTTCATTTCAATTTTTGTATTCTTCAGCTATGATTGGTTCGTTTTTATATGTTCTATCTCTTTGTTGAAGTGTTCACTTTGTTCACCCATTCTACACCCACGTGTTGTAAGCATCTTTATGACTGTTACTTTGAACTCTTTATTTGGTAGATTGCTTTTCTCCATTTTGTGTAGTTATTTTTCTGGATTTTTTTGTCTTCTTTCATTTGGACCATATTCCTTTGTCTCCTCAATTCATCTAACTCTCTATTTTTGTTTCCATGTATTAGTTAGATCAACTATGTGATCCAGTCTTGAATGGGAGGCCATATGTGGGAGGTGTCCTGTGGGGCTTAGTTGCTCAATCCTCCCTTGTCACCAGAGCCAGCTGCTCCAGGAGTGCCCTCTGTGTAAGCTGTGTTTATTCTCTTATTGTGCCTCGTCCACAATTGGTATGAGCATGCTGGTGTGCAAGTCTGGTCCTCCAGAGGGAGAGTTGCTTTGGAGGGGCTTCAATGCTGGCTGGGCTCACCCACTCAGTGGGACAATCTGAAGCCACTTTGGAGAGGTTTTGGTGCTGGCTGGAGCCACTCACTTGATGGGGCCAGGCAGAAGACACTTTAGAAGGTATCTGATGCCAGCTAGGGCCACCCACTGGGTGGAGTGGGGTGACAGTTGCTTTGGAAGGGCATTGGCTAGGGAAAATCCGGATAAGAATTCCAGGTCAATGTGACAGGTACTTTCCAGATAGATGAAGAGTGTAAGAAATAGTGCCTGCTAGGGCTGGGCTAGTTAGGTAGAAGGAGAGTAAAAAAAAATAAAAAATGGTGCCTGCCATTGCTTGCATCACCAGAAAAAGTTCCAACAGATCCCTGCCCCACCAGCACATGCCCTAAAATTAGTTGATGAATCTCCTTCACATATAATCTAGGCACTTTTCCAACTGCTGCCTCTATGCTGGGACTCAAAGTGAGTGAAATTTTTGCAGAGCCCTTTAAGAGCAGAGTCTTACTTTCCTATAACCCTCTGGCCTTCATAGATGTAAGTCCCATTGGTTTTCAAAAGCCAAACATTATGAGGGCTCATCTTTCCAGTATAGGCCCCTCAAGCTGAGGAGCCCAATGTGGCTCACCTTGGAGGCCCTCTGTGCTTGTGATATCCCTCCTGCTTTTAGTTCATGCATCAGGGGTATAGGTGGTGACTAGACCTTGTCTCTGCTCTGCCTATCCATCTTCATGTGGCTTTTTCTGTATATCTTTAGTTGCAGAAAACCTGTTCTTCTAGTCTTGAGGTCATTCTCAGTGATAGTTCTCCCATATGTAGTTGTAATTTTGGTATGTCCATGGGAGGAGGTGAGCTGAAGATTTTCCTACTCTGCCATCTTCAACCAATGTGTGGAATTTTTTTAATGCAGATTCCCTGGGCACATCCCAGAAGTTTCTGATTTAGTAATTCTAAGAGTCCAAGGAATCTGAATATTTAATAAGGACTCCAAGTAATTCTGTTGCAGATGGCAGGTGGGCCAAACTTTAGGAACACTGCTCTAAATTTATTCTCACTAATTTCTCTTATAAAGAAACTATTAGAGTCTTTTCTGTGTGAATGTTTTTGCCTTGAGCTAGAAGGCATAATTAAGATGTATTTAAGACCTTAAAAATTTGCAGGATTTTCCTACACTTAAGTCATAATCACTTCATAACTAAAGGTCCATTTGAGAGCCAGTCCTGATAGCTTAGTGGTGAAAGTTTTGCACACTACACTTCAGTGTTCTAGGTTCAGTTCCCAGCCATGGACCCACACCATTTGTCTGTCAGCAGCCATGTTGTGCTGGTGCCTCACCTATAAGACCTAGAAGGACTTACAACTAGAATATACAGCTATGTACTAGGGTTTTGAGGAGGAAAAAAGAAAAGAGAGAGGTAGATTGGCAACAGATGTTTGCTCAGGGTGAGTCTTTCCCAGAAAAATAAATACATCTCCATTTGAGGCTATGACAGACATAAGGAATATTGTAACACGGTTATGTAATTTATAATGTAATTTGGTCATGATAATTATACAGAAAAATAAATTATTTTAAAATACAATCATTCTTAAAAATCTCTTTGGAACTCATCATATAAAAATTCATAGAAATTCTACTTTTAGTTCGAGTTATTATATTTTAAATGACAGAACCTGTGAGTCCTGAGCTATCTCTCTGAACCTCTTAATACAACTGTTCAACTTACCTTTATTACTTAACCCAATCAATGGCACTTTGTAACATTTTACATTGATTTTATATTGATTGTTAAATAAAACAAACCTGAAATGTTAGTCCATCTTCACTTCCTCTAATTACACCCTTTTTCAGGGCATCCATCCACCAACACTGTCTCAGGCATTTTACTTAAAGTCTCCTTTGTATCTCCTAATCTCCCATCATTGGTTCAATTATAGTACATACTCCTTTGGGTTGAATGTCATTGTTGAGAGTTACAACATAATTGCCTTCACATGATTCATAGCTTGTCCAAATTTAGTGGTTTCTTCAGTGGAGAAAAAGCCAAGGAGTTGGATTAGATCTGAAAGCATCATCTAAACAAACAGGAAGTAAACCTCAGTAGTTCCAGGCTGTTATCAGCCTGTGTCATTTGCAGAGGACTTTTTGTCTTTGTTTTTGTCGTTTGGCTTTTTCTGTCCTTACAAGCGCAGATCTATTTGTTAGTTATCTATTTCCCTGAAAAATGTTAGCATTAGAATTGGTATTCGTTTCTAATTTTCTTATTCACTCCTAAGGCCAGCTCAATTCAAGGGCTAGCCTACTTTTTATTGCTTTATCTTGCTTAGTGAAGGAAAGTTTATTGAAACTAAAACAGAAGAAGAAGCATTTGTTTTCCAGTACAGGATTTTATCTATTTTCTTCATTCAAAAAAGAAATCTACAAACAAATCTTTTTTACTATGATCATCTCTTTCTAAAATTTTTCTTAAAGAATCATAACGTTATTCCATAAGAAATTTTACCATATATTTGTTTACTCAGACTACCAATTAAAAGTTTCAGAAGGTTTATTTCTTTCACTATACCTTCCTTCTTTGACCATAGAAGAGTTTATGACTGCCCTCCATGGTGAGAACATAAAATTTCTCAGTCTTAAAAACACCTAAATTTATCCTGTATGTCATATGAAGAATTGACTATCTGTAGCTCTTCAGATGAACCATGGATTTTTGGGCAAAAGCTACCCATATATCACAACTGTCATTTCCCCATTTCTTTTGCCAAGGATACAGCAAGATATTTGAAGAAAGGGGATTATACAATAAAGAAGAGAGGCAATGTATTCCTTTGGTCCCTGGAATCCCTAATGTAGGGCTTGCACAGTGAGAAGACATCCTGAATCTAGTAGAATATCAATATTTACAAAGTGAGCAGAAAAGAAGGAACTGATGAATTAAATGGAAAAGAAATATTCAAAGAAGTAAAAAAAACAGGAAAATGACATAGAAGCTAAAAGAAAAAGCAAGTTGCATAAACAGGGATTTGTCAATGATGTCAAATGTTGCAGAAGTTCTCAGTTAATATAAAGTCTAAAAACAAGACACTGCATTTGGCATTAATAGTATTTTAGTGACCTTGGTAAGAGAAATTTCTCTTCTTAGGTATGAATGAGATTCATATATATTGCCAAGGACACCACCTCAGACAGTTTATAAAGGCTGTCTGAAAATTCATTTAAATTGGTTTTCCTTTTGGGAAAACCAGATAAATTAAAATATAAATATCCCATACTGCATGATATGAACACATTGAGGGCCCAGACTCAAATGAAATCTCCTCTAACTGAACTTGATAAAGAATGTGAAAAATGTGTCAATGTTTTTCTACTTTACTGTTATTCATTAATCTTTGTATAGTACTCAAAAATGTTTAGAAATAGGCAGGCTGGGCAAATGCTAGGCACTTCAACAACTGAAGTAGAATTGAGAAACTCATCATCTAGGCAAGTTATTCTCAAAAATTTAGCTTGGGACAGTTTTCCCAGTTTCACTGAAAAATTCGACTCAGCAAATCTAATAAAGAATGGTTAACAGGATGAGGCTTGTGGAACAGGAAGAGGTTGGATGTTATTTCCCCAAGTTATCTTTCAATTCGTCCTATTATGCAGACAAAGAGGTCCTCTGTACTGTCTGTGTTAGCAGCCATGGCTGCTTTTTTTTTTATCTGTCTCCATTCCCTTGTGTTCAAAGCTGAGTTCACCTAAAAATGTCTATTTCTAGTGATTGCTTAACCTCTAATTGTGTGTGTGTGACACAGACAGAGAGAGAGAGAAAGGGATAAGTTGGCATTAGTGCAAAACATGATAATGCTACTGATCTGGATTCTTTAGAATGATTCAACAGCTCCAGTATTCATGTAATTTCTTATTCCTTTATGTACTTACTTCAAAGTGGCATTTGGTATAGATAAAACTTGTTTTTTCATTGTTACTATTAGCTTAAAACAATATTGACCCCCTTTCTATTTGCCCTACTTACTCCACAAGTCATGTGACCTCCTAAAAATAAGATGTATTCTTATTTTCCTGTCATATTTGAATGGTATTTGTTCATTTCACTCTAATGTAACAAGCATAAAAGTAATGAGAATTAAAAGAAAAAAATGCTTGAAATTTTTAAGAAAAAATATAAAAATAATTTAAAAGCATATTTAGAGTACGCAATCTCATAAAAGTGACTCTTCTTCTGCATTTTAAATTACATGTACAACAAAAATATATCAACCACTTAGTGTGTAATGCTGATGACACAGATGTCGTGTATGATTAGTATACTACATTTGTCAAAAATTAAATTTTAATTTCATCAAAAGTATTATGTAACTCTAAATTATTAAGTAAATTTCTTACATCAAAGTGTAGGTAATAGACAAGATGACCAATTATATAGAACGGGACATAAGCTGGTTTTGTTTGCTTTCTAAAATTACTTTTTATCTCAAATAATGATAACAGTGGCCTGAAAATATGCTGACTTGATAACCTAATAATCTCAGGAATAAGAAAGGAAGGTCAAAATATATATCTATTTAGAGTGGTAGCTCTGAATACAGTAGACAGGAAACGAACAAAAAGCCCCAACAACTTTAGTTAAGTTTTCTGGAAAGCCACCTTAATTGTACATCAATATGCATATTAGAATGCTGTAGGGTGTTTAATGTTCTGTTCAAGTTATATGGTACATATTAGAGTATAATATAGAATATGTATATAATAGAATAGCATGCTAATTTTAAAGGCTTGCTCAGGCCAATATTTAAGACAATGAAAGTAAAAATCCTTTTGGAAGGAAACTCTTGAGTTCCTACTACTTTGTTTTTGCAATATGGATGAAGAAGGGTAACCTGTAAAAGCAGAAAATGGGAGAAGAAAAATGGTAAGGACTTTTCAACTTCTTCCTGACATCTTTTTTGTGTGGCTTGTCCTTAATTGTTGCCAGTGACTTCAAATATGGTGCTGCTAGTCCATTTACTCTGTCTCTGTCTTTTTTGCATCCCTTATGCTGAAGGCCAGACCTTATTAATAAGGATATCCAGCTTTCAAAAGAAAAGAAAATCTCTGCTTATATTATTGTTCAAAAAGGATTTGAACCTGTCAGAATGCTATACAAAACCTGAAAGGAATGAAAAACACTTCAAAAAAATAATTCTGACCAAGAACAACTCCTTCAGGGATTGGGAACTTAAGAGATAGAACTTTGAGAAAGAAAATAGTGCATTTAAAAAAAATGTGTGTGGAAAAATTTATTGTTTTACTGCACGTCTACTGTATGGTCCCTCCAGCATAAATGAGTCTAAAATTATTATAGAAATGAAAAAGAATGCTTTAAAAGCTCAAATGAAGTTTAACATCCAAATGAATCTATTAATTCATTTGGAAAATAAAATCATTTACACTAGGGGTTAGCAAATTACAGAATGTAGGCCAAATGTAGCCCAATTCCTGTTTTTGTGCAGACCTCAAGTCAAAAATGTTTTTTTTACAGACGAACATTTACAATTGATTTGATAGTAGAGAACACTAACTTTGAACTCCAATTAAGCTAACTTTATCCACTGACAAAAAGAATTCTATTATTCTCATTAGACCTTCCTTACCCCCAAAAAATTGTATTCAAATATTATATTTTGAATTTCATCCATAAAAATTTTGTGGAAACGTTTTCTCTCTTGCTAATGTTGCTTCTTGATTCACAAAGCCTAAATTGTTTTAGACTGCATTTGTTACTTATATGAATAAAATCATCTTAGAATAATAATATACGACCAGTTTTTATTATCTTAGAAGACTAAAATGGAGTAATATATGATGAAATGTGCTAGTTTCAAAATTTCCAATAGTTGTAGGGAGCGAGGTTTTCAAAAGGGTATGTTTTAGTGTTTAGAAGTGGCCTTCCAATACAATATATGTAATACATGGACATTATCCTTTCTAAGAGATAACATGAGGAACCATTAGAGGGAATATTTTTTCTACAATTCTTTTCATCAGTAGTACTCTAAGTAGGGAGGTTATGGAGTGCTACAGGAAGTTATAAATTGACAGTTCTGAACTCACTCTGATTGTACATCTCATCTGTTCAAAGGAATTCATTTCCTAGAATATTGTCTAAAACTTGCAGACACTCACATTGTATTGTAATTGTTACTAAGTCATTTCATTCAACTGTTTTTGTTTCCAAGACAAGAACATAAAATCCATGACAGTAAGGATCCTCTTTCATCCCTCAGCTCCTCTGTTGTTCTCTGTAAATGTATTTCATATGTATTCAGTTAGTGGTGTTCCCCAAATTATGACTGCAAGAACCCTCTTTAACCTTTCAAGAGCAGAGTCAATGAATACCTCTCTTTCTATAGAGATTGGCCCAAAATACTTCTTTCTGCAAAAAGAGTGTCTATGGCTCATATTATTATTGTCAAAAGAAAATCCCAGGGGAAAAGTGGGGTGCGGGGAGGGCACAAAGGGTGAAGTGGTGTACCTACAACATGACTGACAATAATGTACAACTGAAATTTCACAAGGCTGTAAACTATCATAATCTCAATAAAAAGTTTTAAAAAAAAGAAAAAAAAAGAAAATCAACCCTACAATTTTAGTTATAACTAGTTTAACAAGGAAGTAATCATTAAGCCAAATATTAAAACAGTATACAAGGGAGACCAAAATCTCTCTTAAATGGTTGAAAGTGCAAACCTTCCAAAATTGTTTGGATGGCAAATGAGTCCCATCAGATCTTTTGTCTTGGGGAACTTGAATAGGCGGAACATACCAATCCTTCTTCAGGCACATTATTCATCAAATTTTGGGAAGGATGGGACCCAGAGTGACTCTAGCTATAAGACGGTTTCTTGTGCCATTTCAGTTTTCTATACGCTTGTACAGTTAACTGATATCAATATCATGAATCTAGGAAATCTGAGTATTCTTCTTCTTTGAAAATGTATAGTAGATTAATCAATATAAGCTGCTAGTTTAGCATACACCATTCTTTGTATGGTAAACCAAAGACACAAACTATGGCCACGGGCAAGAAACCAGCTGCTCTGTGTTTTAGTTCTCTCATCTCTAAAATTAGGGTAATAACAACACCTACTTCATCAGGTTGTTGTGAACATTTAAATGATCATATACTATACTTGCATTTTTTTCATGACAATTATGTAGCACTTACTATTCGCCAAATGCTATTCTTAGCATTTTTCCCATTGTTAACCCATTTAGTGTTAATAACAATACTATTAGGTATGTGCTATTATTATGTCCATAATACAGATAAGGAAATTGAGATAGAGGGAGAAGAAATAGCTTGCCTTAGACACAAAGATCTTTAGTGACACTTAAAATAGTACCTGGCATACAGTAGGTGCTTAATAAATATTAGATAATCTTATTATTACTACTGCTATTATTACATGAAATCTCATGATTTTTATGCCTTTCTAAACTATTCAATTTGCATAAAAGTATTGATTCTATTATGAAACAATAGATTTAAACATATTTGACGTGCTTCAACCCAATTCAGTATTTGTCTTTATTAATCCTCAAATTCTCACCCCTTTGGCCAGTGGCAACTTCTTCAAATTGACTCAAGTATTTTTTGGTACAACATTTGTAGCCTTTAATAGATTTCTATTTATGATGATACAAAAAAGAACCCTAATATGTCACTTTTTGTGGATGCTAAGAAATCAACTTCTTATTTTGAAGGCTGGTAAATAAAGGAAAACATCAAACATTTATCTGGCCTTTACTTTATGAACTGCACTTCCAGATAACTAAATAGTTAATAAATGGATGTTTCTCACTATTCTCTCTATAGAAGTATTCCAGATAACTAACGACAAGGAAATTCTAAATTTGAATACCAAAATTTTGTAAGGCCTACTGAATTAATATATCCAGGCATTCATCATTAATGGCTTATGGCTGCTATTATCATAAAGAGAGACAACCAAATATTATGTGTCTCCTGTGAACAGTGGAACCCTACTTGTCACATGTTTTTACCAAAACAATTGATTCTGAATCTGGCCAAGCCTCTAGTCCAGTGCTGTCTGATAGTATTTATTGCAATTAAGGAAATAGTCTATAATCGACACTATCCAATAAGGTAACCATAATCCACATGTAGCTATTTAGCACTTGAAATGGCTAGTGCAAAAAAGGGATTGAATTTTTAACTTATTTAGTTTTAATCAATTTAAGTTTAAATAGCCACATGTGGCTAGTAGCCACTATGTCAAATAACACAGCTTGAATGCAGCAACCAATTTACAGTAAATTGAGAAGACAGAGAGTATATTCAAAGTTACCAGAGGAATGTAATCAGGAAATCAAGACAGTAAGAAATTTTACAGAACAAAAAAACCAATTACTTCAACAAATGATTTGCAAATGAGGAAATTTGCGGGGAGGTGGAGAGAAAATTTATAGGTTAAAAAGGAGTAAATACGTATATCAACCAATCTAATGTATGAAACTGATATGAATCTTGATTCAAATAAATAAACTGCAAAATAAAATTATGAAATAATTGAGAAAATTTGAATATATTATATATTGTTATATATTCAAATTTATATGTTTATATAATATGTTTTATAATATATGTTATATATTATATATTCAAATTTAGTATATACACATACTGAAGTAATTATGAATGAAACAAAATAATGTCATGATGATGTCTGGGATTTGCTTCAAAATTATTCATTGGAGACGGGAGAGGGGCGGGTGAGGGTTTTGGTAAAAAAAAATATTGACTGTTAGTTTATAATTATTAAAGCTGGATGATGGATACCCAGGAGTTCATCACACAAAGATCTCTACTTCTGTACATAGTTGACATTTTCCAAAATGAAAAGTTTTGGTTTTTCATTACTGGCACAAATATCTTGAGATCCACCATGTTTCTCTATCACGGCATAGGATTCTGTGCTTTGTTTTGCCTGTTATAGAAGTTAGGCAATGTAGAAGACAATAGCAGATAATCTAGTTAAAGGTCTTTTGTAGACCAAGAAAAACACTTAAAATAATTGTTTTCTTTAAATTATGAATCTTTTCAGGTGTTAATTATCAAATGGTTTAAGAAAAGTAGATTTGTAGTTAAATTGTAATAATTTTGATACAGACCAGTGATAGCATTTTGAAAAGAGGAAATTTGAAAGGTTGAAGTATTCAGATCAGATATCATGGTTTTATTTATTGTTAATTTCTAATTCTCAGAAATGTTCTGCTCACTGTAGATAAAACAAAAGTAACCTTTTGAATTTCCCATTTTTAATGTAAAAAGGTTCAACATTATATCCTGGGAGGAAGAGACTTTGATTTCCAGTTTGCAAATCATGTTGGCATCTTTGGGGCAAAAACATTGTTTCCTTATTTTTGGCTTAAACAACAAACATTTAGTCTTTCTTAACATTTTACTGAAGTCATATTGGTTTATAACATTGTGTGATTTCAGGTGTACATTATTATATATCAGTTTCTGTATAGACTATATTGTGCTCACCGATAGTCTAGTTTTTGTCTGTCACCATACCTTTGTGCCCCTCTACCCCTTTCACCCATCACCCCACCTATACCCTTCCCCTCCAGGAACCACTAATCTGTTTTCTTTATCTACATGTTTGTTTATCTTCCACATATGAGTGAAATCATGCAGTGTTTGTCTTTCTCTGCCTGCCTTGTTTTGTTTAACATCATACCCCTAAGGTAGATCCATGTTGATGCAAATGAGATGATTTTGTCTTTTTTATGGCTGAGTAGTATTCCATTGTGTATATATACCCTATCTTCTTTATCAGTTCACCAGTTGAGGAACACTTGTGTTGCTTCCACATCTTGGGTATTGTGAATAATGTTGCAATGAACACAGAGGTGGGTAAATCTCTTTGTATTGTTGATTTCACGCTCTTTGGATAAATACTCAATAGTGAGATATCTGGATCAAATGGTATTTCCATTTTAATTTTTTGAGAAATCTCCACACAGTTTTCCATTGTGGCTACACCAGTTTGCATTCCCACCAGCAGTGTATGAGGGTTCCCTTTTCTCCACATCCTCTCCAATATTTGTTATTTTTTGCCTTGTTAATTATAGCCATTCTGACAAGTGTACAGTGATACCTCATTTTAGTTTATTTGCATTCCCTAATGATTAGTGATGATGAACATCTTTCGATGTGCCTATCGGCCATCTGTATATCTTCTTTGAAAAAATGTCTGTTCATATCCTCAGCTCATTTTTTGACTGGATTGTTTGATTTTTAGTGTTGAGATGTATGAGTTTTTTTACTTATTCTGGAAATTAACCCCTTGTTAGATATATGATTTGCAAATATTTTCTGTCAGTTGGTGTGTTCTCTTTTCACTTTGTTGATGATTTTCTTTGCTGTGTAGAGGTTTTTAATCTGATGTAGTTCCATGTGTTTACTTTTTCCTTTGTTTCCCTTGCCTGAGTTGACATGGTACTTGAAAACTTGCAGCTAAGATCAATGTTGAATAGCATTCTGCCTATGCTTTCTTCTAGAAGTTTCATGGTTTCAGGTCTTACATTCAAGTCTTTAATCCATTTTGAGTTAATTTTTCTGTATGGTAAAAGATAGTGGTCTACTTTCATTCTTCTGCACATGGCTGTCTAGTTTTTCCAACACCATTTATTGAAGAGACTTTCCTTTTCCCATTGTATGTTCTTGGCTCCTTTGTCCAAGATTAGCTGTCCGTATATGTGTGGTTTTATTTCTGGGCTTTCAATTCTGTTCCATTTATCTGTGTGTCTGTTTTTGTGCCATTACCATGCTGCTTTGATTACAGTAGCTTTGTAGTATATTTTGAGGTCAGCGATTGTGATGTCTCCAGCTTTGTTCTTTTTTCTCAGGATGGCTTTTGGTATTCGGGGTCTTTTGTTATTCCAAATAAATTTTAAGATTCTTTATTCTATTTCTGTGAGTATTGTCATTGGGATTCTGATTGGGATTGTGTTGAATCTGTAGATTGCTTTAAGTAACATGTACATTTTAACTATGTTTATTCTTCCAATCCATGAGCATGGACTATCCTTCCATTTC
This sequence comes from Equus asinus, assembly GCF_041296235.1. Classification (NCBI taxonomy): domain Eukaryota; kingdom Metazoa; phylum Chordata; class Mammalia; order Perissodactyla; family Equidae; genus Equus; species Equus asinus. The sequence goes on from NC_091820.1 coordinate 74,723,888, forward strand.
TTCACATCATCACTGATTTCTTTCAATAATATCACAATTTTCAGCATGTAATTCTTTCATCTCCTTATAAAATTTATTCCTAAATATTTTATTCTTTTTTTGCGATTGTACATGGAATTGTATTCTTGAATTCTCTTTTTGCCAGTTTGTTATTAGTACACAGAAATGCCACTGATTTTTGTAAGTTGATTTTGTAACCTGCAACTTTGCTGTAGTTATTGATTATTTCTAATAGTTTTCTGGTGGAATCTTTAGGGTTTTCTATACATAGGATCATGTCATCCACTAACAGTGAAAATTTCACTTCTTCCTTTCTAATTTGGGTACCTCTTATTTCTTTCTCTTGCCTAATTGCTTTTGCCAAAACCTCCAGCACTATGATGAAGAGGAGTGGCAAGAGTGGGCACCATTATCTTCTTCCAGTTCTCAGAGGGATGACTTTCACTTTTTAAGTATGATGTTGGCTGTAAGTTTCTCATATATTGCCTTTATCATGTCACGGTACATTCCTTATATACCCATTTTATTGAGGTTTTTTTTTATCATAAATGGATGTTGGATCTTGTCAAATGCTTTCTCTGCATCTATTGAGATGATCATGTGATTGTTAATGTGGTGTATCTCATTGCTGATTTGTGAATGTTGAAGAATCTCTGTGCCCGTGGTGTAAATCCCACTTGATCATGGTGTATGATCGTTTAATGTATTGCTGTACTCAATTTACCAATATTTTCTCGAGGGTTTTTTGAACTATGTTCATCAGTGATATTGGCCTGTGATTATCCTTTTTTGTGTTGTCCTTGTATTGTTTTGGTATCAGAGTGTTGTTGGCCTCATAGAATGAATTAGGAAGTGTTCTGTCTTCTTCAATGTTTTAGAATAGTTTGAGAAGGATAGGTATTAAATCTTCTTTGAATGTTTGGTAGAATTCTCCACAGACACCATCTGGTCCAGGACTTTTGTTTTTTGATAGGCTTTTTATTACTATTTCAATCTCTTTACTTATTATTGGTCTATTCAGATTCTCTATTTTGTCTTGATTCAGTTTTTGAAAGTTGTATGAGTCTAAGAATTTATCCATTTCTTCTAAGTTATTCAAATTGTTGGCATATAGTTTTTCATAGTGTTCTCTTATACTCCTTTGTATTTTGGTGGTATCTGTTGTAATTTCTCCTTTTTCATTTCTAACTTTATTTATTTTAGCCTTCTCTCTTTTTTTTCTTTGTGAGTCTGGCTAACAGTTTGTCAATTGTGTTTATCTTCTCAAAGAAACAGCTGTTAGTTTCATTGATCCTTTCTATTGTTTTTTAGTCTCTATTTCCTCCTTTATTTCTGTTCTGATTTTTATTATTTCCCTCCTTCTACTGACTTTGAGATTTGCTTGTTCTTCTTTTTCTAGTTCTGTTAGGTGTAGTTTAAGTTTAATTATTTGAGATTTTTTTTCATGTTTGTTGAAGTTGGCTTGTATTGCTATAAGTTTACTTCTTAGTACTGCTTTTGCTGCATCTTGTAAGAGCTGATATGGTGTGTTTTCATTTTCACTATCTCCAGGTATTTTTTGATTTCTCCTTTGAGTTCTTCATTGATCCAATGATTTCTCAGTAGCATGCTGTTTAATCTTCACATATTTGTAACTTTCCTAGCTTTCTCTTTGTGGTTGATTTCTAGTTTCATAGCCCTGTGGTTGGAAAAGATGCTTGATATGATTTTAGTCTTCTTAAATTTATTGAAGCTGACCTCATTTCCTAACGTATGCTTTATCTTTGACAATGCTCCATATGTACCTGAGAAGAATGTATATTCTGCTGTTTTTGTATGGACTGTTATATATATAAAGTCCATCTGGTCTAGTTTTCATTTAAGGTGATTGTTTCCTTGTTGATTTTATGCCTGGATGATTTAGCCATCAATGTAAGTCAGGTGTTGAGGTCCCTTACTATTATTGTGTTGCTGTCAATTTCTCCTTTTAGGTCTGTTAATAGTGCTCTATATACTTTGGTGCTCCTGTGTGAGGTGCATATATATCCATAAGTGTTATGTCCTCTTGGTGAAATATCCCTTTTATCATTATATATTGCCCCTCTTTGTCTCTCATTGTATTTTTTATCTTGAAGTCCACCTTTGTCTGCTATTAGTATGCCAGCATCTGCTTTCTATTGCTTGCCATTTGCTTGGAGTATCATCTTCCACCCCTTTACTCTGAGCCTATGTTTGTCTTTAGAGCTAAGATGTGTTTCCTGGAGGTAGCATATTGCTGGGTCTTGTATTTTAATCCATCCAGCCACTCTGTGTCTTATGATTGGAGAATTCAGTCCATTTACATTTACAGTGATTATTCATATTTTAGGGCTTAATATTGCCATTTGATCTCTTGTTTTCCAATAATTCTATATTTCCATTGTTTCTTTTCCCTTGTATTTCTGACTGCCATCTCATTAGTGATCTTATGTGATGGCTTTCTTAGTTTTCTCTTTATTCATGATTTGTGACTCTGCTCTGATTTTTTGTTTAGTGGTTACCATAATGTTTGTGTAAAAGATCTCATAGATGAGATAGTCCATGTTCTGATGGTCTCTTATCTCCATTACCCTAAGTAGTTTCCATCCTGTTCCTCTTCCCCATCTGAGTTATTGCTGTCACAAATGTCTTTTTTTGTGTTGTGAGTTTGTGATGAAATTTAAGTGTTTATAGTTGTTTTTCATGCTTTCTTCCCTTTATTTTATGTTATAATTTTTTACGAACCTATTCTGATACAGAGCTGAAATTTTATGATTTTATCTGTCCAATTATCTCCTTGCTCAAGGTTTTGTAAACCTTTGTTTTTCAGTTTTCAATCTGGGGGCTCCTTTCAATGTTTCTCATAAGACAGGCCTAGTGGTGATGATTTCCCTCAGCTTTGTTTATCTGGGAAAGCTTTTATTTCTGCATTGTATCTGAAGGATAGTTTTGCTGGATAGAGTATTCTTGGCTGAAAGTTTTAATCTGTCAGTATTTTGAATATATAATTCCATTCTCTCACAATCTGCAAAGTTTCTGCTGAGAAGTCTGCTGAATGCCTGATAAGGATTCCTTTGTAGGTGATTCTCTTCTGCCTTACTGTCCTTGATATTTTTTCTTTGTCTTTGACTTTTGACAGTTTTACTATTATATGCCTTGGAGAACATTTTTTTGCATTCACGTAATTAGGAGTTCTCTTGATTTCATGTCCTTGTAAGTCCAGTTCTTTCCCCAGGTTTGGGAAGTTCTCAGCTATTATTTATTTAAATACGCTCTCTGCTGCTTTCTCTAGCTCATCTCCCTCTTGAATACCTATAGGACTTATGTTGCTTTTCCTAACTGAATAGGATATTTCTTGAAAAATTTCTTCATTTTTAAAAGATCTTAGTTCTCTTTCCTCCTACACCTGAGGCATTTCTATATTTCTGTCCTGTAAATCAATAATTTTGTCCTCCAGAGCATCAGCTCTGTATTTATGGTGTCTAGATTTTATTTTATCTCATTAATTATGCTCTTAATCTCCAGAATTTCTGCTTTTGTTTTTTGAGAGCTTCAATCTCTTTGGAGAAGTATTCTTTCTGCTCATTAATTTTATTCCTGAGTTCATCAAACTATCTTTCAGAGTTTTCTTGTAACTCATTGAAGTTCCTTATGACAACTATTTTGAATCTTCTGTCATTTAGATTGTGATTTTCTGTGACTTCAGTATTGATTTCTGGAGTTTGTCATTTTCTTTCTGCTCTGAAGTGTTACTGTGGTTCATCATGGTGTTTGATGTATTGATCCTCTGCTGGTGTATTTGTGGTAGTACCAGGTTGCAGATTCCATCTGCCACCACAGGAGGGGGGAAGGATTGTGTTTTCTGATCCTGCCTCATCTGCTGGAAGTTGTGCTGGTAAGGCTGCTCTGTGTTTGCACGGGCTGGCCACAGCCACTTGGTGGCTCATGCACGCATGTGCAGCTGGGGCCTCTGTGTTCCCCTGGTAGGTCATTCTCCTTCAGGCAAGGCCTCTGTGCTTGGCAAGGGACAAGCTGAGCTGCTGTGCTAGGCAGTAGGGTTGCTTTCTTTCACATGCAGGCTGGCTCTGTGCTCATGAGTGGTTCCACTGAGCTTCTGTGCTTGATGGGCAGGGTTCCTCTATGGGCACTGAGCTGCCGTCACTCAGTGAGGAGCTTTCCCACCAGCAGGGCTACCATGGCATGGTGGCCACTCCCATGGGCCTGCCTGCCACTCTAAAAGTAATTGTGCATATGCTGGCTGCCCCCACCTCCTCTTCCAGTCATGCTGGATCCTGTGTGAGAATGGCAACCTGGATTGCTGCCATTGGGGAGAGGGAAGGGTATGCTCACCTAGTTCCATTGCTTGCTGGAGATACAGTCCACCCACCTTCAGATGTATAGCTGTCTGGATCTCTCAGGCATCCTGCTTTGCTGCATAGGGAATCTTTTGTTGGTTAACAAATGTTCATTTGCTGTATCTTAGAGGGAAGAGACAAAGGGAACAACTGACTCTGCCATGATACTGACATCACTGTCCTAAAATATTGTTTCCTTTTTAAGTACAAGCAATTGAATTTTCAGGCTGATTTGAAATTCAGCTTACCTGCCTCTGGTCTTTTAAGAAAAACAACAATGAGAGGAAGAATTTAAAATGATCAAACTAACTTACAGTTAATGAATACTTACCCACATTCAGACCTTTTGTTAAATAATTTAAATATATTATCTCTTTAATTGTCCCATGGACCTAAGATAGGTACTATTATTTATTACACACAATTTGAGATTAGAGAACCAAGATCAGAGAAGTTAAGTAACTTGTATAAAGTCATACAGTTAGTGAGTGACAAAGCTTGAGAACACAGTGATATAATTAGGAAAGGCTTAGTGATTTTTGCTGTAATTGATGTTGTTTTATTGTGTTTGCTTTGTTTTACTTTATATTTTGACTACTTATCATGGAATGACAGTAGGTGATAAGTTCTACTTGAAAACTATATTTAAGGTATATCAGAAAATCTTCTGACAATATGCCCAGAGATCCAGACTAAATATAGATTTTTTTGATAAGTTTTGGAAGAAACATAATAAAAAAACAAGGCATTTCAATCAGGGCAAACAAGGCTTAATGTGTATTTCTATCATTGATGTCTGTGTGACAATAGGAAGTTTAATTAACTTCTCTTAGCATGGGTTTCTTCATCTGTAAAATGAGAATGGTAATGATTATTTATAATGTTTTGTAATTAGAGGTGATATGTTTAGTATTTTTGGCCAGTGCCTTGCACATAGTAGGTATTTAATAACTGACAGCTGTTTTCACAAATATTAACTGGGTAATATTGGGCAATTTACGTATCTTTCCCATGTCCCAGTTTCTTCACCTATAAAATGAGGATAATAATAACAATAGTGTCAACTTCATAAGGCATGAGATTTGAAAAGTTAATTTTATATAAGTGCTTATAACAGCAACAGTCATCATATACTAAGTGCTACATAAATGCTAGATTTTATTACAATAGTATTAATGTAAGAATTAGAATTAGTGTAAGAATTCATGTTATACCTACTTTCTTTCCTGGGGCTTGCAATATGCAGGGGGATATTTTTAAAATAACATAAAGCTGCCTTAAAAGCGATCAATGTATCTGAATGTGTGTGAAAATTAAAAATATAGGTACAACTAGGTTCCAAATACAGTAGTTACCCTTATTTGCAGGGAATATGTCCAAGATCCCAAGTGGACGCCTGAAATGTGGATAATACCAAACCCTATATATACAGGCATACCTCAGGGATATTGCAGGATTGGTTCCAGACCACCACAATAAAGGACTATCACAATAAAGCAGTTCACACAATGCTTTTTGTTTCTCAGTACATATAAAAGTTTACACTATACGGTAGCCTATTAAGTGTGCAATAGCATTATGTTGAAAAAAATGATGTACATATATTAATTAAAAAATACTTCCTTGCTAAATAATGCTAACCATCATCTAAGCCTTCAGAGCGCCATAATCTTTTTAATAACAGAGAATTTTGCCTTGATGTTGATGACTGCTGACTAATCAGGGTGGTGGTTGTTGAAGATTGGGGTAGCAGTGGCAATTTCTTAAAATAAGGCAGAAATAAAGTTTGCTGCATTGATTGACTCTTCCTTTCATGAACAATTTCTCTGTAGTATGAAATGCTGTTTGATAGCCTTTTACCCACAGTGAAACTTCTTTCAAAATTGGAATCAATTCCCTTGACCCCTGCTATCACTTTATCAATTAAGTTTATGTAATATTCTATATACTTTGTTGTCATTTCAACAATCTTCACCAGGAGTAGATCCCATCTCAAGAAACTACTTTCTTTGTTCATCCATAAGAAGCAACTCGTCATCCATTAAAGTTTTATCATGACATTGCAGCAATTCAGTCGCATCCTCAGGCTCCACTTCTAATTCTGGTTCTCTTGCTATTTCCAACAAATCTGCAGTTACTTCCTCCACTGAAGTCTTGAACCCCTCAATGTCATCCATAAGGGTTGAAGTCAACTTCTTCCAAACTGTTGTTAATATTGATATTTTGACCTCTTCACATGAATCACAAATGTCCTTAATGACATCTATGATGATGAATCCTTTGCAGAAGGTTTTCAGTTGACTTTTCCCAGATCCAACAGAGGAATCGCTAACGATGGCAGCTCTAGACGTATGAAATGTAATTCTTAAATAATAGGACTTTGAAAGTCAAAATTACTCCTTGATCCATGGGCTGCAGAATGGATGCTGTGTTAGCAGGCATGAAAATAGCATTAATATCATTGTATATTTCCATCAGAGCTCTTGGGTGACAAGGGACATTGTCAATGAACAGTAATATTTTGAAATAAGTCCTTTTTTCTGAGAAGTAGGTCTCAACAGTGGGCTTAACAGAGTCAGCAAACCATGTGATAAACAGATATGCTGTCATCCAGACTTTGTTGTTCCTTATAGACGATAAGCAGAGTATATTTAGCACAATTCTATAGGGCCCTAGGATTATTAGAACGGTAAATGAGTATTAGCTTCTACTTAAAGTCACCAGTTGCCTTAGTCCCTAACAAGAGAGACAACCTGTCCTTTGAAGCTTTGAAGCCAGGCATTGATTCCTCCTCTCTAGCTATGAAAGTCATAGATGGCATCTTCTTCCAATATAAGGTTGTTTTGCCTATATTGAAAATATATTATTTAAGTTAGCCACGTGCATTAATGATCTTAGCTAGATTTTCTGGATAACTTGCTGCAGCTCCTACATCAGCACTTGCTGCTTCACTTTGCACTTTTGTGTTATGGAGATGACTTCTTTCCTTAAACCTCATGAACCAACCTCTACTAGCTTCAAGCTTCCTCACCTCTCTCAGCCTTCATAGAGTTGAGGAGAATTAGGGTCTTGTTCTGAAGTAGGCTTTGACTTAAGGGAATGTTGTGGCTGGCTTGATCTTCTATTCAGACCACTAAAACTCTCTCTGTATCCGTAATAAGGCTGTTTCACTTTCTTATCATTTGTGTGCTCACTGGAGCAGCATTTTTAGTTTCCTTCAAGACCTTTTCCTTTGCACTCACATTTTGGCTAATCATTTGCCACAAAAGACCTAGCTTTCATCTTATCTCAGCTTTCGACATGCCTTTTCTCATTTAAGCTTCCTCATAAACTTAATCGCTTCTTGCTTTTGATTTAAAGTGAGAGATGTGTGACTCTTCTTTTCACTTCAGCACTTAGAAGCCATTGTAGAGTTATTAATTGGCCTAATTTCAATATTGTGTCTCAGGGTATAAAAAGGCCCAAGGAGAGGGACAGAGATGGCGAAACAGCCAGTCAGTGGAGCAGCCAGAACATACACATTTATGTATTGTTTGCCATTTAAATGGGCGTGGCTCGTGCACCCCAAAGCAACAATAACATTAAAGATCCCTGATCACATATCACCATAATAAATATAATAATAATGAAAAAGTTTGAAATATTGTGAAAATTACCAAAATGTGACACAGAGACACAAATTGAGCAAATGGCTGTTGAAAGTGACACTGGTAGACTTGCTTGATATGAGGTTGCCACAAACCTTCAATTTGTAAAAGATGTAATATCTGCAACGCGCGATAAAGCAAAGCACAATAAAATGAGGTATGCTCGTACTACGTTTTCTCCTAACTAATGGCTAACAGGCAAGTAATGTATGCAGCACGGATACAATGGACAAAGGGATGATCCACGTCCCTGGTGGGACTGAGTGGGGCAGCATGAGTTTCCATAACACTACTCAGAATGGCATGCAATATAAAACTTATTTTTATTTCTGGAATTTTCCGCTTAATATTTTCAGACTGCAGTTGACCGCAGGTAGCTGAAACTGTGGAAAGAGAAACCTCAGATAAGGGGGGACTACTGTAAGTGGCACACAGCAAATTATTTGATCTGAACCTAGATATGGTAATTAAGGACTTATCTGTATGATGCAACTAACAGGTAAACATGGTGTTTCAAACCAGTAGGGAAAGACTATATCAGTAATTAAGTGATGTGGGAAAAATTGGTTAAATATCTGAAACAAAAATTTGATTCTACCAAAGACCAGATTGAGTAAAGCACTAAATTCAAATAAAGTAAAAATGATTAGAAGATTATATAAGTGAAAATCTGTTCTCTTGAGGTAAAGAAGGTGTTTATAACTACAAGTAAAAGAAGAAATCATAAATTTTAAAAAATGATAGATCTAACACAAATTAATAGTTATAAAAGCCAATAGCTAAGTAGTAATCACTTGTTTTCCTATCAAATTAAAAGGGATTATAAACATAATCTTAGAGTCATGTTCATGAAGATTGACTGAGTGAGCACACTTATGCACCATTGGTGAGAGTATAAATTGGTAGGATCTTTATTCAGAGCAATTTAGCACTATAGCGGTACACACAAGAAAAAGAAAAAGAGAATTTTAAAAAGGCATACTTTTTCACCAAATACTTTAATATCCAGACATTTCCTCAGGAAATAATGAGAAATGTTCACAAATATTAAATTCCAAGGCTTTTCACTGTCGTGTTCATTTGTTAAAAATCGTTTGAAACTAAATAATAAAGGATACACTTAATCATTGTACATCTATGTAAATAAATGAACTGTAGATTTTAAAGGAATAGTTTTAGAGGGAAAATGTCTTGGCATGGGAAAATACTCATTGTGGAAAATATAAAATACATAAAATATGTGCAAATATCAAAATTTTATATACAAGTGTAGAAAATATACTGGAAAATAAAATGGCAAAATATGACCATTGCTGATCTCTGGGTAGTAGGATTAAGGTAGATCTTTATTAGTGCTGATTTTTTAAATAAATAAATAAATAAATGTTACACATCTAAAACTAATACAGTGTTATATGTCAATTGTCTCTCAATAAAACAGGAAAATAAATATTTTAAGTGGTCTGATGTTTAAGCAAACAAAAATGATATAATTATACAGGAAAATGATTTCTAACCATTTATTCTCAATCTTGTTACAGTGAATTTTCCTAAAGTTCAATGTATTATAATTGAAATAGTTTAATTAAGCAAATCAAATGAATTTCATAAAGCAATTTTTATACTGACACTTAAGAAGCACTTAATGCAGAATGTTTTTCTACTTTTAACATGAAGAAAGTTTTTCTAGGCATAATACAAAACTCTGAAATCTTTTTTTCTTTAAAAAGATTGACATATGCAATGAAATAAAACTTCAAACTTTTGAATGATTAAGAGAATAAAGTTAAAGACAAATTATAGCTTGAAAATATTTATAAAATATAACAGAACAAAGGTTAATAATAATTACAAAAAGATAGTTCCTGCATAGAAAAAAAAAATATGTGGGTGTTGTGGAAAGGAGATGCAAAACAGAACAGAAAAAATTCTGGAGGGATATCCACAGCGAACTCACAAATAACAATAAACATATAAAAAGTGCTCAAGTAATAAAGTGGATGAATCTCAGAAATATAATCTTGAGTGAAAGAAGGCAAACACCAAAAATTACATACGGTATGATTTTATTTATATAAAGTACCAAACAGGCAAAATTAATCTACAAAGTTTGAAGTCAGGATAGTGAATACCCTTGGCGATGGGTCATGGTTGGAAGTAGGCATCAAGGGTGTTCTTGGTTGCTAGTAATGTTCTCTTTCTTGATGTGAGTTCAAGTTACATGGCTGTGTTCCACTTTGTAAAATTCACCAATCTGTACACTTCTGATCTACACACTTCTTTTTGTGTTATACTTTAGTAAAAATATTTTTAATCAGATTATGCTGGCTTACGTCCATATTTCAGTAAAATGTCAGACAACATCTTGAATTCACAGATAAAGTACCCAAGTGAAAAACATTACTAGCCTTTAAAGGTTTAGTGTGAAAATCATAATTATTTTGTAAACCAGTGGATTTCATTTTAAACATCTTCTTGTGGCTGGTTACTTTTAATCCTGCCATTCTTAATGTAAAAAACAGAAAGGCAAAGGGTATATCATTTCAACATCTTACGCATATGGAACCGGATCTTGAGATATTTTAAAGACTCTGTAGACTCTTGAGATATTTCAAAATTTTATACTAAATCTGGATTGGTGCATATTAAAGTATATTTGTGTGGTTTATTGTCTGGGTCTAATCTACTTTTATAGTAAGCAGTCACTTAGGCAACAAATAATAGTTATACAGTTTTCCTTATTACAAAAATGCATGCTCATTGTAAGTGTAAAAAAACTGGAAAATAAAATGTATAAAAAATAAAATAAAAATTGCATATATATTCTTTCTGTCAAGTGATAACCACTATCCAACATTTTTGTCCTTCAAATTTGTTTCTATTTAGCTATACTGTTTTATAATCTGTACTGAGAAAATTGTGAAAAACTTTGAAATGTGCCAGAAAAATATTATTAGGGGTCCTGTCAAACATACTTTTCAGGGTTATCTCTGGCTTTCATTATGTTAAAGTGACTTTATAAATTTTTAAGTTTTAGAATATTGATAATAAAGGAAATAATGCTTGTGCACAGAAATGTTAATTGATTGACTTTAGATCATGGTATTTAAGTATCGGTAATTTTACATCATAATATTTACATTACAAGATATCAAGGAGAAGAGTAAATGTCATTCAAGAACTTACCTCCTCTTCTAGAGAAGGGACTGTGTGTTTTCTGTTGTACGAAGGATAGTTGTATCATGTTAGGCAGAATTATGACATTGTTATTGTCTTTATTTGGAGATTAAGTAAGCTTTAAGGAAACGTGTTGGACCACAAGAGAGGAAGTAGATTTGTGATGGTTAATTTTATATGTCTGTTTGACTGTGCCACAAGGTATCCAGATATTTGGTTAAACATTATTTCTGGATGTGTCTGTGAGGGTGTTTCTGAAAGAGATTAGCATTTTAACTGATAGGTCTGAGTAAAGCAGATTGCCCTGCCCAATGTGGGTGGGCATCATCCAATCCTTCAGGGCCTGAATAGAACAAAAAGGGAGAGAAAGGAGTAATTCTTTCTCTGCCTGGCTGGTTGAGCTGGAACTTTAATCTTCTTCTGCCCTCTGGGCCTATCAGTGCTCCCAGTTTTCAGGCCTCTAGACTCAGACTAGAACCACACCCTCAGCTTCCCTGTGTCTCCAACTTGCAGACAGCAGACCATGGGACTGTATATCTATATCTATATTTATCCTATTGGTTCTTTTCTCTGGAGAACTCTGATTCTTCTGATCCACTGGAGATGCTATTGATTGGTCCATTGTGGATATTGACCAATTTTGAATATATTTGTAAATCGATATCAGCATTCCTTGCTGCATATATAGATATATGTGTTTTCCAAATTCTCCGTTGAACTAGCTATAACATCTTGCTGCTACCCAAATTAATTGATGTTATATAAAATCTTTGACACATATTCATTTTATATTTACTCGAGAGCTATGATTTTATGTATAAAAAATCCTTCAAAATTTCTTTTTTTAATAAAAAATATGATGGATATATTTTCATGCCATGAAATATACATTGAAATCTTCTTTTTAATGGCTCCATAATATTCTGTTGTATAGGTATATCATGGCCTCTTCTGTAGGTCACTTATGCCACTTCCAATTTTCATTATAAAAATGCACTAATGGAAAAATAAAAATTTCAGGCACTGTACTAGAATGTAAGCTCCATGAGGACAGAGATACTGTTCTATTTTTTCATTGACCTATTCCAGGGCTCACAAGAGTTCTCAGAATATAAGATGTGTAAGCAGTTATTAAATGTGTGTTGAATAAATGAATGAGCACATCAAAATTCAAAACTGTAAATCAAAAGCTATTTTTTGTGTGTCATATTAGCAAAAGTTAAAACTATTCATCATATCCAGTGCTGGCAAGAGTGTAGAAAGAAACCGTCTTTTCTACTCTTGGTAAAATTCCAAATTGTGGCAACTTTTCTGGAGGGACTATGACAGTGTCTATTAAAATGTAAAATGTGAAAGCGTTGGCCCTGTGGCCGAGTGGCTAAAGTTCCCCATGCTCCACTTCTGCAGCCCAGGTTCACAGGTTCAGAGCTTAGGCATGGACCTACTCCACTTACCAGGCATGCTGTGGAGGCATCCCACATATAAAATAGAGGAAGATTGGCACAGATGTTAGCTCAGGGCTAGTCTTCCTCAAGCAAAACAAAGAGGAGGATTGGCAACAGGTGTTAGCTCAAGCCAATCTTCCTCACCAAAAAAAAAAAAAAGTTAAAATGTGAGTACCTTGGATCACTTCTGAGCATCTATCTTATGGGAGAAAATGTGTAACCTTGCATTCACATGTAGAAAATGTATTATAACATTGCTTGTAAAAATGAGGAATTGAAAGCAAAATTAATGTCAATCAATGGAATGTTATTAAAAGAAACATTGGTACATACATGCAGTGGAATTCTATCAAGTTGTATAAAATCAGTGATGTTTAAAGATATTTAAAAGTGCTCACAATAGATGATTAACAAAAACAAATTATAAAAACATATGTATAATGTTATATGATATCATTAAAAAACTTCCTGTATATGGATAGAAAATAAAATCTTGAAGGACATATACCAAACCTTTATGTGATTCTTTCTGAAAGGTGGATGGGGAAGGATCACGAGAGGTTTTTCATTTTTTGCACTGTATACTTTCAGATTATTTTAACCCTTTTTTTCAGTAAGCATGGATTATTGTTATAATTAAAAAGTATAGAGAGTAAATAAATTTACATGAGACTTTGGTTAAAATAAAGGAAAAAGTGCTCAGTATATATTTCAGTGGCAAATAAAAATGGGAAGCAATAGGATATATTGGAGAATATAAGGAAGCCATTTGGTGTAAACCTAATTCGGCCTCAACTGGTCTTTCCAAAACTGTCTGACCTTGGCCTTTGAGCGTGTATTGTATATCTGCTTTAGACATTCCCTATGGCAAGAACAAAGGCCCTTGAGATAAAGGTGTAACTTCCCTCCCCCTCCCAACATTGGCATTTCCTTAAGGATTAAGCATCTTTCCTTAGGCTAGAAACTGATTGCTGTGCTCACCTGTCACTGCCCAGCTCGAGACAATAGACTTGCCTCCTGCTACGCCCACTAAGATAGCAGACCCACTACCTGCTGTGTCCATCAAGCGCTGTGCTGACAGGGCAATGTTGTGACTATCGTGGGAGGGACATTTCAATCATATGTGAAACACCCTCTTTGGGGGTATATAACCACTCTGTGTACTTCACTTCTTTGGTGCCCTTTCTTCCTTCGGGAAGAAAGGCCCTGGGCCATGTTCCTCAGATTTTAGCTCAGAATAAACTCTCCCAAATTTTCATTTATAGATTGGTTATGGATTATTTTCATTGACAGTTACTACAAGACAGATTTTTTAATATTTTGCCACTATTCTTTTTTTTTTTGAGGGAAATTAGCCTGAGCTAACATCCGCCACCAATCCTCCTCTTTTTGCTGAGGAAGATTGGCCCTGAGCTAACATCTGTGCCCATCATTCTCTACTTTACATGTGGGAGCCTGCCACAGCATGGCTCAACAAGTAGTGCATATGTCCATGCCTGGGATCCAAACTGGCAAACCCCGGGCCACCTAAGCAGAGCATGTGAACTTAATTGCTATGCCACTGAGCTGGCCCCAAGTCACCATGCTTTTTAATAGATTTGCATGTTTTCTATTCAGTAGAGAGTCACCTATATTGTCCAACTGAAGTGTTAAATGCTAGGCCAGATGTATTGTAAATTATTTTCTCCACTCAAGATTTGGAAAGTGTAAAAAAAAAAATCAAAGATAAATGACTTAGAATGACTATATTTCTTTTCAGCACTTCAACTGACTGAGATAGCATTAACTTTGACCAAAAGAAAAAATAAATACTAAACATATCTCTATTCATCACATTTCTTAATTTTCTCAGAAGAAAGATATTTCTCACTTGATTATCTGCTCATGTTAAATATAAAGTTAAAAATGACTATGTCACAGACTTTAGAATCATGTTACTATTTTACATAGTCATTTATTAGCAGATAATACTGTATGTCATTGTGTATATGTGCACACACACTTGCTCAGATAAATCTTAAGCTTTCTTTCTAAATGGAGAATTTTTATGGACATATTTGCTGATGAATAAAAAGTTTGACAAAATATAGATAGCTGCAAAATTATCATGGCACCTCATAAAATAATAAGAAAAAGAATTAACTGACAATAAAGAATTGAGTATAAAGAGCATTCGGTTTAATTTAGATACTGCCACCTACTGCCTACTTAAAATACCACACAATTTTTTTGAACTAGTCATCTTTTCTTCTTAAACAGAACATTCTTAGACCTCCTCAGCTCCTCCATTTATATTCTTATTAAATAAGAGTATAAGCTCCTTTAATATAGGGATCATTACTTATTCAACTACAAATCCATCTATTGAGACTAGTACAGTGTGTTGTATGTATCAAGCATTCGTTTAGTGTTTATCAAATTGAAGTAAAGTACAAATTAGTGGTAAAAACCAAAATTAGTTGATAGATGTGTTTACCTATTCTTTTTGCTCTGCTTACTACTTTTGTTGATAATATTTATTTAGTAGTACAAAATACGCTAAAGCATACTGAAAGAATTTGTTGTTAGTGCCTTCGAGTCAATTCCAACTCCTAGTGACCCTGAGTATAGCAGGCCTGGACCCTGCCGGGTCTTTATCACAGCAACACCAACAGACAGGTGTGGTTCCGACAGGGAACGGAACCCAGGTCACAGCACTGAATCTTAACCACGAGACCACCAGGGCTGGCAATCAAAAGAGTAAAACATTTAAATTAAGACATTGTACTCTGTTGCCTGCCTGAATTCAAATCCTAGCTCTGCCATTTACTAGCTTGTGGCTTTGAACAAGTTATTCAACCTCTTAATGCTTCAATTCTCTTATTTGTAAAGAGGGGATAATAGAAATAGAATTCACCTAATAAAGTAATTATGAGGCTTGCATGAGTTAATATATGTAAATTACTTCTGACAGTGTCAGATGTTGCATATGTATTTATTTTTATTATGTATTGAAAAAGAATCATTCATATATGGACTGTGGGTAACTAGGAGCAGCAGACAGATTAATCAACCTCAGGTGCAAACAAAAAGACAAGAAGGCAAGAGACAAAATAAAAACAGAATCAATTAGAAGTGATCAAACTGCTTCAGAATTCAGATGACATCAATATTAATAGAGAAATGGCCACATTGTTTTGTACAACTCACCTGTAAGACAAGCAACAAAATCATAATGGAATTAAATGACTAATACTATGTAGCTGTTAGTAACAGTACCTATATTCTAGAATTTAACTATCAGTAACTAATTAGTATTCGCTAAGGCTACATGAGCCAACCAGTTATTAAATATTAAAGTCCCTATGTCACAGATGGGGAAACTGAGAAATAAATCAATTTTTGTCAATATGATTTTATAACCACATTGCAGTGCTGGTCGGATAGTTGAAAGCTATTTTTAAATCCTCATAAAATTTCTTTAAGGCAGAATGTCAAGATTATGATCTTTCACAGTAAGAGTAATTGGAAAATAAATGTTCCAGTTAGATGCAGAAAGAATTCCTTGAGTCTCTAAATAGGTCGTGCCTAATAACAAAAATCGTAGGATGAAAAAATGATCAAACTGACAGACATTTAAATACACACATACACATACCACCTACTTCAAAGTCCTAAGGCCCTTTTATTGCCTACATAATAAATTCCAAATTCCTTAGAATAGTATTCAAGGATCTTCCATGCCGAAATCAGCAAAAACCTTTCTACTTCCATGTTCTGCTACTTCCACTTTCTCTGTCTCTCCATCTCCCCTGCCCACTTCTTTACACATGTCCCTACCCTAGCTCACAGATCTATGCCACCTCACCAAGGAGCTCTCTGCTACCAGGACATGCAATGCTCACTTGACACTTTAACCCTTTACACAAACTGTTCTTCCTGTTTTGAAAGCTTGTTCCATTCTTCTCAGCTTGGTGAGCTCTAAGTCTTCAAGACAGTTCATGAGTCATCTTCCCTCTAAGATTTCCCACTGGTCCTCTCTCACTCTCATTAAATTAACTGTTTCTAACTTTGTGCTTTGTTAACCCCTATCAAACTGTATTACAGCTGGATATTTATATAACTTTCTCCCACACTAGACTGCTAACTCCTTGAGAGCAGCAACCAAATTCCGATAATTCTAGTGTCTAAATTTGTAAGGGGCTGTTACAGATCCCTCTTCTCATCCTCTGGAAGACAGTGCGTAGACACTTATCCTAGGTTCAACCAACTGGATATTTTTCTTCTTGAATTTGAATCCTGAAACCCTGAGAAAGAGTAAAATGAAAAACTCTTCGAAGCTGCTATGGTGTTTCAGCATGAAAGAATCTGTTGGTGGCAGCAGCAGCAAGTCTTCGATGGCAGCAATATCACTGGAGATGTCTCCCTTAGAAACCATTCTGTAGAACATGACTTTAGTTTCTCCTCGTTTCTTCCATTTGCTTAAGCCTGGTTGTCTAGGGTTTCCATTGATTCCATGCGATATACAGTATACTTTTAATAAATTTCTCTTTTATTTAGGAAAGTCAAAGTCAATTTATGGTTTTTATAAGCAGGAAACCTGATTGATGCAGTGGCACAGTCTTTGGCTCACAGTTGATAATTAATGTTTTTAGACAGGAAAAAGAGTGTAACAGTCTTCTGTTTTGTTCTGCAGTTATTTCCGTCTCGTCTCTCTCACTAGGTTTTGAGATTATGAATGTTTATATATATATATATATATATATACACATATACATATCCTCCACAATTTTTTATAAGAAATATTAGTTGAATTTAACTGAATCAGTCAATTAATGAATAGGCAAAATAACCAAATTAAACAGTCCTTCTATGAAACAGACAATTTGCCGCCAGCCATCATGGATAACTCAAATCAACCTGGTTAAACATAACACAGATGTCTTTTTGATTATCTCTACTCCCAAGCTGGAAGGTGAGAGGACGGTGCAAAAAGACCGGACGTTGTTCAGTCCTGATGTACATGGGTGGCTAGGAGTTGAGAATTGACAGCACTAACAACAACAAAACAGACAGACCTAATACAGACTAATTATAATGATTAACGATTACTATACTGATTTATGGATAAACACGTATATATATATTTTTATATATATATAGTGGATATATATTAAGAAATAATTGAAGCAATGAAATATTGGAATTTTAAGGTTAAAATTTATAGCATCTTTAAATCACTTTTTCTGATAAATTTGAATCTGAATAATTTATCAGTGAATGTTCATTTGACGGAATAACTGTATGTAATTAGAAAATAACATTTTTTGGTTATTCTGCAACTAGAACGTATTTCTGTGTTTAGGACAATGCAACTGGAATAGCTATGACTGACTTTCCAGCATTTCATTTGTATGCTTATACTGCGTTTACATTTAGAGGTCTAATTGCTTTGAACTCACTGCAGGACTTCAGTGGATATGCTTAATAAAAATGACCTGGTTATGATAAGCTTAAATTTTGGTCAGAAGCAGATGCATTCAAATGTGTGGCTCATTAATTTATTAATAAATTCAGGTCCCACCTTCTCACCCTCCCTTTTACTTCCTCAGAAGAACTTTAGGGGGAAAAGATCAAAAGGCATAGCACTTTTGCAACATGCTAAGTCTATAAGACCAAAGAAAAAATCAGTTCTATTTCATAGGCTGTTGTGGCCATAAGCATCACAATGTGCCCGAAGCATGCTCGAAGCAAACGTTCCTAACAAGCTTTATAGGCCCTCCTTTTCTTTCTTTCCAACCTTCTCTCTTTTCTACGGTTTATTTTCTTTCTCCCCACTCACCAAGTGACTCTTTCACTTGTCTGTTTGTAAAACTGTTTCCTTTTTTTCAGAAATATTGATTGATGGTCCTACTATCTATTTATTTTATTCTACTAACTATCAAACAGACCCATAAATTTGCCAAACTTATTACTTAATTCAAATATTTAAATAGAAGAAATTAAAATACGTAATTTTATGTTCTCCTTTAGACATCCTTTGCCTGTATTTTTACTGTGTTTACAAGCAATATCAACTACCAGGAAATTTACATTCCTTTTAAAAATGTAATTGATATTTTAGAAAGCTATTCATATTATTGTGTTTTACTGGCTGGCTTAATTTTATGCCTTATAATGGGCTTATGTGTGGACTTGATTGGTTGTATTAGTTTTGTGCCATTTAATTATGCCCAACTTTAAGTCATAGCATAACAAACTTGTTCTCAAAGAGGTGTGCACTTATCTGTGTATGTTTTAAGGCAAATAGAGACTTTTTCTTTTGCTCCTATTCTAAATCAGACAACAGGAAGTGTGAAAGAAACAAATGGACTTAATGACATATTCATTAATTTACAAATATTACAGTCTTCAATATTTTTGTTTCTTTGTAATTTTGGTAACCATTTAACAATGTAAATTTTATACACAGCCTATTTCATTGTTGTAGTAAATATGAGATTGGGAAAGTTGGAAGTGAGAAAATAATGACTCATTTTCCTTAAACCTGCAAAAATGCTACAATAGTTTGGTGGAAAATATTAGAATAGAACCAGGATCTGGGTTTAGTCTTTGCTTTGCTAACTCTTAAATATATAACCAGGAATAGTCACTTTTCTTCTGCTGCCCTCATTTTAGATCTAGGGCAGAAATTAACAGGTAGAAGTCAACTCTGGACAAACAATTTGAAATGAGTTTATTTGGGGAAAAAACTGCATGCCCTCTGCACAAATAGCTTGGCCCATGTATTTTAGGGATCTGTAGGGAGAGATAGACATGGCCTGAGAATTCTATCATATACTCACTGGGCACAAACTAAAGTATATCTAACACAGAAATAAAAATTCACCAGAACAGAAAGAGGCAAACAGGAACATTTAGGACAATTGAAAAAGAAGTAGATCAGAGTTATTTATTGTAGTAAAAACATATTCCTTCCTGATGTAACAAGTACACCTGTTATGCGGAAGTCACCCTTTGGAAGGAGAAATCAGAGTAATTGATATTTTTCATAGTTTGTGGAGGATTTAAATCTGTAGGAGTAATGAAAGCTCCAGGAGAGCAGAGATTTCAGTGTGTTTTTATACACTGGTGTAGCCCAAGCACCCAGAATAGGGCCTGTAATATAAGCAGGTACTCAAAAAGTATTTGTTGAATAAATAGGACTTACCATTCTTCTGTGAGCATTGTATTATAGGAGTAAACAAATGCAAGGGAATAAGAAATAAAATGACTGTCAGAAATACTGTAGCATGGATCATCAGCATGGAAACTAGGGCACCTGTCCAAAAACATTAGTGGAAACAGGAAAGCTAGACTAATCAATCTCTAAATTTTCATTTAATTATAAAATTATCAATTACTTTTGAATGCTCCAGAAACAAACTCTTCTGTTTTTCTTCTCTTTCCCCTATTACTTGTACCTGTTTAGCTTAGTTAACATCATATTGCTATTTATGCTTTTGATCTAAATCTGCCTCATAAACTTGCATTTCTCTTTTTTCATTAATACTTAATTTTTAAAACAACTTTAGGATCACAGAAAAATGGAAAAGACAGCACAAAATGTTTACATATACCCTTGCCCTCACAGTTTTCCCTTCATTAACATTTTGCATTAGGATGGAACATTTGTTACAATTGATGAACCAACATTGGCACGTTATTACTAACTCAAATCCAAAGTTTCCATTAGGATTTCCTCCCTGTGGTGTACAGTTCTACGGGTCTTGACAAATGCATAATGTCATATATCTACCATTACAGTGTCACATAGAATAGTATCACTGCTTTCCAATTGCCCTGTGCTCCACCCATTCATCTTTCCCACTCCTAAGCCCCAGAAAAGCATGGATCATTTCATTGTCTAGACAGTTTTGTCTTTTGTACAATATTACACAGTTGGAGTCAATACAGCATGTAACTTTTTCAGGCTCACTTCTTTTACTCAGCAACATGCATTTAAGTTTCCTCCATGTCTTTTGCGACATGATATCTCATTTTCTTTTTTTTCCCAGTTTTATTAAGATATAATCGACATAAAACATTGTGTAAGTTTAAAGTGTACCGTGTCATGATTTGAAGCACATATATTGCAAAATGATTACCACAGTAGGGTTAGTTAACACTTCCATCATCTCACATAATTACCACTTCTTTGTTGTGATGAGAACATTTAAGTTCTACTCTCTTATAAACTTTCAAATACATACTACAGTATTGTTAACTATAGTCACCATGCTGTACAGTACATCCCAAGAATTTATTCAGCTTATAACTAGAAGTTTGTACCTTTTGACCAACAACTCTCCAATTTCCCCAACTCCTAGCCCCTGGCAACCACCATTCTACTCTGTTTCAATGAGTTCAGCATTTTTAGGTACTACATATAAGTGAGAACATATAGCATTTGTCTTTCTCTGTCTGACTAACTTTACTTAGCATAAAGCCCTCAAGGTCCATCCATGTTGTCACAAGTGGGAGGATTTCCTTCCTTCTCATGGCCGAAAAATACTCCATTTTCTTTATCCGTCCTCCATAGATGGGCACTTAGATTGCATCAATATCTTGGCAATTGCAAATAATGCTGCAATGAACATGGGAGTGCAGATATCTTTCCAAGATCCTGTTTTCAATTCTATTGGATGTATACCCAGAAGTGAGATTGCTGGATCATATGGTAGCTCCATTTCTAATTTTTTCAGGAACCTCAATACTATACCAATTTACACTCCCACGAGCAGTGCACAAGTGTTCTTTTTTTCACACGTCCTTGCTAACCCTTGTTATCTCTTGTCTTTTTGATGACAGTCATTCTAACAGGTGTGAGGTGATACTTCACTGTGGTTTTGATTTTCATTTCCCTCATAATTAGTAATGCTGAGCACCTTTTCACGTATCTGTTGGCCATTAGCATGTCTTCATTGAAAAAATGTCTATTCAGATCCTCTGCCTATTTTTTAATCAGATTGTTTGTTTTTTTTTTTTTTGCTATTGAGTTGTATGAATTCCTTACATACTTTAGAAGTTAACCTAGTATCGGATAAATGGATTAAAAATATCTTCTCGCATTCCATAGGCTGTCTTTCATCTTGTTGGTTGTTTCTTTTGCTGTGCAGAAATGCTTTAATTGAATGCATTTAACAGTAGTCTCTGATGATCCTTTGTATTCCTGTGGGATCAATTGTAATGTCTTCTCTTTCATTTCTGATTTTACTTATTGAGACGTCTCTTTTTTTTTCTTGTTTAGTCTAACCAAAGGTGTCTTCAGCCTGGTTCAAAAAATGAGCTCTTAGTTTTATTGGTCTTTTCTGTTGTTTTTCTGGTCCCTATTTCATTTATGTCTACTCTGTTCTTTGTCATTTCCTTCCTTCTGCTAACTTTGGGCTTATTTTGTTCTTCTTCCAGTTTTTTAGGATGTAAAGTTAGTTTGTTTATTTGATGTCTTTCTTTTTTCTTAATGTAGGCCTTTATCACTCCAAACTTCCCTCTTAGAACTGATTTTGCTGCATCCCATAAGTTTTAGCCCTTTGTGTTTCCATTTTCATTTGTTTTAAGGTTTTTTTAAAATTTTCTTTTGGTTTCTTTTTTGGCCAATTGGTTGTTCAGAAGTGTGTTGTTTAATTTCCACTTATTTGTGAATTTTCTAATTTCCCCCCGTTGTCGATTTCTAGTTCTATACCATTGTGATCAGAAAAGAAAGTTGGTATGATTTCAATCTTCTTAAATTTACAAAGTCTTGTTCTGTGGTCTATCATATGATCTATTTTGGAGAATGTTCTGTGTGTGCTTGAGAGGAATGTGTATTCTACTGCTGTTGGATGAAATATTCTGCTTATAAGGTTAGGTCCATTTTTTCTAACTTATAGTTCAAGTCCAATCTTTCCTCATTGATTTTCTGTCTAGATGGTTTATCAACTGTTGACAGTGAAGTATTGAAGTCCCCTAATATTATTATGTTGTTATCTATTTCTCTCTCCAGATCTGTTAGTATTTGCCTAATGCATTTAGGAGCTCCAATGTTAGGTGCATATATGTTTATGATGGTTATATTCTCTTGATGAATTGACCCCGTTATCATTACATACTGACCTTCTTTGTTTCCTGTTATAGTTTTTGGCTTAAAGCCTATTTTGTCTAATATAAGTATAGCTACCCCTTCTCTCTTTTATGTTTTTGATGTCACAGTTTACTTCTTTTTATTATGTGTATTCATTAATAAATTATTGTAATTATAGTTATTTTTACTTTTTTTGTTCTTTAACCTTTATAGTAGAGTTAAATGGTTAATACCCCACTATATTACAGTATTAGAGTATTCTGAATTTGACTATATTCTTACCTTTACCAGTGTGTCATATATTTTCATGTATTTTTATTTTACTAATTAGCCATCTTTCATTTCTTCCTGAAGAACTTCTTTCAACATTTTTTGTAAAGTAGGTCTATTGGTGATGAATTCCTTCTAGGAAAGTCTTTTTCTCTCCTTCATTTCTGAAGCCCAACTTTCCTGGCTAGACAATTCTTAATTGGCAGGGTTATTTTTATTTAACCATTTTGAATATATCATCTCACTTTCTCCTTTCCCTATTGAGAAATCCATGAATAGCCTGATGAGGATTCCCTTATAATTTATAAGCTGCTTCTCTCTTGCTGTTTTTAAGATTATCTATTTGTATTCGATTTTAGGCAGTTTTGTTATAATATATCTTGGAGAAGATCTCTTTAAATTGAGTTTATTTGGTAATCTATGAATATCCAAATCTCTTCCCAGATGTGGAGAGTTCTCAGCCATTACTTCTTTAAATAAGTTTTCTGCTCCTTTCCCTCTGTCTCTTCTCCTTTTTGGATTCCAATAATTTGCAGATTGTTTCTTTTGATGGTATCATGTAGACTGTCTTTACCCTCTTTTATTTTTTTCCTTTGTTCTTCTCTGACTGGATAATTTCAAAAGTCCTGTCTTCTAATTCTCAGATTATTTCTTCAGCTTATTCAGTCTGCTGCTGAAACTTTTTTTCCTAATTTAGATGATATTTATTTATTTATTATTGCAGTAACATTGGTTCATAACATTATATAAATTTCAAATGTACATCACTACATTTTGATTCCTGTGTAGGTTACATTATGTTCCCCACCCAAAGACTAGTTACAATCCATCACCACAAACATGTGCCTAATCACCCTTTTTGTGCTCATACTTTCTGTTGCATTTTTTATTGTGTGCATTTCATTCTTCAGCTCCAGAATTTCTGTTTAGTCCTTTTTTGTTTTTATCTCTTTGTTAAACTTCTCATTTTTTTCATGTGTTGTTTTCCTGATTTTATTGAATTGCCTTCTTTTGTTTTCATGTAGCTCCTTGAGCTTCATTAAACAGCTATTTTGAATTATTCATCAAGTAAATCACATATCTTCATGATTTGGGGGGTTTTGCTGGAAGATTATTGTGATCCCTTAGTGGTGTCGTGTTTCCTTGATTTTTCATGTTTCTTGAAGTCTTGCATTGCTGTCTTCACATTTTAAGTAGCAGTCATCTCCTCCAGTCTTTACTGACTTCAGGAGAGAAACATCTTCCCAGCCCTTCTAGGGATTCTGAGGTTTTCTCAGACCTCCTATGGATGCACTTGCTCCACGCTTCTTGCTTCCTCTTGTGACCGAATTCTTAAGCATGTGTGTCTTCTCTTGATCTTGCAATGCACCAAGCTAGATGTTGACAGCCTCTTGTTTACTTTCCCAAGGGCAGAGCTGAAGCTCAGGTTGTGATCTCTCTCTGATGCACAGATTCAGGCTAATTTTCTGCGCATACTTACTATTCACCTGCCAAAGCTCGCACTTGCCACCATTGGGAATGCACACAGGAGCCAGCCACAGAGTAGGGTGTGTATAAGTGAAGTTTGTGTATCACTAGATGTGCCCTTGGGACAATTGGAGGAATCCATGAGCAAGGTGTCCCCAGTGGTTCATGGATAGACTTCTTGATGACATCCACAACGTAGTTGGTAGAATCTGTATCCCTTTGAAACCCTCCAAACATCCTATCTGAAACTCTCCTAGCCTTTTCCTGCCCCCTAGTCTTGTAGCTCATGACTCAGTACTCTGGATTGGGTGTGAGAAAAATGGGCCTCTTTCATAGTGTCTCACACAACTGGGGAAGCTAGGCACTCACTCACATACTTTCATTTTTTTCCCCATGAGGGAAATCATGGGCCACAAAAGTATCTCTTGGCACTGAGTTGTGCTTTCTCAGAAGAGAAGTGAGGCTGGTAAAGTCAAACTGTTCCTCTTACTCTCTCCACTGCATCCAAACTCATATTATTTTCTGCTTCAGCAGTGTGGTAGAAATTCTCTGCTAGAAACTTGGACTTCTACAAAGGCTGTCTCATCCACGGGTGATTGTCTAAGCCAAGTGTTCTTCAGGGGCTCACAGACCATGGACAAGTTGGTTCATGGGCCACTACAGGGTCTTCAGCCAGGACAAAGTCTGTATGCTTATTACCTGATGCATGGGTGGGTAAGACTCCTCCTGGGTCCCTTGGCATATAGTGCTGGATCTCACAGTTCCACAAAGAAGCTTTTGTCCATGGATGGATGCCAAATTGTTGTTGAGGGCAGATATGAAGCAGGATTTCTCATTGAGCCATTTGGCTGATGTCACTAGCTCATTTCTTTTTATCACTGAATAATATTCTTTTAATTGGTGAATAATATTACATTCTTATGGATGTACCACAGTTTGCTTGTCCATTCACCTATTGAAAGGCATCTTAATTGCTTCTAGATTTTGATAATCATATATAATGCTGCTCACTATTTTTTATAGACACATAGAATAAAGAGTAGTTGAGCAGGTTTGATGTGACAGTGTCCTATTGCAAAGGCACAGACTAAATAAAGCCAATTATGAAGGCCTTTTAATCTTTGGCATTATGCTCTTGTGAAAACTTGCCAAGAGTTGACTTCATTTGATAAGAATATTTGATATAAGGTGAATGGAAAGAATACATAAATGATTCACTTTACTATCACAGTGCCCTATAATGGCAGGGTAAGACACTTTGTGAATTGATAACTTGGACTATTTCCAAGGATGCACTAGTTATTAAAGCCATGTTGCCCCTTAGCAAAAGTGATAAATTAAAATAAATGCAATACTCTTGAATTACTGTATATTCTTACTTTTATTAGCCAAATCAACAAAGGTTATGTGCTAATTAAGCTTCTGATGATTTTATTTATGTATTTATTTATTTAATTTTATTTTTTGAGGAAGATTAGCCCTGAGATAACTGCTGCCAATCCTCCCCTTTTTGCCGAGGAAGACTGGCCCTGAGCTAACATCCGTGCCCATCTTCCTCTACTTTATATGTGGGATGCCTACCACAGCATGGCTTGACAAGCAGTGCCATGACTACACCCGGGACCTGAACCAGCAAACCCCAGGCCGTGGAAGTGGGACATGTACACTTAACTGCTGCACCACCAGGCTGGCCCTGATGACTTTATTAAATGCAAACAATGTATATAATAACTGGCATAGCTAAAATTGGAAGTCACAAGAAAACTAGTGCAGCTGATACTTCAAGGACAATGTCTCCTAGAATCTCAAATTTAGATGGAAAATTAGAAATTGAACCTCTGAAAAATAGAAAAACAGACACATTGGTTGGCATAAGATACTCAATATATTTGATGAAAGAAAGGAGACTCACTAGAGCATATAATCATTAGCAATGACATAAAAGTATGTTCTGAGATTACGTAGTATTGATTTTAAAAAAGCACAGAACAAAATCTCAACTACAACTCAGAGTATAAAAATGCACAACATTGGGACTGACCTGGTGGCATTGTGGTTTAGTTCACGTGTTCTGTTTCAGGAGCCTGGGGTTTGCAGATTTGGATCCCAGGCACAGACCTACACATCACTCATTAAGCCATGCTGTGGTGGTGTCCCACACACAAAATAGAGGAATATTGGCACAGATGTTAGCTCAGGGACAATCTTCCTCACCAAAAAAAAAAAAAAGCACAAAATTATATAGTTAAAAATTAAATGGAAGATGAAAAAAAATTTAAATTCAATTTTATTATTTTTTGTCATTTTATTTATTCTTTCAATGTTTGACACCACTACCCTGGTCAAAGAGACCAACCATATTTTACCTGAAGGCAATATTTTTGCCCCATCCCCTCCACTTTTATAATGCTTTCTCTTGAAAGCAGCCAGAATGATCTGATAGACTTTTGTGAGAAGCTCCCCTGGCAGAGTTACCTTTTAAAGGTAAGGTGTATTAAGAGTTTCCCTATTGTTTGATTTATGACACCTGCATACCACAAACAGCTGCCAGAGTGATATTTTTTAAATGTAAATCTAATCACCTTGCTTCCCAGCTTAATTTATGTCTTCAGCCCAGATCTCTCTACTAAGATCTGGATTCATATAGTCAATTGCCTATGAGAGAAAATGAGCGTACTAAGACAAATTCAACTTACCATCTGCAAGATTCATCATTTCCTCTCTCCTTTTCCCCATCCCCCACCCAAGTGGTTCCTGGTCCTGGATCTTGATATCTCAGTGAAAGGCTGCGTCCATCCACTTGCCCAAACTGGAAAACTGAGAAACATCTTTCTGTCCTCTCTCCATCCTCTCCCCTAACATCCAGTCAAGCAGAAACCCTTGGTTATTTTGCTTCTCAAAGATCCCTCATATATGTCCACTTAACTCTTTCTTTACAGTCTATCATCAGGTCTTCCCAAGATTATTGTGAAAATCTCTTAACTGATTCCGTTATTATGAGTCCTATTCTGAACTAATCCATTACCAATAGGGAAGTCAGAGTAATCCCTCTAAAATACAAATCTGAACGTTTTTTTTTTTTCTCTGTTTAAAACCCTTCGATAGCTTCCACTTTCTTTAAGAAAGCAAGCCTAATGTGGGGGATCAGAATTAGCCGCTCCAAAATGTGTCTCTTTGGCTTGATTATTTTTAAGGACAGAAGACTCTGAAAGAAACTTTGACCTTCCTCTTAACTTCCTAAAAGAATTTATGATAAAAAGCCTGTCTCAAGACAACCCATCACCACAGATAGTTCTGGGTATAATAGACTGGGAGGATCCTTGCTAAGCCCATTCTTATCTACGTTCTCTTTCTTGGATCACATTGTCTACAGATGGCCCGGCAAACATTTGTTCATCAAAAATTTGCTTTCCCATCTCCATGTAAATTGCCTTCCTTCCCTTTGAAGTCCCAACCACTACCCCCAACATCATCCTTTGTCCTTAGCTGAAGATGGTATTTAAGGTGGTGGCTTTAGCCATTTTGGTGAATTACTCAGTTTTCCTGGGTTTCTCCCATCTATACATGCTATTAAACTTTGTTTGATTTTCTCCTGTTATTCTGACTCATGTCAATTTAATTCTTAGATCAGCCAGAAGGACCTAGAGGGTATAGGAATAATTCTCCCCCCACTACACTATCAAAGTGGCAAATGGTGTGGACTGAAATGCCAACTCTGGCACTTACTATTTGTGGGATTTGGGGCAGGTTACTTAAATCTTTGTTCCTTAATTTCCTCATCTGTAATATGGAATACTAATAATAGTATCTCTCTCTAAGGTTATTATGAGAATTCAATGAGATAATAAAGAAAAGCACTTAGAACAGTAATTGTAACAGATATGCTCTATTAGCCCAAGTTAGCTAACTGTTTAGGAAAAAGTCCAAAATACGTGGGTCAAATAACAGAGCTCTTGGCAAACTGGAAACATGACCTCTGACATCTCTCCATTGTGACACAGTTATGGCCCTTAAGAATATTTAATGCCCTAATCCCAGGGACTGTAAATATGGCAAGATATCATATATGTGAATGTTACATGGCAAGGGGAACTTTGCAGTTATAATTAAAGTTATGAATCAGTTGGCCTTATGATAGAAATATTATCCTAGAGTATCCCAATGAAAACAGTGTAATGGCATAAGCCCTGAAAAGTAGAGAAAGAAGGGGAAGTAAGAGAAATGCTGCAGAAGGTCAAATCAAGGAGATTTGAAGCAGAAAGATTCAATGATGCTTCACTGCTCACTTTGAAGAGGAAGGAACTATGAGCCAAAGAATATGGGTCGCCTCTAGAAGGTAGACAAATCCCCAGCAAACAACCAGCAAGGAAACAGGGACCTCAACCCTACAACAGCTCAGAAATAAATTCTGCCAAAACCTTAATAAGTTTAGAAGCAGTTTCTTCCACAGACCCTCCCAATAGATTAACAGTCCAGATTGGCAGATGGCTTGGCTTTGGCATCATGGGACCCTAGGCAGAGAACCCAGTCAAGTCACCAGGACTTCTGACCTACATAACTGTGAGCTAATAAATGGATGTTGTTGTAAGTCACTAAATTTGTCATAATTTGTTAGTCAGTGATAGAAAACCAAGACAATGATCTCCCACGACTCTCTCCCTCCCTCCCTTCTCCCACATAATCTATAAACCAGCCATTTAAAATTTCTTGAGTTGAAAATACCAGTTTCTTTTAATTTGTCTCTCTCTTCTCCATCACTAGGATTTGGGATATACTATTACTACAGTCTAGAAGATTCTCTTTCTCCTTTTCACCTCTTTCTTCAGATCTCAGCATTGATGTCTTCCTCCAGGGAAGACCAAGTAAAACTGTTATAACTACATGAGCCCTGAAAAGTCCTATTAAATAAGATAACGCCACCTAGCCCTTCTTACTAACCTAACAAGGTAATAGAAATTAATGAGGTCGCAACTGAAAAAACAGGTTGAATTTTAAAAAGGAAAAAAACAAATATAAGAAAAAAATTTATAGTATTATAAAATATTACAGTTTCCCCGGTCTCAGTTAATTACCTCAACAACCACACAATTATCTGAGCCAGAAAGCTGGATTTCAGTCTTTGCCCTGCCCTCTCCCTCACTTTTCCAAACATAATTGTTACCACACAAAAATGAGGTTCTCCTACCCAATGCACATAAACAAGCCAATTAATTATCACATTAGCTTTTGGGAAAAGAATTCAGCTTTGTTCTGCAAGATTGATCTGCAGGGAGACAGGGCATGTGCCCTCAGATATATCTCCCCAATTGAGGATTTGGGGCAAAATTTAAGAGGTTAGAGAGAACAAGCTGGCACACAAAAATGCTGGTAGGGCAGGTTTTGATTGGTGGGCTTCGAGCGTTAATGGTGATGTTCTAAACAATCTTCAAGCATTTATGGTGAGGTTCTAAACATGTATGATGTGGTGGGGAAGGAATTTGAACACCAGATCTTCCTGAATGATGGACCCCAAGCTTCTGAGAAGAGTCTGACTTTTAAGTTCCAGTCATGTCCCTGTCCTTTGGCTCCATGAGGAGGAGAATCTTTGGTTCTGCACTCATTTCAGGTCAATATTTCTTCTTCTGTACATGTTCTGACTACGTGACTTTGCAAATTTCATGAAAGACAATTTCGCAATTACTCCTTTGATAAGATGGGGTCAGTTGATCCGGTCCTGGAGGGCCCACGGTTATATAATCACCAATCAATAACTTCCAAAGTTCTTGAATTCATCTTCTCTTAGTTCTCACTATCAATACGCTTTCTTATGACCACTATCATTTTTTATTTCTATTATTTAGCAATAGCCTGCAACTGGCTTTCTCAGTCTCCTTTCTTTCCCACTCTAATCCATGCTCTGCATCAGGTACAGATGAAGAATTCTTCCCAAAGTGAAAATTTGATCAGATCAATCCAAGACTTGCTTAAAACACTTCACTGTTTTCCCATTATTTGCAGAAGCAAGTAAAAAGCCTTGGAACATGGTAAATAAACTACTTTCAGGTCTTCTCCAAATCTTGGCAAGTTGCCTCTTATGAGCTTTCAAAGCATACTGTATACATCA
This sequence comes from Equus asinus, assembly GCF_041296235.1. Taxonomy (NCBI): domain Eukaryota; kingdom Metazoa; phylum Chordata; class Mammalia; order Perissodactyla; family Equidae; genus Equus; species Equus asinus. The sequence goes on from NC_091820.1 coordinate 74,754,427, forward strand.
CTCAATATTGTAAGTGTAACTACCTGTTTACTCGTTCTCCTCTTTCTCTCCTCTCCCATTCACCACCACCTACACAGATTGTGAAGTCCCTTCAGGATATATCCTAGAAATATCTAGAAATGTTTATAACCCATATGAAGTTTTCTTTAGATGCATTTTGAATTAATGAATACAACCATAATATAATAATAATCATCTTTCTTTAGCTTACAACAAACCTAGTAAAATAGGTAAAAGAGCTGTTATTCCTTCTTTATGGACCAAAAAAATCACTTACGAGAAACTTGGAGATCTTCAGTTTCTCTGAGAACTTTTAATGAAAGGTACACATACTTAAAGTGGCTTTCCTACTTGGCATTAATCTGTACACATATTAAAAAAGAAAGAAAGGAAGAAAACATTAAAATATAAATAAAAATAAAACCCATCTTAATTTGAGCAGTTCAATCAAGTACACTATACTGCCTTAATTTTGCAGCACAAAGTCTTAACCTTTCCCAACTCACTTAACCTTTTCGTGTCTCAATTACTGATCCACATACTGGGGACAAGGGGTTTAAATTTACGTTACATGTTGAGAGGTTTAAAATTGCTTTCAAGTACAGCGCTTGGATAATAGGCACCACTTAAGCAAAATATTACCATAATTGCTATTACTAGAGAATAGCTGCAACTGAGAGAAATAAAGGCTATAGTGCCTTTGAAAAAAGACTTTAAATGGCTCATTTTTAAACATAGGTACTCAAAGGAAATCACAACTTGTATTCAAAGTGAAAAGGCCTCAGAGAAAAGAATAAACATTCAGAATCTCATATTTCATAGGTTAAAAATGGGCATAAATTCAAAACTTCACTGTAGATACATACAGATGTAGGAAAGCAAGCATTTTTGTGGTTCTCAGCAGGAAAGAAGCGAGATGGAAGGTAACATTCGGAATGAATTCAGTTCGTACAGAAAAGTTTTTCTGTTCCCCAGTGTTTTAATAGCCACAATCCAGGGGAAAACTATCTTTCAGAGAAATGCGGTGTGCTAGTAAGAATAATTGCAACAAATATATTCTGATTATAATTTTTAAAATGGTGTTCATTGTAGAAAGTTTTAAAAACTATAAACAACTAAAGAAAACAAAGAAAAGAAAAAGGAATGTACCATAGTTCTGCTAACAAGAGATAACAACTCTTAGCATTTCAGTATGTAGGAATAGAGACTGTGTGTAAGGCTGCATATGTATATAATGCGTATATATATTGGCTATTTGATATTTTAACTGAACATTAAATTCTGCACATTTTTAAATGCTCCTCAAAAATAATTTAAATTTCTGCTTACTCTTCTGTCTCATTCCTATACTTCAATTTATTGTAGTTAGAGAAAATGGAAACTATTTGAGAGTCATAATTTTATAGTCTCCAATTCCAGGAAGAGCTCTTGACTAAAAAATGTTTTTGAACTGGTGATCCTCATGACCAGACCATTTACAATCCTCTTTATGCATTCCCAGACCTTTAGAAGAAAAGAACATTCTGTTGATTTCTGCAAGTTTAGCATAGTCAGTCTTAGTCAAGTTTAGCGTAAGTGGCCTTCTCCGAGCTCATTTTGACCATATTTTATGGCTTATCCAAATATCTCAAATAATTTTTGTGATAACCTAAAAACTAAATTAATTTTAATTTCCATTTATTTCAAAACATCTAATTGTATGTTCATCATCATCATTATGTTTTTTTTTTTGCTTGAATAGGCAGTGTGTGAGCAGAGCAGAGAGATAAGAAATCAAAGAAATAATAATAGTATGTTATTGTGCCCCAAATTTTTGAAATCCCTCCTTATTCAGTGTTCTGATCTTCAGTGATAAAGCTGGATAATAACATTTCTCCATTCTTGATGTCAACTGTCTTAAGTATATCCCAGCTAGAGCCAAATATATCTAAGTAGAGCAGGATTATATGGTGGATGTATTTATTTCATTGATATAATTGTGGGTTTGCTTAGTGCTGCTGATGACTCATTCCCTACTTCCTCTACAGTTCTCTCATTCCTTCAAGTTTCAACATGGGAATCAGTTGCATAGAAACATGAGTTAGGTCAGTGCCAAATGAATTATATACATCAGTGGTTCTCAAATCTAGATCTCTATAGTCACTTGAGGGGCTTTTAGAAACAGAGTTGTCAGCTCTACACTAGGTCTATTGATTTAGAATCTTCGGAGGTTGCGTTCTGTTATTTCTGGTGATCAGTCATGGGAGACCTAGAATTCTGTATTTTTTAAACCCCCCCAAGATGTTTCTGGTGATCTTTCAAATTGTGGAAACCGTTGCTTTAAGTGATTTATTCAGCATTGGACAAAGATAACTAAGTGCTTCATTTTGTTTTAAACAAACACGGTATAGTTATTGCTATACATGAAATAAAATTAGGCTTCTAAGCTACAAAGTTAATGTGTAATTTTATTTGCTTACACTAGTCATTCAGCTAACAAATTCCTTGTGTTGTCAGATTTGTTGAGTGCATACTTTGTTCCAGGCACAGTGTTCTAGGTTCTAGAGTGATAGCACTGGGGACAAAATTGTCCCTATCCACATTGGCCTTGCATCCTTGAATTCTGGTGGTAGAAGAGAAAAGTTAGCAAAAACATGAGTGTACATAATATATATGTATATCTATCTCTATCTAATGATAGATAGAGATAGAAAGATAGATATCTATCTAATGATAAATAGAGATAGAAAGATAGATATCTATCTATTGATAGATATAGGTATAGATGATACAGATATAATTACAGGTGTTATGAAAAAAATGAAAGCAGGATAAGGGTGATAGGGAATATTGAGTTAGGTAAAGAGAGGTGATGAGGGAAAGCCTCTCTGATAAGACAATGATTGAGCAAAGACCTGAAGGAAGTGAAGGAATTGCCCAAGGAGATATCTTAAATCTGGGAGAAGAATGCTTGGCAGAGGGAACGGCAAGTGCAAAGCACCTAAAGTGAGAGCATTCTTCCTGTATTCATTGAACAACAGCAAAACCAGTGAGCTAGAGAATATTACTAAGAGAGATAACAGTAGTCAGATCACAAAAGATTTTGGACATCATTTAAGGATTTGGTATCTACTTAATGAGATGAAAAGCCATCTGAAGGTTTTAAGTAGAGAAGTACTATAATCTAACTTACATCTTAAAATTAATATTCTGGATGCTTTGTGAGAAAGAGAGAGTAGTAGAGGCAAAGACAGTAGAGAGACCAGACAAGACTCTTCCTGTCTTTCAGGCAAGAGAGGATGATGGCCTAAACCAGTGTGATTATAGCAAAAGTGGAGAGAAGTGTGCAAAGCTGGGACACATTGAAAGGTAGAACTCAAAGAATGTGAAGGTGAATTGAACATGGAGTGTCAGAGAAATAGAGGAGTCAAGAGGGACCTCAAGGGTTTTAGACCGAACAAGTGAAAGAAGATAATTTTTTAAATAAAAATTATATATATTTTAAGGTGTATGTGATTGATATAAATATACACAGTCAAAAGATTATTACAATCAAGATAATTAACATATCATCTCCTCGCACAATTACCAGTTTTTGTGTGTGACACGTACACCTGAAATTTATCCTTAGCATATTTCCAATGTTCAACACAGTATTACTTAGTGCAGTCGTCATGCCTGTACCTTAGATCTCTAGACTTACTCATTCTACATAATTGTAACTTTGCACATTTTGACCATCTCCCTATTTCCCCCACCCTCCTCAGACCTTGGTAACCATTGTTCTACTCTCTGCTTCTAAGAGTTTGAATTTTTTCTTTTCATGTTTTAGATGCCACATATAAATGAGGTCATTTGTCTTTGGTTAATTTCACTTAGCATAATGTCTTCCAGGTTCATCCATGCTGGCACAAGTGGCAGACTTCCTTCTTTCTCATGGATAAAAATATTCTGATATATATATAGAGAGAGAGAGAGAGAGAGAGAGACACATATATATTTATAGATATATGAATGTGTATACACATATCCCACATCTTATCCATATCTATCCATCTATTTATATACATATTTCACATCTTCTTTATCCATTCATCATTCGACTGACACTTAGGTTATTTCCATATCTTGGTTATTGTGAATAATGCTGCAATGATCACAAGATCGTACATATTTTTCCGAGATCATGACTCCATTTCTTTCAGATATATACTCAGAAATGGGATTGCTCAATTATATCATAGCTATATTTTTAATTCTTTGTGGAATCTCCGTATTGTTTTCGGTAATGGCTGTACCAATTTACCTTCCCACCAACAGTGTACAACGGTTCCCTTTTCTCCACATCCTTGTCAACCCTTGTTATCTTTTGTCTTTTTGATAATAGCCATTCCAACAGGTTTGAAGTGATAACTCATTCTGGTTTTGATTTGTATTTACCTGATGATTAGTAATGTTGAGTACTTTTTTTCTTTTTCTCAATTATTTTATTGAGGTCATAATGGTTTATAACATTGTCTAATTTCAGCTGTGTGTTATTATTTATCAATTTCTGTACGGACTGCATTGTGCTCACCACCAATAGTCTAATGTTTGTCTGTCACCATATATATTTGCCCCTTTACTCCTTTCACCCCCCAACCCTCTTCCCCTCTGGTAACCACTAATCTGTTCTCTTCATCTGTGTGTTTGTCTTTCTCTGGCTTATTTTGCTTAACATGATACCTTCAAGGTCCATTCAAATGTTGTTGTTGCAAATGGGAAGATTTTGTCTTTTTTTATGCTTGAGCAATATTCCATTGTATATATATATATATATATACACTATATCTTCTTTGTCTATTCATCAGTTGACTGGCACATGGGTTGCTTCCACATCTTGGCTATTGTCAATAATGCTGCAATGAACATAGGGATGCATAAATGTCTTTGCATTGTTGATTTCAAGTGCTTTGGATAAATATCCAGTAGTGGGATAGCTGGAATGTATGGTATTTCTATTTTTAATTTTTTGAGAAATCTCCATACTATTTTCCATAGTGGCTGCACCAGTTTGCATTCCCAACAGCAGTGTATGAGGGTTCTCTTTTCTCCACATCCTCTCCAACATTTGTTATTTTTTGTCTTGGTAATTATAGCCATTCTGACAGGCGTAAGGTGATGTTTCATTGTAGTTTTGATTTGCATTTCCCCAATAATTAGCGGTGATGAACATCTTTTCATGTGCCTGTTGGCCATCTGTAAATGTTCTCTGGAATAACGTCTGTTCATATCCTCTGCTCATTTTTTGATCAGGTGGTTCATTTTTTTGTCGTTGAATTGTATGTGTTCTTTATATACTTTTGGAAATTAACCCCTTGTCGGATAAATGATTTGCAAATATTTTCACCCAGTTGATTGCTTGTCTTTTCGTTTTGTTTGGGGTTTCCTTTGACTTGCAGAAGCTCCTTAGTCTAACATAATCCCATTTGTTTGCTTTTTCTTTTGTTTCCCATAGCTAAGTAGATATGGGATTCAAAAAGGCACTACTAAGACCAAGGTCAAAGAGAGTACTGTCTATATTTTCTTCTAGGAGTTTTAAGGTTTCAGATCTTTCATTCAAGTTTTTAGTTCATGTTGAGTTAATTTTTGTGTATGGTGTAAGATAATGGTCTACTTTCATTCTTTTGCGTGTGGCTGTCCAGTTTTCCCAACAGCATTTATCACAGAGACTTTCCTTTCTCCATTGTATGTTCTTGACTCCTTATCAAAGATTAGCTGTCCATAGATTTATGGTTTTATTTCTGGATTTGCAATTCTGTTCCATTGATGTGTTTGTTTGTGTGCCAGTACCATGCTGTTTTGATTACTACAGCTTTGAGACATATTTTGAAGTCAGGGATTGTGATGGCTCCATTTTTGTTCCTTTTTCCTCAGGATTGCTTTAGCTTCTTGGGGTCTTTTGTTGTTGTACGTAAGTTTTAGGATTCTTTGTTCTATTTCCATGAAGAATATTATTGGTGTTCTGATTGGGATTGCACTGAATCTTTAGATTGCTTTAGATAATATACACATTTTAACTATGTTTATTCTTCCAATCCATGATCATGGGGCATCTTTCCATTTCTTTACATCATCTTCAATTTCTTTCAGTAATAACTTGTTGTTTTCAGTGTATAGGTCTTTCACCTCCTAGTTAAATTTATTCCTAGATATTTTATTCTTTTGTTGCAATTATAAATGGGATTATATTCTTGAGCTTTCTTTCTTTTAGCTCATTATGTGTGTATAGAAATACAACTGATTTTTGTAAGTTGATTTTGTACCCTGCAACTTTGCTGCAGTTGTTGATTATTTCTAATAGTTTTCTGGTGTATTCTTTAGGGTTTTCTATAGACAGGCTCATGTCCTCTGCAAACAGTGAGAGTTTCACTTCTTCCTTTCCAATTTGGGTGCCTTTTATTTCTTTTCCTTGCCTAATTGCTCTGGCTAAAACCTCTAATATGATGTTGAATAGGATTGACAAGACTGGGCACTCTTGTCTTGTTCTTCTTCTCAGAGGGATGACTTTCAGTTTTTCACCATTGAGTATTATATTGGCTGTGGGTTTGTCATATATAGCTTTTTTATGTTGAGGTACTTTCCTTCTATATCCATTTTATTGAGAGTTTTTATCATAAATGGATGTTGTGTCTTGTCAATGCTTTCTCTGAATCTATTGAGATGATCATGTGATTTTTATTCCTTATTTTTAAAGTGGTGTATCATGTTGATTGATTTGTGTATGTTGAACCATCCCTACTTCCCTGATATAAATCCCACTTGATCGTGGTGTATGATCCTTTTAAAGTATTGTTGTATTAGATTTGCCTATATTTTGTTGAGGATTTTTGCATCTATGTTCATTAGCAATATTGACCTGTAATTTTCCTTCTTTTTGTTATCCCTATCTTGTTTTGCTATCAGGGTGATGTTGGCCTCATGAAATGAATTAGGAAGTGTTCCATCTTCTTCAATTTTTTGGAATAGTTTAAGGAGGATAGGTAGTAAACCTTCTTTTAATGTTTGGTAGAATTTTCAGAGAAGCCATCTGGTCCTGGACGTTTTTGGGGGGGGATGTTTTTGATTACTGTTTCAATCTCTTTACTTCTGATTGGTCTATTCAGATTCCCTGTTTCTTCTTGATTCAGTTTTGGGAGGTTGTATGAGTCTAAGAATTTATCCATTTCTTCTTGGTTATCCAATTTGTTGGCATATAGTTTTTCAGAGTATTCTCTTATAATCCTTTGTATGTCTGTGTTATCTGTAGTAATTTCTCCTCTTTCATTTCCAATTTTATTTATTTTAGGCTTCTCTCTTTTTTTCTTAGTGAATCTGGCTAAGGGTTTGTCAATTGTGTTTAGCTTCTCAAAGAATCAGCTCTTAGTTTCATTGATCCTTTCTATTGTTTTTGGGGTTTCTATATTTATTATTGCTGCTTTAATTTTTATTATTTCCCTTCTTCTGCTGATTTTGGGCTTTGTTTGTTCTTTTTCTATTCTATTAGTTGTAGTTTAAGATTACTTATTTCAGATTTTTCTTGTTTGTTGAGATGGGCCTATATTGCTGTGAATTTCCCTCTTAGAACATCTTTTGCTTCATCCCGTAAGACTTGGTATGACATATTTTCATTTTTGTTTGTCTCCAGGTATTTTTTTTATTTCTCCTTTGATTTCTTCATTGGTCCAATCATTGTTCTGTAGCGTGTTGTTTAGTTTCCACATATTTGTGAATTTCCAGGCTCTTTTTCTTATAGTTGATTTCTAGTTTCATAGCTTTGTGTTTGGAAAAGTTTCTTGATATGATTTCAATATTATTAAACTTATTGAGGCTTGCCTTGTCTTTCAACATATGGTCTATCTTTGAGAATGATCCATATGCACTTGAGAAGAATGTGTATTCTGCTGTTTGTGGATGCAATGTTATATATATATCTCAAGTCCACCTTGTCTAGTTTTTCATTTAAGTCCATTATTTCCTTGTTGACTTTCTGTCTGGGTGATGTATCCATTGATGTAAGTGGGGTTTTGAAGTCCCCTACTATTATTGTCTTGCTGTCAATTTCTCCCTTTAGGTCTGTTAATAGTTGCTCTATATATTTTGGTGCTCCTGTGTTAGGTGCAGATATATTCATAATTGTTATGTCCTCTTGGTAGAATGTCCCATTTATCATTATGTACTGCCCCTGTATTTGTCTCTCATTGTCTTTTTTTATCTTGAAATCTGCTTTATCTGATATAAGTATGGCAACACCTGCTTTCTTTTGTTTGCCATTTGCTTGGAGTATCATCTTCCATCCCTTTACTCTGAGCCTGCGTTTATCTTTAAAGCTATGTATCCTGGAGGCAGCATATTCTTGGGTCCTGTTTTTTGGTGCAACAGTCACTCAGTGTCTTTTGATTGGAGAATTCAATCCATTTACATTTGGAGTGATTACCACTATTTGAGGGCTTAATATTGCCATTTTGTCTCTTGTTTTGTAATTGTTCTATATTTCCCTTGTTTTCTTTCCCTTGTATTTCTGACTGACATTTCAGTTTGGTGGTTTTGCATGATGATTTTCTCAGTTATCTATTTATGATTGTGGCTCTGCTCTGATTTTTTGTTTAGTGGTTACCATGATGCTTGTGTAAAAGATCTCATAGATGAGATAGTCCATTTCCTGATAGCCTGTTATCTCCATTAGCCTAAGCAGTTTCCATCCCTTTGCCTTTTTTTTTTCTGGTATTAAGGCATCCTTGATGATTTCTTGTAAGGACGGTCTAGTGGTAATGAACTTCCTCAGCTTTCGTTTATCTGAGAAAGCTTTTATTTCTCCATCATATCTGAAGGATAGTTTCACTGGGTAGAGTATTCCTGGCTGCAAGTTTTTGTCTTTCAGTATTTTGAATATAATGTTCAAATACATCTTGGACTGTGATGTTTCTGCTGAGAAATTGCCAGAAGCCTGAGAGGCATTCCTTTGTAGATTATTCTCTTCTGCCTTGCTGCCCTTAATATTTTTTCTTTGTCATTGGCTTTTGCCAATTTTACTATTATATGCTTTGGAGAAGGTCTTTTTGCTTTGATGTAATTAAGAGTTCTATTGGCTTCACGTACTTGTAAGTCCAGTTCTTTCCTCAGGTTTTGGAAATTCTCAGCAATTATTTCTTTGAACAAGCTCGCTCTTCTTTTCTCCCTGTGGAATACCTATAATCCTTATGTTGCTTTTCTTAATTGATTTGGATATTTCTCAAAGAATTTCTTCATTTTTTAAGTCTTAATTCTCTCCCCTCCTCCACGTGAAGGATTTCTATATTTCTGTCCTTTAAATCACTAATTCTGTCTTCCATAACATCAGCTCTGGTTTTGAAGGATTCTGGATAGATTTTTGTCTCATTCATTATGCTCATCCTCTCCAGAATTTCTGTTTGGCTTTTATTTTTAGAAATTTTAATCTCTTTGATGAAGTATTCCTTCTGCTCATTAATTTTATTCCTGAGTTTGTTGAACTGTCTCTCTGAGTTTTCTGGTAGATCATTGAGTTTCTTTATGATAACTATTTTGAATTCTCTGTCTTTTAGATTGTAAAGTTCTGTGACTTCAGGATTCATCTGGAGACTTGTCATTTTCCTTCTGCTCTGAAGTGTTACCGTATTTTTTTCATGGTTTTTGATGAACTAATCTTTGCCAAGGCATTTGTAGTAGTATCAGGTCACAGATTTTATCTGCCACAACTCAGGGGTGGGCAGGAGCTGTGATTTATGAACCTGCTGCATCAACTGGAAGCCGTGCTGATAGGGAGCATCTGTATTTTCCTGCTGGCTACAGCCATTTATGGGTCACATGTTCACACACAGGCATTCTGGTGTGGAACTGCTGCCTTGGCCAGGGACTGACCAAGCTGGTGCACTAGGTGGGGGTGGGAGGGACATTTTCTTTCACACATGGAGGCCCACTCTGTGCTCTTGGGTGGTTCCCCTGGGCTGCTGCACTTGGTGGGGGTACCCATGTGGTGGCTGAGTTGCATGACTCAGTATGGGGTGTTCCCACATGTGAGGCTACTGTGGCATGGTAGGCACTCCCTCAGGCTGGGCTTCAACTCTGAAAGTGAAAGCATTTGCATGCAGATCTGCCTGTCACCCCACTTCCTCTTACAGTCACACACTGACTGCTGTGTGAGGACCTGTGACATAGATCACTGCTGCTGGGGAGGGGGAGGGATCTGATCACCTTCTTTCACTGCTTCCCGAGGATATAGTATCCTCACTTTCAGATGTATGGCTGTGTGGATCTCTCAGACATTCAATTGTGCTTTGTAGGGAATCTTCTGTTGGTTAATGAATGTGAATGTCCATTCGATCATAACTTATGGGGGAGAAACTAAGAGAACAACTCACTCTACCATGATGCTGATGTCACTCTTCAAGCACTTTTTCATATATCTGTTGGTCACTTGTAAATCTTTGGATAAGTATTTATTCAGGTCCTTTGTCGATTTTTAAATAATATTGTTTCCCTTCAATTGAGTTGTCTGAATTCCTTATTTTTTTATATTAATTCCTTATCACATATGTGGTTTACAAATATTTTCTCCTATTTCATAGGTTGTCTCTTCTCTTTTTTGATTCTTTTCTTTGCTGTGCAGAAGTTTTTTAGTTTGATGCAAATTCAATCCCATTTGTCTATTTTGATTTTATTGCTTGTGCTTGAGTCATATGCAGAAAATCATTGCCCAGACCAATATCTAGAAGTTTTTTCCTATGTTTTCTTCAAATAGCTTTATGGTATCATGTCTCCCATTTAAGTGTTTAATCCATTTTGAATTTGTGCAATTTCATTCTTCTGCTTGTGGAAAACAAGTTTTCCCATCACCATTTGTTAAAGAAATTGTCCTTTTCCTATTGTGTGCTCATGGCATTTCTGTCAAAGACCGTTGAAGTAAATGTGTGGATTTATGTCTGGGCTCTCTATACCATCCTATTGGTGTATATATCTCTTTCTATGTCAGTACCATGCTGTTTTGATTACTATAGCTTTGTAGTACATTTTGAAACCAGGTAGTGTGAGGCCTCCAACTTTGTACATTTTTCTCAAGATTACTTTGGTTATTCACAGGGTTTTGTTATTCCATATCAGTTTTAGAACTTTTTTTCTGTTTCAAAAAAATTCCACTGAGATTTTGTTAGGGATTGCACTGAATCTGTTGGTAATTTTGAGATGAATGGATATTTTTAAAATAATAATTCTTCCAATCCACGAACACAAGATATTGTACTTATTATTCGTGTTTTCTTCAATTTCTTTCATCAATGTTTTATAGTTTTCAATGTACTGATCTTTCACCTCCCTGGTTAAATTTATTCCTAAGTATTTTATTATTTTTATTATTATTTTATTTAATTTTTTTTGGTGAGAAAGATTGCCCCTAAGCTAACATCTGTTGCCAATCTTCCTTTTTTTATTTGAGGAAGACTGTCTCTTAGCTAACATCTGTGCCAATCTTCCTATATTTTATATATGGGACACTGCCACAGCAACGCTTGGTGAGCAGTGTGTAGGTCCATGCCCAGGATCTGAACCTGTGAACCCTGTACTGCTGAAGTGGAGCACATGAACTTAACCATTACAACAATGGGCTGGCCCAGTGTTTTATTATTTTTGATGCTATTGTAAATGGAATAATTTTCATTTATTTTTTGGATTGTTCATTGTTAGTGTATAGAAATGGAACTAATATTGGTATGTTGATTTTGTATCCTAAAACTTTACTGAATCCATTTGTGTGTAACAGTATTTTGGTAGGGTCTTTAGGATTTTCTATTTATAAGACCATGTGTTCTGTAAGCAGAGATAATTTTACTTCTTCCTTTCTGATTTTGATGCCTTTTATTTATTTTTCTTGCTTAATTCCTCTCACTAGGACTTTTACTAGTATGCTGAATTGAAGTGGCAAGAGTGGGCAAAGGAAAAGATTCAACTTTCAACATTGAGTATGGTGTTTTCTGTGTGCTTATCATATATGTTCTTTATTATATTAGGATACTTTCTTTCTATATCAAATTTGTTAAGTTTTTATAATGAAAGGATGCTGTATTTTGTTAAAAGCTTTTTCTGCATCTATTGAGATGATCATATGATTATTACCTTTCATTCTATTAATGTGGTGTATCACATTTATTGATTTGCATATGTTAAACCATCCTTGCTTCCCAAGGATAAATCCCAATTGATAGTGGTGCATGATCCTTTTAATGTCCTCTGGAATTAGATTTGCTAATATTTTGTTGAGAACTTTTGCATCTATGTTCACCAGGAATATTAACCTGTAGTTGTTTTCTTTTGTATTGTTCTTACTGGCTTTGGTATCAGGGTGAAGCTGGCCTTGTAAAATGAGTTTGGAAGTATCTTCTTCAAATTTTTGGAAGAGTTTGAAAGGGTTCAGTACTAATTCTCCTTTAGCTATTTGGTAGAACTCACCAGTCCAGCCATCTGGTCCTGGACTTTTCTTTGTTGGGAGGTTTTTAATAACTGATTCAATCTTGCTACTCATTATTGCTCCGTTCAAATTTTCTATTTTATTGTGATTCAGTCTTGGTAGATTGTATGTTTCTAGGAATTTATCACTTCTTCTAGGTTTTTAATTTTTTAGACCTTCTTTTTGCTAATTTTAGGTTTAGTTTGTTCTTTTTCTAGCTCTGTGAAGTGTGAAGGTAGATTTTTCTTCGTAATGTAGGCATTGATCACTATAAACTAACCTCTTAGAACTGCTTTTGTTGTATCTCATAAGTTTTGATATGCTGTGTTTCTATTTTCATTTTCTCAAAATATTCTTTTATTTCCCTTTTGATTTGTTCTTTGACCCAGTTGTTCAGTACTGTGCTATGTACTTTAGACATACTTACCATTTTTCCAATTTTCCTCCTGTTATTGATTTCTGCTTTCACACTGTTTTGGTCTGAAAAGATACTTGATATGACTTTAATTTTTCTAAATTTGTTAAAATTTATATTTTATCTTAACATGATCTACCCTGGAGAATTTTCCCTGTTCTCTTGAAAACAATGTGCACTCTGTTGCTGTTGGATGTAATGTTCTGTATATATCTGTTAGGTCCATTTAATCTATGGTATTGTTCAGGTCCACTGTTTCCTTATCGATTTTATGTCTGGATGATTTAACTATTGTTGACAGTGGGATATTGAAGACCCATACTACTATTGTATTGTTGTCTGTTTCTCCCTTTAGTTCTGCTTTATATATTTAGGTAGTCTGATGTTGGATGCATATATGTTTACAATTGTTATATTCTCTTGATAAATTTATCTCTTTATCATTATGTAGTGACCTTTTCTTCTTTTGATAGATGTTGACCTAACGTCCATTTTGTATAATATAAGTATAACCACCTCTGATCTCTTTTTGTTACCATTTACAAGAATTATCTTTTTTCATTCCTGTACTTCAAGATTATGTGTATCTCGGCTTATTATCCATTCTGCTACTCTTTATCTTTTGATTGAAGAATTTAATCCATTTACGTTTCAAGTAAGTATTGATAGATAAAGACTTACTATTGCAATTTTGTTAATTGTTTTCTGGCTTTTATGTAGCTCCTTTCTTTTTCTCTTATTTTCTTGCTTTGTGATTTGATGATTTTGTTGTTCTGTGCTTTGATTCCTTTCTCTTTACCTTTTGTGTATTTACTACAGCTTTTTTATTAGCAGTTACCATGAGTCTTACATAAAATGTCTTGTAACAGTCTATGTAAAGGTAATAAAAACTCTACTCTTCCAATCCTTCTCCTTCTCCTTTCTATGCTATTTATGTCACAATTTACATCTTTTATAAATAGTGTATCAATTAGCACATTATGGTAGCTATAGTTACTTGTAATACTTTTGTATTTTAACTTTTATACCAAAGTTAAAAATGATTTATTTACACATCACCATCACAGTATTAGAATATTCTGAATTTGACTATATTTTTATCTTTACAGTCAATTTTATATTTTAATATGTTTTTATGTTGTTAGCATCCTTTTGTTTCAACTTGAAAACTCCCTTTAACATTTATTATAAGGCAAGTCTAGTGGTGATGAACTCCCTCAGCTTTTGTATTTCTAGATAAGTCTTTATCTCTCCTTCACTTGTAAAAGACAACTTAGACTCCTAAAATAATCTTGGTCAGCAATTTTTTCTTTCAGCACTTTGAATATGTCATTCCACACTCTCCTAGCCTGTAAAGTTTTTGCTGAGAAATCCTCTGATAGCCTTGTGGACATTCCCTTGTAAGTGAGGAGTTTTTATTTCTTTTACTGCTTTTAAAATTCCATCTTTGTCTTTGATTTTTGAGAGCTCTATTATAATAGGTCTTGGTGAAGATTTTTATGTGTTGATACTTTTTGTGGTTCTGTGAGCTTCATGAACTTGGATGTCCAAGCCTTTGCCTTGATTTATGACGTTCTCAGACATTATTTCTTTATATAAGCTTTCTGCCTCTCTTCTCATTCTGGGACTGAAATGATGAGTAGACTATTCCTCTTAATGATATCTCATAATTCACATAATCTTTTTTCATTATCATTTTTCCTTTCTGACTGCATAATTTCAAAAGACATGTCTTTGAGTTCACTGTTTCTTCTGTGTGTTCAAGTCTGCTGTTTAAGCTTTCTGTTGAATTCCTCACTTTAGTCATTGTTTTCTTCAACTCTAGGATTTCTGTTGTTTATTTTAATTGTTTCTATTCATTTGTTGAACTTCTCATTTTGTTTATCCATTGTTTTCTTAAATTATATTGTCTATGTGTGTTTTCTTATAGTTCACCAAATTTCTTTAAGAGGATTATTCTGAGTTCTTTGTCAGAGTTCATAGATCCCTATTTCTTTAGGGTCAGTTATAGCTTTACTAGATTCCTTTGGTGATGTCATGCTTCCTTGATTGTTCATGATCGTTGTGGTCTTGTATTGGTGTCTGCATGTCTGGAGAAGCAGGCACATTTTCCAGATTGGCTTTACAGACTGGCTTTGCCAGAGAAAACACTTCATCAGTAAGCCCTTCCAAAGATTCTCATGAGCCACCAGGTGGCATGCATGAGTGGGCTTGCTGCTGGAGTGCTCAGGCAAGCAAATCAGTGCCTGGGTCAGCAGGTGGGCATGCCTAGTGCTTGTTTTCACAAGGGCTAGCCTGGAGCCTGAGTCCATGGGACAGACCTGGAGCCTGGGTCCATTGTGGTGAACATGGCACCTAAGTTTACAGCAGTAAGCATGGGACCTGGGTCCAAATGGGTGGGCCTTGACCTTAGGTGCACAGGGTCTGTCCAGGTGTTGTGAACCACTGGGGTGGGCCTAGTGCCTGGGTTCCTGAGGGTAGGCCTGGATCTTCAGAGATGGACCTGGAGCCTGGGTCTGTGAAGCAGGCCTAGATTTGGTTCCATGGAGGCTGTCCTGAAGCCTGGGTCTACAAGGGCCAACCTAGTGCTGGAGTAGGCCTTGAACCAGAATCCACAGGGGCTGGCCTGGCATTGGGAGTGGTCTCATATTTGGGTCCATGAGGATGGGCCTGGTCCACTGAGGGAAAGCACAGGCCCTGGTTCCAATGGAGCCTGGGACCATAGGGACCAGTCTGCCACTGGGAGGACTGGGAGACTGAAGCACAAGAGTCAACCTGAAATCTGGGTCTGCAGGAGTAGCCTGGCACTTGGGTAAGCCTGGAGCCTGGAGCCATGGGTGCCATCCTAGAAGTTAGGTCTATTGGAACCAGCCTGATTCAGGAGAAGCTTGGGACCCTGGGGCCATAAAAGCTAGCCTTGAGGTTGGGTCTGTGGGGTTCAGCCTGGTACTGGGGCAAGCCAAAAGCCTGGATCCATGGGAGTTGGCCTGGAGGAAGGGCATTTAAATATTATATAGTGTTTTATGCCATGAGCCTAGATCAGGTCTAGATCTCCTAGGCTTCTACTATTGATCACAAATTATAATAAAAAGTACATTTTACACTGTAATCCAGTGAATGTGAAAAATACTCTTATTATGTGATTTGACATTTTCTGTTCTATTTCCTTTAATTTATTTTAGGGTTTGTTTTCTTGTTTATTTGTTTGTTTGTTTTTCCTGAGGAAGATTTGCCCTGAGCTAACATCTATTGCCAACCTTCCTCTTTTTGCTGAAAAAGATTCACCCTAAGCTAATAGCTATTGCCAATCTTCCTCTTTTTGCATGTGAGCCATAACCACAGTATGGCCACTGACAGATGAGTGGTGTAGATCCGCACCTGGGAGCAAAGCCTGGGATGCCAAAGTGGAGCACACTGAACTTAACTGCTAAACAAACAGGGGTGGCTCTAGGACAGTTTAGGTTTACAGCAAAATGGAGGGGAAAGTACAGATAGTTCCCACATACTCCCTAACCCCATATACACATAGCCTTCCAAATTATCAACATCCCTGACCAAAGTGTTACGTTTGTCACAATCAATGAATCTACATTGCTGAGATAGCTGATATCAGCTATCATTGCTGTTAGATAATCATCCAAAGTCCATAGTTTACATTATGGTTCATGCTTAGTGTTGTACATTCTATGAATTTGGACAAATGTGTAATGGCATGTATCTATCATTATGATATCATACAGAGTATATTCACTGCCCTGAAAATTCTCTGCACTCTGCCTATTAATTAGTTCCCACTCCAAACCTATGGCAATCACTGATCTTTTTACCTTCTCTATAGATTTGATTTTACAAAATAGCATATATTTAGAATCATACTGTATGTAGCCTTTTCAGATTAAATGCTTTCACTTAGTAATGCCCAGTTAGGCTTCCTCCATGTCTTTTCATCATTTGATTTGGATACATCGTTTTTTAGATTTAAATCATATTCCATTTTCTGGATGTAAAATAGTTTATTTACCCATTCCTCTTGGTTGTGTCAAGTTTTGTTAATGATGAATAAAACTGCTATAAACATCTGTATACAGAGTTTGTGTGGACATATGCTTTCAATTCCTTTGGATAAATACCAAGGAGCATGACTGATGAATCATGCAGTAAGAGTATGCTCAGTTTAGTAAGAAACTGACGAACTGTCTTCTAAAGTGGCTGTACCATTTTGCATTCTCATTGGCAATGAGCAAGAATTTATCTTGGTCCACATCTGCTCCAGCATTTGGTGTTGTCAATGCTCCCAATATTGGCCATTCTAATGGGTGTGCCATGGTATTTCATTGATTTTATTTGCTTTTCCCTGATGACATATGATGTGGAATATCTTTTCATATGTTTATTTGCCATGTATATATCTTCTTTGGTAAGGTATCTATTAAGGCTTTCAGCCTGTTTTTCAATTGGGTTGTTTATTTTCTTATTTTGAGTTCTTTATATATTTTGGGTAACAGTCCTTTATCAGATACGTCTTTTGCAAATATTTTCTCCCAGTCTGTGGCTTATTTTCTAATTGTCTTGACATTGTCTTTCACAGAGAAGAAATTTTTAATTTTAATGAAGTTCAGTTTATCAATGCTTTGTTTTGTGAACTGTGACTTTGATTTTGCATCTAAAATGTCAATAGCATACCTAAAGTCATCTAGGCTTTCTCCTATGTTTTCTTCCAGAAGTTTTATAATTTTGTGTTTTACATTGAGGTCTGTGATTCATTTTCTGTTAAATTTGGGAAAGAGTGTAATGTCTGTGTCTAGATTCATTGTTTTGCATGTGAATGTCCAGTTGTTCCAATACAATTTTTAAAAGACTCTCTTTCCTCCATTGTATTGCCTTTTGCCAAAGGAAGATAAATTGACAAAGTTTATGTGGGTCTATTTCTGGGTTTTCTATTCTATACTATTTAACTATTTGTCTATTCCTTTGCCAATACCACACTGTCTTAATTACTGTAGCTTTATAGTAATTCTTAAAGTCAGGCAGTGTCAGTCCTCCAATTTTGTTCTTCAGTATTGTGTTGGCTCTATTTCCATTTTTTAATAGCCTAGTCCTATCCCACAACATTTATTTTATGACCTATTAATCGATGTCTACCCCAGTTTGAAAAAAAACTGTAATGTAACTAATTATTTTTGATACATAAGAGAGGCTGTCTAGAGATCGAGCCCTGCAGTATTCTTATTTTTAGAGGTCAGATTGATAAGGAGGAATGAGACAGGAAGATGAAAAGAAGTCTTGTTAAGATAGGAGGAGAATGGTTTCTATAAGCCAAAGGAAGGAAGTATTTTATGAAAGAGGGAGTTATTAACGGTGTCAAATATTGTTACTAGGTGAATAATATGGGTATTGAGAATTGATCACTGGATTTAGAAACACAGAAATAATTGGTGACTTTGATAAGAGCTGTTTAATTGAAGTGGTGGCAACAAAAGTCTTATTTACATTGATTTAAGACAGACTAGAAGAAAAAGTGGAGGCAAGGTGTGAAGACACTTAAGGATATTTTTCATAAAGTAGATCAGAGAAACAAAGCAGTAGCTGCAAGAGAATGGGGAGCCAAAGGAAGTTATATTTTTGGGAGTTTGTTCATTTGTTTTAAGATGGAAGATACACACATGCACACACAGATATAAACAAACCTAAATCCTTGAATCTGAAAGAGAAGATGCAATTTTATGCACAGAGAGTTGATGCATAATAGTAGGAGGCAAGGTGTATTATATGGACACTGATGCAAGCAGGTTGATAGGTGAGGGGATGTGAAGGCGTGAAAGAACTTTTCAGATTGTTTCTATGTCTCAGTATATAAGAAAGCATTTTTATTAGCTGAGAGTGAAAGGAAGAAAGGAGCTGTTGAAGATTTGAGTAGAGAAGAGAAGCTATAAAATAGTTATCTAGATTCTAGAACAATGGGAGAGTAAATAAACGAGGAAAATTGAGAAGGGTTACCCAACTGCATTGAGGTGCTCCCTAGAGGTTAGTGTTTATAAATTAAATGACTATATTTATAACATAGTTATTTATCTACTTTTCTGCTTCCTTTCTTATTCTTTCATTCCCCATTCCCTCCTATTATATATTCATATATTTTTTCCACTTTCAGAATAATGTTAAAGCATAGTTCTTATCATGCCACTATCATCATAAAATTTTTCAACGGCTCCACTTTGATTACAAAATAAACTCTAAATAGATCCTTACCTCCACATAGCTTTCAAGGTTGATCTTCCACTTTATATTTGACTTTAAATTTGCAATACTCCTTTCAAACCAGGCTATGTACTATGTTCTTAATGATTTTATGCCTACTGGACCTGTCCATTGCTGATTGAGGGGGATGTTGAGGTCTCTAACTATGATGTTCATCTATTTCTCCTTGCATGTCTATCAGTTTTTGCCTCATTTGGTTTGATGCTTTTTTGCTAGGTGCATGCATATTAAGGGTTATTATGTCTTCTTAGGACATTGACCCCTTTACCACTATGTAATGCCTTTCTTTACCCCGATAGCTTTCCTTGCTTTCAAGTCTACTCTGTATAAAACTAATATACCTACTCTTGCTTTCTTTTATTAGTGTTAACTTGGTAAATTTTTCTCCACACATTTACTTTTATTCTATATGTATCTTTATATTTAAAGTGAGTTTCTTGTAGACAACACATATCTGGGTCCTATTTTTTGATGCACTCTGAGAATCTGCTTCTTAATTGGTGTATTTAGACCATCAAGGTCCAAAATGATATTGATACAGTTGGATTAATATCAATCATGTTTGTTACTGTTTTATACTTGTTGGTTTTGTTCTTTGTTCTTATTTTTGTTTTCTACTCTTTCTTGCCTTTTGTGCTTTTAATTGAGCATTTGATGTGATTTCATTTTATCTCCTATCTTAGTATGTTAGTTATACATTTTTTACTGATTGTCCTAGAATTTGAAGTACACATTTGGGGAGATTGCCAGGAAGATGGCAGCATAGGAGGACTCTGAACTCATCTCCTCCCATGGACATAAAAAATTTACAACTACATGCAGAACAATTAACTTTGAGAAGGAACTTGAAACTGGATAAAAAGAACCCCTACAAGAGACAACACTGACAGAGGTGGAAGAGGCAGAAATACCTTTCTGCTGAGGAAAAATCCACATTCTAGCCACAGTGCTTCATGGGCAGGAGCAATCTTAAGGTATAGAGCTTTTCTTGGAGGGGTGGGGGATCTGAATGGGAGAGCTATACCACAATAAGGAGTCTTTGAATTCAGCACAAGTGAGACAAGTGACATAGCTGACTATTAAAACCAATGGGGAATATCCCCAGAAAAGCTATCAAACATAATAGAAAGAAAAGCCTATTCTTAAAGGGCCAATGTAGATTCACTCATTCTGGAAGCCAACACAAAATCACCAGAAAGAAAGGTGCACACTATTTTGCTGAAAGACTCTTTTGATGGGCTCTGGGCACTGAGGGACTGAAACACTGGTGGCAGCCATTATTATGACCTAGTATAGGCATGCTGACACAGCCACTGGCAGATTTCATTGGATTTCTTCCTCTGGCCTCTTAGCACAGGGGTTAGTGCCAGACATTAGAGCACCAATTTAATCTAGCTAAGCCAGGGCAGGCAGCCCATCCTAGGAACTAGACCTGCCCACCAGCAAGCCCTCAGGCAACTTGTGGGCCCATGTAGGCAGGGTGTGTGTGACATTTGCAGGGGGCAAGTGAGTCTGCCTTGGTGAGATAGAGTGTGCATGCAGAGCAGGGCTGCTTTGGTGGTGGGGTGCACTCATGGGTGGTGGGGCTTGTCAGCTGTAGTGGGCTTATGCCACTCAAACAGGCACACAAAGGATTTGCCCAACCTTCCAGCTCCTGAAATGATTGTGCGCTGCCATGCCTGGGCCTAGCCCCACACAGTGTGTTCCTGAGGAAGCTAACAACAACTTCACAGGCCAGAGGCCTACAACAATTGTGAGACCCTGAGCCTAACAACCAACCACACTAGGGATCTGACTCACTTAACAGCAAAACTGCAGCAGAAGTGTGCTCTTAGGCCTTGTGGCCAGCTGTGCTGGGGCTCACCACACCAACTAAAATGACTAAAATGAACTATAGCAGATATATGTACCTGAGCCTTACAATGAGCTGGCCTGGGGGGCCAGCCTAGCCTACCCATGCACCTGTAGTAAAAGCAACGCTGCCACAACAGATGGGCACATGTAACCCACACAAGGGACACTCCTGAAGTATTGGGAACTGATGATGAGAGGGAAACACGTGGCTGGGCCCCATAAGGCATCTCTTACATAAGGACACATCTCCAAGATCAGAGGATGTAGCTGAACTACGTAATATTTAGATATAAGCACAGAGAATTAGGAAAAATAAGGAGACAAAGGAATACATTCCAAATAAGGAAACAAGACAAATACTCAGAAAGAAAACTAAATAAAACAGGCATAAACAATTTACCTGATAAAGAGGACAAACTAATAGTCATAAGGATGCTTACTGATCTTGGGAAAAGAAGAGATGAACACAGTGAGAACTTCAATAAAGAATTGGAAAATTTAAAACAGAACTAATAGAAATGAAGAATACATATAATAATGGAAATGAAGAAGTAACTAGAGAGAATCAAGAGCAGAGTAGATGACACAGAATAGACCAACAAGCTGGATGAAAGACCAGAGGAAATCTCCCAAGCTAAACAGATAAAAGAAAAAAGAATTAAAAAGAATTAGGACAGTCTAAAGGACCTCTGGAACAACATCAAGTGAACTAATATCCATATTATATGTGTCCCACAGGAGATAAGAGAGACAAAGGGGCAGATAATCTATTTGAATAAATAATAGCTGAAAACTGCTAACCTAAGGAAGGAAACAGACATCCAAGTACAGAAAGCACAGAGAGCTCCAAAGAAGGTGAATGCAAAGAGACTCACACCAATACACATTATAATTAAAATGTCAAAAATTAAAGACAGAATCCTAAAAGCTGCAAGAGAAAAGCAGCAAGTTACATACAAAGGAAATCCCATAAGTCTATCAGCTGACTTCTCAGCAGAAACTTTATAGGCTAGAAGGGAGTGTCACAATATATTCAAAGTGCTGAAAAGAAAACACTTACACCCAAGAATACTCTGCCCATCAAGGTTATCATTCAGAATGGAAGGAGAGATAAAGAATCTTCCAAACAAGCAAAACCTGAAGGATTTTATCACCAATAAACTGACCTTACAAGAAATGTTAAAGGGACATATTTAAGTGGAAAAGAAAAGGCCACAAATAGGAATAAGAAAATTATTAAAGAAAAACTATCACTGGTAAAGGCAAATATACAGTAAACGTAGCACATACACCACCTATGAAACTAATATGAAGGTCAAAAGACCAAAGTACTAAAATTATCTGTTTCCATGATAAGAGATTAACAGATACACTCACACACGAGAGGTTAAATATGATATCAAAAACATAAAATGTAGGGAGTGGGTAGTAAAAGTGTACGGCTTTTAGTAAGAGGTCCACTTTAAGAGACAATCAACATAACATAGATTGTTTTTTACTGAGGTTATTATATATGAACCTCATGGTAATCACAAACCAAAAACCTATAATAAATACACAAAAAATTAAGAGAAAGGAACTGAGACATATTACTAAAAAAAAGCCATCAAACCACAAGGGAAGAGAGCAATAGAAGAAGAAAGGAACAGAGAAAAACTACTAAAACATTCAAACTAAAGTAACAAAATGGCAATAAGTACATACTTATCAATAGCTACTTTAAATGTCAATGGACTAAATGCTCCAATCAAAAGACATAGGATGGCTGACTGGATGAAAAAACAAGGCCCATATGCATGCTGTATACAGGAGAACCATTTCAGACCTAAAGATACTCATGATCTGGAAATGAAGGGATGAAAAAAGACAAACCGTGCAAATGGCAATGAAAAGAAAGCTGAGGTAGCAATACTTATATCAGATAAATATACTTTAAAACAAAAACTATAAAAAGAGACAAAGAAGGACACTACATAATGATAAGGGGAACAATACAACAAGAGGACATAACACTTGTAAATATCTATGCACCTAACATGGGAGCACCTACATATATAAAGCAATTATTAATAGACATAAAAGGAGAAATTGATGGTAACACATTAATAGTAGGGGACTGTAGCACTCCACTGACATCAATGGATAGATTATCCAAACAGAAAATCAATAAGGAACATTGGTCTTAAATGACACATTAGACCAGATGGACTTAGATATATACAGGATATTCCATCCCCAAACCACAGAGTATACATTCTGTTTGAATGCACATGGAGCATTTTTCGGGATAGATTGCATTATTAGGCTACAAAACAAGTCTCAACAAATTTAAGAAGATTGAAATAATACCTAGCATATTTTCTGACCACAATTGTGTGAAACTAGAAATCAACAAGAAGAAGAAAACTGGAAAAGCCACAAATATGTGGCGATTGAATAAAATGCTATTGAGCAACCATGGGCCAATGAAGAAATCAAAGGAGAAGTCGAAAAAATACCAGTACACATATGAAAATGAATATACAACATGTCAAAATTAATGGGATACAGGGATAGAGACAAGTTTATAAAATAGAAATCTGCCACAACAAACAAACAAAAATTAAATAAACAATCCCACAGTGCACCTAAAGGAACTAGAAAAAGAAGAACAAAACCCAAAGTCATCCAAAGAAAGGAAATAAAAATTAGAGAGGAAATAAATGAAATACAGACTAAAAACATAGAAAAACCAATAACACTAAGAACTGGTTCTTTGAAAAATAAAAAAAAAAATTGACAAAACTTTACTGAGACTTACCAGGAAAGAAAGAAAGAAGACTCAAATAAATAATATCAGAAATGAAAGAGGAGAAATTACAACAGAAACCCCAACCAAAAATACAATGAGAATACAATGTTTACAAGAGAATACAATGAAAAGCTATACACCAACAGAATGGATAATCTAGGAGAAATGGATAAATTCTTAGAATCATACAATCTTCCAAAACCGAATCAAGAAGAAATAGAAAATTTGAATAGACCAATCACCAGTAAGGAGATTGAAGCAGGAATCAAAAACTTCCCAAAAAATAAAAGTCCAGGACTACACGGCTTTGAGTGTTTGGTGAATTCTACCAAACATTCAAAGAAGATATAATACTTATTCTTCTCAAACTCTTCCAAAAAATTGAAGAGGAAGGGAAGCTTCCTAACTCATTCTACAAAGCCAACATTATCCTGATACCAAAATCAGACAAGGACAACACAAAAAAAGAAAATTACAGACTAGTATCACTGAAGAACGTAGATGTAAAAATCCTCCACAAAAGACTAGCAAATCGAATACAACAATACAGTAAAAAGATCATGCACTGTGATCAAGTGGGATTTATTCCAGGAAGGTAGGGATGGTTCAACATCCACAAATCAATATGATACACCATATTAACAAAATGAAGAATAAAAATCACATGATCATCTCCATAGATGCAGAGAAAGCATTCAAGATACAGCATTCACTTCTGATAAATGTAGAAAGAAATTATCTCAACATAATAAAGGCCATATAGGACAAACCCACAGCTAATATCATACTCAGTGGTGAAAAATTGAATGCCATCCCTTTAAGAAAAGGAAACAGACAAGGATGTCCACTTTTGCCACTCTCTTTTAATGTCATATTGGGAGTCCTAGCCTAAGCAATTATGCAAGAAAAAGAAATAAAAAGGATCCAAATTGAAAAGGAGAAGTAAAACTGTCAGATGACATAATTTTATATATATAAAACCCTAAAGAATATATCAAAAATATTTAGAAATGATAAATTAATATGATAAAGATGCAGTATACAAAATCAACACACAAAAATTGTTCGTATTTCTACACACTAACAATGAAGTAGCAGAAAGATAAATTAAGAATCAATCCCATTTACAATCACAACAAAAATAATAAAATGCCAAGGAATAAATCTATCAAAAGAGATGAATTCCTGTACACTGAAAACTAGAAAACATTGTTGAAAGGAATCAAAGAAGATTCAAAGAAATGGAAAGATATTCTGTGCTGTTGGATTGGAAGAATTAACATAGTTAAAAGTCCATACTTGCTGAAACAATCTACAGATTCAATGCAATCTCCATCAAAGGTCCAATGACATTTTTCACAGAAATATAACAAATAATCCTAAAATTTATATGGAACAACAAAAGACCCTGAACAGCCAAAGCAATTCTGAGAAATAAGAACAAGGCTGGAGGTATCAAATGCTCTGATTTCAAAATATACTACAAACTGTAGTAATCAAAACAGCATGGTACTGTCACAAAACACACACAGAGCAATGGAACAGAATTGAGACTGCGGAAATAAACCCATAAATGTATGGACAGCTAGTTTTTGACAAATGAGTCAAAAACGTACAGTGGAGAAAAGAAAATTTCTTCAATAAATGGTGTTGGGAAAACTGGATGGCCACATGCAAAAGAATGAAAGTAGACCATTATCTTACACCATACACAAAAATTAACTCAAAATGGATTAAAGACTTGAATATAAGACCTGGAACCATTAAACTTCTAGAAGAAAATAGGCAGGACACTCTTTGACATTGGTCTCAGCAGCATATTTTCAAATACCATGTCTGATCGGGCAAGGGAAACAGTAGAAAAAATAAACAAATGGGACTACATCAAACCAAAAAGCTTCTGCACAGCAAGGGAGGCCATCAACAAGACAAAAGGACAATCTAACAACAGGGAGAAAGCATTTGAAAACCACACATCTGATAAGGGATTAATATCCAAACTATGTAAAGAACTCATACATCTCAACAACAAAGAAAGAAACAACTCAATTAAAAAATGGGCAAAATATACGAACAGACATTTTTCCAAAGAAGATATACAGGTGGCCCACAGACACATGAAAAGATGTTCAACATCATTAATTATTAGGGAAGTGCAAATCAAAACTACAATGCGACATCACCTCATGCCCATCAGAATGGCTATAATTTAACAAGACAAGAACTAACACGTGTTCTAGAGGATGTGGAGAAAAAGCAACTCCCATGCACTACTGGTGGGAATGCAAGCTGGTGCACGGACTACGGAAAACAGTATGGAGATTGCTCAAAAAATTAAGAAAAGAAGCACCAAATGATCCGGCTATTCCACTGCCGAGTATTTTTTCGAAGAACATGAAAACACAAAGGCATAAACATATGTGCACCCTCATATAAAGTAGACGATGATGGGCACGGATGTTAGCTCAGGGCCAGGCTTCCTCAGCAAGAAAGAGGAGGACTGGCAGTAGTTAGCTCAGGGCTAGTCTTCCTCAAAAAAAAAAAAGATATGCGCACCCTTATGTTCATTGCAGCATTATTCACAAAAGCCAAAACTTGTAAACAACCTAAGTGCCCATCAAGGGATGAATAGACAAAGAAGATGTGGTATTTATACACAATGGAATACTACTTAGCCATAAAAAGATGAACTCTTGCCATTTGAGACAACATGGATGGACTTTAGGGTGTTATGCTAAGCAAAATAAGTCAGACAGAGAAAGTCCAATACTGTATGATCTCACTCATGAGTGAAAGATAAAAACAACAACAACAACAAACACATAGACAGAGAGACTAGATTGGTAGTTAAAAGTGGAAATGGGGAAAAAGGAGAGCAAAAGGGGTAGGCAACAGAGCACATGTGTACAGTCACGGATGGTAATTAATCTTTGGGTGGTGAACATGATGTAGTCTACGCAGAAATCAAAATATAGCAAGGCACACTTGAAATTTATATAATGTTATAAACCAACATTACTTCAGTAAAAAAAAAAAATACTGGCAGAAGAGACACTGAAATTCCAGAAGTAAATTTTCCTGTGTGGTACGATTTTTGGTCGTTTCTTTTTTAATCTTGATTTCTGTGTTTCTCCACTTATTGCTAATAAATATGTATCTCTTCCATAATTAATAAAATAAAAACTTTACTTAAAAAGTAAAATGTGTGAGAGATCACTCTCTTTTGTGAGTATGTTACAGTGAATATAACTTACCTTCTTTAAAATAATCAAGAATCTTTTAATGTCTCCAGGTCATGTTTCTAAGTCTAAATTCTCACTACCAGGATTACAAATCTAGCTAAAGCGAGATTTAATTTGCAGGACTCTAGGATATATATTCATATTCTAGGAGAGCATTGGACTTTTCAAAAAAATTAAACATACATATATGCATATATCAATTTCCAAACCATTAGCTTGACTCACAATTCAATATTTAAAAGTCTATTAAATTTTATGTTTCTGTTATTTCGATTGTATTTAATACCAACATATTAATCCTATATTCTTTGTGAGACACAATAAAGATATTTGTTTAGCTATGATAGAGGAAATGTTTAACCTACTTTCATTATAATTTTCCCCAATCTTGGATATTTGTTCTTTCAGATGGTTTCTTTCTTTCTCTTTCTTGCTTTCTTTCTTTCTCTTTCTTTCTTTCTTTCTTTCTTTCTTTCTTTCTTTCTCTCTCTCTCTCTCTCTCCCTCCCTCCCTCCCTTCTTTCTTTCTCTCTTTCTTTCTTTCTTTCTTCTCTCTGTCTCTCTCTTTCCTGCCTTCCTTCCTTCCTTTCTACTTTTTTTGGTCTTTTTCCTCTGGCTGAGCAGAAATATGAATTTAATTCCTTCATAAGTTTTTTGTTTGTTTTACCAGAATGTTTATCTTTGTACGGAATAAAAAACTGTATTGAAAAAAACTGTATAAGAAAATTCTATTATGATTTTCAATTATGGCACTGATTTTTAGTTACTTTTTATTATCTTACTATAAAATTTCAAAAATAAACCCTTTTGAATACAAGAACGTAAGAAATCACATAGGGAAAGTAGATGAACGTTGTTATAGCTTCGATTTAATCACAAAAATTAAGAACTTGGAAGTGAGAAGAGAAAATGTAGCTAACACGTAAAATTTATTTCTGTTTTTGAAATTTACCGTACTGAAATCCAGAAGTGTGGAAATGAGTTTCTGAAATGCAACTTAAGATGATTCATGCCGGCATAAGTTCCTTATTGGTAGCAAGAATTAAAACACAAGTAATGCCTTAGACTTGTAGACCTTTTTATACTTTTACACATTCACCAACATAAAGAGGAGAAAAGAGGCATAGAAAGGCTTGAAAATTTTTCAAGCAACTAACTAATAGAAACTGTACAGTTGAGCTATGGAAGGGGAAGAAAAGCAAGAGGGTCGGAGGAAGGTCACAGGCGTTTTAAATCACAAAACAATTTTACTGCTTTTTTAGAGGTTGTAGGAGGGTCACTTCTAGATAATTTTTCCGATAAATTACTCTGCATCTTAGTTCAAGGAGAACCCGGATATCGACCTTAGGAAGGTCTTCTCCTCCTTGACCCAGAGTGAAAGGCCTTTTACTACTCATGTGCACAGATGAATAATTATGATCAGGAACCAAGAAGTGCCTGGAGGCAAAGTTATGCAGGGCACGTTTTTGTCATAGTAAATTACCTTCCATTTATCACGGTGCTTCTTTTATCCTATGAATCCCTGAAACAAAAAGAAATAAGATATTTTGTTGTCACTATTTCTAGTTAGCAATGCATGAATATTATGGGAGTGTCTACCACAACTGTTCAGAAGGGAAATCAACAAGTTACTTAGAGGCAGACTGTACATTAACATTCCACTAAACAGAAGTGCTGCGATTCAATCAAATCTTACCTGCAAGTGATACATATACATAGCAGTGTTTTAGACTTGGAAAACATCACACATGCCATCTAAATAGTCCATCCAGATAGCAAAAGATCAAGAGCTATAACTAAAGTAAATTCGTAGTCTGTTTCTTTTTTTTTTTCTGCTTTATCTCCCCAAATCCCCTCTGGTACATAGTTGTATATCTTAGTTGCAGGTCCTTCTCGTTGTGGCATATGGGACACTGCCTCAACGTGGCCTGACGGGTGGCTCCATGTCCGTGCCCAGAATCCAAACCCTGGGCCGCCGAAGCTGAGCGCATGAACTTAACCACTCGGCCACAGGGCCGGCCCCTGTAGTCTGTTTCTAAACTAAGCTTTCTCAACTATTGCCAGAATATATTTCCATAGCACTAATTAAGTCCTAGTTTAACCAGAGACTCGGGAAATTTAGGTAAAGGTCTTTTAGGTGTAGCTGCTCTTAAAATAATGTCCAGAAGTAAAAACAAATTTTAGTTACATATTTTTCCTCTCACTACTTATAGATACTCATTTTATATAAATTTCTATTTCATGATTAGTTCTGAAATATAAGTACCTCATGATATTCTTTGATATGGAAGTCATGATATTTGAACATCTCTTTTTAACATAAAACTACAGATCAATTCCTCTAATTAATGTATAGCATGGTGAGAGAACCCATATCAACACAATACAGACAATAGGTTAACTCCTTAACATTGATGCCTGATTTGAACCTTTTTCTTTCCTTCATTCTTGACTGTTTACATGCAAACTGCGCGCTGGTTATTTCCCTCTGGTCTCTCATTTCCACACCCTCCCTTCTATGCTCTGTATTATCCTGCTAAACATAAGATAAATTGTCAAATTGTATTGGTTTTTCCAGTAGGAATCACTCCTACTGTGGTGGGAAAACAAAGAGATAAGAAGAGAGGAACTGCCTACTTTTGGCTCTCAACAGCCAAGGCAGTCGCTGAAGGTTGATGGAGCAGTGACAGGAAGGGGGCAACCGCAGATTCCAGCATCCTGGGCAGAGACAGCACACTTTGGCAATGTGAGTCCCAACTCCAGTGTTCCGGGAGCTGGCAGTGTCTCAAGCAGCGCAGCAGCAGCTGCGGGCTCGTAGACACTAGTCCAGGGGCTTTATGAGTTTCGTGACCTCTGAGTGTCATCCTTTGTCCTTTTTGTTCCTTCGGAAGCCCTCTTTTACCTTTTATCCTTCCAGCTCTTTCAGTACCTTTGTAATCATTGTCTGAATAGAACCCCTTATGTTTGAAATTTCAAGCCTACTGTTTTCGTGGCTGCACCCTGACCGATACCCTGTGTTTATTCAATTCGATGAAAAAACTGATTGAGTTTAGTAAAATATTAGGCTTAGTTTTTTTCAGTACACAAGACCCCCAGTGGATGTGTGAAACCACGGATTGTACCAAACCTTATTACACTGTTTTTTCCTATACATAGATACTTATGATAAAGTTTAATTTATAAATTAGGCACTGTAAAATATTAACAATAATAACTAACAATAAAATAAAAGAACTATAACAATATAATGTAATGAAAGTTACTGGAGATCTTAGCAACCTCAGCATACGGTTCTTTCTTTCCTTACTGAGTCAAGAGCATTCACTTTTTCACTTAAAGGAGGCACTTTACAGCTTCTCTTTGGCATATCCGAATTGCCAGTGTCACTACTCTTGCACTTTGGGGCCATTATTAAGTAAAATAAGGGTTACTTGCACACAAGCACTGTAATACTGTGACAGTCAATCTAATAACTGAGAAGACTACTAAGTGACTAACAGGAGTGTAGTGTATACGGCATGGATACACTGGACAAAGGGATGATTTACATCCCAATTGGGACAGAGCAGGATGGTGGGAGATTTCATCACACTACCCAAAATGGTGAGCAATTTAAAACCTATGAATTATTTATTTCTGGAATTTTCTAATATTTTCAGACTATGATTGACCACGGGTAACTGACACCATGGAAAGCGAAACCATGGATAAGTGAGAACTACTGAAACAGGCATACTCTATTACAGGCTGCACACTCAAATGTCTTCAGGAATCGGGACGGTAAAATATACATCTATTTTATGAACACAATAGAGTGTTGAAGACTATGATGGACAGAGAATGCACGTCAAACGCATCCAAATTAAAAGTATTCAGTCTGTTGACCACTGGTGTCATAATTTTACACCAAGTATGATTGGACTAAATTGTTAATGAGCTGTGTTCTTTATGAAAAATGTTTTGGGAAATTAATCTTTTATAAGGGTATGAGTGCTTAGTTATGTTGTGGTGCACCAATTCACCTCTATCAATATTCAGTTCACATTTGCAAAATCTTTGTTTATGTTAAAATGAATTACGCACTTAGCTGGCAACTCTAGAATTATATGAGGGGAACATTGAGATGTTCCCCAAGAAATAAGTACATTTGTTCTCTGACAGAATCTTTAAAAATTCGTAATGGGATACATAGCAGAGATTAGAAGTTACCCTGAAAAGACGGAATAATCCCTAAGTTAGGATTCAAGTATGACCTGATGAAAAGGAATATAATATGAAAGAAAGAAAGTGTCAATTAAAAGGGTCTCATCAATCGCAGCAAACAGTGAGGAAAAGATTGGCAGAGCCCATTCAAGCACATCTGGGAAGAAAGAGCTTTCTCAGATAAATGTGCGAATTTGATGTCTGAAGGTCCAGTGGATTCTTGGTCATCAAATTCATGAAATACTTTCAGTTGTTTGAACTGAAGCTCATCAAGTAATCTTCCAGCCCACGTATGTCTTCCCATGTAGATTCATCTACAAGAGGAGAATGTGAAAATTGGGGAATGAGAATGTTGTGTATGCTTGATACTTTTATTTCTTAGAATAATTTACACCAGCACTCTTGTTTTGTGAATTTGGTTGGCAAAAACCAGTGTCCAGGAATCTCAGCAAATTTGGTCCTATTAACAACTGATTCTCTGAACTTAAAGCTAAAGATCCCAGACCCTGAAATAATCTGTTTAAAATGGGAAAGCTGTAGCATAAAGTGACCAGTAATTATTATTAAATCAGTTTAAGTGTGGGAATGATGGTTATAGAAAAGAATATAGATATTTAATCCTGAAATAAATGTCATATAATGGTAAAATAATACTTTAATGAGTTATGAAAAAAGTCCCAGAGCTTATTAACACAATTTGAGAAGTAGAAAAAGGGGCAAAAACGGAGATAGGAGGAAGCTTGAGCAAATTAACTTTCAAAACAAGAAGTCTATTGATCATGCTTCATTTTGTAAATTGATAATTTTAAAAGAGCTATAAACAATTTATTTAAAGGCATTATGGTAACAACACAAATAACTAAAAAATGGTATGAAATTTCCAAATTATAAAAAATAAACAAAAAGGGGAAAATGAACAGCATGTAGCAAAAGATTGAAGGTAAGGAAACTATCAAATACCTCCTAAAACAGAGACCTAATGAAATTTGATGGCATATTTTAGCCAAAATACAACTACTTCAAAAGAAAATAAATAATATAAATTAAGATTTTAAATTATCAGGTCTATAAAATCCTCCACAGATACACATTTATGCACGTAAGAATTAAAAGTTTTTGTCAGACCAAAAAAAAAAACACATACAAAGGTAAAAGAGAAATGACAAACTGGATAGAATGTTCACTATATGAAATTTAGATTAGGACTAATTTCCTTAATATACCAAAAGCTGATATAAATCAATAGAAAAGCTATTTTAAAATATTTTAAAACATGAAAAATGGTAACGGTTGTAAAGAGTTAAGAGAAACATAAGTACAAATGGTAAGAAAAAGTTGGAAAGAGGTTCAACTTCCCTCATTAAGACAGAAATACAAATTAAAAATGGGATATCTTATTTTATCTCTTACATTACAAAAGACTTAAAAATTTGATAATACTAAATATTGACAGGGATAGGAAAAAATAGGCACTCACATTCTTGATGGGAGTCAACTTTGGTTCATTCATTCTGAAATGTGTTTTGACAGTATCCATCAAAATTCAAAATGAATGTCACATTGTGGCAGCTTGATATTTTCCACAAATGTCTGCACAGTTATCCTTGTCTCACCTGCTCTTCAACAATATGACATTGCCACTCTCCCTCAAGAGCTGGAGTCCTCTTCCCTGTCTTTGAATCTGGGAGGACTTATGAATGCTTAAATTAATAGGGTACTGTAGAGTGTGGCATGACTTTTGAGGCTGGAACACTGGCACTTGGAGCCCTCAGTTGCTGTGTAAAAAGTTCAACTACCCTGAGATCAATAAGCTATATATATAGGGTATATATAGGATATTTACACACATCGTAATGCATATGTATGTAAAATATGTATAAAATTCTATTTTACTTCTGCTATAAATATATATTATTTACTTTATTAAAGTTAGCAACAACCAAAATTTTAACTTTCACTACTTTCTCATCAGTATTAGTTTTGCTGTTACTTACAGTTGCGAAAAGAGGCATGGACCTAAATAGGTAACCACAATGGAACATAATGAAGGCTACAATAGGGCCAAGCACAGAGAGCGAAGCGCGCTTTCAGGAGGAGTACCTCACAGATTTGGAGGGTCAGAAACAGCATCCTATTGAAATCAAGCAAATGATATGGGAGTAGGGGGACAGAATCTGGAGATAATGTTCTAGCCACCTATGAGGGCTTTAAAGGCTAACAGAGAGAAAAATCTCAGGAACCTGAAATCTCGAGGACCATTAATCTACTGATGAAGATTCGGCCTTACACACCTCCCCAAACAACACATAATCTAACCCCTTGCTACACAGAACGTGATCTGTGGAGCAGCAGCATGAGCATCACCTGGTAACTTATCAGCAGTGCACTATTTCAGGCTTCACCCCAGACCTACTGAATCAGAGAATCTATGTTTTACCAAAATCCCCTGGTTATGCATGAACACATTAAAGTTTGAAAGCACTAAACAAGTCAATGACACCTAAGTACTGAATGTTATATTTATATGTTATGTTATATTTTATATATAATTTTTAAGCTCATTGAATAGAAATCAGATCGTAAACTTCCACAGATTTCTTGACTTCTTTCCAAGCCCAGAATTTCATTTACTAACTATGAAGTGACAACTCAGAATAAATGAAACTTCTCAGGGCTTGTTATAGTAAATATACATAGTCAACTTCTGGTGTTTATAGCCCTTGTATTTCGATAAGGAAAAAAACAGTAATATATTTTTTCAAGGTATTAAAGTAGCACTGGTGGTTTACCGGTTAAAATTTGGTGCTCTCACTGCTGTGGCCAGGCTTTGTTTCCTCGTAAAGGAACCACACCACCCATCTGTCAGTTGTCATACTGTGGCAGCTGCATGTTACTGTGATACTGACAGCTATGCCACTGGTATTTCAAATACCAGCAAGGTCATCCATGCTGGACCAGTTTCACTGGAGCTTCCAGACTAAGATGGACTAGGAAGAAGGACCTGGCCACTCACTTCTGAAAAAATTGACCATGAAACCCTATGAATTGCAGTGGAGCATTGTCTGATACAGCACAGGAAGGCGAGAAGATGGGGCAAAAAGACCAGGCAAGATTCTGCTCTGCTGAACACAGGGTCACTAGCAGTTAGAACCAACTCAATGGCGCTAACAACAATTAAAATATGGAAATAAAGTAATAATAGAAAATGAAAAATATTATAGAAGAAAATATTAGTAAAAGACACTTGGAAACAAAGTATGAGTCCATTGTTTGTTGGAATATAAACAGTGAATACAACATGAAAATATATGCTCTAATAATAAAAGAATGCAAATACAATGTTAAATATGTACAATAGGGAATTTGCAGAGATTATGTGGGATAATTATTCTGTAGTTGTCTAAAAATTTGTTTTAAAACTCATGTTAAGAATGAAGTAAATATTCTTAACTGCTACATAATGACTTCCGTGCTGTGCTTTTGTTGCTCATACCGAATTCAAAGATGCAAATTACAGGGTGTTAAAACGTCTTTTTCAGCAATCTGAGCTATTGAAATATATCAATAAGCTTTGGGTTTCCATGACATCACAATTTGCATGCTACAAGAATTAAGCAACTATAGAAGTACGTTTCAAAATACTACTTGAATGAAAGTGGAATATATGGAAAACTAAGTCGTTGTGGAGAAAACTGGGACTGAAAAACATGCTTGAAAATTTCTCTTTGCCTCTGCTTGGATTTATTTTTTTCAGCAATTCCTCCCAGTTAATGGAAGGAAAACACAATTTAAAACCTTTTGTTTCATATAGTTAGGAACAATCCTTCTTTGTGAAAGCTGAATCGGCTAACTGGGTGTAAACACATTTCATTAAATATTTAGATAAACCAGACAAATAAAAATGTTTTTTAAATTATTCCAAACCTTGAAGTATCTATTTTAAAACTCCTTTATTTTATAAAGATGAAAAACACCTTAGTGACATTCTTTTTAGAATTTTACTCTACTAATGTTCAAATCCATTCAGATGTTTGAAAAAAGACTAAAGCAGTCGGGCCTTTAACTTTACGGTATATCTAATGATTTTTTTTTGCAGGGAAAGATTTGCCTTGAGCTAGCATCTGTTGCCAATCTTCCTCTTCTTTTTCCTCCCCAAAGCCCCAGTGCATGGTTGTATATCCTAGTTGTAGGTCGTTCTTCTTGTTCTTCTATGCGAGCTGCCACCACAGCATGGTAACTGGCAGACGGGTTGGTGTGGTTCCACGACCAGGAAGTGAACCCAGGCCGCCAAAGCGATGAGAGTGCTGAACTTTACCCACTAGACCATCAGGGCTGGCTCTATCTAATGATTCTTAATAAACATTTGTAAAAATGTTTAGTTGTCAAACATGTCACACATTGACAAGCACATGAGCACCAATGTACAGCTTAATGATGAATAATCATGAAGTAATCATCTGTGTAATCACCGTCTGCATCAAGAAATAGAACATTGCTAACTACCCAGAAGCCCTTCTCTGTCCTATCATCCCTGCCTAATCTCAACCACTTCTCTTCCCAATAAACGTAACACCTAGAATGATTTTATGTTAATCATTTCTTTGTATTTTTTATATATTTACCACGTAACCATGAAACTCACATATATATGTGTGTGTGTTGTGTGTTAGTTTTACCTATATACCTAAAAGTGAGAATTGTTAAATTATAAGGTATGCGTACCTTCAACTCTACTAGATATCAAGTGTTATTGAAAGCAATTATACCAATCTCCACTACAACCAGAAGTGTATGAGAGTTCCTGTTGTGCCAACATCTTGCCAACATTTTTGAAATCTTGTGGGTATATAGCGGCATCTCACTGTAATTTTAATTTGAATTTCCTTGATTACTAATGAGATTGAACACTGTCAAAAGTATTTTGACCCTTTGGATTTAAACTTTTATAAAATACCTGTTCAACTGTTCTGCTCATTTTTTAGAATGGGTTGTATATCATTTTTCTTTATGATTCTTAGGAATTTTTCATATATCCTGCATATTAAACTGCCAATGCATAAGGGTTCCAATTTTTCCACATCTTTGCCAATCCTAGTTTTTGCAGTTTTGTAAATAAAAGCTATCCTAATGGACCTGAAACAGTATTTCATTGTGGTTGTAATCTGCATACCCATCAGGATTAGCAATGTTAAGTACCTTTTTATGTGCTTAGTGGCCACATCTTCTTTTGAAAAATGTCTGTTCAAGTCCTTCGCCAATTTTTTCTTTTTGGTGAGGAAGATTGGTCCTGAGCTAACATCTGTTGCCAATCCTCCTCTTTTTGCTTAAGGAAGATTGTCCCTGAGCTAACATCCATGCCAATCTTCCTCCATTTTGTATGTGAGACACCGCCACAGCATGATTTGATATATGGTGTGTAGGTCCACACCAGGGATCCCAACCCATGAACCCTGGGTCACCAAAGTGGAGCATGTGAACTTAACCACTACACCACTGGGCCAGCCCTGACTTTGCCCATTTTTCACTCATGTTCTTGGTACATTTCTTGTTGAGTTGCAAAAGCTCTTCGTATGTCCTCGACATAAATCCTTTATCAGATGTATGATTTGGAAATATTTTCTCTCATTTTGTAAGTTGCATTTTCACTCTGTTGATAGTGTCCTTTTA
Source organism: Equus asinus (assembly GCF_041296235.1). NCBI lineage: Eukaryota > Metazoa > Chordata > Mammalia > Perissodactyla > Equidae > Equus > Equus asinus. The sequence continues at coordinate 74,791,310 of NC_091820.1, forward strand.
TGCACAATTCTTTTAATTTTTATGATGTACAATTTGTTAATTCTTTTCTTTTCATACCTGTGCTTTTGGTGTCATATTCATGAAATCATTGCCAAATACAATGTCATGAAGATTTTTCCCTATGTCTTCTCCCGCAAATTTTATACTTTTAGCTCTTACATGTAAGTACTTGATTAATTTTGAGTTACTGTTTGTATATGGTGTAAGGTAAGAGTCTAGCTTCATTCTTTTGCATGTTGATATTAGTTGTCTCATGACCATTTGTTTGAAAGGACTTTCCTTTCCCAATTGAATGGTTTTGTGAAAAATTATTTGGCCGTATATGCAAAGGTTTATTATTGGGCTCTCTATTGTCTTTATGACACTGTTTTAATTACCATAGCTTTGTAGTAAATTCTGAAATCAGGAATTGCCAAAACTCCAAATTTATTATTTTTTTTCAAGATTCTTTTGGCTATTCAGAGTCTCTTGAGAGTCCATGTGAATTATGGGGTGGGAGTTTCTATTTCTGCAAAACATTGTACTGGGTATTTAATAGGAATTACATTAAATATGTAGATTTTGGGGGGTAGTATTAATATCTTAACAATATTAAGTCTTCCATACCATGAACACAGGCTATCTTTCCATATATTTATGTCATCTGTAATTTTTGAAATTTTTCTTTTTTTATTTTTGGGTGTTTTACCTCCTTTGTTCAGTTTACTCTTAAATATTTTATTCTTTTTGGTGGTATTATAAATGAGATTATTTTCTCAATTTCTATTTTTCATAGTTAGATGTTAGTGTATAGAAATGCAACTGATCTGTGTGCATTAATTTTATATCCTGTATCTTTGCTGAATGTGTTTATTATTTCTAATAGTTTTTTTGGTGAGATCTTTAGAGCTTTCTACATATAAGGTTATGTCTTCTGTGAAAAGAGATAATTTTACTTTTTCCTTCCCAATTTGGATGCTTTAATTTCTTTTACTTCTCTATTTGCTGTTGTTAGGATTTCTAGTACAGTCATACATTGCTTAATGATGAGGATACGTTCTCAGAAATGCATTATTAGGTGATTTTGTCATTGTCAAACATCATAGAGTGTACTTACACAAAACGAGTATAGCCTATTACACACCTAGGCTCCATGGTACTAATCTTATGGGACCACCATCGTATAAGCAGTTTCGCATTGACTGAATCATCATTATGAGGCACATGACTGAACTATGTTGAAGAGCAGTTGCAAAAGCAAGTATTCTTGTCTTGTTTCTGATCTTAGAGGAAAAGCTCTCAGTATTTCATCGTAGAGTGTGTTGCTAACTATTGACTTTTAACATATGACTCATTACGTTGAGTCAGTTTCCTTCTATTCCTAGTTTATTGAGTGTTTTTATCATGAAAGAGTAGTAACTCTTGTCAAATACTTTTTCTGCACCTATTGAAATGCTCAAGTGATTTTTAGCCTTTTATCCTATGTTCTGTTAATGTGGTAAATTATATTGAGTAATCAGTTTTCATATGCTTAACGATCTATTCATTTTAGGAATAAATCCCACTTAGTAATGGCATATAATCCTTTTAATGTGCTGTTGAATTTTGGTTTTCTAGCATTTTGTTGAATATTGTTACATCAATATTTATCAGGGATATTGGTATGTAGTTTTATTTTTGTGTAGTGTCTTTGCTGGCTTTGGTATCAGGGTAACGTAAGCCTCATAGAATGACTTATACAAGTGTTCCCTCTTTTTCAGGTGTTTGGAAGAATTTGCAGAAGGTTGATGTTAATTATTCTTTAAATGTTTGGTAGAATTCACCAGTGAAGCTATCTGTTCCTGGAATTTTCATTGTTAGGAGGTTTTCAATTAACAATTCAATTTCCTTATTATTTGTAGATCCATACAGATTTTCTGTTTCTTCACAATTAAGTCTTGGTAGGTTGGATGTTTCTAGGAGTTTGCGTATTTCATTTAGATTATCCAAGTGTTCTTAGTATTTTTTTATATATTTTTGTTTCTGCAAAATTTGTAGTAGGGTCATCTCTTTCATTTTCTATCTTATTTTAGTTATTTGTGTCTTCTCTCTTTTTCCTTAGTCAATATAGCTAAAGGATTGTCAAGTATGTTGATCTTTATGAAGGATTAACTATTTGTTTCATTGATTTTCTCCATTATTTTTCTATTTGATATTTTATTTATCTCTGGTCTAACATTCATTATTTTATTCTTTCTGTTAGCTTTGGGATTAATTTGTTCTTTTTTAGTTCCTTAAGGTGTAAAGTCAAGTTGTTGACTTGAGACTTTTCTTCTTTTTTAACATAGGTATTTACAGCTATAAATTTCCCTCAACACAGTTTTTGCTACATTCCATAAATTTTGGTATGTGGTGTTTTTAATACCATTTGTCTCAAGGTATTTTCTAGTTTCCCTTTAATTTCCACAGTTGTTAACTTTATAGTTTTCCTTCTGCTGTTGATTTGTAGTTCATTCAATTGTGACTGTAAAACATACTTTGTATGATTTTATTTTCTTAAATTGATTAAGACATTTGCAGTCTGATATATGGTCTATACCTGAGAATGCTCAACGTGCACTTGAGACAAATGTGGATTCTGTTGTTGTTGAGTGCAGTGCTCTGTACATGTATGTTAGGTCCAATTGACCAATAGTGATTTTCAAGTATCTTTTACTTTATTGATCTGCTGTAAGGTTTTTCTATCCATTATTGAAATTTTTGTGCCTGGCTTTTTTTACTTAGCTTGTTTTCAAGATTCATCCATGTTGTAGCATGTATAATTACATGTATCAGTGTAATATTCCAATGCATGTATATACCACGTATTGGTTATCCATTCATCAGTTGATACACATTTAGATTGTTCCCATCTTTTGGCTATTATGAATAATATTGCTATGAAGATTCATGTACAAGTTTTTACATGCTCACATGTTCTCAGTTCTTTGGAGTATATAGCCAGAAGTGGAATGTCTGGGGCATGTATTAATTGTATGTTTAAATTTTTGAGGAACTGACAGAGTATTTTCCAAAGTAGCTGCATCATTTTATAATCATATCAGCTATATTTGAAGGTTTCCATTTCTTCACAAGCAAATATTTGTTATTGTATGTCTTTTTGATTATGACTCCCTCACTGAGTATGGAGTAGTATCTCATTGTGGTTTGGAGTTTCATTTTCCTTATGGTTAGTGATGTTAATCATCTTTTCTTGTCCTTATTGGCCATTTGCATATCTTCTTTGGAGAACTATTGAGTCATATCTTTTATTCATTTTTTAGTTGGGTTATTTGTCTTTTTATCATGAAGTGGTATGAGTTCTTCTTGTATCCTGGATACAAGTCCCCTATCAGATATATGATTTGCAAAAATTTCTCTTCCTCTTTGCATCGTCCTTTCACTTCTTTGTGGTATCCTTGAAACCCAAAAGTTTTAATTGTGATGAATTAAAATTTGTCTAGGGGCCAGCCTGGTGGCGCAGAGGTTAAGTTTGCACATTCCGCTTCAGTGACGCGGGGTTTCCCGGTTTGGATCCCGGGTGCAGACGTATGCACCACTTGGCAAGCCATGCTGTGGCAGGCGTCCCACATATAAAGTAGAGGAAGATGAGCAAGGATGTTAGCTCAGGGCCAGGCCTCCTCAGAAAAGAGAGGAGGATTGGTGGTGAATGTTAGCTCAAGGCTAATCTTTCTCAAAAAAAAATAAAACAAAATAAAATAAATAAAATAAAATTTGTCTAATTTTTGTTGTTATTGTTCACGTTTTTAGTGTCATATCTAAGTAATATTTGCCAAATCCAGGGTATAAAGATTTACCCTATGTTTTATTCTAAAGATATGTTTTATAGCTTTAACTCTTAAATTTAGGTCACTGATCCATTTAGAGTTAATTTTGTATATGGTCTTACATAGGGGTCCAAGTCATTCTTTTGCATGTGTCTGCTCAGTTTTCCCTGCATCACTTGTCAGAAAGACTATTCTTTCCCCTTTGGATAGTCTCAGTACACTTGTCAGTTGACCATTTTTGGACTCTCTATTCCATTTTTTATAGTCAGATTTTAAATCAAGAAGTGTGATCCCTCCTATTTTGTTTTTCTTTTTAAAGATATTTTTGGATATTCTGGGTTCCTTGCAATTCCTTATGAATTTTGAAATTAGCTTCTGAATTTCCATAAAGAGGTCATCTGGGATTCTAATAGGGATTGTGTTTAATATGGAGGTCTGTTTGGGGAGTATCTCCATCTTCTCCATCTTAATAGTATTAAGTCTTTTGATTCAGCAATTTGAGAGTATTTCCAATTATTTAGGTATTCTTTAATTTATTTTAACATTGTTTTGTCATTTACTAAGTATGGTTTCACACTTCTTTTTTAAAATTTTTTCCTAAATATTTTGTTTTTCATATATTACTGTAAATTAAAGTGTTCAATAATTTCATTTTCAGTTTGATTATTGCTAGTGGTTAGAAATAGTGATTTTGAATGTTAATTTTGTATCCTGCACTCCTAATTAATTAGCTTTAAAATTTTTTGCATGGACCCCCTAGGATTTTCTATATACAAGGTCATGTCATCTGCAAGTAGAGAGAGTTTAAAGTCTTCCTTTCCAATCTGGATGTCTTTGATTTCTAATTGCCCTGGCTAGAACCTCAAGGATATATTGAATAGTTGAATAGAGTTGGCAGCAACAGACAATCTTGTCTTGCTCTTGGTTTTAGGGGGAAAGCTTTCAATCTTTCACCTTTAAGTATGACGTTTGCTGTGAGTTTTTTATAGGTACCATTTATAAGGGTGAGAATGTTACTTCTATTTTTGTGAGTGTTTTATCATGAAAGAGTGTTGGATATTGTCAAATGCTCTTTCTATGACTGTTGAGATTATCCTGTATTTTTTGGTCCTTATCTATTAATATGGTACATTACATAATTAATCTTCACGTGGTGAATCTACGTGGCATTCTGGGGATAAATGCCACTTGGTCATGGTGTGTCATATTTTCTGTAAGTTGATAGATTTATTTTCTATTATTTTATTCAGAATTTTTCTGTCTTTATTCATAAGGTATATTGTTCTGTAGTTTCCTTTCCTGGTAGTGTCTTTATCTGTCTTGAGTATAAGATAATGCCAGCTTCATAGAATAATTTAGGAAGTGTTCCCTTCAGTGGAAGATTGCTATTAAGTTCTTAAACTTTTGGTAGGATTAAGCAATGAAACTGTCTCATCCCCTCCTTTCCTTTGTGGGAAATTTTGTTTGTTTTGGGTTCCTAATTCAATCTCTTCACTCTTTATAGATCTATCCAGATTTTCCATTTCTTCTTCAGTCAAATTCAGTAGATTGTATCTTTCTTGGAATTTGCCCATTTAGTCTAGATTATCTAATTTGTTGACATGTAAATGCATGTATATAAAACTGTAGATTTTTCATATATATATAAAATCTATATATAAAAGTTTTACATATAAAAATAAAATTTTACATATATATAATCTCCTGTTACATATATATACATAATAATATAAAATTTTACATATATATATAATATATTATATATATATCTATCTCTGGAGAGTCCTGACTAGTACAAGGGACTACCAAAGACAATTATATGTCTATATATGTTTGAAGTATATATATTTATATTTATATACATGAAAGAGACAGAGAGATTTTTTTAAAGGAATTTCTTCATGTAATTGTGGAGGTACAAGTCCAAAATCTGCAGGGAAGCCTGACAGCCTGGAGACCCAGTGAAGAGTTTCAAACTGAGTCCAAAGATAGTCTGCTGGCAGAATTCCTTCCTGCTTACAGGAGGTCAATCTTTGTTCTATTAAAGACTTGAACTGATTGCAAGAGACTAATCCACATTATGGAGAGTCATCTGCTTTACTCAAAGTCTACAAATTTAAGTGATAATCTCATCCAAAAAACACCTTCGCAGAAACATTCAGAATAATGTTTGACCAAATAGCTGGGCATCGTGGCCCAGTCAAGTTAACATACAAAATTAATCAACACACTTACATTCATTTTTATTTCTGTGAGTTTGGCGGTAATTTCTCCTCTTTCATCCCTAATTTCAGTAATTTGAGTCCTCTCTTGTTTTTCCTGTTCAATTTATCCAAAGTCTTCTCAAACTTATGGATCTTTTTAAAGAATCACCTTTCAGGTTTCTTGTCTCTGTACTATTTTTCTATTCTCTACTTTACTTATTTCCACTCTAATCTTATTACCTCCTTTCTCCTACTTGCTTGGGTTTAATTTTCTATTCTTTTTCTAGTGTCTTAAGGGAAAAAGTTAAGTTATTGATTTGAGATCACTCTTCTTTTTTAATGTAGGCATGTGCAGCTAGAGCTTTCCCTCTAAGCATTGACTGAGCTGCATCTCATAAGTTTTGGGATGTTCTGATTTAATTTTCATTCAACTCAAAGGATTTTCTAATGTCCCTTTGTGATTTCTTTTCTTGGCCTTTATAATGTCCAAGTCTTCTATTTCCTTGATATCTTCTTCTAGTTTTCCTAGCCATCATTGGAAGTAGGGTTTTAAAACCTCTATTATTGTTTCTAGTTTCTCCCTTCAATCCTGTCAGTTTTTGCATTAGGATTTTGGAGTTCTATTGTTAGATGCACATGTGCTTATTGTTATAACTTTTTAATGAATTGACTTTGTATTTCTTATAGAATATCCTTAATTTTCTCTAGTATCAATTGTGCCTCACATTCGTATAGGAACTCAAGCACCCTTTTGGTTACCATGCATGGTAGATCTTTTTCCATCTTTTCATTTTCAACATATTTATGTCTTTAAATCTAAAGATTCTGTCTTGTATGCTGCATAGATTTGAATTATACTTTTAAATCCATTCAGCAATTTCTGACATTTATTGCATTGTTTCAATCACTTACCTTTACTGTAATTACTGACAAGGTATGATTTATGTATGTCATTTTGCTAATTATTTTCTATGCACCTTATGCCTTTTTTGTGTGTGTGTGAGGAAGATTGGCCCTGAGCTAACATCTGCTGCCAATCTTCCTCTTTTTGCTAGAAGAAGATTGTTGTTGAGCTGTGCCAATCTTCCTCTATTTTGTGTGGGATGCCTCCACAGTGTGGCTCAACAAGTGGTGCTGGGTCCATGCCTGGATCTGAATCTGTAAACACCAGGCTGTCAAAGTGGAGCACATGGACTTAAACACCATGCCATCGGGCCAGCCCCCCTTATGCCTTTTGGTTCACTCATTTCTACTTTAGTAATGTATTTTGTTAAATAGATATTTTCTAGCTTACCAATCCAATTCCCCTGTTATTCATTTTACTATAATTTTGAATTTATTTTCTTAGTTGTTGCCATAGGAATTCAATTTAACAACTTAAATTATAGCAATCCCTTTTGCATTAATATTAACTTAATTTCAATATTATATAAAAATTCATATATAGCTCTGCTCCTTCCCCCCTAGTTTGTGGTGCTATTTTAATACAATGTATATCTTTATCAATGCTGTGCTTATCAACACCAATTTATAATTATTGTTTATGCAGTTCAGTTAAGTCAGCTAAGAGAAAAAAGAATTATAGACAAAAAGTATATTCATTCTGACTTTTATATTTACCTATGTAGTTCTATTTACTTTATTTCTTCATGTAGATTTTAATTATTCTCTAGCAATTTTTTATTTCAACTGGAAGCACTCCCCTGCATGTTTCCTTTAGGTCAGGTCTGCTAGTAATAAATGTTCTCAACTTTCTTTTATCTGAGAATGCCTGAATTTCTCCTTTATCCTTGATAGATGGTTTTGCTGGATATAGAATTCTTGGTTATCTTTTTTTCTTTCAGCAGTTAGAATGTCATCCCACTGCCTCTGATCTCTATGACTTCTAATGAGAAATCAGCTGTCAGTCTTATTGAGGACCCTTTGGATGTGATGAGTTACTTCTTTATTGCTGCTTTCCAGAATCTCTGTCTTTTGACAGTTTGACTATGACATGTCTAGGTGTGGATATCATTCCCATATCATACTTAGAGTTTATTGAGCTACTTGGATGCATAAATTGTTTTTTTATAAAATTTGATAACTTTTCAGCCATTATTTCATAAAATATTTATTTTGCCCCTTTAGCTGTCTCTACATTTTTGGGTCTCCATTTTTACACATTCTTTTTTCTTTCTCTTCCTTAGAGTGGACAATCTCATTGATCTATCTTCCATTTCTCTATTTATTCTTCAGTTAATTCAAATCTGCTATTTGACTTCACTAGTGAATTTTTTATTTCAGTTATTGTAGTTTTTGACTCCAGAGTTTCTATTTGGTTCTTTAAAAGAAGAAAGATCTATATTTTATTGTTGTTCTCTATTTGGTGAGATATCATTCTCACACTTTCTTTTAGTTCCTTAAATATAGTTTTCTTTTATTTTTTGATTATATTTAAAATAGTTAATTATAAAACTTTTTCTTGTAAATTCAACACCTGGGCTTCCTTGGGGTCAGTTTCTACTCACTGCTTTTTGTTTTCTGTGTAATGGTCATAATTTCTTTTTTCTTTACATGTTACATAATGCTTAATTGAAAACTGAACACATTAAATAACATCATGAGACAACTCTGGAAATAAGAATATCCTCTCCTAGAGTTTGTTGTTGTTGCTGTTTATTGTTCCTATTTGTTTGTTTAGTGACATTCCTAACAACTAATTTTATAAAGGCTTTATTCTTTGTCATGTTGGTCACTGAAGTCTCTGCTCAGTTTTACAGAAAAGTTTTTCCAATTTTTCAATGAGAAATTCTCTAATAAAGATATTGCCTACCAGTTTTCAGTTCTATCCTCTAATTATAAGTCATTTGCCCAAAAAATATTATCTTTTTCTTCTATATTTGTGGACTCAATGTCTTACGTTTATAGAATTTTAAGAAGTGTAAAAGAAAATGTCTTTTTCTTTCTGGAAATCATTCAATTTAGAATTTATTCTCAATTAGTGTACTCAAACACAAGATCTTCTATGTTCTGTAAGTGGGGGTGGCAATGAGTATTTGTCTTGTTTCTTGGATCTTGCAGTTTCTGCCAGCAAAATTTATTCCTATTACTCTATTTTTGAGTCTGGTAATGATGTGACATATAAGTTTTTCCAGGATAACATGACTTTCTCATATTTGATAAACTTTGAGTTTCTACTGAAAACTATATGCATAGCTTTGCTATGTTGGTTAAATTAATTCCAATCAGAGTGATTTGAATTCCCTTTAGTCATCAACGGTTAAAGGAGGATTCTTTGAATCTGATAAATTTAGGCCTGGCTAGCATCCATGAGACATGTATTTTAAATAAATCATAATTTAATGTATTCTTAAGCACTTGGCTTCTCCTGAGACTTAGGCAAAAAAATCTAGATCACTTAAATATATATAAGAAACATAGACTTTAATAGATATATAAAGCATTGTGGGCTTTTTTTGGTGAGGAATATTCACCCTCAGCTAGCATCTGTTGCCAATCCTCCTCTTTTTTTGCTTGAGGAAGATTAGCCTTGAGCTAACATCTGTGCCAGTCTTCCTCTATTTCTTGTATGTGGGGTGCCTTCACAGCGTGGCTGATGAATGCAGTATGTCCACACCCGGGATCCAAATCTGCAAACTCAGGCGACTAAAGCAAAGTGCACAAAACTTTAACCACTTGGCCACGGGCAGGCCCCAATACATAGAACTTTCAATTAAAGAAATAGCAAGGTTTTCCTTGAGAAGAAGGATACACCCAAACAAAACTAACGTTCAACACAAAGAGACACAAGTTGCCACATAGAAATTAGCTTTAACCAATCAATCTTGTTTGTAAATTTTATTCTAAGAACGGTAGAAAACAAAAATGACAAAGATGAAACACCAGGACAATCCAGCATTATGCCAATTGGGTCAAGATTTTTTTAAAAAAGATATTAATTTATGTGTATCAGCCTGTCCTTCAAAGCAAAAATTAAAGAAAGAAAGTGCAAGATTCATGAATAATCTTGATTAAGTATGTTTCCTATTTGATATCTTTATTTCTATAGAGTCATATAATAAATTATGATCCATCCTTTTGAAATTTTCTCTTTTGAAAAAAAATTAACTCAAGAGCTGTATCCCCAAATATACTTTATGTTTCATAATCTGTATTTGTTGTTGGAAATGTTATTTCATATATTTAGATAATGAAGTTTCCCAAGACAGCTGGAATATTTAAAAATAATATTTGCAATAGTAGTACACTTAGGTTGAAATTCATACATTACTTATAATTTTAATTTTAGTAATTTATGTAAATTCTCAACATCAATTGTAATAAAAAGTTTTATTTCTATAAGGGATTATATAGTACAATAAATATTTATTTATTGTTTCCCTTTTATTATTGGTTCATGTCTTTCTAAAAAAATGCAGTAATTTTATTTATATGTTATTTAGCTGAAAACCAAATTCTAAATAATTTCTTCTAAAGCATTCAAACACTGGAATCACGTTGAATATGTTTTGATGATCATTTACTACTTAAAATAATATTGATAAAATCTCCTTAATTATTTAAGATGTTATTTTTCATGCAATTACTATTCAGAATAACATGCAAACATTTATCAAAATATTGACTACCCTTACCTTTTTATCAAAATGTTATGGTGGCAACTACACTGTATCCTAGGTTTTAATTGCTAGTATATTTGTCTTTAAGACAGCCAAATTTAAGTTTAAATTATCCTTAAAAGAAAGAAGAAGAAAAGACAGAAGACAGGAAGGAAGTAGCTAAAATTCAACTTCTAAATCCATGGATTATTCATGCTCATAATGTAGACAATAGACAGGAAAACAATCCCTAGATAAGTCATCTTCAGATGGATGCCATCTGTTTTCCTGAAAACTCTGAAACACAGATCTAAAGACTGACCAGGGAAGAGGAGCTCTTTCAAATAGCCTTTCCAAAATTCTACATCAAGTTTTAAAATTTAACCTCACAATACCATTTCCACAATAGTTTGGTATTATTCTTCTACGTATATCTTCAAATAGAATCCTAGATAAATGTTTTACTGTGACCAGATCTATTTGCCAACTTTTCAAAAATTTGCAAAAGGGTATGTGTGTGTGTGTGTCTGTGTGTATGAGAGAGAGAGAGAGAGAGACTGAGAAACAGAGAGAACTAGGTGATGCTATATTTGATTATAATTTGACTGCAACCTAAATAATCTATATTTGGTAAGACATTGTGATTTTTAACTATCATAAGCAGATTCTTAGCCAAATTTTCTGTGTAGAATATGATAGTAGAAATTCATAAAAAATACAAACTCTCTAATTTTACAGAAGCAGCATTATGGTTTATTTACCTAGTAGCAGAGCTATTGCTAGAATACAGATTTCTTACCTTTTAATCTTGACCTTCTAATTAATTTTTCATTTGTTTCTTTTTACTTTCTAATCCTTAATCAGATATCTTTTAAAAGTAAACAATATTGGTACAACCAGGAAGAAGTGATTTTAAGGCATATTGTATTACTTGCACTCAAAAATGTTGAATGTTGAAGACAATACTACCTAGTGGCATATGATGGTATCTCAGTGATGTCGTTTCTGTACACCTAGTTTAAGACAACTAAAATAATATAATTCCCCTAAAATTAAATGGCTAAACAGCTCAAGTAAAATATTGAAATGACTTCTTTTTGGAAAGCTGGTTATACATATGATTTTCTCATATTATATGAGCCAAAAATATTTTTTGCTGGAAAAAATAATTAGGCTCTTACAGAGTAAATCAAGAGTATTATTATTATTATTCAAGAGACTTTACTTCATTAACAATCAAAACTGGCATGTAGTTGGACTAAGATAGCAATGCCTGATTTTATAGGACAAGCAGTTCAACTAATACCTTATTTTCCAGACTGTTGTAACATTCTCGACAAATGGAAATTATTGGTTAGAATTTTAATTCTAACAAGGAGACAAATGATCTAAACTTATGAAATTTATTAGGAGATCAAAATGCTGTAACAGAGAGTAAGCATTTCCATATGTCTAGTTCTAGTCAAATCTTTGGTGGATCTCTCATTTTAGTTACCTTCAATAAAAAAAAATTATGGAAATCATTTTATGTAGCAATTTTTGACAATTTAAAATTGGGAAACCAAGTTGATTTTTTTATTCATAATGCATATGTCACATTTCTCCTCCTGACTGTTGGCAGTGCTTGTCAGTCATAGCCCTATGATCTTACTGTTTACATATCTAATACAAAATGTGGGTGGTGGTGCTGGTGGAGGTGGTAGTGGAATATTGTTGCTACTGTTCTTGACTTGAAGAATATGTAGTATACAATACTTAAGAGAACATCTTTTTCCCTTGAGGTTTCAAATACACTATATTTTTTGTTCTCAAGATGGCTTTCACCCCGCATATCCTTTTGATTTTAATTTCCTAAAAGTATTTCACAGTTTTACCTGGTAGTTTTACCTACCTTACTAAATTTCTATAAGCTGACTTATCAAAAGAGTATATATAATACCTAAGTGCTAAGACCAACTTAAAATATATGATTTTTTTGGTTGAAGGCCAAGATTACAATGTGTCAATTTCCTGTGGGATGAAATGAATGTGTGTGTGTGTGTGTGTGTATGTAGGGGGAATTCTTTAAAATTCCCTTTCCTTTCAACAATTTTTATGTGCAAATTGTTGTTGGAGAGAGCAATCTCAGTTTCCTGTGATTTCAAATGAATAATGGTGCAATATTCAGATGTAAACTCTAGAAAAGAGGCTATTCCACAGCCTAAAATATAATTTAATGAGCTGCAGTATGATTGGTTACATTTCAAACATAAGAGCTTTCTATGCATTGATTCCTCCACATTCCTTGCAATAATTTATCCAATTTGTTTGATTGATTGACTCTTTGAATTACAGGACACATTTATTTGAATGAAGTACCTACATCATCAAATCAATATAAAGCTGTGTTCCTGCATTAAGTACCAGTTTAAAAAGTGTTATTGAATTTCCATAGAAATGAATTGATGTGATAGATTCCTTTACTATTCAGATTAGACATAGAAAACAAGAAACAAGGAAATGGAAGTTTGTGTTGTTTTATTATAAGAATAGAATCTGCTCTACTTTTAGCTTGTTAGCTCAAATTTGGTATCAGTTAGTTTTCAAAAGCATAGTGTCTAAATAATGGACATTAATTCCTAGCATTTTGCATCAAATAAATCGAAATTTCATAGGTTACCTTCACAGAGACTACTATGAATTTAGATATTTTTAATATAATCTTTAAGGATAGTACTAAATAGATATAGCTCCTAGAAAGAGTATGTAATTGACTAATATTATTTTGAAACAAATCGAAGCATTTATAAAATGGCATTCTGAAAATTCCTTTCAAACAAGTAATTCTAAATTATACTCTGGCATAAATTGTATTAATGTTGCAGCTCTAAGATGCCAAAAAAGCTGTTGATTGCAGGGGAGGAAAAAAATTTAAAATGATATTGACATTTGTGTCAATCAGGGCTCTCCAGAGAAAGAGAACCAATAGGATGTATCTATTTATATCTATATCTATTATATCATCTATATCTATATCATTTATGTCTATAAATGATGTATATCGAGAGAGAGAAATTGAGATGGAGGTGGGAAGAGAGATTTATTTTAAGAAATTGGCTCATGTGATTGTGGGGACTGGCAAGTCTGAAATCCATAAGGCAGGCTAGCAGCCTGGAAATTCAGGCCGGATTTCTATGTTAGTCTTAAGGCAGAATTCCTTCTCCAGGAAACCTCAGTTTTTGCTCTTAAGGCCTTCAAGTGATTGTATGAGGCCTATCCATATTATCAAGGGTAATCTCCTTTAATCAAAGTCAACTGATTGTAACTGTCAATCACATCTACAAAATACCTTTGTAGCAAACATCTAGACTAATGTTTGACCAAACAATTGGGAATGACAGCCTAGCCAGGATGACATAAAACTAACAATCACAACATTATATAAACAAATACATCATTCTATGCCTTTTCTCCTTTTAAACAGTCAATTTTTTGTTATTGGTACATTGTGTAAGAACAGTCTGAATTATATGCTTATAGTCAATATGTAAGAACAATGGCTCATTAGAGAAATTGACCAGTTTAGGCTAAATTATTACATTCTGGATTGTTTAATAACTAGCCCGTAAAGAGAAGCTACCGATAGTAGATAATATGAAAGTAGAGTCTTTAACCTCCTTCCTCAAGTCAAAATTAACACAATTTTTTCCATAATCTCTTTCTTTATTAAAGAACCAGTAGATGATAAACAAGTCATTGCGGTTCCTCCCTGTTGTTTTTTTTTGAAAGATTGGCACCTGAGCTAACATCTGTTGCCAATCTTTTTTTTTCCTTCTTCTTCTTGTTCTCCCCAAAGCCCCTCAGTACATAGTTGTATATTCTAGTTGTAGGCCCTTCTGGTTGTACGATGCGGGAGGCTGCCTAATCATGGCCTGATGAGTGGTGCCATGTCCGGGCTCAGGATCTGAATCAGGGAAACCCTGGACCTCCGAAGTAGAGCGCCCCAACTTAACCACTCAGCCATGGGCCAGCCCCTCCATAATCTCTTTTAATCATAGATAATGACACCAGTATATAAGATTATTCTGTTTTTCACCAAATTCCCTAACCAAACTATAGTCCTTATGTTTTAAAATAATTGAAATTTATTCAGAAGCCTATAAAATATTGCATTTGATAGCTTTTCAAGTTCTAAAATTGCTAAAATTGTAAAGATTAATTATAAGAACATTATTTTGCTAAAAGATTGACGAGCAAAAGATAATAAGTATTGTGTAGATATTTTCTTGATATCTGCCAGTGTACACTATAAAGAAACAATTCCTTTGAATCTTAACAAAATTATAGTTGAAAGTAATATTAATTATTGTAGTTATTCTTGATATTCCTTAAAAAGAATACTTTTGATAAAAGGATTTTTACCACTTCTTAAATATCTATTTTGAGACTATTTTATAGTTGACGGTAGAATTTTTTTGAACGTCTGGGAGATTTTCATGAAATTCTTTTTTTAAAAAAATAATGGCTTCCCAGTTAAATTAAGAATGCTTTGAATTTAGCTACCTAATGAGTAATTTTGAAAGTGACACTCATTTCAATGATATTCTTATTAACCTAATCTCTTGGTTTCCTAAGATAGTTATTTCTCCCCAACTAAGGGAATATTGTAGAAAGTAAAAGAGCATATTTATTTCCTCCATGAAAACAAGTCTGAGTAAGGAGTCTTTAATGATACCGCCACATTAGAACTCTACTCAATGAGATTAGCTTATCGTTCTGGGAAAGATGTTCTATTGAACAGCTTTTGGTAGACTGGTTTTGGTTCTGTTTTAAAGCTGTTGGTCTTTTCTTTGTCTAAGGGTTTTAAGAAACAGATTAGAAATTAATGATGAATAAGCCATAAAATGCTATAGAGGTTTTGTTCAGTGAGCACTGTAAGGTTTTAATTCCTATCAAAATTAATAGGATAACAAGTGATTTAGCAATTTTTATATTTTAGAAAAGCCTGTTAAATGGTTGAGTTTCTGCTTTTTTTTGAACAGAAATACACAGGTAGATTTTCTAAATGCGGTTTTTAAAAAAATATTATGTCATGAAAGAAACTTTTTGAGAAATGAAATTCCAAATATCTTTATTCCTTGGAATCTGAAAAAAATCATAATCTCTCCTTGTTCTTTTATGGCCAAGGATTAACAATCCTTGTTATTAGAGATAGATAAAATGGCAGAATTACCCCTGCCTTTACCTATTTTGTTGGCTAGAGGATTAGCATCTGAAAAAATATATCAGGCCACCCACAGAGATTATGATCTTAGTCTTTTGACTTATTCATCACTATTCCACATATGATTTTAGTATTGGGTAAAATCACATATTTTCTATTGTGTATTCCTGTCAAAATTCTCCCTATTTTGCTTTCAGTCTTTAAAAAGTGTTTTTACCCTTTCCACATACTATGCATTTAGTCCAATGATTTTCAATCTTTTGCATGCATCCAAAGGTTTTGTTATAAACACAGATTGCTGTGCCTAGCCAGCTCCAGAGCTTTTGATTTACTAGCTCTAGTGTGAGACCCAAAAATTTGCATTTCTAACAAATTTCCATATTATATTGATGTTACCGATCTGGAAACCACATTTTGAGAAGCCTTGATTTAGCTTTCCTGTTTCTTACTTGTTCTTCACGTTTTATATCTCCTAGATGGAGAACAGCTGAGAACACTAAGAGGAAACTGAAGACAAAAGAATGTTTTCTTGATCAGTGGTCCTCAAATTTAGCCACACATTGGTAACACTTAGATAGCTTTAAAAACTAAGGATGTCTGGATCCCTCCCTCAGAGATTTCGAGTTAATTATTCTGGATAATACACCAGGCATTGAATTTTTAAACTTCCTTGCATGATTCTGATATGAAGCCAAGATTGAGAACTATTATTCTAAAAGGAGAGGAGTTTCACCTATCTTCCCTTAGTATTAGAGAAGAATGATAGTCAGAGTAAATACCACTTTCCCCAGAGACCACCTTTCTAGAAATATTCACATCTTCTTAGATGTGCACAGCCTCTCTAAATATTCAACCAAGTGATTAGACATTATCTTTGAAGTCAGAAAGACGCTTCTTTTTTTCCATACAATGAGTTTCTGAGATCTTCAGCTTTTCAGGCCCAGTAGTAGAAATCAAAGATTTGGAAAAGAGAAAATATAGTGCCAGCAATGTTGGCAATAAGATAAGACCTGGTACTCATACTCTAACTTCAACCACCCTTGTTGGTAGCCACCTATAACTTTAGTTTCCATCAACAAACTAGAAAGCAGAATTTTCAGGTCCTAGTAGAAGCTGCTGTTAACTTGAACTTTAAGAAGAGACGAAAATGATCACAAAGAACATCTGCAAACTAAGTTTAAACGTATTTTGAATGGACTAAGTAAGTGGTTCTCAATGGAGGGCAATCTGGCCCCTCAGGGGACATTTGACAATGTCTGTTGACATTTTTGGTTGTCACACTCAGCTGGGGGAGCCCGGTAGGGGATGGGAGTAGGCAGGTTCCACTGGCTTCTAGTGTGAAGAATACACCTTAACTGGTATATTCCCTTCTACACTGTCTTCCTGCTTTCTCCAATTATCTGATTTGCAATTTTTAAGCAGAACATTGGCTGAAAAAACGTTTTCACCTAGAATGACTTTTTGCAGGCAAGTTATAAATTCCTAAAATTAAGAGTTTATAATGGAAATGCTGATGCAACCTTTACTTTAGTAGTGCGAAGAGCACCACTATAATAAATCAGTCACTTGTCTTCTATGTCTGTCACAAGTTCTAAAAAAAAAAATCTTGGAATGTAAATCATGTTTTAAAATATTTTTTTCATAACTCTGTTCTGCACATCAACACTGGTAATAATATTTTGTCAGTAAGTAATATTGTCCATGGACATACTTTTGTGCCAGTTCATTGAGTTACTTAAAAAGTGGTGAAAATTGCATCTGAAAGCATTTGAAAATAGATCTTCTGAACATGTTGCTCATAATACTATTTTAACTTGGAACACTTTGGAGAAAAGAACTGAACATGTAAGTTAGAAAGTTACTTGACAGTTTCACAATAATGTCAAGGGCATAAACCTTCTCACTGCAGCTATAAAGATGTTATATATCAAATATCTGACTAAATATATTCAAAAAAGTTGATAGCCACTCAATAAATAAAAACATAAAAGGAATAAATGACCTCTCTGCAGATCATCAACTCAAATACAAGGTATTTATATGCTTGTATTTATTGTAATCAACACATTTATTTTTTCAGAATACATTGTGAGTGCAACAATTTATAAAGTTTCCAAATGTCAACAGAAAATTATTGAACCTGACTACTTTATTCCCTAAGAAATCTAGTTTATTTCATTATAAAAAATTCAAACTGTATGCAATTATATAGTCTAAAAATAAAAAATTCCCTATAACTCACATTAGTCATCATCCTCTCCATTGATAATAAAGGCTCAGAGTTTGTTGTGAATAATTCAAGAAAATTTATGTATTTACACACTCACACACAAACAAAATATGTACTCACATTCTCATATGAGTATCCAGTGTGTGTGTACCTATTGGTATATAAGCATTTAATTTTGGTTCTGTTTTAGATCATGTGATTCATATTTGTATGGCAACTGGCTTTTTCACTTAAAAAGACTTAGAGTTCTTTCCTTTTCAATACATGCAGTTCTACCTCATTCTTTTAAAAATTTTAACATAATATATCACATTTTTAACCATTTTTCTTTGGATGGACATTTATGGGGTTCCCCCCACAACTTTTCCCTGTTAAAAATGTACTACAATAAACAGATGTGTGTTTGGTGTTTTGGGTACATGTATATCTCGATAGATCATTATAGTAAATTTTTAGTTAAAATGTATGCATATTTGAGTTTTTAAAATATTTTTGCCTAATTCCCCAAAAATCTGTATTTATTGATATAACCATTCATTGCATAAGTGTGTAAACATTTTACTGACATGCACATCAACACTGCCTTTTGTTAACCATCCCAAGATGGTCCACATAAGATGAAGACCTGTTTGTGTGTGTGTGCATGTGTGTGTGGTGGGAGAGTGAGGCTCTTTTAAAGTGAGTTGCTTTAAATTTGTCTATTAGGAAGCTCCGGATGGCAGGACTTAGTTGAAACTGGAGATGTAGCTTTGTGAGTATTTGAAATCTTAGAATCAGATGAGTTTACAGAGACTTCACGTCAAATGGGTTATAGTTTCATGGCATTTCAGTGCATTACTATATTCTTGTAATTTTATATAAAAATATATTGCTTAATGGGGACTAGATTACTCTATTCTTTTAATTATTTATTTATTTTTTTTAAAGATTGGCACCTGAGCTAACAACTGTTGCCAATCTTTTTTTTTTGTTTCCCTGCTTTATCTCCCCAAACCCCCCAGTACATAGTTGTATATCTTAGTTGCAGGTCCTTCTAGTTGTGGGATGTGGGACACCACCTCAACGTGGCCTGACGAGCAGTGCCATGTCCGTGCCCAGGATCCAAGCCCTGGGCCGCCACAGCGGAGCGCACGAACTTAACCATTCGGCCACGGAGCCAGCCCCTCTCTATTCTTTTATTAATTTGGGATCACCTGAAAGCAGACCTTGAGACAACGTTTGGAGGCACCTAATTTTGTGGGGAGGTAATTTCAGGAAGACAAAGTGAGGGGGCAAGAAAGTGAGAAAGGAAAGAAGGGAAAGCCAATATAAAGGGGCATGTTTGAATTGCTTACCACTGTGGGAACCTGGAGCCTAATCCTGCTGGATACACTCTGAGGAATCATGGAAAATGCACCTCAGCATTGTCCCCCCCATACTCATATCCCCATTGGCTGGAGAGTTTAACCTCTCGAGTGTTCACATTCCCATAGGCACATACACAAACACACATATACACACTTCTGGGCTGTATTTGCTCACAAGTTGAGCTCACAAGCCTTCGTCTTGAGAAAAGTCCTGAGGCATAAAAACAGCATGAAGACAGTGTTGACTCGTGAGGTAAAATTCTTCCCATGTTTTGCCTGGGCATCGTTAACCAAGTTGCACCAGAAGTAGATGTAGGGGGTGTCTGCTGCAGTTGTCATTCTAGTCCTTTAGCGAATTCCCTCACAAAGATGTAAAAGGGCCTCATAGTTTTTGTCCCATATTTGTCATCTTCACTTGCAAACATTTCATGTTACTCGGTAAAAATTTCCTGAGTTTTAAGATTTATAGAATGTGCAATCAAAAGCATAGAGCAAGTTGAACCAAAAATAGTAAATAACAAATAATAAGCCTAATGAAACATTTACCTCATTTGCCAAATAGCTAAGTTAATGACATAATTTTAGCTGTTTGTTTATCTTCCATGTAGAGGAGTTATTAAGATAGTAGCCACATTACAGATTATCCAAAGAAATTTTCCATAGGGGCCACATCGCTGCCAACTGTAAAACAGGAGGGAAAACAGCAAGGAACAGATAACTGAAAGGTTTAACAAAGTGTACGTGGAATACTAATGTGTCACCGTCACTTCCTTATGTGCTGCTAATTGTCCACAGCTGGGTGTGTGAAGTGACAGTGTTATAAAGAGGTATACTCTTTGGTAAGTATTATTTTACCCCTTCTTGTGGGCAAATATTAATTCAGTAAGTCTCTTGTGAGGTTTAGCAGTTTTGCAAGCTTAACTGGGTTATGTCCATACTTTGAAAATTACCTTTTCTTTCCTGCTGAAAAGTTTCCTCCAAATGTATTTGGCCTTAGTGTTTCTTCCTCATGTCGCGTGAATAATACTCTCTACAGAGACCACTTCTTTGTTACATAAATGTTTAATTTGTAACATATCTCTGAAGAAAGCTACTCATCTTTCTCTTTAATTTCCTTCAGAGCAATTAGATTCTGAGGCACGGTCTGTCATTACCACAGGCTGTATGTGCCAAGTGGGATTAGAAGAAACAGTAAAACAATAAGAGGTTCATCACATCTCCCTTGGACACTTTTTGTTCCAACACAGTGTATGAAGTAATGGTGGAGGCAATTGTGACACTTTGTTATTATAATTTCAAGAAGTTGAGGATAAAAGAGTAATTACATCCAAGTCTGAAATCCCACAGTAAGTCTCGAGAACACTTCTCTTTTTTAAACCCAACAACAATTTCTCCCTTCTCACACACAAATGGTTCCTTCAATCTTTCTTCTACAAAGTCTTACTAGGCAGATAGAAGCAAAGAAGTGACTGCTTCGTAAATGCCACATCTAATTTACTGGAAATAAAACTTACACAATCCTGTTTTCTTCACGTTGGCAAAAATAATAGTATATGCTAACAAATTCATTCTTGGTAACGATGCCATGTGCAGTTGGACAAATAATTAAATACCGCATGACAAAATGGGGTTTATATCAGGAGTTCCAGGTTAACGTTTGAATGTGAATTAATTTAGTTCACCATATTGAAAGACTGAAAGAGAAATATCATATATTCTTCTTCAAAGACTCAGAAAAGCCATTTAAAAAATTCCCCAGCCATGCATAATAAATCAAATATATCTCAGAAAGCTAGGAAAATAAGATAATATCGTCAACCTGATAAAGGTCATATATAAAAAAAATCCTAAGTATAACACTATCCTAATTTGTGAAAGATCAAATTCTTTTCCCTTAGAATCAGAAATAAAGGATAGCCACTTGACCATTTCTGTTCAACATTGCACTGGAAGGCTTAGCCAATGCAATAAGGCAATAAAAAGACACTGAGTCCATAAAGATGGGAAAGGAAGAAATAAAACTGCCTTTATGTGTGTGTCATAGTGTACATGGAAAAGTCCTAAGGTATCTACAAACTAGGTACTAGAACTAATAAGTAAATTTAGTAAAGCCACAGAATACAAGGCCAATATACAGAAAAATATCTTCAATAAATGCCCATATAATAGTAATGAAAACTTAGACACTGAAATATAATTGGTATATGTTCAAAAAAATAAGCACATATGTCCATCAAAAGACACATACAAGAATGTCATAATAGTCTATATAGAAAAGGACCATCCCCAGCATAAAATATAAATATTTTATAGTATTGTCTTACAATTGAATACTACACAGCAAGAAAATGAACTACTCATACATACAAAACAGCTTACTTTCAAAGATAATATGTTGAGTGAAAGAAGTCAAACACAAAAGTGTATCTGCTGAATGATGATTCCATTTATGTGAAGTTCAAGAACAAGCAAAACTAATCTGATCATGATAGAGATCAGAAGAATGGATACTACTTTGTACAGAGAGTTATTTGTTGGAAAATATAAAGAGCAAAACTTCTAGGGTACTGGATGGGCTGGCCCTGTTGCCTAGTGGTTAAGTTCAGGGCACTCTGCTTTGGCGGCCTGAGTTCGGTTCCCTGGGCACAGACCTGTACCACTCGTCAAAGGCCATGCTGTGGCAGCAATCCAAATACAAAAATAGAGGAAAATTGGCACAGATGTTAGCTCAGGGAGAATCTTCCTCAGCAGAAAAACAAAAAGCTTCTAGGGTACTGGAAATATTCTATATTACAAGCTGGATGGTGGTATCATAGGTAAAATATCATCTAGCTGTACAGATGAGTGACTATTCTGTTCCTGACTTTGTATGTTTTTATCTTATTAAATAGAAAAAAATAAACTAAGTCTCTGTCCCACTTTGAATCTCCTTTCCCTCAGTTGCTCTCTCTAGAGACAACTACTGATAATTTTATTGTACACATTTCCAAGGATAGCCTATCCTTTTAGAAGGAAATATGCGTGCGTGTGTATATATTAAGGATAGTTTTTAAAACTATTATCATGTGTAATACTAATGAGGATTCAACATAATCAATATTGGAATCCACATTATTTTTCTTTATTAATCATGTTTTCCCCTTCTACTCAAAATAGTACTGGAATAGAGGAATCAGGAAAGAAAAAGAAATAAAAGTTACGCAAATTGGAAAGAAAGAACTAGTTATCTTTGCTTGAAGATGATATGATCTTACATGTAGAAAACTCTAAAGATGCCCCAAAAAAGCGGTTTGAACTAATAAATGAATTCAGCAAAGTAGCAGGATACAAAGTAGTAGAAGGGGCAAAAAGAAGCCCCCTTGCTTTGTTCCTGATATTACAGGAAAAGCTTTCAGTCATTCACCATCGACTACGATGCTTTCTGTGGTTTTTCAAAGATGGCTTTTATTATATTGAGGTAGTTTTCTTCTATTCCTAGTTTGTTGAGTAGTTTTATCATGAAAGGGTGCTGAATTTTGTCAAATGTTTTTCTGCATCAAGATGATAATGTGGTTTTTCCCCATCATTATGCTAATGTGTATTTCATTGATTGATTTCCATGTGTTGAACCATTCTTTCATTCCAGAAATGAATCGCACTTCGTCATGGTGTATGATCCTTTTGATATGCTGCTAAATTTGGCTTGCCAGGATGTTGTTGACCCACACATTTTTATATGTTGTGTTTTTATTTCAATTTAGTTCAATATTTTTTTATAATTTCCTCTTTGATACATGGGTTTTTTAGAAGTGTGTTGTTTAATTTTCAAATACTCGTTGATTTTTCAGATATCTGGTTTTTGTTTCTAATTTGACTCTGCTGTGGTAAGAGACCATACTCAGCATGATGTCAGTCCTTTCACATATATGGAGCCATGTTTTATGGTCCAGCATATGGTCTGCCTTAGTAACTATTACATATGCTTTAAAGGAATATGTATTTTCTGATGTTGGATTATGTGTCCTGTAAATGTCAATTAGGTCACCTTGGTTAATAACGTTATTCAGGCTGTTTACATTCTTACTGATTTTTCTGTCTACTTGTTTCTATCCATTAAGAGAGAACAGGGTTACAATTTTCAACTATAATGATGGATTTGTCTTTTTCTCCTTTCAATTATGTCAGGCTTTATTTCAGTATTTTGAAACTATGCATAGTGCAGATAAATTAAGATTGTAATGAGTTCTTAGCAAATTGACCCTTTTACCATTATGAAGTGTCTCTGTTTCCTGTTGTTATTCTTTATTCTGATGTCTACTTTTTCTGATATTTATATCATCACTAGAGCTTTCTTATGCTTAGTGTTTGCTTTGTATATCTTTTTTCATCTTTTTATTTTTAACAATCTTTGTCTCTGTATTAAAGTGAGTTTCTGGTAAAGAACATACAATCAAGTCTTACTTTTTAAAACAACATGTCAGTCCTGGCTTTTTATTGATGTATTAATACAATTTACAATTAATATACTTACTGATATAGTCAAGTTTTAGTTTACCATTTTTCAATTTGTTTTCTATTCATCCCACCTGTTTTTTGTTCAATTTTTCCCCTTTTTTCCTGCTTTCTTTTGAATGAATTGAGTACTTTTTAGCTTTTAATTTTATCTCCATTATTTGCCTGCTGTTTGCTATAATTCAGTGGCCAATCGTGCATTTATAACATGCGTCTTTAGCTTATCACATTCAATCTTCAAGTAGTATTTTCCCAGTTTATGTATAATGTCTGATTCCTCAACAGTTTCCTTCCATTTGCCCCCTTCTGAACATTATGCTATCATTGCCATAAAGTTTATTTCTACATATGCTATAAACTCCACAATACATTGTTAATGTTTTGTGCTTTGAGTAAATTTTGTTTAAAAATATGTATCAATGAGTAAAAATTATCTTTTGTATTTACCCACATATTTACCATTTTCAGAACTGTTTATTCTTTAGCATAGATCCAAGTTTCCATCTGGTGTCATCTTCCTTCTGCCTAAAGAACTTCCTTTAATAGTTCTTGTAGCACACATTTGCTGTTAATGAATTTACTGCAGCCTCAATTTAGTTTTACTTCTAAGGTGACTACTTGTGGCATCTCTACTGAGACACCTCATGAATTCAGAAAGGTTTCTCCATGTTGGATATTGAGAACTTAAACTCTTCTCAGCCTTGTGTGAGTTCAGGAATTGTTCCTCTTACAACGCTGTAGTAATTATTCTTTCCTAAGAAGTTGTTTGTTTCTTTGATTTTGTCTGCCCTTGCGAGATTTTGTCCTACACATGCACAGATGGGCATACAGCAAAGAAGCCTATGTATGTCTCTAGCGCTCTTTCTCCTCATAGGTCTCTCTTTAGGAGACTCTGCCCCTCAAATTTTAGCCTCCTTTGCCTCTCCAAACTCCACTGTCTGTTTGCTTAGCTAATGAGGATTGTGGGACTTTTAGAGGGTTCCTCCTGGCTCCGCAGTCCAGAAATTACCCCCAGCACCATTTTTAATGATACGATCTAGACCCGCTTTGAACTGCCATGGCATTTCCATAATATAAAGTGGCTAAATACATGCAGTTCTACTCCAGAACTCTATCTGGTTTCAAAGGTCCTTCTGTCTATAACCTGTGGCAATAAGATACTGCCTGAATTACTGTTATCTTTTTACTATTGTCTTGAAATACTGTAGTGTAATCCTCCAAATTTTTTCTTCTTTAGGTATATCATAGCTATTCTAAGTCCTTTGCATTTCCATATAAATTTTAGATTCAGTCTGTCGTGTTCCTTAAAAATGTGTCTGGGAATTTAGTTTTTAACTTTCCACCTTTTAAGTTTATCATGGTATAATTTACAGATGGTGAAGTGTACAGATTTTAAATGTAAAGTTCATTCAGTTTTGATAAATGAGTACGTCTGTGTTACTCATACTGTTATCAAAAGATAGAGAATTCCATACTCCCAGAAAATTCCTTTGAATCTCTTCCCAGGGAATTCCCCCTGAAAGCTACCACTTATTTGATTTCTATCACTAAAGAGTTACGTTTATTCTAGAACTTCAAAAAAAGTAGAATCATACAATATGTCTGCTTTGTGTCTAGTTTCTTTTGCTCAGCAGAAGATTTCTGAAACTCATCCATGTTGTTGCCTATATCAATAGTTGATCTACTTTTGTTGCTAAATAGCATTCTATTGTGTAAATAAACCACAGTTTGGGACCGGTCTGGTGGCATAGTGGTTATGTTGGCGCACTCTGCTTTGGTGGCCCGGGGTTCCTGGGCTCAGATCCCAGGCACAGACTTACACACAGTTCATCAGGTCACACTGCGGTGGCATCCCACATACGGAATAGAGGAAGACTGGCACAGATGTTAGTTCAGTGACAATCTGCCTCAAGCACAAAGAGGAAGATTGGCAACGGATGTTACCTCAGGGCCAGTCTTGCTCACCAGAAAAAGAAAAAACCGTAAACCACAGTTCGTCTTTTCATCCTATTCTTGATGGACTCCTGGGTAATTTTTACTTTCTAGCTATTATGAATAAAACTGATATGAACACTTGTACAAGGTATTTTGTGGCCCCTACGTTTTAGTTTCTCTCATGAAAATCTAAGAGTGGGAATAGGGGAACATAACTTTTAAAGAAATTGCCAAATAGTTTTCCAAAGCAATTGTATCACTTCGCACGAGAGTTGGTTGCTCCACATTCTCTCCAATGCTTGGCATAATAAATCTTTTTCTTTCTTTCTATTTTCATTTTAGGTAGTCCAGCAGATATTTTGGTTTTAATTTGCATTTCCTTGATAACTAATGGGATTTAATATTTTTTTCATGTGTCTATTGACCATTCTTATATCTTCTTTTATGAAGTGTCTGTTTAGACCTCTTGTCCTTTGGGCAGAAAGAAGAGGGAAATGATGGTGTTTATATTTTTACTATGGATCAGGGGAGTTCTTTATATATCCTCGAGGCCAGTGATCTTTGAAAGTTCACTAATTAAATCTAATTGATTATTAATCTTCTCTTTAACTTTTTCCTACATCTTTTATGCTCTGTTCTGTTCTTTCTTTCTTTTTACCTTTTGGCTTACTGGGATTATTTTTTTTGACTTGCCTTTAAATTCACTAATTCTATCATCCGTTATGTCTAGTATTCAGAATTTTTAATTTCAGGGATGCGTTTTTGAAGTCTAGAATGTATCTTTGATTCTTTTTTATAGATTCTAATATTCTATTGATACTCTTTGTCCCTTCATTAATTTTGCCCATCTTAGCTTCTACTTTCTCTCACATCTTTATAATAGTTACTTTAAAGTTCTCTTTGCTAACTTCAACATCTGAGTCATTTATCAGTCTGCTTCCATTGCTGGTATTTTTCTTGGCTTTTGGTTATTTTTTCCCTGCCTCTTTGCATGTTTATCATTTTTTTTTTTTTTTAGGATGTCAGACAGGTGAATAAAAGGGTTATGGAGACTAAAGTTAATGACATTTTCCTTCAGCCAGTGAGGAACTGATCATTTCAATCCAAACAGAAATGGAGCTGAGTTGGAGCTGGCTTTTACTGTTAGCTAGACTCAGGCTATCTCTGGTTTCAAATGTCTTTAAATTAAGGCTTTTGTGTGTGTTATAGGTTCCTCCATCTAGTAAAACATAGTCTTCTCTGCATCACACGACAGGGGAATATTTCATTGAACATTTGAAGGCCAGGATCTCTGTTATCCACACTTCCCCATTAGTCAGCAAATGCCCTGTGGAGGAAACTCACTTCATATTTGAGGACACTCTTGATAAGAATTTGTTGTGTTAGTCCTGTGGCCATCAAATCTTCACTGGTTTCACTTGCTTATGTTCTAGTCCCTTGATATGGCAAGCTCAAACTCAGCCAACACCTAAAATCTGCAAATGCCTCCAAGGAATAAAGTACGAGGCATTTTGAACTCACCTGGGAGGATCTCTTTCTCTTGAGAATTTCAGTTCATCTACTGGTTGTTTCATAGTTCTCCTTTGGCCTTTAAAACAAGACTTTATTAACTTATTTTTTTGTTGTGTTGATACAGAAAGAGCGAATATTTGCAACTGCCAACTAATTCCTGGCTAGAAACAAAAGATGAGATTTAGCCTTCACTCTCTATCTTTTTATATTTTGGAGTTTATATATATATATACATATATATAAAATTGGCATTTACCTGAAGAAATTAGGGAAGCTGGAACATATAATGTACTAGAATTTTGAGAAGGAAAACAAATATAAAGCCGTAGCCTCTGGTCTAATGAAAGTTGATGAATTCCAAATAATAACTGGAATTCTGAAAATATAATGGTTGAAATTGTGTAAATATACATAATAAATAATACTTTTCTATGTGCAGATTCTGCTTTGTGCCTTGATTTAGCATTTATTTACTTTGCTAACAACTCTCTCTCTCTGGCACAGAGCTTTGGGAATACTAGGAATTTAACAAATTATTTAATTAATTCATACTATACTAAGGAAGTGGTATGAAATTCTGTATGAGGGAAATTCTATCCTAAGAGATTTTGTGAACTTTATCTTAAAATGAACTATAAAGCTGATACTGAATTCATTGATTCAAAAAATATTTTTCGAGGGCTACTGTGTGCTAGACAAGGTGCTAAGCACTGAATGAAGAGAGAAAGAGTCTCACCATGGTTTAGATTTCCAGAGAGTTAAATTGAACCATCAATTAACCAGCAGATAATACCATCAATTAAAATGGCAACAGCAATAGTATGAAAGGTACTTCTTAGGATGAAGATAAATTATTTGGGTACTGGGAGTCATTCTTCCTTGATACCATTAACACAGCAATACCATTTTACAGATTCCTGCATAATAGCTACATATGCATACAGGCTCTTCAAATCCATTAAGATAAACACTGATGAAATTTGTCATACTCAACCTGGTGTCTAGTTCACCATCATTATGATGAGGAAGGTCATTTCAGTATCTAATTAAGCATGATGTTCCTTTAGGTACTACATAAAGAACACTACACAGAATTAAAATTTGTCCCCTAATTACTTATAAATCTAAGAGAAAATAAATTGTTGACATAGATGAAAATGCATAGGACAAGAGTAAAACTGTTGATTAAATAAATATACTAATAGTAAATTATTTATATTATAAACAGGTCAATGATAACTGAATTTTACTGTTTTATGTTAAAGGATAAGGATAAGCAAACACTTGAGGTGGAAATTTGGAGTAATAGTGCTAATCTGGTAAAGTTGTAGCAAGAATAAAAGAGCATTTTATTTATCTGCTTTAAACTAAATTTTCTGCAGTCCACAATACTTAAATTTCAAATAGATGCTGACTGCCAAAAGCTAAACCCACAAAGTTTTTCAGGACCAGAGAGAATAGAAAGAAAAGAGTTGCCTTATGTGAAGTGAAAGAACCATTAAGAAATATCTGTGCCTGGTGCTAGATAAGGGAACGGAAGTAAGGTTCTTGATGGGTAATTAAGACAAGTTACCCAATCAGGAGGTAATGTAGCTGCCTAGTTCTTATCTTCAAATGAATAAAAATGAGATTAGGAAATATAAGGAAAATTTCTTTGCAGTGCTCTGTGAACAGCTGTTAATTAAAGACTGAGAAACTGCTCTGAAGATGTAGAAAAATAGGACCTGATACTTCAAATATTTCAAAAACTGTCTTAGGAATGACTGGACCAGTTAGAGACTAGTTTGAAAATTACAGTAAGCTCAAAGACCGACAACAAAGGCAGTGTCAGCCTTCATGCTTTGCAGTTCAGTAAATGACAGCCACCAAGCTGGCAACTGACAAACAGAGGTCCTATTGCAGATTATCTTCCCATATCTGAGAAAATAGATCATACATGTTTGGAAATCTATATCTAGTCCCTATTTAAGCTTAGAAACCTAAAACTGGTTTTATTTTTTCTTTTTTATGTGTGTTTGCTTGAAGTTTATGTTTCTTAACAGCTTTATTGAGGTGTGATTGATACGCAAAAAATTCAAAACAGAATCTCAAAGAGATATCTGCACCTCCGTGTTCATTGCAGCATTATTCACAACAGCCAAGAGAAGGAAACAGCCTAAATATCCACTGATGGACGAATGGATAAGGAATATGTGGTATATGCATATAATAAAATATTATTCAGACTTAAAGAAGAAAGAAATCTCATGTGAGAGAACATAGTTTTATTTTTTCTCACATTATTTTTATGCCTCTTGAGAACCTGTTGTGTAAGTTTTATTTGAATGCTAACATGTTTAAGGTTTTTAAAGGATATTTTATACTTCTAGCTTGGTTGTGGCTGTTCCTGAAAGGAATCAGAAAGTTGATTAATCAAGGTTGCCAAGTACAAGAGAGAATTACTTAGTGGTAAATCTTTCAAAATATAAAATCATAGTCTCTAGAGCTCAAGAAGGGTTCTAATCTGTTAGATTCAATTTGTGCACAGTAACACAACATTAGATATACCTAGTATCAACATTAATCTTTTGTCTAGGTTTCAGATATTTCCCATTGCTGAAGAAAATTTCTGTTTTCAGTGGAATTGCAGACAGAAAAGCAGAGAGACAGAAAGAGAGAGAGAGAGGAGGCATTTCATATGATCTACATACTTTACCATAAAAGAAAAAGAAAATGGAGAGAAATACAATGACAAAACTCCCAAATCTTCCTATGATTAATACCAGCAGGCCTGACATTAAATGCTTCCTGTTATGCTCTACACTCACAACACTTCTTACCCAACTTATTCACTCTTTGGCAGATTTCTCTTGATGCCTGAACAAGAACATATACAGAGCCAATATTTTGCCTCATCACAATCTGTTTCCAGAAAAACACTGCCTCTCAAATCAGGGACAACTTGTCTATGACGGAAACTTATTGAAACCCAGTCAAGTTTAGGGGAATGAAAGTTGTTTTCTATGTTCAAATGTACATGCAAATACCCTACATGGAAATAATATACATGGTCCAGGTGTTATACACATTTTATTCTGAAAATACATCTGTTACTCCATCATTTTCTAATTGCATGTACCGAATCTGGTCAGATCATTTAATATGAACTCACTGTGAAAAAATAAAATAAAATAAAACACTAGATAAAGGGATGACAAGTAGTTTTTGACCTACATGCAAGTACCAAACTACTGGTAATGGCTACCTAGAGTTGTTTATTGGAAAGGATTAAGGAAGCACTTTTGATTTCAGTGAGGAGAAGGATCAAGATTGATTGATAATGTTGGTCTTTGGTCCAAAATAGAGAGTAATATGTACTGTGAGTTTACTGACCCTATACTAGAAAATAATATATATGTAAATGAAACGTTCATCCAAATATATCACATAATAGTGTCTTTTTTTGCTTATTTTTTTCTAAATTTAAGATGTAGTAACTTGTCTGCTGTAGTTATGACTACCAATAAAGGCAGCACATATAAGGAAGTCTTCATTATAAAATATGAATCAAGAATTGATTTGATACACTGCAAAATAAATTTGCACTTATTAACCTCTAACCCTCCAAACTATATTTAGTATTCCTATTGGGTCATTTTCTCCATTTTCCCCATGATTGCTGTCTGATATGCATTATTATCTCATGCTACTAGAAAAATAATTTATCTCCTCTATTAATTCTAGTAGTCCCAATTCTCTTCCTTCTACTATTTTTTCTTGTTACATTAAAACAGGAATTTAAAACTCAAATGCTGAGGGGCAATATGGTTAACATAATAGCTTGAATTTAACAGGATCTAAATAATAGATGCTAAAGTCTTCGTCATCCAGGATAATACCTGCCTAGTCCCCTTGCCTCTTTTTCCGAGGTCAGTATAAGGGCCCCAGGGTGAAATAGAATTCAATTTATGGCCATTTTGCAACCCCTTAACTAAATAAGCAATTAAATTTAATTATCAAGAAGCTATCTGTCTCTTTAGAGGCAACAGTCATTGGAAAATCTCAGATGTAATGCTCTTGCTCCAACTTCCACAGGATAAATTGACCTGTGAAGGGGGTGGACTGGAGTAACTGTCCCAATTAGTTGGAAGAAGAGAGAATTAATATTTTCCTTATCTTTTAAAAAGGCCTTTAAGGTGTATTTTCAGTTATATAATGGACATTAAAAGAGACATAAGCTTGATATAAAAATATTTGATGACATATTTTTATAAATGTATGTGTTTCATATTTAAAGGAAAATTTGCATTACTAATACGCTCTGGATACTCTCCAAGAGCAGTTCATGAAAACCTGTTTTGAATGCTTAGAGCTACTTTGTATGTATTCTCTTTAAACTCTATTTTTACTACTCCTTTAAAAGAGCTTATTAGATATAAACAAAGCAAGAAGTAATACTTCACGTTAACACCCTTTTCTTCGTGTGCTGCTGTAGAAGAACTCACAGATGGTGACAGGAGGTAGTAATTTTGGATTAGATAATGGTATTTACATAGCTCAGGTTCATATGCATTTTTACGACACGTAAGCAGCTGTGTTTGTGTTTGTGGTTCATTTCAAAATATTTTGAAAAGATATTAAAATTTTTGCCAAGCAGTACATTTCTTACATTTAAACATTATGGGGAAGTGAAAATATTCAGAAATATAGCCTTTATATTCCATAGTGATTCTATGATCCCCAAAATGGAAATTGAAAGTATTTGGTAGTTCTTTTTCAAGAATTACTTTTGGATTTGTGAAGGATTTTAATGGCAGGCTATAGTGTTGATAAAATATTTCTGTAGAATCACTATTCCAAGAGACCATCTAGAGGATTTCTGGACAATTTCAGTAATAATTGAAAAGGATAAAAAAGTATTTCTAAAGTTCAGGCAAAATCTTTCAGATACCACTTATCTGGATAAATTTGATTATTTTTAATAGGCTTATTACAGTTTCTCTAAAAACTGACTACCCCTATATGACTATTCTTTATGTGGAAAAATGTTAGAGTTTTTAAAGTTTGAGAATTAAATGATACTTTTATGTGTTGACATTTGTAGTTCTGTAATTCTATATAAATATGATTATATATATGACTATATATAATATACATATTATACATTTAAAAATATGTATGTGATTGTAGATATATTTACAAGAAGCAAAAAAGCAAAAACTGACTTTCCTATATTAAATATGAATTGGTAAATAGCCCTTTATTATTATTATATTATTATTATTTACTATTAGCCTTATATGTTTCATTTGATATCCATCTTCCATTTCTCCTTTGAGAATTTTCTCCTAAAATTTCTTTCCTCATTCAACTGTCCTATGAACCTCTTTTCTCTTCCATCCTTTATTGCTGCTGCATCCACGAAGATGCTCTGTTGAAATCTTTCAAGAAAGAACTTGAAGTCCAGCTACAAGGAGTGCCATTTGCTGATAGTCTCTGGTTTTTAGTGCCGTCAGGATGTGCCTCAGCTTTTGAACCAAGGCCCTACTCTTCCCAGCAGTCCCCAACCAGTAACTGATCATGGCAGCAGTAATAGGGCCTGACTATTCTTGCCTGATGAGATTCTCCACTAAGGAGCAATCATTGCTCCAAGTTTGTCTGTGGGTTTGGCAGCAGAGTTTGAGAGTCTCTGTATCCAGTTTGCTTCCTCCTGCCTTTCCCTCCATACATATTAGATCTGTGTGCAATCTTAAGATTTTCCCTA
Source organism: Equus asinus (assembly GCF_041296235.1). Lineage (NCBI taxonomy): Eukaryota > Metazoa > Chordata > Mammalia > Perissodactyla > Equidae > Equus > Equus asinus. The sequence goes on from NC_091820.1 coordinate 74,824,357, forward strand.
CCTAATCTTGCCTTATCCCCATTTTATTATATACAGACATTGCCATCATCATTTCCAAAAAACTTGCAATTCTAAGTCTGTCTCAGCATCTGCATTCCAGGGTGCCCAACAGACAAATCTGGTACTAGAAATGGATTAAAAAAACAGATGGTAAGATGATATTTGGCAATCAGTACCCTATTCCAAGTGGTATGTTGGACACGAAGAGTCCCTTACACAAGGTTGTGACACAGTTTCTAAAATACTCAATAATGATGAATTAAGAGAAAGTTCCAGTGAACAAAACTATCTTCATCTATGTGATAATTCTGGCTTTTGAAAAGTAGAGGAGTTGGGGAAATAATACATATAAGTACAACAGAATTGGTTGGTTTTTACTAAGTTATATTGATGCTCTACAAAGGGCAGTTAATAAACAATTAAAAACTAAGAGCCATTTTGGTAGCCTACAAAGTGACCTTCATCTCCCTCGGTGGAAGATAGAAAAGCTAAAAACCAAACTCAGGTTTAATAGTTAGAATAGCCAGGCTAAAATGATGATCGAATGCATGACTAAGGCAGGTCTGTTACATAAAGGTCTGGGCCCTTATAGGGAAAACCTGGGACAATGACACTTTATTCCAGAATATCTGAGTGGATAACTCAGAAGATTTTGATTCCTTTGATACTTCTGACCACTCAGCACTCAAAAAGGCAGCCCACACCTTCTTATTAAGAATTACCACTTCTGCCACACAGGAAGACACTGCAGAATCATTCTTCCTGGAAGAAAACAGAGTCTTCTTCAGGAGCTGCCCCTCCTCTTCTCTTGGCTCCAAGGCCAAGAACTAGGAATAGCTCTCAGCATAATTCCACTGTAGACATCCTCGACTGTGGACGTGGAGTACCTATGGGTCTGGATTTTCAGGATGCTTGATCAATGGGGGCAGATTATAAGACCATATAAAGAAGAGTTTATTGACTTTGAGTCTCCCTGTCAGGATAAAGGACTTAACACCTGACAAAGCCTCAGATAGATAAGGTCAACTCACTGCTAAAATAGTCTCTAGATTAGAGAAAGTGATAACTCATGCTCGGTGAAGTGGAAATGTCTGAATTGCCCTAGCAAATGGTAAAGAAAGACCTAAAGAGGCTCAGAGAGGTTGGCATGTTGGGATAGATATGTGAGGTCAGAAGATCCAGCAGAGATTATATTCCATGGGAGAGCCCAGAGGACACACCACTCACTGAAGCAATTGGGAATGCCGGTGAGAGGGGCACCAACCCCACTAAGCACTTCAGTGATGGCTCTTCTCTGCAGACCAGGGCTCGGGGTAGGAGAGACAGTCTCAGAGCTAGGCTTATTAATATCCATGGGGATGATGCCTCTCCATCTCCCACACTCAAATTAGGGAGATATAGTGGTGGTGCTTAACCAGGAAAAGCCAAGAGGATGCAATTACCGTAATGACCAGCAGATCTGCAGAGAGCTGTAGAGGTGGTTAAAAGAACACAACATCTCTAGACATAACAGGGATATTGCTTAATATATATAATCCAAAGAAAGCACGACAGAATGAGCAAGAGTCTGAGGGCAATCCCCCCAATAAAATGTATTAATCCCTGACCAATTTCAGAACATGAGCCTTTTTCAGGCTTGGAACAAGTTGACTAACGAGGCTGCCAGATCCCCAGGAGGGAAGACCCTAAAAAACAATGTCAAGTCTATACAGGAGTGATTCTATCAGATCTTCTACTAAAGAACCTACAGCCATTTACTCAGGTTAGTACTGTACACAGAGGACAGAAGAATAACCTGATACTTCAAGAACTGTTGGGGGTCTGAGGTGACACTGATACCTAGGGACCTGAAATTTTACATGGCTCCTTGTTAGACCGGGAACATGTGAGGACCAGGTAATAAATGGCTTCCTGGCCAAAATTTAAATCACAATGGACCACCTGGTTTCTGTGGACCCACCCAGTAGGTATTTTCCCAGTCCTTGAATGACTGGGTTTGACAAACTTGGCAGTTGGAGTAATCCACTCCTTGGTTTGTTGGCCTGTCAGGTAAAAGCTTTCACAGTAGAGAAAGCCAAATAGATGTCTCTGAGTCTGACTCCTGGCCAAGACAGTGAATACAAAATAATGATGTATTGTGCAGAGATGGACAAGGATGTTGCCTCCCTCAAGGATCTGTAGACTACATGAGTGGTGGTAACTACCATGTCTCCATTCACCAATGTGGTCCCTACAGTATAATTTCTAGATCACTACAAGCTCAACCAAATAGTAACCCCAATTCACAGCTGCCATGCCAAATGCAGTATCTTTATCAGAGCAAATTAATACAACCTCAGGTACATGGTATAAAGCTATCGATTTAGCAAATGTGTTTTTTTCTATCCTAGTCAGAAGAGAGATCAGAAACAATTCACAATCACATGGAACAAATAAAAATATACATTTACAGCTTCATCTCAGAGCTCTGTTAACTTTCTCACCCCTTGTCGTAATACAGTCTGAAGATATCTAGGGCATCTTTATATACTGCAGAACATCATATTTATCTGTTACATTGTTGATATCATGCTGATTGGAAACAGTAAACAAGAGGCTGCACTCTTTCTGGTTAGACCTAAGCCAGTGACTAAGCGTGATGGAATTATTAATGAGGGTGGCCATTCTGGACCAATGTGGGACCTTTCAAAGAGGAGATGTTTTCTCGGGAACACCCTCTTGGTTTGGGCAAGACTTTAGCAAATCTGCATTATGATCTGAGGCTCTCCCTTCTCAGTCTTGTGTTCTCCTCTTTTTCCTTTCACAGGTGTCAAATCTGCACTGCAGTTTAACAGTTTTCTCTGCCAAATCCTGCTTCCTCTATTCACAGGTGTTGCCCCCTCCCTAATTCTCTTGTACTTCTACTTCTGCCTCAGCATCTTCCCAAAGGACTCAACCGACGCAGCTGCTTTCTCCTTCTCATTTCCCCTGCTTCTACTGTTACTTCCTTTCCTATCTCCACATTTGACTTTCTTCCTGTGGAAGCACACAGATTTCATTTGTCCAGTTATATTTAGTAAATGCCTATCATATGCCCAAGCATAGCCTTATGCCTGGGATCTTAAGGACTGCAAGTAAGTTATCCAAAAAAACTCCAAAATTCTCTTAGAGAAGGTGACGGGGAAAGGGAAAATATTTCATTTATTGATACATCCTCTACTTTTCTTGGAGTGGTGTATGTGTGAAAATGAGGACATATCTGAGCTAGACACTAACTTTGATGGAATTAGGCATGGGGATAATGTCAGAAGATGCAACAGCACAAGCACCATACGGTCCTTTACTGTCCCCAGCTACCTCCTCACAAGTATGGTCTGTCCTATAGATAAACTGAAGGCTCTAATCCACCAGTGTCCAGTTAATAAAAATCATGTAACCAAAGGATTATCCTGCTTTTCACATCTAGGGAAAATACGGGGAAATGCAATCCATTCAGTCAACTTTTTTTAAGAACAATTTTCATAGAAAATATTGTAATTACCTTTGAGAAACAATATCTTCCTGTGAGAGCACAAAATAACATACAGCAACATCTGGCAATTTTTATAATCTCTCAGATGGCTTTAATTTGACACTGTCCAAACGGAAGAAAAATGGAAGGTGTCACTTACACAATAGCTAGACTTCAGTTCATTCCAAAATTGTAAGTATAGTCTTACATATATTGTAGAGTGCAGGTCTGGTGAGAAGAAAGGTGTGATAATATATAAGATTAATGGAGAGCTGTTGGCACAAGAGTCAAGAAATGACTACTTCATGAGCCCTGGAGGCGTATAAGCTTTCTTTAAGGGAAACATTCTTTATTGCTCCCACGAATCTTGACACTTTCCTGGTTTGTTAAAGAGAATCCATAGCACTTCCTTCTCCATCTTTCTCATTTTGGTTAATGCCACATTTATTTCCCTAGATTTTCAGGCCTCGAACTCCAGAGCCATTTATGACTACTCTCTCTCCTCATTTCTCATACTTAATTAGGTGTACAGGAAATCTCTGATTTACAAAGGCTTGTTTTGTCACTCCATAGCCATGGACAAAACTCGTATTTCTGACTAAAATAATAGTGGCCAATGCCAACACATGATAATATTTCATTGAGTGAATGGTCAAAATGAGAAGCCTGCCTTGATCTGCAGTAATCTGGATGATTGTTTTCAAAATAAAAAAGCAAGAAACCACTGAAGGAACATTTCCTTAGAAACCTCTCCTCTGACATTAAACTTAGTTCAAAGGTATTCGGAGCAACAAAGACTTGCAATACAAGGATATTACCAGGGGAAAAAGATATTTTTAGTCCAACTATATTTGATTCTTATTTCAAGAAACATCAATCACTCTGGATTATGCATAAAAATATCCCAAAAGCAACATGGCTTTTGGTCATGTATGGCTTTTATTTTGAATGCTTGATTTTACATATTTAATAAAGGAGCTAGATTAAAATTTAAATGTTTTAAACTTCGATGAGTAGAAATGAATTTTTTTTGATTCTCTGCAGTTAAAGACAAAAACCCTGTCAAACTTCAATTCTCCTAGAACAGACTTCTTATTCTAGCCTTATTCTTATTCTCATATTCAATTTGACTGTTTCTTTTTTTTTCACCAAAATTCAAACTTTTTTGCAAGCTCTGTCTAGATCAAACCTGAGTTATTTTGATATCAAATCCAGTCTTGTGTTGTTGCTTGCCCCTCTCAATGGGAATACTCTGCACTGGTTGCTTTCTAGGATGGCATCTAGGAACAGGAGAAAGTTCATATATTCTCATAGGTTTAGGAAAGAAACATTTGATGCTGCTTTCTGTACTCACTGTATTGGCTTTGGTCTACCTGAGCCCACCTGCTCCTACTCTGCCAAGGTATAAGTTATTTTGTCCATCCTTTTGATCATCTTGGATTCCTTTTAGGGATCAAGGACTTCTTAGCTGCTTTCTTTGCACCAAGTTGGAGTGTAAGGACTGCCTGTAAATCTATGAACCCAGACCCTTATCTCAACTCTAGCTAAACTCTTGCATCTGTACATGTTGGATACAAAGAGGTGTCAAACATAGGCTTACAGGATACCCATGGTATGAACAGAAAAGCAAGAAACATGCCTTCATTTTCTCATATTTCCTCAAACCTGTCTGTGGTCTGTGTGTCTTTACCTCACTGCTACGTTGTCATTGTTTTTCTTTTTTTTTTTTTTAACCTTGAAGGAAAATCCAGGAAATTCACAGGTATAAACCTCCCTATGTTCTGTCCCTCTTTCTTCCTCTTTCTCTCTCCATGCTCTTCTTCCCGGCACCAGAGAGGCAATAGTTGTAGTGAGTGAAGACATTTCTTATCCATATTGTCATCTCTCTGACTCTGTGGTTCACTTTGACACAATTCCAGTTTGGGGAGAGTTAAGAAAGTCCTTTAACTTAAAGCTGAGCAATACCTTCTTTGTACTCAGAGGTGCTTAGTATATTTGTCCTTCTTTGTGGAAGGACTTATGGAGAAAAAGAACAAAAATCAACAACAAGAAGTACTAAAAAGTGGAGGAATTCCACAGGTCTTATCTCTCTACCTGTGTTTGTAAATCCATACAGTTGCATGTTATTATCTTTTCATTGATTGTTGTGATCTATTTCTTTATTTTTGAACCAGGTTATCTTGGTCTGATCCTAGTTCCATCACTTAATAAATGTGTGCTCTTGGACTAGTTATGTTGCCTCTCCATGCCTCAGTTTCTCATTTGTAAGAAAGGGATCCTAATAATATCACCTCATAAGGTTGCTGGGAGGATTACCCGAGATAATATTTGTAACTTATGTTAATATATTTACAGCAGTACCTAGCATTTAACAAGCACTATATAAGTATCAACTTTGTAAGTTGAAAATATGTATGTATGTGTGTATGTATTCATGTACATCCTATGGTGATTAGAAACTGAGGAATGATTTCAAGCTAACATAAAAATACTGATAAAATCTGGAGTGCTTATTTATCCATTTAAAATGACAATTGTAACTTTTAATTAGATCAGCCCACTTTCTCTGATTAAAAAATGGAACATAGGGTTGCTCAGACATAGCAGGCACAACAAGGTCATTGAGGCTGGGGTGGGAAAGGAAGCACAGAATACAAAATTAGGGGGCCAGCCCGGTGGCACAGCGGTTAAGTTCGCACGTTCCGCTTCTCAGCGGCCTGGGGTTCGCTGGCCCGCATCCCGGGTGCGGACATGGCACTGCTTGACACACCATGCTATGGTAGGCGTCCCACATATAAAGTAGAGGAAGATGGGCACGGACGTTAGCTCAGGGCCAGGCGTCCTCAGCAAAAAAGAGGAGGACTGGCAGTAGTTAGCTCAGGGCTAATCTTCCTCAAAAAAAAAAAAGAATACAAAATTAGGAAGTGAGGTGGCTTAAAGTTATGTTTTATAATTTTCTAGAGGACAGGCAGTATTAATTAATGAAAAAAGACAGTTCAAACTTGCTAGTTATCACAGAAATGCAAGTTCAAACAGTGAAAGATCAAGTTTCAACTAGTCACTATCACACTGATGGGTGAAAGCACAGCATAATATAGAATGATGGAATAAATTTTAGGTTAGAAATCTAACCTAAGGATTTTGATATTGTTTTCCTACATAAAAACTACAGATTTTTGTAACGCTAATCAAGAATGTTGCAAAATCCAGTAGTATGATATCACAAAAATAACTTGATTATTTGTAGCAGTTATTATATCTGCTTGAATGCATACCTACCTTGGAAATTCACTTTTTAATTAGAGAGTAAACAGTGCAAAACCAAAACATCAAATCTGAGTGTATTTGGAATTAAAGATAGCATTATATGTGAGAGAAGACAATCGCTAAAATTACTCTCAATTCTAATTTTAAAAACAAACTATACGCAACTTGAATTCAAATTTCCTGAGTTGGGCATGGTTTTTAATGGAAGTATTACTCTTGGATGTTCAGACTACACATATTTTCTTTAGGAACTTTTAATCAGCTCTGAGATACCAGGAGAGATAAAGTTTCTTTTTTTCTGTGGTTAGTTGAATTACAGCTCCGTTTTTTTAATTAGGTGACAGGAAATTGGGTATAGCTACCAACATCTTAGAAACCACAAAACTAGTTACAAGTACCCCTGATAAATTAAAGAGAAAGCCTTTTCAAAAACAGTGTGAACTCCAAAGGAGAGACAGGAAAACTTGAATATTGAGTGGATTCAAGACAAGGGTGAGCAAAATATCTTTCAGAAACAGCATGGGTTTTATAAAGGCAGAGGAAAAATAGCACATTGTTTCAGAGATGACCTTTGCCTTCATTAAATATTTCCAACTGGAAAGTTTCTTTACTTTGCTCCCGTCTCCACATTCTGTGTGAACTCCTTCTGCCACCCTCAGGAATATTTGTGCTCCATATTCTAATTGTACACTCAATTCCAACTGAAGTTCGTTAAGCACATTATTGATACTGACTTTGCCAAGGTCAGCAACTTCTCTACCCCAAACTGGTTTACACATTTCTGTCTATGCTCCCATGATTCCTGTCCATTTACTCAGTCATGCTGTTTTCTTATAAACCACAGAGCTCACAAATGTGGAGCCAAGAAAAGAGGTGATAGGGAAAATAAAAGTGACTACCCTTAGGTATTTTTGCTTCCTACCAACTTGTCCTTGGGTTTGTCAGCAAGTGTTTCCTAAGATCTGTAACATTAGAACTTTTCACCAGCCTGTTTTAAGTAGTCCTTTCTTCTTATCAGTAAACAGCAAGAAAAAGATTTTCAAGAGAAAAATAATTCTAAACCATTTTCACTTAAACACAAATTGCTCTTTCTCAGATGGAGTTCTCAAGATCATAATTTACAGAGAGAGTTTATTTCTTTTAAGACTTCAAGCTATCATTTTGATCATATCTCATTAACAAGACATTTTCTTCTAGAGGCATGAAATGTTATCCAGGTTGTATGTTCAATTTTTATTTTATCTTAATCCCTTTGAATTATCCCAAGTAATCTGATTCCTTAAATCCACCTTGAGCAATATATGCTTCAGTATATGTCAGCAAACAGCCACCATAATCCAAGATCATGGTGGACAATGGGACGCCCCTGCAGAATGAAGTCTTTATTTTAACAAAATATTACCTGATAACCTCTAGAGTGAATTGTCCATATTCTATAAATCTAGAATATTATTCATGAAACCTATGGAGCTTGAAACATGATCAAATAGAGATTGACCTATATAAAACCAAAGGAATAGAGTCATGAAAAGATAGTTGGTTCAGTTAGCCACAAGATATCCCAATGACTGTCAGTTAATCAGTTTAGTACCTCCTCCAGCTCCCTAGAGAGACAATATGAAGTAGGGAGAAAACGTTTTAGGCCTAAGTATGGCAATATTTCATTCTTTGTAGATTCAAACTTCATAGTGTTAGTTTAAATAAAGATACTTGTACAATTTTCACATTTCTAAAATGATTTTAGAAATTTCTAAATTTGTTTATTTAAAACTCTAGAAATCCAGAATTGGGTATTTTTTGACTTAGGTTGAAGTTTACATTTCCATTATCCATATTGTAGAGATAATTCAATGCTTCAAATCAGGGTTTTAGATTCCAAGATTGTATTGCTAGTAACTCAGTGGGTGACCTGAGAGAGTGTTCAAAACCATCTTGGCCTCAATTTTTTCTACCTCAAAACCAGTAATATAGATTAAATGATTCTTTATATTTCTTATAATACTAACAGTCCATAAATCTGTGATTCCAAGAAAAAAATTGGTAAGCCAAACATCTAATGCTCTCATCTGGTTGCTTAAGGTTTAGTTGTTGACAAGATTGTTTAGAAAAGGTTTTATCTATTCTGCCGGGGTCCAGCCCCAGCCGGATCCAGGTCTCCTGAGGGATGGACGGCATCGGCGAAGGAGGAGGCAGTGAGACAAGGAGTTTGGTGTCCAAGTCTGACTTTATTTTGTGTATGTATGATTTATATAGGGCTCAGGATATGCAAGGATGATTTCACGAAACAGTCCCAGTACATATTTTTGGCTCGCGCAAGCGGGATTTTGCAAGGTAGACAATAGTCCTAAGAGCAATTGATTGCAAAGTAGACAATAGTCCTAAGAGAAATTGATTGTGTGTAGGCCTGGGGGGAGTCAAGCTTCTGCAATCCTTTACTTCAAGGAGGCCACCCCCAGCGGCCTCCTGACTCAATGGGCTGTGGCAACCACCATCCTCCTAGAGAGATCTGTGGGGGCCACAGATTTCTTTGTTCCCTCTCCACTCCCACCGCTTTACCGGACCAAAGGACGGGTCAGAATGTTCTTTCCCTAGAAGATGTTTTTCCCCAGAACTTTCCCTAGAATATTGCATTGTATCATTCTCATTCCCAGGGCCGGGCTGACTTCCCCTGAAATAACCCTAGGTGCAGAACAGAGTAAGCAGAAGCAGGAAAGTCAAAAGTACCAGGGAGACTTGTTGCAAGGGTAGCCTGGTAGATTCCCTTGTGCGTCCCCTCATCTCTCTCCCGGACCGTGTCACAAGGCAGAGGCTTAACTTGTAGGTTGATGGCTCCCGGCACTATTCTATTATTTTATTTATTTATTTGTATTCTGGTAAGAACACCTAACGTAAGATCTATTCTCTTAAAAGAATTTTTAAGTATTGGTATCTATATGGACAATATTGTATATTTGATCTCTAGAAGTTATTTATCTTGTATAACTGAAATTTTATAAATGTCGAATAACAACTACCCTTTTTCCTGTCCCCCCAGTCCCTGGCAAGCACCATTCTCTTCTCTGTTTCCATGGGTTTGAATAATTTAGATACCCCATATAAGTGGAATGAGGCAGCATTTGTCCTTCTGTAATTAGATTATCTCAATTAGCATAGTGTCCTCAAGTTTCATCCATGTTGTTACAAATGGAAAAGCTTCCTATTTATATAAGGCTGAATGATATTCCATTTTATATATACACTACATTTTCTTTATCCATTTATCTGTTGATGGACATTACAGTTATTTTCACATTTTGGCTATTGTAAATAATGCTGCAATGAACATGAGAGTGTAGGTATTTCGAGATGGTGATTTCAATTCTTTGGGAAATATCCCCAGAAGTGGGATTGCTGGATCATATGATAGTCCTATTTAAATTCTTTGAGGAAACTCCATACTGTTTTCCATAGCAGTTGCATCATTTTTTATTACAGAAAGAGTGTACAAGTGTTCCAATTTCTCCACATCTTTGTCAATACATCTTTTATTTATTTATTTGTTTTTATAATAGCCATCCTCAGAGATATAAGGTGAAATCTCACTGTGTGTGTGTGTGTGTGTGTGTGTGAGGAAGATTGGTCCTGAGCCAATATATGTGCAAATCTTCCTCTGCTTATATGTGTGATGCTGCCACAGCATGGTTTGACAAGCGGTGCTAGGTCTGCGCCCAGGATCCAAAATGGCGAACCCTGAGCCACTGAAGTGGAGCATGCAAACTTAACCACTACACCACCAGGCCAGCACCTCATTGTGGTTTTGGTTTGCATTTCCTTAACGATTAGTGATGTTGAGCATTTTTTCATATATCTGGTGGCCATTTGTATTTCTTCCTTGGAAAAAATGTCTGTGCAGTTCCTTTGCTTATCTTTTAATCAGGTTATTGGTTCTTTTGCTATTGAGTTGTAGAAGTTTTCTATGTATTTAGAAATTAACCCCTTATCAAATATATGGCATGCAAATATTTTCTCCCATTCCATAGGTTGTCTTTTTCATTTTGTTGATTGTTTCCTTTGCTGTTCAGAAAGTTTTAAGTTTGATGTTGTCAAATTTTGTTTTTATTCTCTGTGCTTTTGGTGTCATATCCATGAAATCACTGCCAAGACCAATGTCATGAACATTTTCCCCTATGTTTTCTTCTAGGAGTTTTACAGCTTCAGGTCTTATGTTTAAGACTTTAGTCCATTTTGAGTTGATTTTTGTGTATGGTCTAAGATAAGGGTCCGATTTCATTCTTTTCATGTAAATATCCAGTTTTCCAAATACTATTTGTGGAAGAGGCTATCCTTTATCCATTATTTATTTTGACAATTTTGTTGAAGATAACTTGACTGTATATGCCTGAGTTTACTTCTGGGCTCTCAATTATCTTCCATTGGTCTATGTGTATGTTTTTATGCCAGTAGCATACTGTTTTGATTACTATAGGTTTTCATTATTTTCTGAAATCAGGAAGGGTGATGCCTCCAGTTTTGTCCTTCTTGCTCAAGATTCCTTTGGTTATTCAGGATCTTTTGTGGTTCCATGTAAGTTTTAGGGTAGCTTTTTCTATGTCTGTAAAAGAAGCCATTGGAATTTTCAAAGAGATTGCATTGAATCTGTAGATCACTTGGGTAGTATGAACATTTTAACAAGATTAATTCTTCCAATCCATGAGCACAGAATATCTTTCCATTTATTTTTGTCTTTCTCAATTTGTTTCATCCATGTTTTATAGTCTTCAGTTAGACTTTTCACTTCCTTGCTTAAATTTATTCCTAATGGACAACCCAACTTTGATATTCCATATGCCGCCTGATTGGACCTGACCTTCATGCATCTCTGTCTCCTTCTGCTATATACTCTATTGTGACTAATAACATTATATATCCTTCGTCCAGGCCTGAGATCATCATTGATTTCTCCTTCTATCTGCCACGACATCTGATTAGAAACCAAGTTTAATCGATTCTAGTTATTCAGTTGATTTTAAATCTATTCTCCCATTTCTATCCCCATTGTCAGTTCCCTAGTTCAGATTTTCATCATTTCATACTTTGATTATTTCAATAGCATCCTATCTGGTATTCCTGCTTCCAGTATCTTTCTCCTATAAAGCATCCTCTACTGCCATATGAATGGATTTTATAAAACCAAATCTTGATCATATTACAAATACATCAGCTCCTACTTGATCTCTTATTTAAAATACTTTATAATTCCAAATTACATTCAGAACAAAATTCAAATGGCTTACTATAACAAACAACATTTATCTCTCTATGTTCTCATAGCTCTCCGCAAACATGTCTGGCCATAAACAATTAGATTTTCTTCTCAAAATGGGGCTTGCTTTCTCTGAGCATTAGACATTTGCAAATATTTCTACCTCCTATCATGAATGACTGATTATTAGTTATATTCGAGACAGCTCCAGAGTTAGCTTCTCTGAGAAAGTTTCTCGGGCACCCATTCCTATCTTATTCCACCCCAGTCTGAGTTTGCTGCCCTTTATCTAAACTTGCCTATCACCCTTCATATACACCAATCAATAGTATTTGTCATAGCGTATAGACGTCATTGTTTTGCTTGTATTCATTCTCCATTCTATTGTGTGCTACTTCAAGGTTGGGATCTTATCTTAATCATTTATTTTCCCGAATGGCTAGTGCAGTGCTTGATACATAACATGCACTCAACTGAAAGTTTCTGTATTTTCCAAGTGTTATGATATTTAGGAAGTGGTAAAGTATATAAATCAATGCTGTCAATTAGAATATAGCCCATCTTCTCACTAAAGCAAATGGAGCAAAATTTTTTACATAGTATCATTTGTCGAAACTTTTTTCCATTTACTTAAGATTATAAAATCACTGATAATGAAAGTATTAAAATTTTCGCAGTTTGTATTAATCAGAGATTTTTACAATTGGCCTGATTACTCTATAACCAATAACATACTTTACTAATTCAACATGTATGTTTTGAATGTTTATTATATGTCAGGCACAATGCTTGATAATAAGGGTATAGAATTGAATGTAGCAGACAAGTATTCTGTATTCAAGGAGGTTATACTCTAGCTAAGCTTCTTTTTGTGTACTAAGTACAAATTGCATTGAATTGTTAAAAGATTTAACAAATTATACTACATATTTGCAATGCTTGAAATGATCTTCAAAATGTAAGGTTGAATTGTATGAAATTATCACTATTCAACCTTTGTGTGGTTCAACTTAATATATTAAAAAAAAACCTTCATTCTATATAATATGACTTCTACAGACTCACAGAATTAAAATGCCAACAAAATATTCTGCATGTGTAAGGGATTGTTTCAAGCACCTTAAACATAAGTAGTCAACAGCGCATACATTGTGCGAAGCAGAGACTAAAAAAATTTTTTTGCCCCCAATATTTTCTACTCCAGTCTGTCACAGATTTCTTCATGAGTGTGAAATAGAGTTTAACTAGTTAGGGTATTATGGTACCTGAAAGTCGTGTGTGGGGGAAGTAGATCTTAGCAGGGCTAAATCTTTTTTAGTACTTTGAAAATCTTCTCCTTAGAAGCAGAATCCTGGCTGATTTTCAAAGTAAATATTACATGGAGGTCTCAATTCATAAACAAATTAAAAGCAGAGCTCCTTTATTTTAAGCAGAAGACGGGGTTTCAGAGTCCTGCTGAAGCTGCCTCTTTTTGCCCATCCAACTCACTCACTACCCCTCACAGCAACCACTAAGCTACTTCCACAGTGTGTGGGACACACAAAATTACTTTTTAGTTTTTTTGTTTTTCTCTTTTTCGTGACTAACACAAGGAAATTAACATTAACTGAGCATCTACTAGATATTATTTTAATTATATTTTTATATAATTCTAAAAATATTTCTGTAAGATATTATTATTCTCACTTAACAGATGAGGAAACTGAGGCTTGGAGGTTAATTAAATTGCCTGCAGTTAGATAACTAGAGTGGTGGGCCAATTCAAACTCAAACCTATCTGACTCTAAAGTCTGAGGCCTATTTATACCTCACATTTTATCGAGTGTCATGCAGAAGAGAACAAGTACAGAGAGATTAGGATACAGATTTAGTAACTGCGAGCGTTTAACACAGTTGGTATTTTAAAGTGTTCTCCCAGATCTGATGCAAAGTCTTGGTGTGAAAAGGAGAGAATGTGAAACAACAAGAAGAGGAAGTATGGACAAACAGAGAACATTTGGCATGGAAATGTCAATAAGCTGGAGGCCTAAAAGCAGAAAGCAAGAGTAAATTGATAAATATCAAAAAGGGCTTTTGAATATTTATATAATTTTCAAAATACAAACCTTAATGAAAAAGACTTCTTCGCAATAATAGTCTTTCTCATATAACAGGAACAGTCATGTTAGAGAGTTCTTCAGACTCCTGGTCTTTGAAGTCAGAGTATTTATAGAAGAGGGGGATTTATCCATGAAGCTAATTAAGCTTAAGCTCATTAGCACATACAGCTTCCAAATATAGGAGAGTGGTCCTGGCACCGTGTACACAGGTTTATATGTTTTTGCTTAGTTTTATTGAATTTATGAAAACTGCAATAAGTTAATACAACTGTCTCTTTCCCCCGTGACTTCTCCTCCAACACACTTCCCATGTCAGATAAAGTTACAGTGTTCACAGGCATTTTTGGTATCTGGTTAAGGGAAATTAGAGCTGGAGACATTTAGTTTGGGTTTAGTTGGATATATTGATGTAATTTTCATTCACTTTCAATTTCAAGTTATTGCTAGCTATCCTTCATATTATGTGAGTTCACCCAACATCCTTACATGAAGGTGCCTGGCCAAATTTCATATGCAGCCAACATGTAGGGAAAAAAAAGTATTATAGAGGAGTTGCATAAGTAAAATGAGAGAATAGACAGCTCCAAAGGCCTATTCTTTCACAGAAATATTAAAAAAAAAACAAGCAGAAACTATCAGAATCAACTTTGCCAGATTCCTGGAAAATGTTCAAAGGCTTACATCAACCAAGAACAAGACAACTTAAAAATGTTCCCGGTATTCAAGAAAATTTCTGTCAAACATTAGCTGAACACAAGCTAAAGGAAAAGAGACTTCAGTGACCACACATGATCAAAAATACAGTCTTTTCAAAAAATGGTTTTGAGAGAAAGATAATCTGTGTATGACTCCACTCATATGAGGAATTTAAAATTATGGACCAAGAGCAGTTTAGTGGATACCAGGGGAAAGGTGGGGTGGGGGGTGGGCACAAAGGGTGAAGTGGTGCACTTACAACATGACTGACAAACATTAATGTACAATTGAAATTTCACAAGATTGTAACCTATCAATAACTCAATAAAAAAAAGAAAAAAAACTAGTTTTGAAAAATCACTACAAAAATGAACTATAGCCTTCAACCATAAAGAACAGCAAACCCAGGGGTAGGGAGCATATCCTATATTTATATTTACCACATTATACTATTAAACAGCCATTTCTTTTTTGAAGGAGAGTTTTTATTACTTATGAACAGAAAACTCAACTGCGTGTGCTCAGCCCAGCTTGGTGGCCAGTTCTTTAGCCTTTGCCTTCTCCAGATTGGTGATGCAAGCCACTGATTTTGGACCCAGGACGTTGCCTCCGCAGTGACGGTGGATCTCGTTGTATCTGTCGTTCTAGTTAGTCCTGATAGGTTCCACCAGCTTAGCCAGAGCTCCTTTGTCTTCCCAGCTGACTTGTGTGAAGGCAACCGTCGTGCAGGTCTTCCTGTGGACCAGACGCCCCAGCCGGGCCTTGCCCTTGATGATGCAGTAGGGCACCCCCATCTTCCGACACAGGGCAGGAAGGAAGATGACCAGCTCGATGGGATCCACGTCCTGTGCAATCACTACCAGCTGAGCCTTCTTGTTCTCCACCAAGGTGGTGACAGTATTGACCCCTGCTTGAAGGACCGGTGGCCTCTTAGTGGGGACATCCCCTTTGCCAGCAGCCTTCTTCTCAGCCCGGGCCAGCAGCCTCTGCTTCTTCTCTTGCTTTGTCTCTGGTCTGTACTTGTGGGCCAGTTTGAGCAGCTGAGTAGCTGTCTTGTGGTCCAGGGCCTGGGTGAGCTGGTTGATTTCAGGAGGTACCTTGAGCCACTTATAGAGGATCACCCTCTGTTGCTGCAGCCTGATGTAGTGGGGCCATTTGACGAAGCGGGTGAGGTCCCGTTTGGGCTGGATGTCCTGTCCGATGCTGAAGTTCTTGGGCCTCTTCTCGAACAGCGGGTTCACCACCTTCTTGGCCTCCTGCTTCTTCACGACCGCGGGGGCCGGGGCCACCTTCTTCCCCTTGGCCTTCTTCACTTTCAGCATCTTGGGCAGCTGGAGGAGAGAGAAAGCTAGCCATTTTTTTTTAAGATTTTATTTTTTTCCTTTTTCTCCCCAAAGCCCCCCAATAGTTGTATATTCTTTGTTGTGGGTCCTTCTAGTTGTGGCATGTGGGATGCTGCCTCAGCATGGTTTGATGAGCAGTGCCATGTCCGCGCCCAGGATTCGAACCAACGAAACACTGGGCCACCTGCAGCAGAGCGCGTGAACCCAATCACTCGGCCATGGGGCCAGCCCCTTAAATAGCCAATTTTTGACAAAAATATAACAAGGCATACAAAGAAACAGGGAAGTTTGACTTATTCAAAGGAAAAAAATAAATAGACAGGAGCCATCACTGAGGAAATTCAGATATTGGACTTATTAAACCAACACTTTAAATCAACTGTCTTAAATATGCTTGAAGAGCTAAAACACAAGCAATGAACTAAAGGAAATCAGGGGAAATATGGATGAGCAAAATGAGAATATCAGTAAACTGTAAAAATAATAAGAAGGAGCCAAATAGAAACTCTGGAGCTGAAAGGTATAATAACCAAAATGAAAAATTCACCAGATATAGTCAATAGCAGATTTGAGCAGACAGAAGAAAGTATCAACAAAGTTGAAGATAAGAAAATTGAAAATGTCCAGTCTAAGGAGCAGAGAAAAGAAAATGAAGAAAAGTGAACAGAGCCTAAGATACTCTTGGGAGACCATCAAGTGAATCAACATTCGCATTATGAGTCCCAGAAAGAGAAGAAAAAAGGAGCAGAAAGAATATTTAAAGAAATAAAAGCTGAAAACTTCCCACATTTGATGAAAGATGTGAAACTACATCTCCAAGAAGTTCAACAAACCTGGAGTAGGATAAACTCAGATCCACACTGAGACACATTGCAATCAAACTGTTAAAAAACAAAGAGAGAATCATGAAACCAGCAAAAAGATCCTCAATAAGACTGACAGCCTATTTTTCATGAGAAACAACAGAGGCCAGAAAACAGTGGGATGATATATTCAAAGTGCTGAAAGAAAACAAAGAAAAACCTGTCAACCAAGAATTCTGCATCTGGAAGAAAAATATCTTTTAAAATGAAAGAGGAATTAAAACACCACCACATAGACAAAAGCTAAGGGAATATACTTACTCCAAAAGAAATGATAAAGGAAGTACTTTAGATTGAAATGAAAGGACACCAGACAATAACTCAAACCCATACTAAGAAATAAAGATCTCCAAAACAAACACATGGATAAGGTGAACAGATTAGTGGTTACCAGAAGGGAAAGGGGTGGGGGGAGGATAAGAGGGGTAAAGGGGCACATATCTATGGTGACAGATAAAAACTAGACTATTGGTGATAAACACATGCAGTCTATACAGAAAATGATGTATAATCATGTACATCTGAAATTTACATGGTGTTATAAGCCAATGTGACCTCAATAAAATAGTTTTTTAAAAAAAGAAACAAAGATCTCCAGTAAAGGTATTTACATAGGTAAATATAAAAGCCAATACAATTGTATTTTCGGTTTACATGATTTAAAAGACAAATACATGTAAATATACATATATGTTATTGGGAACATGATGTATAAATGTTTAATTTGTGACAACAGCAACATAAAGGGGTATGAGCTGTATAGGAGCAGAGTTTTTGTATGTTAATGAAACTAAGCTATTATCACTTCAAACTAGATTGCTATAAATTTAGGTTGTTAATTGTAACACTCATGGTAACCACTAAGAAAATATCTTTAAAAATATACACGAAAGTAAATGAGAAGGAAATAAAAATGGTATACTCAACATCATTAATCATTAGGAAATTCGTATTAAAACCACAATAAGTTATCACTTCATGCCCACTAAGATGGCTATAACTAAAAATAAATAACAGAAAATAACAAGCAAAATAGAGGATTTGGAAAAAATGGAATTCGTCATTTGCTGGTAAGAAGGTGAAATGGTGCAACTGCTGTGAAAAACAGTTTGGTAGTTCTTCAAAGATTTAAACAGAATAACCATATGATCTCACATTTCTACTCCTAGGTATATACCCAAAATAAGTGAAAACAGGTACCTAAACATGTACACAAATGTTCATTGCATCACTATTCACAATAGCCAAAAGGTGGAAATAGTCCAAATGCCCATCAAAAGAGGAATGGATAAACAAATTGCAGTACATACATACAATGAAATATTATTCAGCCATAAAAAGAAATGAAGTTTGCTACAATGTGGATGAATCCCCAAAACATTATTGCTAAATTAAAGACAGAAGCAAAAGGTCACTTATTGTGTAATTTCATTTATTTGAAATATCTAGAATAGGTGTACATACCTATAGATACAGAAAGGCAGACTGGTGGTTGCCAGTGGCTAGGGGAAGGGGCGAATGGGAGGAAGTTGTTTAATGATTAAATAAAGAGTTTTACTTTGGAGTGACAGAAATGTTTTGAAATGTGATGGAGGTGGTAGCTGCACATTGTGAATGCACTAAATCCCACTGAATTGTTCATGTTAGAATGGGTAGCTTTATATTGTGTGAATTTCATTTCAATAAATTTTTTTAAAGTATTTTAGAGGCATGTTACGCAGTTAAGAAAAAACTTTATTTTTCCGTAGTATTCACCTTTTTATAATTTTATATTTATTGTGATTTATATTCTCATTTAAATAGATCCTTATGTTTATACTTAATGTTTAATTCTTATTTTTTTACTGTATTTCTTAAAGGGGATCCCTCCCCTCCTACTTATAGAAGGCTCAGGCACAGCAAATCTACATCTCTCCCTGGAGTATAAAGGCATGGACAGGAGACCGTCCTAACATAGCATATGTACATGGTATTGTATAACACAATAAAAATAGTAACTTCTTAGAGAAATGAATCACTTCATACTTTGTGGGCCAAGGTGGCCTGAAAAGCTCTTACAAGTTTCAGTGAAAATAAATCGCTGACGTTAATGGGATGATCTCCTCAAATCTGTCAGCTTCTTAGAGCTTTCTCAGATTTCAACCACATATATAGTCAGAGCGACATGACATTTAGAAAGAGGTTTGTCTTTTTTAATTTTTGATAATTCCTGTGAACTAATTGGATTTTGGCAACAGTCATTTTCTCTACAGAGGCGGGGGGCATCGATTAACAGATTACCAAAAAAATCAATTTTGGAGAATCGTTTTCTGAGTCACACAGCTATTTACAGAATTCTATAAATGTAGTTCTAATAGATATCTGTTCAATGAAAATTTTGTCTGTCTCTGGTTACCTTTTTGGATTGTTAATCACTGTATAATATCTTCATAATTAGCCAGCTACTATGCTGTCATGTTATTTCCTTCTCCATATTGTTTTTACCTTTTTGTGAAATAGCTTTTCTCATTATGTACAAATGTGTAAGTGTATAAGCATATGCAAGATGTGACTTTAATGACTAGACCTGGCATCTACTCTTTTCCTTTACTGCCTGACATTTTCTGAATTTATTTCTATTTCCTTGCATACTTCCTACTTCCTATTTTATTTTAGTCTGTTTTTGAAAGAGTTTCATCAGAAATTTCATCATTATTGATAAGTTGCATGTTACTGTGAATGTCCAATAAAATCTGTTTTACATATTTTCCATGGTCTTTGTACACTTTTTTGTTGTTATTGTTTTCCTATCTGGCTAGTCATTAAATGTATCAATTCATAGGCCTAGATGTATATTTATTGGTCACAACTAAAGAACTAACAATTATACTTGGTTGTACAAGAGAGGTCATTCCAGTGATCTAGTGTTATAAACTATTTGCAAGTAGTTTCTTCAGTTGATTTCCTGCCTCCTGCTTCCTCCTACCTGAGTCTCTTCTCACTCTCTTTAGCTATATACTCTTTCTCTTTCTGCTCTGAATGTTTGAGTGCCCTAGGGCACAGTTCAAGGACTTCTCTATGTACACTCACTTCCTAGGTGATCTAATCTAGCTCCATGGCTTAAAAAACACTCATACATTCATGATTCCCAAATTCATATTTCCAGCCAAGACCTTGCCCTGAAATCCACACTATAATACTCAACTGCATACTCAAAATCTTGTATGTCTAAGAGTCAATTCAAATATCATATATCTAGAATTGAACTTTGGATTTCCTCCCATATTAGCTCTGTCAACAGTGTTCCAAACTTCAGTAAACGATATTTATGCACTCAGGTCACCAGGGCAAAACATTTTGAAAAATCTCCAATCTCTTTCTATTTCTCATCACCCAAATCCAGGCCTATGGACTTTACCTTCAAAATATACCCCAGGGGGCAGGCCCAGTGGCGCAGCGGTTAGTTTGCACATTACGCTTTGGTGGCCCGGGGCTCACCTGTTGGGATCCCGGGTGCGGACCTGCACACCACCCACCAAGCCATGCTGTGGTAGGCATCCCACATGTAAAGTAGAGGAAGATGGGCATGGATGTTAGCTCAGGGCCAGTCTTCCTCAGCAAAACGAGGAGGATTGGCGGCAGATGTTAGCTCAGGGCGAATCTTCCTCAAAAAAAAGAAAATCCCAAATCTGATCACTCCTTATCCCTGCCACTGCTACCACTCTAGCCCAAGCCGCCATCCTCTCTTACCCAGAAAACTGCAAGAACTTCCTAACTCTTCTCTCACCTTATACTCCTGACCCTCTTGAAAATCTAATTTTGACGTAGCAACTAGACCAATCTGGTTAAAATAGAAGACTTTTGGTTCCTGTGACACACCAGGTTCTCTCTCAGTAGGCCCTTGGAACATGATTTCCTTTGCTTGAAATACTGTGTACCCTGGTCTTGTTCTCTTGTTAGCAGCTATGCTTCCTTTGGATCTCAGCGTTACTTCCATTAAAAAAGTCGTCCCTGACCCTCTGAAACTACAGTCTATAGGCATATTATGTTAGACTAAAAGAAGAATGAATAGATAGTCAGAAAATACTTACTAATTTAGTATTAGGCACCTATTTTAGTAAATTACGAGAAATAACTGAGTAAGAGCTCAATATATATAAACAGAAACTATGAAACGTAGAAGTTGAATTAATCTCTACTTTTAGTAAATAACTTGTTTTATATCTTTAATTATTAAATATCTCAGAAATACTGAAATCTGTGAATATACTGGTATCTGTATATAAACTACAAAGATAAAATTAGCAATTTACTATATTTACTCTAGAATTTCTATGTTAAAGCAGTAGAACTAGAGATAGTTTGCTGTGAATTGAAGAATATAATCAATTCAATCAATTCTCCCACTTCCATCTCCAAAAGTAATCATATCTGAAAGTTGTGTATCATTTTTCGTTTTTCCCACAACTGAACCTCTAGCATGTTCCATGAGTTCAAATGCAAAAGCATAATTTTCTTTATTTGTAACTGATTGTGAAGAAAGTATCATACTGGATGTGTTCGCCAATATTTGGACCCCTCGGACATCTAAGGAACTCTTGCCATTTAGAATATACAAACCACCTATTATACATTATCCTTAAAATTTACAAGCACATAGAATTAATAAGAAGGTCTAATCTAGTGTGAACATTTGGGGTGAGTGCTGAATGATTTCTCTGTATGTTTGGGAACTCAGGTTAAGTTAACTATATTCTTCATTTTGTGGCTTACTATCATTAACTCATCCATCACTCTTTATTTACTATTAACATTTTCGCCTTCACACCTTTTCTGCAATCCCACTCCTGTACCCATTTAAGCAACTACTTTAATATATTTAATATATATTCTTCCAATCTACCTTCATATGCTTACTTATCTATTGAAGAAGCCTTGAAAAAATATAGTATTTTGGGGAATAAGTATTTTTTGTATTATGTATATGGTATTGTTCTATGAGTTTTATTCTTGTTGATTTTCAATGAGTTCCTTGCATAGTCTAGATTTTAATGCTTTGTTAGAGATCAATGGTGAAAATATTCTCTCCCATTCAGCCATCTCTCTCTTAATTCTATTTATATCTTTTTCAAAATAGAGATCTTGAGCTTAATGTAGTCAAATTCATTAATTTTATCTTTATAATTGGGGCTTTTTGGGTTTTGTTAATAATACACTTACCAACCTCTTCTAGAACAGAGGCTCTTCAGATCTATATTACATGTTCTTTTTATGTGCTGAAGAAACTGACCTTGACTTTTTCTCTTCTCACAGCAGGATCACAAAACTCTTGACAGGCCCTTCTGTGCCTTATCGATCCACAGACACCATAGAGACATCCTTAACATCCTGCAGACTCCACACTCTTTCAAAGGTCTGCTAGGCAATTTCTCAAACTAGTGTCCTCCCCCATAAATGTCCTATGGTTCACACAAAAGACATCAGCCTCTTGAGGGAGACCTTTACAATTTTCATTGACACCAGTCCTTTTAAGTTACTCCATGCTGCTAAATTAAAAACCATCTCCCTTTATGTGGTACTGTGTAACCTTACAGAACCTTGCCCCTGCTTGTGCTCTCCTTTCCTTTACAAGGCTCACTCACTTAATGCTCCCCTCTAACTCACAGACTTACCCACTAAGTAGGGAGGGTATTCTTTTATGTACACACAGCTGACCTCAGACATGATCTCTGAATTCAGATAGTGTTCATTCCCTTTAAACTGATCAAGTCTAAACAAAGGAAACATACATCACATTCTAGACTTTCTCAACTTGGAAATGCATCATTTAACATATCACAATTCCCATAAATTTGTTTCCTTCACATTGCAGCAAATTAAGGATAGTAGCTCCTTTAATTACACATAACCAGTTACTTAGTAGGACTCCAATATGATACAAAAGTGCAAGCAAAATGGGGACTTAAGCTTAGAGAGATTCAAAAATTCCCTTGGATTGACCTTTTTAGAAAAGAAAATATGCATAATCACCTTCAAAGGGACTTTAGTTTTGTAGGACAATTTCATTTAAATGTTTTATTTTCATTCCATAAAATTTTCAATTAAAAAATTTATCACTGTCTAAAACCAGTTTCTCTATAAAAGAGATTTTCTTCCCTCAAAAGACACAGTCTACTCGAAGAGGATTATTACTTTATAATCACGATAGTCATTTAATTCTTATGCTGCTAGAAAACAAATCATTTGTTTGAATGTAGTCCTAAGCAAACTTACAAATCTTTGCCCCATCCTGGAATCTGCTGCTTTTTTTAGAAAGTCCATTAATAAGTAAAAGAGCTACAAGTTATGAACCCACTTCACCAATAATAAGGACAAACTTGAACACAAAAACACACATGTATATACTCATCATCTTTAAAGAACTTTTCCAAGATTTGGGGCATATTTTTCTATGGAAGTCTTCTTGCAACATTTAAAAGCATAGCATTCCCTTAAACTTAATACTTCTTCCATTCCAGGGACTTGAGAGTATCCCAAAGGATTTTCTATCTTACTACAAAAATTTAAGTTTCATAGAAGGATCCCAAATACCTCATATCAGCCAACTGATTAAAAAGTACTATTGGACTAAAAGTATAAAAATTCCCTAAAAAGGATCTGCTTTGTTCAACTGAATCAGAGCTCTCATCAGTGGATTTCCTTCAAATTACATTTAAATGCCTATGTTTTATGGGCCAATGCTTTAGACACAGCAAATTCACCATAAATTTGCCTTTCCTTATATATACATCTACCATACAACAGAGCCTTCAGAAAGGAAAAGGAATAAACAAATTCAAAAACTTCCCTTGGTCAAAAGTTATTAGAGACCCATATTGCATATTCATGGACATGAACAAATTTGATTACTGATGATATGCACTAATGATATGAAATATTAGATACCATATAAGGAACTTGCTCATACATTACCTACATAGCAAGTTCAAGATGAGTTTTCCTGTCCTTCTACATATATCTGCCACTTAATATGTGCTGTAGTATCACAATATAAATTCCTTGACCTCTTAGGCACTTTTAGTCTAGGTTGCATGTTCTCTATAAAATTTAGCATTCATAACCGCTGGTGATCACTTTGCTCCCAACAGGAAAACCAGACTGTTGACTGAGCTTTCTATCTTCCTGAATCAATGACATAAATAAGCCTTCTCTATCACCCAGCCTTTAAAATAATTCCAAAGGCTTCAACGTAATTTCTTAAATAAAATACACGTAAGTGTTTATCTTCACCATAAATGAAAGTCCTAGAAAATGTTCATTATATTTTTAATTGTACCTGTCCTTTGACATTTCAACATAGAGTCCCTCGCCCCATCTTGTGTTATGCTGTCCTCTACAGAGAGCTCACCCAATAAATGATATTATCTTTGAATCAACCACAAGAAGAAATTTATTACTCTTTGCTATATACCTATTTTTTAGTTCATCACACAATTTCTATTCTTCATAAATGCATCAGATAAATATAAAATTCCCAATGTTCCTCTCAGATTAAAAAAAACTTTATACTCCTGATGCCCTCTCTTAACATCTAAAATCAGATCATTCCATCAAATATACTAGTGCCACTCAAGAATTAACGGTATCCAGGAGAATTCATACATGAGTTCTCAGAACTTTACAACAAACAACTCCTTAACAGGATTTTTCAACATGATAATACGTAAACCACATCCACAATAGGACAGTTCATTTACAAAATTTCACTTCTCACGTTATCAGGTCAGAGTATGTTCAGTTACAAGTAATAGCAAACTCAAAGAATTTAGCTAAATAAAGAAGGATTTACTTATTTTTGAGGAAGACTGGCCCTGAGGTAACATCTGTGCCCATCTTCCTCTACTTTATATGTGGGACCCTTGTCACAGCATGGCTTGACAAGTGGTGTGTAGATCCACACCCAGGATCTGAACCTGCAATCCCCTGGCCACCAAGGCGGAATGTGCAAACTTAAACACTGCGCCACCTGCCGGCCACAAAGAAGGATTTATTTTTATGACATGAACGGAAGCCCAATGGCAGGAGGTTCAGGGTTGTTAATGAAACTCACCAATGCTAAAGCGGAGCTCAGACCTTTCCAACTTTCAATTCTGTCAGTCTTAGAGTGTAGAGACTTTTACGCTCAAGCAGTCATATGATATCTGCTAGCTTCAAAACCACAGACAGATAGAAGGGTCAAAGGTGAGGGGATGAAGAGATTCTTCTTAGAGAAACATTGCCTTTATATTTAGAATGGATTCCTTCCCTAGGGATTTCTCCCTATATCTCATTGGCTAAAATTGTGTCACACAGTGACTGTAGCTCTAATGGAGGCTGGGAAATCAGGTATTTCAATCTGGGCACATCAACACCCTAAATAAATTTGAAGCTCTGATAGTAAAGAAAGGAGTAGTGAACTTTGAGTAGACCACCATCAATTTGACTAGTTTGAAATAACAAGCAAATAATATAATAAAAGTGGAGAAGTACATGTCAAAAATGTGTGACATTTCTTCCCCTTATAGAAGTACTAGCCAGTCACATACCAAGGCCTCTAGCATGCTACAGATATTTAGAGAGTTGGCGATTCTAGCTGTAGTTTAAAAGTGCTTCAGATCCGTGCTGCATATCCCTTGACGTAGAGAGGATAGTAAAGAGCAATAAATACATTGTTCTCAACAGGAATTGCTCTTGGAATAGCCTGTTTCAAGAGCTATTGCTTATTTGTCACAGACACCATGGGAAAGTAAAAACACTTCATGAAAACTGTACATTAGAAATTTTCAATCTTTAAAAAGCTTCATATCTTTGTGCCTGTTGGATATAACCATTGAGCACATCTTGATTATTTCTATGCCAGCATCAGGTACACCAGAAACTTAACTGTTTTGCACTTTGATGAGTAAATATTCACAAGACTCTACTCCTGTTAACTTCAGAGGCTGCAACAACGAGCTCCCTCTAATACATGGACAAAACAAATTGTGATATAAGATCTGAAGTTTTACATACTGGTCATTTGACAAGGTCTCCCACACTTTTCACAGTTTCAAGGCACTTCAAACCTATGCTGCTTGTCCAGTCTCAATGCCGAAATTGCCTAATCGTAGGCTATTCCTAATAGACAATGGATTGTTGATGAGTCCCTCCAAAACTTAGCAATACACAGTTATGTGAGAGTATATCTCTACATCATGCTGATTCTATAATTTTTCTTAAGGACATCTATATACTTCCAAAATAAAATATCTGCATAAACTTATTTATATTCAAGCCAAAACACAAAGACCTTGAGGGAGATGTCATTGTACTTTTCAGTCATACCTGTCCTTTGACGTTTCATCATATAGCTAAAGATTACTACCCAAAATCCCATGGAGTCTTGTGCCATGTTATAGGCTCCTGTCCTATCTTGGGTTTTCTTGTACTTTGCCAAGAGAAAAATCCAATAAATTCAATCTCTACAACTTAAAAATACGCCACCCTATTAAATTGGACTGCTAGAACTTCCTTTTATGGTTAGGATATAGATACAATGAGAAACATCTTTGCTCCTTTGCGTCTTTGCTGGAAAAATCTAGCAAACTGAAAATTACGCTATGGGGCAAATTGAGTAGTGAATGCCAAGAAAGGCCTTGATTAAGTGACTACCAGAAGGAAACAAGCCTTTAGTATGTGAGCAGAGAGCTAGCTCAGGTAGCTTCTCTGGTCAGATTTGGTATGGTCAGACTTGCCATGTATAGAGACACTATGCAGGGACTAAAGAAATCAAATAGGCTTGGACAACAATGACCAAAATGATAAAAAAGAGCCTTTCATAACGATGGATATTCTATTCTGCATCAAATAAGGGAGAGGACAAAGTATACATTGGAAGCTGGAGCTCCATTTATTGTTGTGGAGACTCCATAAATGTTTGGACTGACATTAATTAGTCAGGATTTCCATAAAAAGCAGTAGAATCCAAGACGGAGTAGCAGAACAATTAAATAAAACTTCTTTTTCATGAGAAGGAGAAAGTGCTAAAAGTGCATTTAAAAACAAGCTCATGGCACAATTTTTCAATTGATTTAGAATTAACTGACATAAAACACAAAGCACACATCTTAAATGTACATTTAAACAAACTTTGATGTTTATGGAGTTATGGACTGGATTGAGTCCACTTTCCCCCCAAAAAATTCATATGTTGAGGCCCTAACCCCTAATGTGACTATATTTGGATATAGACAATACCTTTAAAGAGGTATTAAAGTTAAATGGGGTCTTAAGCGCGGGGCCCTAATCCAATAGGGCTGGTGTTCTTACAAGGAGAGACACCATGGATGCGCATGCACAGAGAAAAGGCCATGTGAGGACACACCCAGAAGATGGCCATCCCAAAGCCAAGGACAGAGGCCTCAGGGGAAAGCAAAACTGCAGACACCTTAATCTTGAACGTGTAACCTTCAGAACTGTGAGAACATAATGTTCTATTGTTTAAGCCACTTAGCCTGTGGTATTTTGTTATGGCATCCTTAGCCGAGTAACAGATACGTGATAAATAGATAGATAGAGAGATATATACATATCAATGTCACTAATATATATAGATACAGATAAGGATAAATCTGTCTATCTATCTATCTATCTATCCATACCAATGTCACTCAGGCTTCAATTGAAATATAAGGCATTTTTAACACTCTAGAAAATTTCTTTGCGTCCATTTGCAGTCAACCCATACCCTGAGGCAAGCGATATTCTTGTATCTTTTTTTGTCATCATTATAGATTAGTTTTTCCTGTTCTTGAATTTCATATAAATAGACACATAGTAAGTACTCTTGAGTCACACTTATTTTATTCATATTTGTGAGATTCATCAACGTTGCCATGCATATTAAGCGCCTGTTCCTTTGTAAAATGTTGAGTAGTATTCCATTATGTGGATATACCACAATTTTTAAAATCATTCTCATGTTGAAAGACATTTTTGTTGTTTCGAATTTCTGACTATTGTGAATACATTTGCTGTGAAAATTCTAATATGAGCTTTTTATTTGGTTGTATATTTTCATTTTGCTTAGGCAAATACTTAGGAGTGGAATTACTGGGTCTTAGGGCAGATATATGTTTAACTTTTTAAGAAACAGCTATAACCAGTTCCAAAGTGACTGTATCATTGTATACTCCCACGCCCGGAGACATCATAATCAAAGTGCTGAAACCAAGAATAGGGGAAAATTCTCAAAATAGCCAGAGGAAAAAAAAAGACATTTCTTTTTGTATTTGCCTAGTGAAAGCTTTTACATCTTTTTATTTTCATCCTTTCTTTGTTTAAACATGTATATCCTATAAATGACATTTAATGATTTTAAAAAACCCAACTTTAAAATATCTGCATCCTACTCTACATTTACAATTTTTATAATTGCACAAGTTACAATTTTTGTGATTACTGACATTTGAGCTTCTTTCTACCATTACAATTGTTGCTTTTATTACCTTGCTCTTCTTTTTATTATTTTTTCTACTACTTATGGAATTGATCTGCCTTTGAGCTTTGGGAATTTATATTATACACACACTTTTAGTGGTAACTATTAAAAATTTTAACACGATTAATAAATCTAATGTTAGTTAACACCCCTACCATTGCTGTGAACAACATAAATATATCAGAATATTGTACCTCGGTCCACACCCTTACATATTATTTCTAGTTCATATGTTTCCCCTTTTGAAGTAATTCCCAGAATTACTTACCAATGCTTCTTTAGATTTAACCAACTTGTTTACCATTGCTTACCATTTTGCTCACCATTGCTTCTTGCAGTCAACACTTTTTCTCTTTTCTATATCCTTTGTATTACTAAACTATACCATCTCCTCTTTCAGTGAGGTTTGATGAATGATAAATTCTCCAAATATTTGTTTGGAAGTATTTTTTTTATTTTTATTTCACTCTCACTAGTGAATTATACTTGAGCTGTGTATAGAATTCCAGTTTGGTAATTATTTTTCCTCTGCCCTTTAAAGATATTATTCCATGCCTTTCATGCCTTTATTGTTCTTTCTGAAAATCAGCTGTCAGTCAGAATGTTATTTATTGGGAAATGATCTCTCTTTTATCTCTACCTGATCATTTGGTTTTCCATTTATTAAAAAAAAGAAGTTCTATGCTTTTGCCAGCATATATCTTATGTAGATTTATTTATATTTATTCTGCTTGCCACTCAATGTACATTTTAGTTTATTTTTTTTCCTTCATTGTCTCGTTAAAATTTTTTATTATGTTTTGTTCTGGCATTGTTATGATTTTGGAGTAGTGAGGAGTCCATATTAGCTTCAAATATCATATATTAACCATAAGAGAATTATTTACTTCTTCATTCAGTTTTATTTTTTATATTGATTTTAAATTATTAACAATGCAGATTTAACAAACCAATATTCTCATGGTTGTACTTAAAATAAATTGCTACATGTCTTTATATGAAAAGATGGTTAATTGTAGCAGTGCATGTGAAAGTACTTTGAAAAATAAAAGGACTCTACAAACATATTATAGACGTTTTTATGGACATAGTTTTAGAGCTTGCCATTAGAACATACAGTAAAATTACATATTTTTTATTATTACCTTAATCATTGAATTACTAGAAAACTAGCTGTGGTGGCTTTGACTAATTTTCTAAACTTAAGCAAAAATTGAACCTGAATTATAAGCACCTTTTAAATCTGTGCTGTCCAATACAGGAGCCACTAACTATGTACGACTATTTAAATTTGTGTTAAAATTAAATAACATTAAAAAGTCAATTCATAAATCACTCTAGATCCATTTCAAGTGCTTAAAATCAACATGTTGCTAGTCACTACCATTATCAGATAGTGTAGATATAGTGCATTTCAAACATTGCAGGAATTTCTATTGGACAGCACTTTCTAAAAGATGCATGGTTTTATTATTCTCATGCAAGTTAGAAGTAAGTTAATTTACCCACAGCCACTTATTTCAAAGAGCAATCCCACTATATTTGGTTTTGAAATTCTTTAAACTAGGGCAAGATCACTTTAGCCAGCTTAAAATTGGCAAGTGTTTCAGTTAGTATGGCTGTGTAATAATCCCAAAACTCAGTGGCTTAAAACAATAACAATATTTTTATTGCTCGAACATTTGCAATTTGTGCAATGCTTGAGGAAGATTAGCTTGTCTCTGCTCTACACTGCATGAGGTCGAATAGTTTGGAGGCTAGAGTAGGGGACTGGGATCATGGGAAAACTTATTCACTCCTATGTTTATTAGTTGTAGTGGGCTGCTGGTTGAGACCTACACCTGCACACATCCATTCTATGTGACCGGGGCTTCCTTACCACAAGGTGAGTGGGTGCCAAGTATAATCATCCCATGATTAAGAGAAAGCTAATCAGAGACCGTAGTGAATTTTATGACAGTCTCAGCGGTCAGACAGTTTGGCTTCTATGACTTTCTGTTTGGTAAGGTAGTAACAAAGGCCTGCCCAAGTTAAACAGGAGAGGAAATATGTTCCACCTCCTGATGGAGAGTGTTAAGATTCTAGAAGTGCATAAAGGATCAAACCTCTGATCTGGTGGCTGTGGCAATTTTTGGAAAATACAATCTGCCACAGCCATTTTCCACATTTGCAGTCCAGTCTACATACACAAATATACTTCCTTTCTATTTCAAAAGTCATGTTCCATTAATTTTAAATACCTCTGAGGAATGGGACTTGGAATTGAGGTGGGAAGGAAGGAGACTTACCTTTTTGATCTCAGACAATTTTTGTACTTTCGGAATTTTTGACATAATCTTGAATCATGTTTTTTAAAAAGTATGCAAATTGCAATGCTGGCATCTCTAAGTACAAGTATTACTGGAAATCAATGCATAAATGAACTGTCAATCTATTTCTTTATAAATGGATAGATTCAAGTCCACTTCTCTAATTTTACAGATGAAAAGATAGTTGCATTCACTTGTTTGAATTATCATATATTCTGTTCATTTCTGAACCATTCTTGAAGTCCTTGCTCAGTTGTCTGCTACACAGAACTGCTGTACTCACAGATATATTACTTACATTGTTGCTCACAGGCTACAATGTCGTGTGCTGTGCCCAAAATATTTGTAGAACAGCAGTAGAGAACTACAGAGAATAACAGTAAAACCTCTACTTGATTTGTTGATCTTGTAAAAACATGTGATATCATCAGTTGGGCTGCTGTATGGAAGCAATGAAGGAAGCTTACTTGCCCTGTGGAATTCACTAGAATCTTCTGGCTCCTCTTTGACTTCAGATCTCAGTCAAATTGATGGGGTTTTTTTCTAATCCTACCTTCATTTCCAAGACAGTGAGGCAAGGTTTGTCTGGTTTTAATCAGCACAGTAATATGGCAAATATAATGTACTCAGGAACTTTCTGGGAGGTCAGCGTAAAGTACTTCATTCCATGTTTCCTCTTTTCATTAAGAGATAAGAACAATTAAAAAAGGAATAAAGTGTAGTTGGGAGCATCAAGATAGAAAGAACAGGGCATGAATGGAGAGTATCAGAAATGACAAAAGCCTTAAAAGTGTGATTAGTGAGATGCACAGGATTAGCTATAGAAGAAAACACTGTGATTTCACTGTACAAAGAGTGATCTCACTCTGTACGGTAACAGCATCTCTCATGATATTAAAGGTTTTTTTCTTATAGAGCTAGTGCCTTTGCTCATTTTAGGTTGCAATTCTTGTGAGTTATGGTTGGACACCCCGACTGGTGAGGGCTTCCTGCATTTTGCTGGAAGGAACTCTGCAGAGTGCCTATATGAGAAACACATGCCAGCAGCATGCATCTCTCAACAGTGTAAGCAATTTCAAAAGAAAGTGTTTGACTTTGACGGTACCACAGGGAGATGTTGAAAAAGAACTTAATGCAATTCTATGCCAAGCTGAGTTAATTCAGAACTGAGAAATTACATAATTAGGTAATAATGACCAACAATTGGGTCATTATTGTCAGCATACATCATTTAAAACTGAGTGAACCAGGAAGTTTTAGAAATATCAGCTTACATATACTTAAAAGGGAAATATTTATCAGGGCAGAAGTCTGCTATTTTTCTCATTCTACAGCCATTATTTTGTGATATGCAAGCAATTCAGACACTGGGAACATAATTGCTGAAATAATTTTGAAAATACAAATTTTAACTACTGAATGCCACGAAACAAGAAGTTTTTTTCATTTTTTCAACCACTTGAAAAACACTATTTGTAGAAGTAGATAAATACATATCAAGGTACACAATTTAATGAACTTAAAGCCATTCCAGTGTGTTTTTCTTCGGTTTAGTGAAATAAAATAATATAATTTGAACATACTATACTTATTCAAATATTCAACATGGCAAAATATAATTTTTTAATATTTTTTGAAAGGAACTTCAGAGTGAATATTAAATTTTATATATGATTTACTTTTCAAGTTCCAAAGGTTTTATTAAATGGTCATATAGGACAACAACAAGAGATTTTTAAAAGACTTATCAATGAGTACAATACATTTAATCCTTTCTACAGCAATACTTTTCAAATTCCAAATATGAAATTAAGCAAATGAACAACAATATTGTAAAATACACTGCATTAAAACTAAGTTTAGATGTAAAATTATAACTAAAATGGAGATTATGGACTATGAAACCATGAAATAAATACTATCCTAGACCATTGATTTACAAAATAGTATGCAATACAAAATAAGTAAATGAAGGTAAATAAAAAATAAAGGCAAACTTATAAGATGAGGCCAGATAGAAAATTAGTATGCAGAAATTCATGCCATTATGTCTTACAAAATAATTTAAAATGGGCCACAAATTCATCTCTGAGCTTCCTAATTCTCGGTATTAATCTTTTTATCCATTATCTCTCCTTCTGGAACTAGTGAAGATTACATTTAAATGATGTAGGCACTCATAAACTCTGGCTTTTTATATCTTCAGTTATTGAGGTGTAAATTTCAAAAGAAACAAAATAAAGGTTAGTGGACTTTTTTTCACTTGATTTCAATGAATCGTTGTTGATCATTTAGAAATGAACCACTGCGCTTGGCAATATGAGGGACATTTTTAGAAATGTGAATTTCTAATCCTCCCTCAAAGAACTTAGTTTAATGGATGCAACAAATGTATTTGGGGCACTAACTATATACTAAACATTATGCTGGGCTCTGGGAATATAAGTTAAATATTATTTTATTCCCACCCTAGAGTTATATCTATTTCAGTGGAAGGGATAAATAATTATAGTACATCAGGTTAGTATTTTTATGGAAAGGTAAGAAACATAAAGGGAATGCAGGCAAACCACTAATGTTGTCTTGAAAGTTATAATTTAGTAAGTTTTCTCTTGAACTGCAATAATGCCTTAAGTAGAGCCGTTCATTCTCTATAAGTATAGCATTAAAGATTTAAAGAATTGAGAATGTTTGACACAGTAAACACAATAACCAGCAACGTAAGAACAGTACAGTTGATAGATCGATAGATAGATATGCATATAATTAGATACAGATAGCACCTTCGGGGCTCTGAAACTTCTCAGAGACAGATAGAGATAGTATTGTCTATTCAACAGTTGAAATTGCTATGAAGTCCAATTGTTCTTTGAATACACGATATTGTCTGTTTAATTCTTAAAATAGCTTTCACCTTACCCTACCATGCCCCATCATTCACTGGATTTAGAGTCACTGAATCTCTTTATTGCTTTCAAAACATCCCCATGCCAAAAGCTCCTTCTAAAAAGACCACCATTGCTAAATGCACTGGCACAGGTAGCCATTTTTATACCAGATGCTCTCTATCTAGGTGACTTGACCAGAGGGCGAGCATGTTTTAAGGGCTATTAAATCTTAGATTTACTCATAAAAATAAGTAAAATGGATTAGTCAAATACCTGTCTTGGAAATTGCCGAATTGGGAAGCAGAGACTGAAAAATTTTCTGGGGAAATTGAAGTACAAAGGCTTTGAGATAAAAGCAGGAGATCAG
Source organism: Equus asinus (assembly GCF_041296235.1). Classification (NCBI taxonomy): domain Eukaryota; kingdom Metazoa; phylum Chordata; class Mammalia; order Perissodactyla; family Equidae; genus Equus; species Equus asinus. The sequence continues at coordinate 74,858,418 of NC_091820.1, forward strand.
AATTAGAGCCGTAGGTCACAAAGAGTCATGTAAACACAGTATTCATGAATAAGCAGAGAACACATATTAGCACAGAAAAAAATGGCAACTGAAGGAGATATACAAACAGAATCAGAGATGGCTGTGGATAGAGATAAAGAGACTGTCTGCCAGCCTTGGTTTCCAATTGCTTTACAGTTAGTTAATATCTTATATCAGTTCCTTTTTCCAGATTCCTAAGGTTCTCACTGTATCCTTCCAATAATGCCCTTTATTTATTGAGTTAGCATGAATAAATCTGTTCTCCTAACTGTTAAAAGAGCTAATAAAAATAAGTTGCTACTAATACAGTCCCAATTTTAGGAAGAAGAAGAAGAAGAAAGACACCAAAATAAAGAAGCATTTTTTAATAAGAAAGCTGAAAATTTAAAAAAAAGAGGTTATTTTTATATACAATAAAAGAGAAAAAGAACATTTTCATAACACCTTCCAAGCAAATAAATGGGGACTACCCAAATTTTGATTAACATCTGTTCTCCATATGAGTTACAGGTAGAAGATAAACTATGTAAATTTATTATTTTCTAATAATAGGTTTTAGAAAAGGTTGTATAATCTACTACTCAGGCACTATTTTAGTATGTTATCTGCAGGAATGTCTAAAGAGTTCAATCTATGCAAGAAGGATGTTGGGCTAAACAAATCTTTGGATTGTGTTGTCTGTTGGTACACACAAAGTAAGTATAGTATCGTATATAAAATAAGGTACATCTGCCGCTGTGATTGATAAATCTCCAAAATATCCATGTCTTAAAAAAATAAAAGATTATTTTTGACTGACACAAAAGTTCAATATGGGTGTTCTTGGTCAGTCTGCCTGGTCACACCTGACTGTAAGAGAGATTGGAAAATGCAGTCGAGCTTTGTGCCAAAAAAAGAGCAAATTTGATGAACATCTGACAGTCTAAACCACAAGTAGTAATACAAAATATATATTCAAGTTATATATCAATATATATATTCAAGATATAGAACTCTTTATAATAGAATTATGTGAATTGTCATAAAAATTTCCTTCTCCAAGGCATCTTTAAAATGCATTTAGTATATGCCAAAGAATTTACATCTATTCTTCGGCTATTTTGTGCTCTAAACTTTAAATAATGCTTATTGCTTCTCCTATATATTCACCAAAGATAGCAAGACAAAGATACAGTTGATATAAATGACCTAGAAAATCAACATTACTCCTCTAAAATTGTTACTTCTTGTTCTTAGGATAAGCCAAATACTTTAATGACATTGATTTTGTGATATTTAATTAGCAAATTTGGCAAAAATGCATAGGAAGAAAAAAGGAAAATATTGATTAATATGAGTTTAGTAGATTATGAATTTTGATAATTCATCCAGTTACCCTAGTATGCTACAATAGATGATTTAGAAGTAGGTAAGAATATCTGTGAATTTTTGTTTTTGTTTCAAATGTGCATAGATTGGATGGTATTAGTTTTCTTAATGATTTCTTTGTTTGTTTCTTGTTTGTTTATTTTGAATGAAAGATAAACATCTAGTACAGAAATTATTTAAAGAAGGAGATCATTTGAACCTAAACCCAGTGTCCCCAGATTAATCATCTAGGGAGGTTTTAATTTTGTTTACCTCATCTTCTAACATTGTATTCTAATAAGTGACATTTGTTGAGTACCTACATGTATAAACTCACTCTCAAAAATCACATGAGATAAATTTTATTATTGTCATCATTTTACAGATGAGAAAATGGCATCTATTATGCTGTACTAGTTTCCTCCAGCTGACATAACAAAGCATCAAGAACTAGGTGACTTTAAACAACAGAAATTTATCATGTCACAGTCCTGGAGGCTAAAATCTAAAATCAAGATGTGAGAAAGGCCAGGCTCTCTCTGATGACTCTAGAGACGAATTTTCCCTTTCTTCTACCTTCTGGTGTTTACAGCAATCCTTGACATTCCTTGACTTTTGGATTCATTTCTCCAGCTACATGTTTGTGTCCTCTGTGCGTATCTTTCCATTGTCTTCCCTCTCTGTGTGTATCTGTCTTTGTGTCCAAATTTCCCCTTTTTATAAGGACGATGTATTAGTTGAAGTTCCACCCTAATGACCTCATTTGAACTTGATTACCCTGTTTCCAAATAAGGTCACATTCTGAGGTTCTAAAAATTACTTCAACATATTTGCGTGGGGCGGGGGGGGGGGGCACAATTCAACCCATAACACATGCCGAAGTATTGATGGGACAATCTGGCTCAAGAGTCCATACTCTTAACCACAACACTTTCCTTCTCTCTCTCTCATCTCTCTTTCTCTCTGTCTACATCTGTCTCTCTCTCTCTAGCTAGCTGGCTAGCTAATGTTGGTAAAACTCCAAAGAAAAAGCCTGCTCATTTCAAGTCTGTATTTTTAGGAATTAAATATTGAACTTTTCATATTCTGCCATTTTTGCATTTCTGTGTGTCCTTTCCTGTCTCTTGCACTAAACTATAAGATTCTTTTAAGCAAGGATTCTTCCTGTTCATAATGGTTTCTCCTACAGTGAGTTGCATATAGTTGGTACTTAGTAAGCATTTAATGAAAGATTTCCCATTATGGCTAGAGATAGCAGTAGGACTCCTAGGTTCTCTTGAATCCAAATCACTTTTTATAATATGCAAAAATTTATGGCTTAAACTGATAGTTTATGCTCATCTTTACTATAGATCAGAGCAAAATGTGAAGTTTATAAAATTCTTTTATTTAACTTTGTCTATTTTTATCTGAATTTTATGTTGAGTGGACACACACACACACAGATTGTTTTTATTAAGACATTCTTTTGGTGTTTTGTTACCCTGACAACTTTGTTCTGCCAATGACTTTCTATCCTGACACCTGATAAATTAGTGATGGGAGCAGAGGGTAGATTATGCTATTTTAGGACATCGGTGACTCACATCATGAATCACATTCTGGCGTGCTCTAATGAGAGATCAATAGTGTTTTCACAGTTATACCCTATAGTGTTTTATAAATGATAAGAGGTTAGTGTAAAGTGCAGGAGACAAAGTACTAATCATATTTCTACCTGAAAGAATTTGTTTTTTGCTTTGTTTTTTTCTAAATCACACCTTGAACATGATAAATATGTGATGATAGAAATAAATACAAATGTCAGAGTTTGTTGGTCGGTCTGGCTGCCCCTTAAAAATGGACATATTTATTTTCTATTGAAAAGTACGTGACTATTGTTATTATCTTATCTCACATTAATTTATCTTTTAAGCATATCTTCATCCAAATCCACTGTGAATCATAAAAATTTGTCAATAAGTTTAGTGAAGAGAATGATTGATTTTGTATTCTAAATTAAATTATAGTTTCTGAAGCTTTCTGAAGTTACAAATAGTCTCTTTACATGAGGCCAATGCTTACAAACATATAAAGTCTTATGTGACAAATATGGCCAAACTGAAGGCTCTTGGAGAAGATGAGACAGGAGTTGAGGCTGGAAAACATGGCTAGTGCCATGCTATGCCAAATAATTTGGAGTTTTTTAATAAGCTTACGGAGCTATGCAATATTTTGAGCAAGACTGAAATATGATGAGACCTTTGTTTAAGGAAGAGTAATTTGATGGCGGTGAGAAAGATGTATTAAAGAGAAATAAGAAACTGGAAGTTCACCTCTACTCTAGGAGTGGTTATTATATACTGAGATTAGTTTCAGATATTTTGTAATGTGAGCAGTCATTCTTGTTAAGATATATAACAGACAGTTGGAATTTTAGATCTTTAATTCCGGAGAGTAGCCAAAGCTGAAGACAGATTTGAGAGGCAGACACTTACATAAGAACCTATAAGTTGGAGTTGTAGATGACATAGTCTGGTTGAGAGTGCAGACTGGGAAGAAATTTCAATTCTATTTAACACATGCAAAGAATCCACTTTGCGGCAAGAACTATGCTGAGCTCTGTTGTCAAAAACGTTGACAAGACAAGCTCTTTGCCCCTACAGACTTCACAGTCTAGCGATAGTGAAGATATGCAAATAATCAGAAAGATTTACCAATATCTTATATATTAAAGTAATACTGAGTCCTGGGAGATGTTAATAGGTGTTTTGATGATCTAGTGTCAAATAAGTTTGGAAAACATCACCTATTAAATGTTACCTCAGTGTATCAATAAATAAAAAATAGTAATAAATCACTTACAGACCTTGTGTGCTAGACATTGTGTTAAGTATTGTGTGTGGAATATCTCTTTAGTCCCCACAGCAATCCTAAATTTATACATATTCTTTGGATTGGAAAATGAGACAAAGAGTATTTAAGTAACCTATCCAAAGTTACACAGCTATAGAAATATTTATTTTGTTTTTCTCTGGAATAAATACTTCTACTTACGTAATAGTATGCTTTGATAAAATAAGTTTTCAGCTGAATAATAAATTACAAAGCACAGCATAACATACCAAAATCAGTCTTTTAACCCAGAAATTTTGACCATTGGGATGGAGCTTTTAACTACTGCACCACACATTAAGACGATAATGATACTGAGAAGCCTTGAGATAAAGAAGTAACCTATTCAACTATCTTTAAAGGTATAACGAACTTAATAATAGAAGGGAAGGCTTTTAAAAATTTTATTTCCCCCAATTTCAACTACAGTAGTCTTCCCTTATCAGTGGAGGATACGTTCCAAGACCCCCAGTGGATGCCTGAAACTGAGAATAGGACCAAAACATATAAATACTATGTTTTTTCTATATATACATATTTGAGGCGGGACAGCAAAACTACCATGAATTTCTTTTTCCTTCTTCACAATTTCACAGATAGGAGGTTCGTTCTTACAATAGATCTTAGCAACCTCAGCATACGTTGTATCTCTTTCCTTATTAAGCCAAGAACTTTCACCTTTTCACTTAAAGGAAGCACTTTATGGCTTTTCTTTGGCATATCCAAATTGCCAGTATTACTACTCTTGCACTTTGGGGCCATTATTAAGTAAAATAAAGGTTACTTGAACACAAGTACTGCCAAACCACAGCGGTTGATCTGATCACCGAGAGGGCTACTAAGCAACTAACAGGCAGGTAGCGTACACAACACGGATACGCTGGACAAAGGGATGATTCACATCCTGAGTGAGACAGAGTGGGAGAGCATGAGATTTCATCCCATGACACAGAACGGCACACAATTTGAAACTTATGAATTGTTTATTTCTGGAATTTTCCATTTAATATTTTTGGACCATGGGTAACTGAAACCGAGGAAAGCAAAACTGCAGATAAGGGGAGATTACTGTATTACCACTTGAGCACAGCTTTCCATTTAGTTCTAGTTATGGAAGATAGTTATTTAAAAAAATCAAACACACACACATCTATTTCATCAATGTTTTGATGTCTCTACTAGGTGTGGACAATTGTACGAAGTTTCTATCCTAAACTTAAAGGTGTTATTCATGGATAAAAAATCATGGGTGTTTATAGAGTGAGTCCCATGTTGAATTAACTGCTCACTGACTGAAAATTTAATTACCAAAGGTTCAATTTTAAGACTATTATACAAAATGTAAAATCAGTGTGGAAAACAAACAAATAGAAAGAACACTTTACTCATATGATTCTGGTGTGCTACTCATAAAAACTGACATAGTGCATTACCAATACCTGTTCATCCAAATACAAATGTACATAAGCAGACTTACTCTAAATTCCTAGCTAGTATCATTTATAGTATCACTGCCTTTCACTTCACTTCAACTTTATGGGACTCAAGAAATTTCAGAGTTGAAATCTATTGCTTGCAATTTGTATACTCATAAATGCAAAGCTGGGATAAGTTAGAAATAGATTTTCATCAAGAATACATTGCAAATGTTGAGAGGCAATTTTCTTTTTCAAAGTATACTTTCTTTGTTTTGTTTTTTTTTGTGAGGAAGAGCTAACATCTGTTGCCAGTCTTTGTCTTTGGATTTCCTCCCCAAAGCCCCAGTACATAGTTGTATATCCTCATTGTAAGTCCTTCTAGCTCTTCTTTGTGGGATGCCACCACAGCATGGTTTGATGAACGGTGTGTATGTCTGCACCCAGGATCCGAACTGGCGAACCCCAGGCTGCCGAAGCAGGGCTTGTGAACTTAACCACTAGGCCACTGGGCTGGCCCCTTGAGAGGCAATGTTTTGTTGTAATTATAGAATCTTTTGATAAGTTTACTAAAGTATTCATATGAAGGAAGATGATTTGTTTATAAAAACGTAGCCTTGACAATATAAATCTTTAAAAAGATAAATACTAGTATTAAATTAAAGCACTTATACATCTGCTATAAATATTATTTTATTCTGCCTTTTACATCTTTCCTACTAGCATATGTACTACCTATATTTATAAGACCTAAAGTCTATACTTAGTTCTGCTACTTACTAGCCAAATGACCGTGAATAGTCATTTATGGTCTACGAGGTTCCCTTTGACTCATTCTAAAGTGGTGATAATTTTAACTGTACATATAACAAACTTATTTTAAGGATCATATGGATAAAATATAAAGAATTATACAAATGTGCTATAATAAGAGTATTTTTCATTATTTTATTCTCCATGGTGTTTTACAGTGTTTTGCACATAGGAGGTATTCATAGGAGTGTTTGAGTGATGAGTAGATTGAAGATAAAATATCTCTGGAATAAATACTTCAGTTGAACTACAGCATGTTTTGATGAAATGAGCACGATGTTTTCAAGTTGAGACTAGGTACATTTTTTAGTTCTGTCACTAATATTTGTGTCCTTAGACAATTCTTTTCTCATTTCTGGGCCTTAATTTCCTGATCTGATTTTCCAGTGGCTCAATGAAAGACTTTTTAAAGTTTATAATTTAATAATATATTTAAAAGCATAGCATAATATTCTAATACCACAGCTAAATCAATCTGAAACCTATTTTCTATTTATAGGGCACTGTTTTCTATTCTTCTGAAAAGATGCTGTCATAAATTTGTGATATAATAATTATTAATCTGGTAATATATGTATGCTGTGAACAACAAAATGATTGTTTAAAACTTCCCAGTAGGGTAAAAAATAAAAATAGTACTGTAGCTGTTTTCCCCTCACAGATACAACTAGAACCCTGTCAAAAATCTAACGGGAAAGTCTTCTTTAATAAGTATAGAATTACCATGTACAGATATGCATATGTAGACATTATAACATAGAACAAATTATCTTTTTAGTATTTAAAGCAGTTTAATAAAACCAAGCTCAGGGATACAGAGAACAGATTGGTGTTTGCAAGAGGCAGGGGGTGGGAGGGGTGGGAAAAGTTGGTGAAGGTGGTCAAAAGGTACAAACTTCAACTTATAAAATAAGTAAGTCATGGGAATCTAATGTAAATCATGGTGACTATAGTTAGTAATACCGTATTGCATATTTGAACGTTGCTAAGAGAATAAATCTTAAAAGAAAAAAATTTGTAAATATACATGGTGATAGATGTTAACTAGATTTATTCTGGTGATCATTTTGCAATATACACAAATATCAAATCTTTACATTGTACACCTTAAACTATGTTATATGCGACAAGAGATTTTTCACATATTGAGGTATATGGGGTAGCTATTCTGGTTCAAAACTCTGTTGACTTGAACTAAAGAAGCCTGCCTTATGGTCTATCAAACGTACATTATACATCTGCTTTAAGCATTCAAGAATGCATTAAACATTATCTCAAAGCAAAGGAATGCATTATTTTAAGATAAAAATGTATGCTTCCCCTCCTACGCCCATCAGTATCAATAACACCTGTATTAGCACCCTGGAAGATAAGTTCCCTTTTCTGGACTTCAGAGTCATGTTGACCTGCTAATTTGCAACTGAATACCGCTTTGAAACTTTGATGAATATGTATCCTGGACGTGTTTAAAGTGTGTTCTTTGTTCTAAAAAGGTATAAAACTGTACTGAAAATCATGTTTCTCTGGAATGCTTTCTTTCTTTGTAGAAACAGCCTTCCCAGGTTATACTTCTCAGCTTGGCTCAAGTAAAACTCACCCTATCCATCTTATCTATAGAATGGTTATTGGTTATTTGTAGTAATTTTATATTCTTAAGCACAGTGTTGATATCATGAAAAAGGTGTTTGAGGAAGATTGTTCTATCAATTCTGTTGATTAGCAAGTAAAGAAATCGGCAGCAGGTATTCAGGTTAGAAACGTACCTCAATAATCCAGTCGTAACTTTGCTAGGAACTGGGAGGTGCTCATTGGGTCTGGAAATGGAAAGATTTGGGAGTAGATTTGAGGCAGTTGACAAGTAAAGAATTGGCAGACTTCAACAATGGAGTGTGTGTATGTGTGTAGGCGGGGTGGGGTGAGGAGAATAGCATTAAGCATTTTAGCTAGGACTAAAGGTGTTTCAGAAAGACTAAAGGAAAATTAAATTCAAAGCTAGTAAAAATGAATCCTGAAAGTCTTAAGTCCAACGTCTTTGAAACAGAGAAATCACTTATAACCACATTTGATCAATCCATCTCACTACTAAGCATATTGAAAGTTTAAAACTATTTATTTTTCTGTTTTTGTTGACATTCAGTTTTGTCCTTCTTTATTATACCAATCTATCCTTTTGACCTTTAACGTGAGAAAATATGGCATTTTGTCTGAAAACTTTAGGGACTTCTTCACATTAGTATAATAAGAAATAAGCTTATGTGGTGTCAGTGTCTATATCCCATCATTAATCTGCGGGGTAATGAAGTTGGTAAGTTTGTGTTCAAAGATCTCAAGGGACAAATTGATATCAGCGGCAAAGGCTTTCTTGAAAACTGTATTGAGTCCGGTGAATTTTCAATATTCACGTTTTGCAATCTCCTCTGTTCATTCTACCTAAAGAAGCAATCTTAGTAACTTTACTTGAACTATTTTATCTCAACTCTGTATTTATTTTCTACTTAAAGAAAACAAAAGCCAGAACAAGGGATTTGTTATGTAGGGATCAGCATCTTAATAGCCAAGTTAGTTTTCACCTACCAGGTAATTTAGTACATTTCTCCCAAGGTGTTATACTCCGGCCAGTAGAAGGCTTAAATATACTGAAATTCCAACAGATTTTGTGAGTGTTAAAATTACAACCTTCTAACCAACACCTGCTAAACATTCCAGCACTGGAAAAAGTTTAGAATTAATCTGTATGAATAATTTGTTTCTGAGTGAAATAAATAAACGTCTTCTAGGAAGAAATTGCATACCTGTTTTCAGCACAGATTTCCTGGTATAGCTAGGGAAATGCATGCTGAGCACGGAGTTAACAACACTGAGAGCAACTTCCAGCTTCATACCAACAAGCTCAGTGACATGGAGCAAGTCAGTTAATCTGTCTGAACCTCAATTTCCTCATCTATAAAATAGAAAAAATAGAACAAAACATCTCTTTATCCAAATTATAACTTAGAATAAACAGTGAGAAATGAAAGTGATAATATACATTAAAATGATAAACTTGTAAACTTACTTTTTAAAACACAGTATATGCATATAAGATTTAACATTATGCCCACGTTATATGAAACCATCCATAATAATTCCACTTAAGATAGTAGTTCATTTTGCTATAATTTTGTTTTACTGATATTTATTAAAAATAATCGTATATTCCTCTAGAATTACTATTATGCTTGTAAGATGCAACATATATTCAATTTACACATTGTGAATATTTTAAGTCATCTTAAATTCAGAACAAACAAGATATATTATGCTCAGCTATTACAGATTTTATAGTGTACTAAAAATACACAGGGATTTCCTATTTCTTCATTAGGTGATTTTGCAGGTTGGTTGTTTTGACTCTCATCCTCACATCTGCTTTTCTACACTGTGCTTTATAAGACTGTGCCTGGAATTCTGCAAATCATGGTTCCTATACTCGCTTGACAGCCGGTTTCCAGCTACCTTCTGCTAACAGTGTTACTGTACCAGGTTAGCTTTTGCCTGCCACCTGGAAAGCCAAACACTGAGACAACGAGATTGCAACAGAGAGAGAGTTTTAATCATAAAGCAGCCATGTGAGGAAGCGAGAGCGTGAGTCTCAAATCTGCTTCCCTGAAAATAGGGACTCAGGGATGTTTATGGGATACAGGGGCAAGGTGGACTAAAATGTGGAGAGAGGTGATTGGAGGTGAGGAGAGGTGAGGTAATTGATGATCTGCACAAGCATAGTCAGACTCTATGCCTCTTCATAGGATGCGTGCTCACAAAATGGTGGTGATAGCATGATCTGAGGGTGGAGTTTTTAGCCTTTTGACGTCAAAAGGTAGCCTATAAGACCTCTGCATGGGTGTAGTTGATGAGTTGATGGTCTCAACCAGCCTGGATTGGACAAAGGGGTTCTAATTCCTGAAGAACAGCCCAAACACCTATTACCATGGTGACCCGGGCTCCAGGAAGATGTCATCTATAGAAGCCTAGTGGGAGTCAGATAGCATATTGCTTAATCAGCAGAGTTAACAATGGGTGGGGTAAACAGCTAAAAGCTATAATCAGTAATTGCAAAAAGGAAAAAAAAAAAAAGCCTTTAGTTCCTAGATACTTAATCATCAATGGCTAACTGTTTGCCTGTTTCAGTAGGAGACAGAAGCAGGAGATGAGAAGACAGGAAGAAGACAGGAACTTCATGCTTCTGGTCCTCCAAGTGTGGTAACTGGTAGTTGTTGACACTTGCCTCTCATCTAGGATTGTTTGTTAGCATCTTCTGATCTCTTGTATTATCCATTCTTCCATTTTGGTTTTGAAGGCCCTCTCCCTATCCCATCATCTTTCTTTCACTCTTCCAGCCCTTAAAGCACCTTAGAAACTAATTCCTTCTGTTCAAAATACCAAGAGTAGTTTCTATTTTCCTGATTGGACCCTGAATGAAACATTCATATAAAGGTATACTTATTCAGAGTGACAAATTGATCTTTTCTATATGGTTTTAGTAAAAATCAAAAAATATAAATAACAAAAATAGCATACATGACTTAAAGTGAAAAGAAGCTTCAGAAATTTTACATAGTTTCCATATTTAATCTGGTCTTATGAGTCAAAACTTTAAGTGAAAGTCAATGCAATATATACTATACACTAAAGGTGACTTGTCACATGAAAAACAGAACAAGGCAAAGCATACATATCTACCACAAACCACCTATTTTTCCTATTGAATTCTGTTCACCATTAAGTATCTTGTGCAGGAAAATCATTTGAACCTTTTTAGAGCTTAACTCTTTGATTACTGTCATATCAGCACTACCATTATCATCATCCACATTGGAGTTCTTCCAAGGATATTTAGCAATGTATTTGTTTAAAACCTCCATAATTTTCAGATTAGAAATAACGTTTTTCCTGCTTCTTAACTATGCACAATTTACAAGAAAATTTTAGCCTATGAGCACTCAGTATTTCCCCCAAAATAGATTATAAAGGTAATATGAAACATAACTCCATTTCCACTCTCCACTCAATAATATTGTTTTCCAGAAAGGAAATCAATATTGTTTAGCATGTAAAAAAATTTTTTTAAAAATAAACAAAAACAAAAAATAAGAAAATCTTAACTTGAATTTAAAAATATATCACTTTGTAATAGACTAAACCATTTATTCAAATATCCTGAGGGTGTTCATATTCATCAGGCAAGGAATGATAGACGTAGTATTTTTCTCCCATTTTGTAAATTGCTCATACATATTTCCACTTTTAACATCTTACTACACTTGGTTTTGCATGCTCACAGAAGAATGCAAAAAATTTTGATACAGCAAAATAGACAATTGAAGAAACCTCTTCCTGCAGAGGAACTGGATACTAGATAAAGCATTCTTTTCAGTGGATTGCTGAGCAGGTGATAAAGGATTTGTTCTCAAGGGCTCCCCCTACTGAAAACAAAAAGAAACTGCAATCTGTGGCCAGAGCTGGGGGTAGTTGCTGATAGCACCAAGATCAGAATAGTGAAGTTCAGGACTAAACAATGAGAAAATACACCTTCTCAGGCCACATGGATCTTTTACAAAATTACCCATGTCCTAAACCATGAAACAATCTCAAAAAATTTCGAATATTCATATCATACAAACTATGTTGCCTGACTACATTGCAATTAAGATAAAAATAAATTACGAAAATACCTATTTGGAAACTGCAGGGTACTTGAATAGCGAACTCACATGTTGAAGAAAAATTTGTAATGAAAGTTTTAAATATTTGGAACTGAGTAATAATGAAAATACCACATATTATCCTATAGGTCCAAAATTATGGAGTAAGGAATTTGGAGGACTCTCTCGCTAGAAAATAACAATTTAATTGGAAGAAATTATTTTAAAAAACCCAATAATTTAATGTCTCTGGGAATTGTCCTAAGGGAACACAAGAAATGGAGAAACTTTCATTCAAAAAATCTGCTAAATCTCGGTAAGAACAATGAGACCCTAGCATTTCAGTCATGATCCACTCTCTTATCACCTCCTCCCCTGGATTATAGAAGCTTTTTTCCTGGTGAGCTCTATTCTGGGCAGTTATGACAATGAAGACAGAACTCCCTCTACCCCCAGCTCCCATTCTGGGGTTACAGTTTCAGACTCGTGGCACTGATTGGGCAATCCCAGAGAGGGGGAACAGGTTACACAATAGCTGTTTCCCCAACATTGGGTCATATTTAGAGTTGGTTTTCAATTAAAAAAATAAAAACCAACATTGCTCTCAAGTTTTAGTATTAATTTTTATTCACTATACATCGCAAGAGTTTTTTTCTTTTTTTTTTTTGTGAGGAAGATTATCCCTGAGCTAACATCTGCTACCAATCTTCCTCTTTTTGCTGAGGAAGACTGGCCCTGAGCTAACATCCGTGCCCGTCTTCCTCTACTTTATATGTGGGACACCTACCATAGCATGGCTTGACAAGTGGTGCCATGTCTGCACCCAGGATCCAAACCAGTGAACTCTGGGCTGCTGAAGCGGAACGTGTGCTCACTTAACCACTGAGCCATCGGGCCGGCCTCAAGAATTTTTTTTTTTGAGCAATTTTAATGTCCCATTAGATTAGTTACAGCCATTGTCACAAATAAAGCCATTTCCTTATTTAATCAGCTTTATTGAGGTATAATTCACATACTATACAATTCATCCATTTAAAGTGTATAATTTAATGTTTTTAGTATATTAACAGGGTTGTGCATAGATTATCACAATCTAAATTTTGAACATTTTCCCCACCCCTAAAACAAACCCTACACCCATTAGTAGACACTCCCCATTGCCCCTACCACCAGCCCTCATGCCCTAGTCAACAACTAATATAGTTTCTGCACTAATCTAGTATCCCTATTTGTAGATATGCCTATTCGGGAGATTTCATATAAATGACGTCATACAAAATGTGGTGTTTTGTGACTGGTTTCTTTCAGTTAGCATGATGTTTTGAAGCTTCATCAATGTTTTCGTGTATAACAATACTGCATTCCTCTTTATGGCTAAATAACATTACATTGTATAGATATACTACATTTTGTTTAACCATGCATCGGTTGATGACCATTTTGGCTGTTTCCACTTTTTGACTATTACCAATAATGCTGCTAAGATCATTTGTGTATAATTTTTTTGTGGACATGTTTTTAATTCTTTTGGTGTGTATCTAGGAGTAGAATTGCTAGGGCACATGCTAACTCTCTGTTTACCCATTTGAGCAACTACCATATATTTTCTAAAGTGAATGTATGATTTTACATTCAAATCTGTAGTATACAAGGCTTGCAATCTCCACAGTCTCAACAAATCGTATGTGTTTTGTGACTATTAGCCATCCTAGTAAGTGTGGAGAAGTATCTTATTGTGATTTTCATATGCCTTTCCTTGATTGCCAGTGTTGCTGAGGAACTTCTCATGTGGTAATTGGCCATTAGTACATCTTCTTTGGATAAATGTCTGTTCAGATTCTTCCCCAATTTTTAAATTGTGCTATTTGTCTTTTTATTGTTGAGTTATAAGCTTTTGCCTATATACTGTAGCATGTCACTTGATGATGGGAATACAGTCTGAGAAATGCTTCATTAGGTGATTTCATCGTTGCAAAAACATCACCAAGTGTAGTTATACAAACCTAGATGATATAGCCTACTACATACTTAGGCTATGTGGTACTAGTCTTATGAGACCACTGTCACGTATGTGGTATGTCATCTTGATATTAAATCTTCTAACCCATGAACGTGGAATTTCCTGCAATTTGTTCTCTTCTTCACTAATTTCTTTCAACAATACTTTGTCGTTTTCAGAGTACACATTTTACATTGCTTTTGTTCAATTTACTCTTATTTTCTTCTTTCTGATGTTATCATAAACGGAATTTTCTTGTTTTAATCTGTGAATTGTTCACTGCTTGTATACAAAAATGCAATTGATTTTTACATATCAAATTTGTGTTATGCAACTGTGCTGAACTTATTTACTCCCTCAACATATTTTTCATGGATTCAATAGGATTTTTCTCTATAATACATCATGTCATCTGCAAATAGACATAATTTTAAATTTTCTTTTCCAATCTGGATACTGTTTGTTCCACTTTCTTGCCTAATTGCCGTGGCTAGAAACATCAGAACAATGTTGAATAAAATTGTGATAGCAGACTTCCTGCCCTTGCTTTTAATCTTTGGGGAAAAAGCATTTAATCTTTTACCATTAAGCATGAAGTATGAAGTATGAAGTTAGCTGAGGGTTTTTCACAGCTGTTCTTTCCCAGGTTTAGACATTTACATTTTATTCTTAGTTCTTGGGTGTCTTCCTTATGAAGTGTTGGATTTTGTCAAATGCTTTTTCTGCATCAATTGATATGGTCATATGGTTTCTGTCCTTTATACTATTGCTATGGTGTATCACATTAATTGATTTTCAGATGGTAAACCAATCTTGTGTTCCTGGGATAAATCTTGCTTGGTCATGAGGTATAATCCTTTTTATACATCTCTGATTCACTGTGTTAGTGTTCTGTTGAGGATTTTTGGGTTTTGTTCATAGGATATTGGTATGTAGTTTTTTTTTCTTGCGATGTCTTTTTTTCATTTTGATATCAGATCAATACTGGTGTTATAGAATGAGTTGGGAAAATTTCACTCTTCTATTTTTTAAAAAATTTGTGAAGAATTGATGTTAATTTTTCTTTAAATTTTTGGATAAATTTACCTATGAAACCTTCTAGGCCTAGGCTCTTCTTTGTAGGGAAGTTTTTGATAACTAATTCAATTTCCTCGTTCTTCTAAATCTATTTAGATTTTCAATTTCTTGTTGAGTCAGTTTCAATAGTTAGTGGGGTTTTTTTGGAATTTGTCTATCCAATCTACACTATCTAATCTATTGGCATAAAGTTTTTCATAATATTCTCTTATATTCATTTTTATAGCTTTAGGGTTTGTAATAATGTCCTCTGTTTTTTTTCCTGATTTTAGTAACTTGAATCACCTTTCTGTTATTCTTGGTTAGAGTATTTTTATTATTTCCTTACTTCTGGTTGTTTTAATATAGTTTACTCTTCTTTTCCAGTGTCTTAAAGTGGAAGTTTAGCTAATTTATTTGAAATATTTCTCTGTTTTAAATGCAAATTTTTGCAAGCATAAATTTCTCTCTATTCACTTTATAAGCTATATGTCATAAGTTTTGTTTTGCCTTCATTTTTATTCATCTCAAAATATTTTCTAATTTCCCTTGTGATTCTTTGATCAAGTAATGATAAAACATTTTTAAAATGATAGTTTTAAATTTCTGTAGCAAGATCTCAACAAATAAATGACACAATATTTTGGAATCCAAAATGAATATTCATTTCACATTTAAATTTTGAAACTTTTGATCTTTTCCAAAGGCATATAACTGGTCCAGCTTCACTAGAACCAGAACTCTTGATCTTATAAGCCAAGAATCTTCCTCTTTTGCCCCAGCTCCATTGTTTTTAAAGACAGTTTTTACTTTGATATATTCCTTAACAAAAACGATAAATACACAACCTTCTAGGTTCAAAGCAGAAACTCAAGAAAACTATGATTTGGTGCTTTAGATTGCAACTGTGTTGATTTATATTTGAAAAATATATAAAATAAATTTGTATCTTTTAATTCGATTCTCAAAATTTTGAGCTAGAGGAAATGTTGCAGGGTCGGTGAGCCGAGGAGTCGAAAGAAAGATTTCTTGGACTCTCAAGATCTGGCAGTAGTGCTCTTTTTATTTAGAGAATAGTGTGGAATAGCATGGGGACAGGGCCCCTGGGCAGTCAGAGCTCCTGCTGCTGCTGCATGGGGACAGGACCCATGGGCAGTCAGAGCTCCTGCTGCTGCCCTCAGTTGAGGGTTAGGGCTAATTTTATAAGGCATGGGTACGTGACTTATTTTTACTGGAAAAAGAAAAGATGATGTAAAAAGTCATTAAATGATTTCAGTGCAGATGGGGTCTGGTTATTGTGCGGTCATATAACTTTTAGATAAGAATCTGGCCATATAGATCGGCATGTAGGTGAGGATGCCCTGGGCTTCTCTCCCTGGGGCGGTCCTAATTCATACCATAAAAAAAGTCCACTGGGTCATATAGTTTGGCATGTAGGCCAGGTCACCTTGGGCTTCTCTAGCTGGGGCAGCCTTAATCCACATCAAAAGGACTTTTATTTCAGGAGGCAAATTATTCAAATATGTGTCAATTTTAATGTGGATTCATGCAAATTAACTAAGCAAATATGAGTCTTAGACTTGTTGCAAAAATGCGATCCCTTATAGATAACTTTAGAAACCTTAATGAATATTAATCCACAAATTATTTAGCATGGCCTATGTAAAACAATTATTTTGTCCTTGTGTGAGATTAAAATGGGCAATTCAAAACCTATCATTTAATGCTTTGATTCTGTTTATCTAATATGATTTCATTTAAACATAGTAATCATAAAAATACCACAAAACTATGTTGAGTGTGTGTGTGTGTTGAGAGAGAGAGAGAAAGATAAATAGAGACAATAGAAATAAGCTGTGGATAATGACTAAAATAATTAAAAGAAGGCATAATTTGAAAATATGTACAATGATATAATACGATTCCATAGGTAAAGCTACTGTCTATCTCTGAATAGTCAATTTCATAAACTCATCTATTTTAAAGCTAAAAAAAATATTAAATTTTAACAGTGTATTAGTGAATCAATCAAAGATGTATTTTGCAATTTACCAATGTATCAAAAGTAATTTTCAATCTTTTCATATGAGATGGAGCTCATATATCCACTGTGAATTGTGAGATTTACTAGGCTTATGTAAGAATTAATTTATAATAGAGACTCCTGTTTTCAGAGTATGGTTTTATTAGCCAACTTTCTATTAAAGTTTAAGGTAGATATTCAAAAACCAATTTAATGATCAGTAAAAAAGTAAACAAGAATGTCAGAAGAAAATAAAGAAATAATGTGTTAGCTAAAGAAATATAAAATAATCTCTTCAACACCAAAGTCTATAATTCTTTAATCATTTACACTCTTTTCTTTCTTTAGTCATAAAATTATCAATCTCACAATGCATTAAAATATTTTGTATGCCACATATTGTATTTTTATTATTAGCTTAAGAAAAGCTAAAAAATTATCACAATCATAAGAGCAAAAAATGAATAATTAAAGAGGACTTACCATGAGCAGTAACTGAGATATGATATTGCAGCAGGAAGATATCACCTTGAATAAAATTGTTAAGCTCCACAAAATTAAAACAATGTATTATGGCGTATTTTAAAAAGATTGATCTTATAGTGTGTCTCTTCAGGGTTTTAAAAAGAGACATTAAAAATCTTATGGGTAACACAATAAACCATAATGACTACATAAACTATAACAATTAAGAAAGACATTTTATAAAATTCCTAAATATATACTAAAGACGTGGTGATACACTCATCATTTGCATTAATGAATACAAATATATAATACATTGCCAAATTAAAATATTTATAATTTAACATAAGTTAAAAGGAGTTTGGCACACAACCGATAAAAGAAGGGTGAATGAAAAAAAATATATTTTCCAGTTACTCTTTTAATATTAATATTTGTTAGGGACTAAATACTTAGCACATACTTCTAGAATGACATAAAATTTTCATCTATACTTTTGATTGAACTATGGGCATGACACCAAATAGACTGGAGTTGTGCACTCACATCTGAATGTGAAAACAATGTAAATGGAAAATGCTATGACCTATTGCCAAACACTAAAAAGGTTAGGAATAATCACTTTTGGTCAAGAGGTGTGGAGTATAGGTTTATATACTTCTAGAAAGCATTTTAATCCCATATAATAGTATTTAAAATTAGGTTCCATTTGACTCAACAATACTCTTTAAGGAATATATATTAGAGAAGCAACTGAACAAGTGTGAAAATATTTATGTATAAGGAATTTTGTCACATCAAAAAACAATAGCAAAAAAATGATGAGTCCAGGTATCTACTGATAAACATTGGTAAGGGATTTATAATATGAATTTAGGTACCACTGGATACCCAGTTGGTACAATCGTATAATCTTCAGGCTTTCAAAATAATGAAATAGACCTGTTATTGATGTCTAAGTTATATACAAGAAAGTTGTTAGTGTTTAAATGAAAAATAGATAATAACGTGCGTAGTGTGAAACTATTCATATAAAACTGTACTTGGTTGTCTGTGTCTGTGTGAATCTGTGTAGAGGGTGGGAAGATATACAGACAGATGGAAAGAGAGAGACAGAGAGACAGAGAAAGACAGAGACAGAAAATGGATTATTTGGAGGCATGATCTCCAAAATTTTATCAATGGTCACTCTAGAGGGTGAAACTTAGAGTGACTTCTATTTTCTTCACTATTCTTTTCTATATTAATTTTAAATGAACATATATGAATTGCACACTAAAAATTCTGGTTTATATTGTATAGCTAAGTTGTTTTTCTAGGAGATTCCTTTAGTGAATAGATGGTGTCTTCTTTGCATATTTGTATCTTCTTTGTTCTATAATTCCCACACCACAGTACCTGGCAATTTTGGGGTCCTCGATAAATATTCGCTGAATATTTAAAACACACAAAGAATGATGCTAAACCTGAAAAGATTGTCTCGGGGTGGGGGAAAATCCCCCTTCTTCCCTTCTTATGTTCTTATGGCTGGACTAATAGTAAAATTGACACAAGACCAGATTAACAGGAGAAAAACCCAGTTTAACATGTACATATTGCAGATCATAAAGAAATGATGCTCGGACAGTGAACAAAGCAGGCAGTATATATATATCTTTTATACAAAGAAACAATAAATTTTTGAGGAATGGCAGGATAGAGAAACTTAGGTTTGAGGTACATAATTAGTGAGGAATTTAAGCAGAGTTTAGGCTTGAAGTAGTAAATTAGCAAGGTTTGTTGACGCAGGCTTCTCAGCCCTGAATTCCTAGCTCTGGTGATGAGGAGAGCACCTTTCACAGGGAGATTTATTTCCTGCTGTCAGAGGAACAGAGACAGGAGGGTCAGAACGCCCTTTTTGCTTCTCAAGTAACTTTCATTCGAAATAATCAATATGCTATTGTGGAACATTTTGGGGTGGCCTGCCCTGGGCACCAGCAATTGCTAAAATTTAAAAAGCTGAAGTAGAATTCAGAGTGATCTGACATATTAGCAAAGCATTAATTCCAAATCAGACTGACCTATGAAGATTACATACAAAATAAAATGAGTAATACTAAAATGAGCACATGAAACACTTACAGAAAAATATAGAAAAAAGGACTTGGAGATAATAGCACGGAAATTAAATCTAAATCATATTTTAAAAGCTAAATAGAACTAGGCTTACATAGAGGTCTGAAAAACCACATTTAGAAAGTTAGCCCCATCCTCTCAAGACATACATACATCCTTTTCTTTTTAGTTTGGGTCTTCTAAGAGACACAAAGAGCCTTTATTCTTTAAAGAAATAAAGCTAAACTAAGAAGCTATGTAGTTGTGTTCTTCATTCAGTATCTGTCAGGATGGCTCGTATAATCATCACATCTTTAAATAGTACATGGACCCAGAAGGGAAAATGTATAGTTTATTAACTGTGATGGGAAAATTGTTCCTCTTTATTTATTCTGATTTTTCTTTAAAAGCGCCTCTTTTCAAATCAATCTTCAACTTTAACACTTTAAGTCATATTCTGGGGATAGGAAAAAAAGTTTTTAGTTTCTTTAATGTCTACCTAGCTACAGCTATATGTTCATATTTCTAGGTCTTTTTAGTTTTAAGGCTAAAAACTTATGCAGTGCTTATTTTCTGAAATTTTGCTCTAATTTAAATTGACATTTGTGCTTATATAATTTCAATTTTAGTTACTAAGAATATATCTTACGGCTTAAAACATTTACAGTTTCTGAAAGAGAAGCAAAGAGGTAACAATGTCATTGAGCAGGTAAAAAATGGTTCAGAAGATTATAAGTAGCTCATACACATATTGATTGAAGGAAGAAAATAAAGACAAAAGGAGCTTCAGATGTAATTTGTAGGATTTGCCGTAGATATAAGAAAGTATTTCCAGATTTTGAGAATTATTAAGGGTTTGAATGGAAGTCTGAGGAAGATTATGGAGAGCCTGGTTGGGGAAAAGCAAAAAGGCAAATTCTGGTGAATGATACACTGTAGGCCCCTTGATGACAGCTAAGGAAATTACCTATAGAAAGATGGTTGGAGGCAGTACCTGTGTTATACAACTGAAGATGATGAAGAGTACAGAGGAAATCTGATTTTTATAGTGTTTGGGGGAGAAACAGAATATTTTTTCTGTGTTCAACATTTTTTGGAAACATTTCAAAGCTACAGAAAAATTGCATGAATTGTACAACTTTCACCTAGATTCACCGTTTTGCTTAATCTCTTTCTCCCTCATTCATAAGTGTGTCTGTGTATACATACATAAATGTATACGTGTATATGAGAATATATGTATAAGATATATATAACTATTTTTACTTAAATAGTTGAGAGTAAATTGCAGATATCATGACTCTTTATCCCTAGTAAGTTTAGCATGTGTCTTCCAAAAACAAGGGCATTCTTTTGCAGAGCTCCTATACAATTATCACATTAACGAAATTTAAACATGATACAAGATATCATCCACTCTATAGTTTATAAAACTTTCACCAATAGTCCCAATAATATCTTTAAAACAAATTATATTTCTAATTCAGGATCAAACATTGCATTTAATTGTCATGTTTTCTGTAGTTTCTACTAAATTGGGAGATTTCCTTAACTTTTCTTTTCCCTTCATGGCACTGACATTTTAAAAGGATTCAGGCCTCTTGTTTTGTAAACAGCTCTCAATTTTGCTTTGTCTCATTGTTTCCTCATGATTAGATTGATTGTATGGGTTTTTAGCAACAATATCACAGAAATCATATGTGTGTTGTTCATGGTTTATCCCATCAGGAGGCAGAGAAAGTCCATTTATTTTAATACTGTGAACTTTGATCACTTGATTGAGGTAGTATCCATCAGAGTTTTCCACTCTAATGGAACTTCTTCTTCCCCTTTGTAATTAGTAAGTAATCTGTGGAGAAGATTGCTAAATTATATATCCCTCATTTAATCCAGAAGCATAATCAGTTTTAGAAGTAGTAGCCACAAAGTGCAAGATCCTAACCAGAACTGAATCAAATAGTGTTCCATAGGATAAGATACTCCTAAAAGTTGATAAACTTTTTTGATAAATTCATGTTTCCATGTCTTTATGATATACCCCTTGGCATGTATAATACCAACATAAGCATACGAGAAAATCCCAATGTAAAAGCAGGGAACTTTTGATCAAAATATGTTACATGAACGCACACAAAATTCTCTAGACTGGATAACTCCCACTATGGTCCTTCCAATAATCAAAGCTGAAGAAAGGGCCATATAAGTTCTGAAAAATATAACTTCCATACAAGGTAAGTTATATTAGGTAGACATTATAATGGAAGTATAGCCAGTGAACATTTCAGCCAGCATAATATATGCTGTTGATATTGACTCAACAAAGGTTGACACAAGGGAAGCCATGTTGTACAAAAAAAACCATATTGTAACTTTGAATGACCTCTGAATAACAAACCCAGCTGGATATGCACCCTTCAGGAGATCTAACTGGTCTGTAGATTTTATGACTCCTGTTTGTGCATGTACCTCCCAGCTGCAATAAGATGATATCTTTATTCTTTTGAGCTCCTTAGGAATGTGATGACCCCTGGAAAGAGAGTCTATCTGGTGTCAGCACTCCCAGTCTGTAACACCAGATGATCAACATTCCTAACTCCCTTCCCTGTAACCCCCTGGTCTACATAACTGCTTCAAGATTCTGTGCCACTCTTAAGATGGTTCTTTCATACATTAGTCGGGCATCTTCCCCCTTGCTGATGATCTTTCCTTGCTAACGTCTTGCCTCTTGAGAATTGACTTTTGTTTCGTAGCGAGCAGATTGAGCCCTTTGTGCAGTAACTCTGTTGTATTTTCTTAGAGGGATTAACAAAATATGAACAAGGAGAAAAGAGCAAATATTATTCAGATCTTAAGAACTTTTGGATAGTTCCTGTGTAAGAAGATATTAAAAAATGTCAGCAGAAAAATGAAAAAACTACAGATATTTGAGCTTCTCCTCACAATTGCTTCAAGAGCCAAAAATTCTATGAAGGATTAAAAGAGCAATTAGCTGGAAATAAGGTTTGCATTCTCAGCAATGGGAGATTAGTTACATATGGGGGGAATAAATAAGTAAATATAAATGATAACAAAAGCCCACTTTTTCTTCATTGAAGAAGGGAATTACAAATATGGAAAGGGAGAAACTGAATAAACTCTGTGGTGTTGCGGTTTTAGATTGGATTAGCATCTGGATAGCAGTTTCTGAATACCATTCTCCACTAAAAGGAATCCGAATTTCTTGGAGCAAAGATGATTCCAGGTCTGGGGCATGGAGAGTACAAGATGAGCTTTGGACATTTTCAGACACTATTAAGTAAGGAAGTGCTCAAGGAATGATGCGGATGTGTCAAAAGGACACAGTAGACAGTTTGTATAGGTTCCCACTGGTCGAATCTGAGACAATTTCAGCATTGAAATAAATCATTACAGAGCATATTATAGTCCACTAAATAAATTAGGAAAAGTAAATAATAAATAAACAATTAATAAATTGTTCGTTTCAAATAAATTGTGAAACCATACCTGTATAAATTAATAAAGGAATAAATCGTACGTTTGATGAGGAATGAGATAGTCACATAGATTCTGTTATCAAAGTAATTCATGATTACAATGAGGAAAAAGTAGAAAGTTTATAGTGGAGAAGTCTAGCAGACATTTTCTTAATCACATAAGTGATCAAAGTGAACATCGTCATAATGGAACAAATTGAAACTTTGCACCCCATTATTGGATGCAAGTAGAAGAACACAACATCCCTTCTGTGATATTGCTGCCAAAGGTGCATGACCTGAATCAGGTTATGAGGAAACATCAAACAAAACCAAACTGTGGGATTTGCTAGACTATAATTGGTCTATATTATTCAAAATTGTCAAGATCATGAAAGTTAAAAATGATTCTGGGGCTATTCTGTAGTGA
Organism: Equus asinus; assembly: GCF_041296235.1. NCBI lineage: Eukaryota > Metazoa > Chordata > Mammalia > Perissodactyla > Equidae > Equus > Equus asinus. The sequence continues at coordinate 74,882,109 of NC_091820.1, forward strand.
AGGAGAATAAAGGAATATGATAACTAAAGTCTACGTATGTATTCTGAACCAGATTCTTTTGCTATAAAGGGCAATATTTGAACATTTGCAAAACTTGGAGTCTGATGATTAGCTGGTAGTATTGTGTTTATGTTAATTTCCCTATTTGATCGTTGAACTGTGCTTGAATGTCCTTTTTCGTAAAAAATATACACTAAACTAGTATTGGGAGGTCATGGGGCATCAACCAGCAGTTTATTTTCAAATAGATCAGAAAAAATGTTCTTTGTACTGGCAAATATTTTGTAAGCTTCAGATTGTTTCCAAATGTGAATAGATCATTTTTTCCTTATTTTTATGCTTTTGTCAAATTACTAGAATCACTTTTACTTCTTAATTTACTTCAGTATGAAAAGGAGAAGATAAACATGTATTTTCAAAATGCAAAAAGATTTCCAAAAGGAATGAAACTTAAATATATAGTGTATAGCTCTAAAAATAAGACGGACTCAGCAGTTTTTGGTTAAATGAAGCTGGGGGATTTTCCAGAATAGCTTCAAGAGGATTATTTGAGAAAAAGGTAACTCAAAGAAAACTTCCAGACAAAAATTAAGAAAAGATTTAAAGCTATTGTTAAATGGAAAATTTCTCAACCATCCTTAGAAAGAGTATGTTAGTGAAATAAAATAGGCCATTTTGTTGCTCTTCCTCCTTCTGCCTTTTTACCTCTGGTTGTAATAAATTCTGGTTGTTACTAGTACAGTATCCAAATGTCCCAACCCCAGTACAGTATATAGTAGAAACACATTTTTCATGTTTTCTACCAGAGGTTGTGAAAACTTATGAACTAATGGTGCACAGTTGTTCTCTGTTTTTAATTGCATGTGTGTGATGAATCACGTGTGATTATTAAATTAGATTATAGCTGTATGTCTCTTTCCAAAGATATCAAATCCATTCTGGGGTACAACTTACTTATTTCTAAAATAACTGGAATGAAGAAAGTAGATTAGATCACCTTTTCGATTATCTCATTACCTAAAACAACAAAAAATTTTCAGGAACGGTGGGAGTGGAACAAGCTCTTAAAAGCAGGCAACAAAAAAGGGTCTTCCAAAAGTATGCAGAATTAGATCCAAGGCTAGAGAATTCCTAAAAGGAAGCTAGAGAATGAAAGCCCAATAAGACGTTATGGGAAAATGAAGAGGTAACTCAAAAACTCTGTTGAGAGAAACGAGATTTTTGGAGTCCAGTCTCCTAAACGCTCTGAAACCCGTTCTTGAAATAAAAAAGAGAGCAGCAGAGAGCTGTGTATCTTGATCTTATGGAAGCTTTTCACGGGATGATTTTTACCTAATTATGCCTTAGCATTACTCTATCAGCCTGCTATGTAGGGCTTTTTAAGAAACAAACCCATGAAATAGTTGCATTTATTGGAAGGATTTTGTTCCTTCCAATAAATGCGCAGGAGCCACAGGAGCACATTCTCTATGTTTTCAGGAATGGGAAAAATGGTACTATGCAGCCCTTTAAAACTTTTATGAACATGATAAATCATGCCCCTAATATTTCCTCCTTATTGGTATTGGTGGAGAGTAAAATTTAAGTTAAATTAAGGGCCCATTTCTATGAAATGTATAAGACTTAACAGCAAGCATTTTGAATGCTAACTTCCTTCGTGTTATCATTAAATCTTCTATAGCCATTTTCAAACTCTCCAGGTTTGATTCATCCACTTTTAAAGTACATTATTTAACCAAGTTGTATTGTATACATTCATGTAAGCCAGCTTACATTCTCTCTGGGAAAAATATGGGAGCAAAGTTACAACAGCGAGCATATGAAAAGATGAATAAAACAGAGAGAAAAGTTGGAAGAACATAGTGAAGAAATATTAAGATTAATGTAATGTAAAGAGCTGAGGAAAGAAGAAAGATAAACAGCATGTATGATGCTAAAAGCAGATGATCATGTCGGAATATCTTTCAAAAGGGTCAGATTTCCAGCTTGTTTGAAAGAAGCATGTGGAGTCACCGATGAGCTGGAACATTTAATTTCAAGTGTGAAATTGCACGAGAATGTTGGGGAGCAATAGCTTTGGACATAGCTAAAGCTATAAGGGAAATATATGTATGTATGCTGAGTATATATAGGAGTTTGAAAATATTAAAAAATAAAAGAAGTAATGCAAATTATAATTATAATAGATGAAAACACTAAGTGGGCACTAATAGCTGTTTAAGGGGGTAGAAAACAGAAGGATATCTGGTCCTGAGGACAATGCATAGAATATGAAACAAAGGAATAAAATGGGGAAAGACAAAAAACTAATTTTGGGGGAGACGTGCTAAACTAAAAGAAGGTTTGCAAAAATGTTCATCTTTAAAATGATAATACATCTTTCATAGGTATTAGAAAGTACTTCCATTTAAAGAGAAAAATGAAATTATTTTTTATAGGGTTGTCATAAAAATATTTTTAAGGAAAATCTCAGTGGTCACCGTTAAACAAAGGAATCTGGTTCAATGGTAAAATAATAATGAAAAATAAATAATTCTATGTGAAGATTTTCCAGAAAGGAAAAATTGAGCTAAAACAAATAATATCATCGACAAAATCCCTTGGGCTCAGCAGGAACATACAGCCATAAAATTGTGGACGTTAATTATTGATTTTTTAAGAGGGCGGTATGCGAGAGAATTAAGGAGGCATAAGATAAGAAAAGTAGGGCCAGCCCCAGTGTCCTAGTGGTTAGCTCGGCACACTCTGCTCTGGTGGCCTGGGTTCAGTTCCTAGGTGCAGATCTACACCACTCATCTGTCAGTTGCCATGCTGTGGTGGCAGCTCACATACAAAAAGAGGAAGATTGACAACAGATGTTAGCTGAGGGCGAATCTTCCTCAGGGGAAAAAAAAAGTAAAATATAGGAAACTTTGATTCACATGAATCAAAAATGAATATGTGAGCTTTAGCAACAACAAAGCACAATTTCATGAAACATAATTATATTATCTCCATCGTAGGGATGCAAATTTTGTGGCTAAGGAAAACATTATTTTTGATTAATAGTGCAGGTGAAAGAAACTGCAAATTCAATCTGCACCCCTGTTATGAAATTCAAGATGTATCAATATGAAAATAAATTTTAATTTTCCACATCTCTTGCATATAATAAAAGAACATAGATATTTTCCCCAAAATAAGTTGTGAACTATAAACTTAACAATCATATATATACAAATCAAACTCAAAATAACGTTGTAGCCAATATCAGCTAGCATTAAATTCTTCAAAAACACCAAATATACTGTTTGGACAAATCTGTTTGGTGTTTTTTATTGTTTGTTTTTACTTTTTATTTACAAGCAATTTCAAACATAGAAAAGCTGCAAGACTAAGGATAGTACGAGAATACCAGTGTAAACCTTACCAATTTCACCAACTGTTAATGTTTACCTTATTTGCTTTATCATTTGCTTTCTCTCTCTCTCTCCTCTCTCTCCATATATAGTATTGTTTTTCAGAACCTTTTGAAAGTAAGTTGTATACATCATGGACTTTTCGATCTAAATACTTCAGTGTGTATATCTTAAGAATGAGAGTACTTTCTTAATAATCATAATATCATTTCAACTTCGATAAATTTAACATTGAGCATATACTTTTTTATACTATGTGTATATCATTTTCTTCAGTTGGCCCAACACATTTTATGGCATTTTGTCCCTCCAATACAGGATCTAGTACGTTTAATTATGTCTCTTTAATCTGTAACATTTCCACAGCCTTTCTTTGTGTTTATGATATTGACATTTTTGAGGCATATAGTAACCCACGTTTTCTAAAAAATTGAATATTATTGATTTGGGGTTTATGTTATATTTTGCCATGATTGGATTCAAGTTATGCATTCCCAGCCAGAATTCTGTAGAAGAGATGTCACATTTCTTCTAAGGGCATCATGTCCAAAGGCACATGAAATCCATCTACCCCATAGTGAAGATGTTAGTTTTGAGCATTCAGTCAAGTTGTGGTCTTAATTATTCACCTATTTACCTAGAGCCAGTCTCCATTCTATAGTAATCATTTTTTCCATTGTAAATAATATGCTGTTTGTTGGGAGAATCTTTAAGACTATGCACATTTTCTGCTCTTCTTCAAAGTTTCATCCTAGAATTAGTGCCTATTTTTTCCTGCATCAATCTTTACTGTGATAATTACCAAATTATGATTTTCCAATTCTCTCTCATTTACAGCTCAGCCCTACAGGTGTTCTGTTTATTTTTGTACTTATTACTCGACTGTACTCATAGATTTTTATGTTTTTTCCCAATGGTTTATAGTTCATTACTGTACTTAATTATTTTGGTGTTAAAATTGTCCAATTTGGCTAGTGAGAGACTCTTCAAGCTGGCTCCTCTGTCATTGTACCATGCTCCAGGTTCATTTTATACCTATACTGCCCCAGTCTAGGAAATAGGTATTGCCCCAAGGAGCCCTAGCTCCTTTTACAATAGTATTAGAAACTGAGATCTAGTGGTGCCCGTTACTATTGGATGCCTTTGCTTCTAGGTTCTTTCGGTGCTAGATACAGGAAATACATGCATGTTAACACACATACACACATACACATGTATGAGCGTATGTACCATATGGGTATTGGTCACGAAAGAGTTATCTCAGCAGGGCTGGGTTGCTCAAGCATCTTTAGTGCTAGTTGGATCAGATACATTCATGTGTATGTGTGTCGATAGATAGAATCATGATTTCATGCTGATCTCTCCAATTGCAGTTCATCCCCCAAGATTCTTTCTTATCTTAAAACATTCTACATTTGTAAGTTTCATCTTCTACAGTGAGAACCCTGGTTCAGTCAATTTATTTTAATATCATTTATAATTTTTAAATATTTGTGTTGGGGTTCAATGAGACCATCTTCATGCTCAATGATTTTCTAGAAGGAGTCACAGGACACAGAAACTCATTATACTCACGACTATAGTTTATTACATCAAAAAGATACAGACCAAAATCAGCAACAGAAAAAGCATATAGGGGCCAGCCTGGTGGCCGAGTGGTTAGGTTCAGCGCTCTGCTGCAGGCAGCCCAGTGTTTCGTCAGTTCGAGTCCTAGGCGCGGACATGGCACCGCTCATCAGGCCACGCTGAGGTGGCGTCCCACGTGCCACAACTAGAAGGACTCACAACTAAGAATATACAACTATGTACTGGGGTCTTTGGGGAGAAAAAGGAAAAAAATAAAATCTTTAAAAAAAAAAAGAAAAAGTGTATAGATCCAAGTTCAGGAGAAATCAAGCACAAGCTTCCCCTCCCAGTGGAGTCACATAGGGACACACTTAATTCTCCCAGCAATGATATATGACAACGCATGCAAAGTATTGCCAACTAGAGAAGTTCGTCCAAGTCTCAGTGTCTAGGGTTTTTATTGGGGGTCAGTCACCTAAGCATGCAGTGTCCATGTGACTGACCTCAGCTACTGAGACTCCAGTCCTCCCCCTGCAGCGCAAAAACAGACATTCACTTTAAACACTAGTAACATAAACTATCTGATCCAACTAGCACTAAAGACGTTTATCAGAAGAATAGCCCAGTTGCCTACAATTTAGCTCTCAGGAGCCAGCTGAGGGCCCATCTAGGAGGCTGGCCCTTCCTTGGATTGGCAGGGTTTGAGCAACCCAGCCCTGCTGAGCTAACTCTTTCGTGACCAATACCTATATGGTATATTGTTTCCTCTGAAAGAAGGACTTGGATGCCAAAACAGATTCTTATATTACTATAATTATTATATTATTTATATTATTCTATTATTATTATAATGTTGAAAGTTCTGGAAATAATTTACCAAATTTCCTTCTAGATTAATGATTTTAAGATTCTTAAGGTGCCATTCCATTCATACAGTTTAACCAGGACAGCTTCTGTTTCAAATCAGAAAAAACTGTGATTTTTGCCAGCAAACTTTTAAAGAATAATATGCTTATTTCTTAGATCTCAAGACTAATTTTATACTTATGACATTTACTATAGTAATATATATTGACTGTAGAAATTTTTCAAAATGCAGAAACAAAAACAAGAAAATTTGACTAATACCTCCACTATCCAGGGATGGCTGCCAGACAAACTCTTGAAGTATATTCTTCCACGTACAGTGCCTGTTTCTTCACTACTGCTTTTAATTGAGTGCATTTAAGATGTTAAATTGTATACTTGGTATATTTTTTATCCTTAAGAATTGTAACATAGAAATTTCTGGTAACTTTCAAAGAACATTACTAAGTCCCATATTAAATATTTGTAGTGTATATGTGAGCTCAGTCACAGAGAATTAATAATTTTCAGTTCATACTGGTTTCATACAAAACCGGAATCATGTTATAAATTAGAGCCCATCCATTAAAAAGAAAGGATTACTCTCTATAAGTAATAAAACTGAGAACCAAGGAACACAAGGAACCGCATATTATGATAGTGGTTCCATAAGATTATAATGGAACTGAAAAATTTCTATCGCCTACTGACACTGTAGCCATTGTAATTGTCGGGGAAATGGGAGAATTCCCCCCACCGCTTTTCCTTAAGGTTCTTATGGCTGGTCAAATAATCAAAGAGGCAGGTTAGCAAGAGAAAATCAAACAAAATTTAATAGCATGTGTACGTGGGAGAAACCCAGGGTAAACTGAGTAACTCGGCCATCTGGCTGAGTCCACCTGTTTAAGTACCCTCAGCTACAGACAAGGAAGACATAATGATCTGGGAGTTCAAAGGGGAGAAAGACAATCGTCATAGAGATGGAATGCAGAAGTTTGATAAGCAGGACTTTGATAAGAGTGGACTTAGCAAGGATCCCCCCAAGTGTACTAGATAGTTATCTATGGTGATGGCCTGTCCTGGAGACAGCCTTTATTTTAAATTTCTTTAGGCAGTTTGGGGGAAGGTCAGATGCTCTTCCTGAGTCTTTTTTTTTTTTTATATTCTTTTTTTTTTTTATTAATGTTATGATAGATTACAACCTTGTGAGATTTCAGTTGTACATTTTTGTTAGTCATGTTGTGGGTACACCACTTCCCCCTCCGTACCCTCCCCCCACCCCCCCTTTTCCCTGGTAACCACCGATCAGATCTCCTTCTCAATATACTAATTTCCACCTATGAGTGGAGTCATATAGCGTTCGTCTTTCTCTGACTGACTTATTTCGCTTAACATAATGCCCTCGAGGTCCATCCACGTTGTTGTGAATGGGCCAATTTCGTCTTTTTTTTTGGCTGAGTAGTATTCCATTGTGTATATATACCACATCTTCTTTATCCAATCATCAGTTTCTGGGCATGTGGGCTGGTTCCACGTCTTGGCTATTGTAAATAATGCTGCGATGAACATAGGGGTGCAACGGACTCTTGAGATATCTGATATCAGGTTCTTAGGATAGATACCCAGTAATGGGATGGCTGGGTCATAGGGTATTTCTATTTTTAACTTTTTGAGAAATCTCCATACTGTTTTCCATAGTGGCTGTACCAGTTTGCATTCCCACCAACAGTGTATGAGGGTTCCTCTTTCTCCACAACCTCTCCAACATTTGTCGTTCTTGGTTTTGGATGTTTTTGCCAATCTAACGGGGGTAAGGTGATATCTTAGTGTAGTTTTGATTTGCATTTCCCTGAGGATTAGCGATGATGAACATCTTTTCATGTGTCTATTGGCCATATTCATATCTTCTTTTGAGAAATGTCTGTTCATGTCCTCTGCCCATTTTTTGATCGGGTTGTTTGTTTTTTTGTTGTTAAGCAGTGTGAGTTCTTTGTATATTATGGAGATTAACCCTTTGTCGGATAAGTGGCTTGTAAATATTTTTTCCCAATTAGTGAGCTGTTTTTTTGTTTCAATCCTGTTTTCCCTTGCCTTGAAGAAGCTCTTTAGTCTGATGAAGTCCCATTTGTTTATTCTTTCTATTGTTTCCCTCAACTGAGGAGTTACAGTGTCTGAAAAGATTCTTTTGAAACTGATGTCAAAGAGTGTACTGCCTATATTCTCTTCCAAAAGACTTATTGTCTCAGGCCTAATATTTAGGTCTTTGATCCATTTTGAGTTTATTTTGGTGTGTGGTGAAAAAGAATGGTCAATTTTCAATCTTTTGCCTGTGGCTGTCCAGTTTTCCCAGCACCATTTGTTGAAGAGACTTTCTTTTCTCCATTGTAGGCCCTCTGCTCCTTTGTCGAAGATTAGCTGTCCATAGATGTGTGGTTTTATCTCTGGGCTTTCAATTCTGTTCCATTGATCTGTGGACCTGTTTTTGTACCAGTACCATGCTGTTTTGATCACTGTAGCTTTGTAGTATGTTTTGAAATCGGGGATTGTGATTCCGCCGGCTTTGTTTTTCTTGCTCAGGATTGCTTTAGCAATTCGCGGTCTTCTGTTCCCCCATATGAATTTTAGGATTGTTTGTTCAATTTCTGTGAAGAATGTTCTTGGGATTCTGATTGGGATAGCATTGAATCTGTATATTGCTTTAGGTAGTATGGACATTTTAACTATGTTTATTCTTCCAATCCATGTGCAAGGAATGTTTTTCCATCTCTTTATGTCATCGCCTATTTCTTTCAAGAAAGTCTTGTAGTTTTCATTGTATAGATCCTTCACTTCCTTGGTTAAGTTTATCCCAAGGTATTTTATTCTTTTCGTTGCGATTGTGAATGGGATAGAGTTCTTGAGTTCTTTTTCTGTTAGCTTATTGTTAGTGTATAGAAATGCTACTGATTTATGCACGTTAATTTTATACCCTGCTACTTTGCTGTAGTTGTTGATTATTTCTAATAGTTTTTCTGTGGATTCTTTGGGGTTTTCTATGTATAAGATCATGTTGTCTGCAAACAACGAGAGTTTTACTTCTTCGTTACCTATTTGGATTCCTTTTATTTCTTTTTCCTGCCGAATTGCTCTGGCCAGCACCTCCAGTACTATGTTGAATAGGAGTGGTGAAAGTGGGCACCCTTGTCTTGTTCCTGTCCTCAGAGGGATGGCTTTCAGCTTTTGTCCATTGAGTATGATGTTGGCTGTGGGTCTATCATATATGGCCTTTATTATGTTGAGGTACTTTCCTTCTATACCCATTTTACTGAGGGTTTTTATCATAAATCAGTGTTGGATCTTGTCGAATGCTTTCTCTGCATCTATTGAGATGATCATGTGGTTTTTGTTTTTCATTTTGTTGATGTAGTGTATCACGTTGATTGACTTGCGGATGTTGAACCATCCCTGTGTCCCTGGTATAAATCCCACTTGATCATGGTGTATAATCTTTTTGATGTATTGCTGTAATCGGTTTGCCAAAATTTTGTTGAGGATTTTTGCATCTATGTTCATCAGTGATATCGGCCTGTAGTTCTCCTTCTTTGTGTTGTCCTTGTCAGGTTTGGGGATCAGAGTGATGTTGGCTTCATAGAATGTGTTAGGGAGTTCTCCATCTTTCTCAATTTTCTGGAACAGTTTGAGGAGAATAGGTATTAAGTCTTCTTTGAATGTTTGGTAGAATTCTCCAGAGAAGCCGTCTGGTCCTGGACTCTTGTTTTTGGGGAGGTTTTTGATTACCGTTTCTATTTCCTTACTTGTGATTGGTCTATTCAGATTCTCCATTTCTTCCTGATTCAGTTTGGGGAGATTGTAGGAGTCTAGGAATTTGTCCATTTCTTCCAGGTTGTTCAATTTGTTGGCATATAGTTTTTCATAGTATTCCAAGTTCAATTCCAAGAATAGTCAATCTGAAATTATCAGATTTCTTTCAATATCAATGTTTTAGTCAGGGTTCTCCAGAGAAACAGAACCAATAGAGTGTGTTTGTGTGCATATGTGTGTGTGAGTGTGTGTGTGGGTGTGTGTGGAGAGGGATGGAAAGACAGAGTCAGAAAGAGAGAAAGAGACAGAGAGAGAGAGGTTTACTTTAAGGAGTTGGCTCATGTGATTGTGGAGAGGCTGGCAAGCCTAAAATCTACACTGCGGGCTGGCAGGCTGGAGACCCAGGAAAGAGTTGATGTTGCAGCTCAAGTTCGAAAGTAGTCTGCTAGCAGGATTCCCTCTGTGTCTGCCCGTGTATGAATCTCCTTTTCTTATAAGGACGCTAATCATACTGGATTAGGGATCACTCTAACAATCTCATTTTAACTTAATCACACATTTAAATAACCTATTTTCAAATACAGTAAAATTCTGATGTGTTAAGGGTTAGAACTTCAACAAATAAATTTGGAAGAGGACACAATACAGCCCATAACAAGCAACAACTATGATTTAGATTTTAAGGTGATATAAAATGTATATTTTGTTGTGTGTTCCGGCTTGTATTATATCAGAGTAAATTTCTCAAGAAAATTATTGCAGGAAAATTTCTTGAGATGATTCATTCTACATGAAATTTTGTATTTCCCAAAATATTTGGCAAAGCTTTTTCTAATTATGATTTTAGAAATATTTATATTTAACATATTGCTTTCTACACAGGTAGTAATCATCTCATATTCTTATTTTTAATTTAATCGATAATTTCATAGAAAAAGCATTAAAGAAACATCTTTATGGAATGAAATCCATGAAATGAAAAGCACCAGACAGCTGGTGGAAATTCAGATGCAAAGCTACAGATATCTAGGGTAAATTTGTGCTAAAGATAGTTTCGTAATTAGAGGTGGAAGAAGATGAAGTGAAAGAAAATGTCACAGTGTTATGCAAAATTGCTATTTTGAAAGAAAGTGGAACGTTTACTCTTTTATCTTGGCTAATGTTCAATTCTATCAATCGTTCAAAGCCTAATTTAAAGTTTTCCTCCATCATGAAATCTTTCTGTGCGTGTAAATTCGTCTCTTTTATTTTGAAGTCCTTTGCATCTTTATGTTTTCTATCACACCACTTGGCAAAAATTAATTCCTATATAAAAAAGAAGTCCATAGAGGGAAGAGGCTTCATCTTCTACTCCTGAAATAACTAAAAGTGAATACTTGGTAATAAGTTTTGATCATTTTACAATGTTGCCACTAGATTCCCGGTGTTTTGATGAACACATTATTGTATGCCTGCAAGTAAAAGTCAAAATGCAAAGCACCAGACATAAATGAGAAGTTTGTTGGAATCGTGGAAATACATTTCTGAAACATATTATTCAGCTGTCTTTTGACAACAAGATTACAAAGATCAGCTAAGCTTGGTACTGGGAATTTCAGAGAACAAATGACCCCTACCTGTCCATAAAACATGCTTTCTGGTAGCAAGGATTTTTAGCTGTTGTTACAAGTGAATTAAAGGGAATTATAGCGTAAACTCGCCCTGCATGGTCAGCAGGATACTATTTCCTTTTGCTCCTTACTTTTGTGTATTAGCCCATTGGCTTTTACCAATTCTTCTCTCCCTAAAAGTTTGGAATTCATTAGCTTTATAGTTACATACATTTCATCACCTTTTTTCCACCAAAGAAGGATAAATTTGATTGTATTCCGGGCTTAATTAATAGTGTTTTGCCTCTCTAAGTTCCTCTATTTTCTTGTCATTTACTTTTATTTTCTCCTGCGTATGATTTTGTTCTGAGATTAAATATCCAGCTACTTAATATTCATATGTAAATGGTACACCAAATACTTCTATTGTCTTCTAAATTAGCTATTGGGCTTTGAAAATTCTATTATTGAGCACATTCTATATTCCAGGCACTATGCAAGGCATTTTACATATATTACTTAATTTAATCTTGTTAACCTTTGAGGTAAGTGTTAAATGTTCACTTTATACATCAAGATACTAAAGCTTAGAAAGGTGCAAAATTCACCAAACATCATCCATCTAGTAAGTGGCCAGCATTCTAATTTAAGTCTGTGATTATAAAGCCCTCTTTTCAGTATACCATGCAGCTCATTGCCAACATGGCAATATGGGTATTGTTTGATCTCTAATCGTTAAGACAAATGACTACTCTATGAGGAAGAATTATTATTTCTTTGTCACATAAGGAAACAAAGGTTTAGAGCACTCTAAATCTTTCCCAAGTTTACACATCAGTAAGTGGTCAAACTGGAATTCCAACCCAGGTCTGGAAGGTAGATTAATGGTGTAAATGAAACATTTTGACCTAGATCCCAAATAAATTTTTAAAACTCATAATCAACTTCATATTAAAAAATACATAAATAAATAAGCCCATTGCATCTGTAAATGAGTTCCTCTGAGATCATTATGGTTCTCATTAAAAATTCTATGATTCTGAGCTTGTTACAAATAACATTTCTGATAGCCCTGAAGAGAAATTGCAGTCGTGCAATCTGAAAGGGGGGGGAGGGGGTGAGATAAAAGGTAGTTAATGAGGTGATTTGGAAACAATTTCCTTTAAATGACATTAGCAATGTTTTGTCATTTGTGTATTTTCATAGTAACATTGCACAAAAATAAATATATATCTCCTTTCTAAAATTATATCAGGGGAAATTCTACCTATATGCCCTCCATTAGATGGAGTAGAGAGGCTTTGTCAGATAGTAGAAAATGAGCAAAAACTTTATTTTATACTCTAGCTTCATAATGACTGTATTGTACAGTGTTGAATGTTATGAAATATTAATGAAACTGAAAAAATTATAATCGTCTACTTTTATCTCCCAACTTTCTTTTATCTGAGAAATTCCGGGATCACTTTCCTAAATAAAAACAATTACTATTAGCATTTTTGTGCTAAATAATTCATAAACTGCTTTTGCTTGGCACGTGCCTAGGGACTTTTGCATGACTACTTTCTTAGAAGGTATGTCCATACTCCATTGGCAAATGTTTGTATATTTCTTCTCATTATTCACCTTCATCCATGTTCATCCTTGTTCTAAAGCATGTGGTAATCATGACAAGCTATGTAAACATTTGGCCACAACACTTAAACTATTTAAGGAGAGATTTCACTGCTATTCAAATATCCAGTCAGCTCTGAAATAAAACCTCACTTTGTTTCTTTATCCACTGTACACCCATTCATTGGTTAATGAATGATTACTCTGATTAATCTGGTTAATGTGTGATGAACCACAGAGCTGATCTCCCTGAACGTAAACTATCCTGTCAGATTTAAATGTTTAGAAAATAGAAATATTTGGAAAACTATCTTTTTATTCTGTTTATATTTCAGATAACGTTGTGGCTCGATTTAGCAAAATAGAAAATTAGAAAACCATATCAATTTAATTGTTCATTTTATTTTAATCAGGAAAGAGGTCTACGCACATTTACACATCATCAAGCATTAGTATGAAAATAAAAATCAGATTCAAGATTCAATAATAACACACTCTACAGACTTTGTGGTTTTCATCAGTCAAATGGGAAAAAAAATACGTACCTTACAGAATTATTGTGAAGAATCATAAGTTAGGCTATGCAAAACACCTGGTATATAATATCTGCTATTTATTAACTTATTTTTATAACACCAATAAGGTAAAATTTAAGCATAATAAATAGGAAATCTTATATTTAGGTTCATAAAATCAATTCCATAAATAAAGAATGGGGATTGGCCAGATTAATAAAACTCCTCGGCCTCAGTGGAGAATGACTTCTAACAGGAAAGGACACCACTCTTCCTGTTGTTCAGGTCAAAAGTTTTAAAGTAATCCTTGATCCTTCTCTTTCTCTCCCACCCAAATGCAATGCATCAGAAAACTCTGTCAGTTCTGCCTTTAATTATCCAGACTCTTCACGTCTCATCACCTCTAACTTTCCCATCATCTCTTTTATGAACTGTTTTGATAACTTCCTAATGGGTCTTTTTATTTCTATCTTTGTCTCTCTCTAGACTCTTCCCAAAATAGCAGCCAGAGTGATCATTAAGAAATAGAGATTTCTATTCAAATTTCGGTTTTTCAATCTTTTCCAGATTATTTTGTATGAAAGGAATTTCTCTGTCACTCTTATTCCCCTTAATCTACTTTTTCATTTTTCAAAGCACAGACCAAATCTAACATATATTAACTAATTGGATTTTTTGTCTACCTTGCTAGAATGCAAGCTCTATGAAAGCAAGAATTTTGCCAGCTTTGTTCACCTCTATACCTCAGGAGCTATTACAGTCTCTGGGACATAATAGTGTTTTTTGATCCTTTAACATTTTATCATAAAAATACTCAATCATACAGTAAAGTTGAAAGAATTTGACAAGCATCCATATACTCAATGCCTAGATTCTACCACTACCATTTTGCTTTAGTACTTGATTTGCTGGTTAGTTTTTGCAGTCTAAAAATTGCTTTCTTGTATATTGTAATAAGAAGGTAATTTATTATTCTGCTCATTTTACAAATAAGGAAACTGAGTTTCAAATAAGGAAACTAGCCACTTGTTAGTTTAGTGCTGTTCAAAACTCTTTGCATTCACAGTGGGTTTCCTAATCTTGACTGTACATGGTAGTCACTCGGGAAACCTTAAAAACACCAGAGCCAGCCCCATGACCAAGTGGTTAAGTTTGTGCACTTGCTTCAGTGGCCCAGGGTTTCACTGGTTCGGATCCTGGGCACGGACATAGCACCGCTCATCAGGCCATGCTGAGGCGGCGTCCCACATAGCAGAACTAGAAGGACCTACAACTAGAATATACACCTATGTACTGGGGGGCTTTGGGGAGAAGAAAAAAGAAGACGGGCAACAGATATTAGCTCAGGTCCCAATCTTTAAAAATAAATAAGTAAATAAATAAATAAAAATAAAAACACCCGTGCCCGGGTTCCACTCTCAGATATTTTGATGTCATTGGTCTGGCAGACTACCTAGAGGTCGGAATTTTTAAACCTCCCTAGGTGATTCCAATGTGCACACAAGGTTGAGAATCCTTGGTTATTTAGTTTTTGAAAATGGTTACTGAATGAATGTTGAACGGAACATTTTTTAAAATAGTCAGCTTTATTAAGATCTAATAAATTGTGTTCCATTCCACACAATTCACCTGTTTTAAGTGTACAATTCAGTGGTTCTGGTATATTCACAGAGCTGTGCAAACATTACCACTATTTTAGAACATTTTCATCACTCCAAAAGGAAACTCTGTACCATTTTCAGTCACTCCTTGTCTTAGTCTATTCAGGCTACTATAATAAAATACCAAATATTGAGTAGCTTATAAACAGCAGAAATTTATTTCTCACAGTTCTGGAGTCTGGAAAGTCCAAAATCAGGGTCCCCGTATGGTTGGGTTCTGGTAAAGGGCTTCTTCCAAGTTGCAGGAGGCTGACTTCTCACTGTCTCCTCAAATGGAAGGAAGGGAGAGGGAGCTCTCTCAGGCTTCATTTTTTGTTCCTGCTTTTTCTCCCCAAATCCCCCAGTACATAGTTGTATCTGTTTTTTTTTTTCTTTTTCTAGCTGTGGGGCCTTCTAGTTGTGGCATGTGGGACGCCGCCTCAGCATGGCCTGATGAGCAATGCCATGTCCACGCCCAGGATCCAAACTAGCGAAACCCTGGGCCGCCAAAGCGGAGCATATGAACTTAACCACTGGGCCAAGAGTCCGGCCCCTCTGAGGCCTCTTTGATAAGGGCATTAATCTCATTCCTGAGAGCTCTGCCCTCATGACTTAATCATCCCCCAAAGGCCATACCTCCTAATACCACCACTTTGGGCATTAGGGTTTCAACATATGAACTTTGAAGGGACACAAACATTCAGACCATAGCACTTCTCTTTTCCTCCAAAACTTCCCAGCCCCTAGCCCCTGCGACTACTAGTCTGTAGATTTGTTTATCCTAGATATGTCATATCAATGGAATCATATAATATGTGGTCTTTGGTAACTGCCTGCTTTTACTTAGAATATTTTCAAGATTCAGCCATGCTATGGCATATATCAATAGTTGGTTCTTTTCTATGGCTGAAAAATATTCCATCATATGTATATACTATCTCCACATTTTGTTTATTCATTCTGCAGTTGATGGACACTTAGATTCTTTTCACTTTTTGGCTATTGTGAATAATACTGCTATGAACATTCATATACAAGTTTTCATGTGATCATGTGTTTTCTAATCTCTTGGGCATATACCTAGGAGTAGAATTACTAGTCATTATGATAACCTTATATTTAACTTTTTGGGGAACTCTTTTCTAAAGCAGCTGCACTATTTTACATTCCAACCAGGAATGTATGAGGGTTCTGATTTCTCCACATCCTCATCGACACTTGTTATTATGGGTTTTTTTGTTATTATCACCATCCCAGTGGGTGTGAAGTGGTATTTTTTTTTTGAGGAAGATTAGCCCTGAGCTAATATCCATGCCCATCTTCCTCTACTTTGTATGTGAGATGCCTACCACAGCATGGCTTGCCAAGTGGTGCCATGTCAGCACCTGGGATCCGAACCGGCGAACCCCAAGCAATCAAAGCGGAACAGGGGAACTTCACTGCTGCGCCACGGGGCCTGCCCCTGAAGTGTTTTTTTTTGTTTTTTTTTTTGAGGAAGATTAGCCCTGAGCTAACATCTGTGTCCATCTTCCTCTACTTTATACATGGGACACCTACCACAGCATGGCTTGCCAAGTGGTGCCATGTCCACACCCAGGATCCAAACTGGCAAACCCCGGGCTGCCAAAGCAGAACGTGCCCACTTAACAGCTGTGCAACCAGGCCGGCCCCTGAAGTGGTATTTTAATAACAACAGATATTTGATAAATATTTATTAGATGAATGAAGCAAGACAGGCCAGAAGTGTTGGGCTGTTGACTTAAAGGATGATTTCCCCTTTGAGTAGACGTTAGAACAGGTAGCTTTTGAGATTCCAATACCTCTGGATATTTTCCATATTTCTGACCAACAACATTTTCCATATTTATTTCTTATCTTTGCCATATTTGAGTTCCAGTCAGGCAGCTTCTTCCCACACCATTTGGGAAATTGATGCAAGTGCTCACCTGCATTCCTCCAGCTCTTACTCTTGCTACTCACAGAAACCTAAATTTAACCTCCTCACATTCTAGTTTTTGTATCTCAGGTGTGTGGAGGGACATGAGGATCATACCTTTATTTGAGCAAACAATAGTAGGGCCTAGATTCAAAGCTAGCTGATGCCACCCAAGCTCTAATCATATGAGTACAGGCACCAAATACGAATAAAACACTTCTCTGCAAAGCCCTTTATAAGGGATGCTGAAGAATGAGAGTGCCCAGTAGAATGCTCTCACACTGAATATCATTAGCAAAATCTATATTGAACTTTGAAAATAGCTTTATCTCCCATTAAATTAAGCATTGGAATCCAATGAGATCAGAAAGTCCACATTGCTGCCCCTGATACCAGATAATCATAAATTCTTCCTCATTGTATTAATATAGTTTAGCCTCTAATATTGATGGAAACAAAGAGCATGCAAATTATACTTTTCCTGTCACAATTTTGGGTATCTTCTGAAAAAGTTGCATGCATCTAAAAGTCCTGTCCATGTGTAAGGAATGACAAAAGAAAAAGGTTCAAAGGACTAACTTCTGTGGTCAGTTCAGTGAGAGATAAGTAAAGTTAGCAATCCCAGAGCCAGGCATTGATAAGGCCCAGAATTACAAACTCCGCTAGGAGTAACTTTATAAGAAAGTGCATGATATAGTCTACTTACCTCGTCTCTATTTTCTACTTGGAGTAGCTTCCTCTACTAATGAATTATTTTGAGAGTTATATTATTTCACTCACTGGCAACTATTCCTTAGCTGCATGTGTATATGTGTATGTGCTGCTCACATGAATTTTGGGAATTATTGCCATGAAACGCTGATGGAATCATTAATTTTTTACATGTAGGACATATCACTTTGGTCATTATCCTTTCTTTGGTATAGCAAGAGATTTTGAAATTTAACATGCAGAATTAATTTTTCTCAAAATCTCCAGGTATAAATTTTTTGTAAACATATAAAACTGTAAATCTATAGAGAAAAATAATAAGAGAACAAATATGATGTATTTTAGTGACTTGAAACAAAAACAGAATTTGCATGTTCACGCTGTTTGTGGAGATGAAGTCTGGAAAGAGATTTCGTAATGTTTCCTCAAGTATTCTTCCTTTCAGTGAACTATAGGATGACATATGGTTATTAGCCTTTGCATATCTAAGGATTTGATTCAGGTAAATATCTGGATATCTTTCATTAAGCCAAGTTGGCTCAGTGAATTAAAACGGTTGTGGTATTTTGCCAGAAACTGGTATATAAAATAATTTCCTATGCACAATGGTTTGGGGGATTTAAATTATAGAATTAATACTGACTCTCTAGGAGCCAACTAAATGAATAGAACTCCCAATTTTTATTGTCCACCCTCCACTTGAACCTGGAAGTAAAATCAAGCAAATTCCAAGAAAATAAGTGCATGCTAAGTATCTATTCAGAGGCAATTTCAGGCTCTATCTTGGAATCTTAAAAAACTGTTATCTATCTTGGATTGCCACAGTACCATACAGTGATTACTCATGTTTAAAATGATAAAGGAAGCTATGAATCAATAAAATACTGAATTATATTACCTATACTGTTCTACTAACATGGGGAAGAGAGGTAAATGTATTTTAGAAAAATATTTAAAAATAAAGCTCCATTAATGAAAAGTTGTCAAATAAATTTTCCAATTGTTTATAATTTATATACCCAGAGATCCCAAGTGTTATTTACTCTATGTTCTTGGGAAGAAATAATATATTGCTAGTATTGGCATAAAAATCAAGACCAGTATGCTCCTTTAAGTCTGTCCAGATACTTTTGCAGCAAATAGTCACAGAATCTTTACACCACCAAGGGGTTCAGATTAAGTAACATATCTTTACTTTAAAAACCTTACAATTGATCTAGGTCACCAGATTACAAAATAATATTTAAAATAAAAAATGAAAGTTGATAGAGTGTGAAACTGCTTTAGTTATAGTCAACTCATACGTGTGTGGCTCTATTATTTTGTGCATCATCAATTTTTAATGCCATGTTTGCTACCCCTGGTCAGTACAACTATAATTACTGTTCCTGTTGTTACTAGCATTTACTGAGTGCTTAAAATTTGCTAGGCACAGGGCTTAGAACTTTATAAGTAACATCTCATTTACTATTCGTAATAATATTGTGAGTTAAGTATTGTCACTGTGTTAAAGCTATGTAGACAGAGGCTTCAAAAGGTTACATGACTTGTCTAAGACCTCCAAGTTTGAAAGTCATACAGCTAAGATTTGAACTCAGCTACCATGACCCCAGAGCTTCTACGTCTATCAGTATGCTATGTTGCCTCCCGGAACTGTGGATGCCTCTCCAACAAAGCTAGATTGTTAGAAATATTAGACTAAAAAGTGTCAGGAAAGTTAATATCCCCACCCCATTCCCTGACAAATTATAGTACATTCAAAACTAAAAATTACTTCTGATTCCATACTGCCTTAGATTCTTATGTCCAGGCTACCCTTCATTAGAGGGAATAATTGAGTGTTAACCCTGAATTCATGCAGGGGGACGTGCAGTGAAGGAGCAGAAAGGAAGTGACGGAGTTGTATGTTGAAATTACCTGCTTTTGGAAAATAGTAGGTCACCTTCTATGCCATCTGAGTATATGCTGAACATTTAAAAAGATTAATATCCTATGGTGTGCTAAAGTTTCCCTTGCTGGCATAAAAATTACAATCTGTCCTCTACTCTTTGCTTTGGTAAATTTGTTATTTGCCCTTCTTGCCACAGTGTTTCACACACACAGTCTACATATGTGTTAGAAGGAAAAACATCCAAATTCAGATTTTCCATATTAGAATTGGAAGTAGAGAAAAAGAAAAACATTTTTGCCATTTCATATCATTTTTAAACTATAATAGTTGCATGGATAGCCATATAAGTCAGGGATTCTAAGACAAAAAGAAAGCTAGATTTTTATAAATTCTTCCTAACTTGGTCTCTAAGCTTGGAAAGATATTACTTACCACATATTTTGCATATGCTAATTACTCATAAATGCAATCTAAGGAAAAAAGTTGTTACAAATTAATTTCCTCAACTCTTACAGATAGAAAAAACATGTATTATATATCAAACAATTTTAATTAAATCTAGATAATGGAAAGATGAGGGATGTGTGCATTTTAATTGAAAAAATCACCAGCTGGAGAATATCAAAATAGAAAAACAATCAGGAAAGCATTGAGATATAAATTACACAGTTAAATAAACTGAATTTGTTTCAAAGTTATTGGTTTCAGAATACTGTGATAGACTGAAAAGTTAAAGCACAATCCTTGTTATATGTATTCTTTAAAAGCAGTTTTTGGAGTTTCTGAGACCGAATTCAGTACAAAGGATAACCTAAAGCAAATACAATGTGTACAATGTAAAGGTTACATTTAGTCAAGATGTTAGTTACTCTTTCTACATGTTCTCAGATTCCCTTCTGATTTCTACTGACATTTGAAAATTTCATTTTCTTATAGTGGCTTAAAACTGTTAACTCTAAAACTATATTTTTAAATAGATTTCACATCAGAAACACACTTTGGTTATAAAGTCATTCATTTTTATGTCAACACAAGATATTGTGGATACTATCATATGCTACCCTTATTGTAGTTTTTTACAATAATTTAGGTTAATATAATGAATAACAATCTGTTTTAATTAACATGTGACTCATAGAACCCTTCGAATTGAAGAAAGATACAATTAAACTCTAGAAGAATTTGTAGATGAGATGTAAATTCCAAAAACATCCTTTATTTTCTATTTACTTAATACTCTGCAATGTTAATTGGTTTTCACGATCATTATTTTGTTACCTTGGTAGAACTCCAAAGCCCTACACTGAGCTCTATGGCATGGCATATCCAAGGAGATGTCTGAGAGTTACAGCATGCCTAAAATTCCTGCTTTCTTCACAATACTCCATTAAGACATAATTCGAGGTCTGTAGCCTAAGCCATAAATTACATTGACCCATTAGCCCTTTCTCAATCATGACAGCGAGAACTTAGGTATACTCGGTATACACCTTTAGATTTATGAACAAACGAATTTCAGTGTTTTTGCTGAAGCCAGCAAAAATAAATTTTGAAGTAATGAAATTGCAGAAGATGTCAATTTAAAATGTCTTTACCGACTTCCACTTGTGGTAAAGGTACAGGTACAATTGGGTAACGTAGGGCAGGAAGACATTTTCCTTTACCCTTCTAGGTTCTTCTAGTTGGTCTATGAATTAGATTGACAGGAGATGGATTAACAGGAGAAAATCAAAGTTTAATAACATATGTACATGGGAGAGACCCAGGAAAACTAAGTAACTCTCCAAAATGGCCAAAACCTTCACATTAAATACCATCTTCAGATAAAGACAAAAGAAGATTTGAGGGGACCGGCCCCGTGGCCAAGTGGTTAAGTTCACGCGTTCTGCTTTGGCAGCCCAGGGTTTCACTCGTTGGGATCCTGGGGGCCGACCTAGCACCACTCGTCAAGCCATGCTGAAGCAGAGTCCCACATGACAGAACTCAAAGGACCTACAACTAGAATCTACAACTATGTGCTGGGGGATGCGGGGGAGAAAGAAAGAAAAAAAGAAGAAAATTGGCAACGGATGTTAGCTCAGGTGCCAATCTTTAAAAAAAAAAAAAGCGATTTGGGGAGTGGGGAGAGTAAGAGATGTTAAAAGGAAGGAACGCAATTCACAGGGAGGTAAAAAGGAGAAAATGTTTGGAAAACAAGTTTGGCCACACAGAGCCAGAAGAACATAGAGGGGAGCCCAATAAACAGGCCTTTCTAGGGTCCTCCCCGTCTACCACCTAGTTCATGTTATGCTAAGGAGATAGCGTACTTCCTCAGACGGGTTTTTTACCTGAATTTTTTTAGACAGTTAAGGGGGCTGTAAGAAAAACTTTCTGAGTCTTTTGTTCTTAAAAAAAAATCAGCCTAAAATAATCATCACGTTAAAGAGACACATTTTGGGGTGGCACATTTTGTTCCCCTTCAGTCCCAACTTCAAAACTTCAAACAAGAAATTTCACAGTCCAGGAGGTAAGTTGATATATCGCTGCATCTCGCTGAACCAGTCTCTTAGTCCTGACAATAGGTCAATCTAGTTAAACTCATTGCAGGAGGCACTGATGCAGGTGGGATCCCCAGGTTAGGCTTAAACTGTATAAGCAAGCAATCAGGTATTTAAATGAGGCATTTCTATGGAAACAAAAGAAACACAAAGGGCAATGTTTGGAGCAAATTACAAACCAGTTTCTGAGCCCACCGGGAAGTCAGTCAAGAAGATTTCTAGACATCAGGATCAAAGCATCTTTTGCAGTTTGAGATGTCTCTGATGATGTCATGTGTTCAGGTAACTTTCTTTTTTTATTGAGGCAGCACTCGTTTATAACATTATATAAATTTCATGTGTATATCACCATATTTCAACTTCTGTCTGTATTACAATACGTTCACCACCAAAAGTCTAGTTGCCATTTGTCACTGTACAAATGTCCCCCTTTACCTCATTTATACTCTTCTAACCCCTCTTCCCCTGGTAACAACCAAGCTACTCTCTGTACCTATGTGCTTGGTGGTGGTGGTGGTTTTATCTTCCACATATGAGTGAAATCAATGTTATTTGGCATTCTCCATCTGACTTATTTCACTTAGCATAATACCCTCAAGGTCCATCCATGTTGTTGCAAATGGCAAGTTTTCATCTTTTCCATGGCTGATTAGTATTCCATTGTATCTATACACATGCATCTTCTTTATCCATTCATCTGTTGATGGGCACTTAGATTGTTTTCAAGTCCCAGCTATTGTGAATAATGCTGCAATGAATGTAGGGGTGCAAATATCTTTTCAAATCACTGGTTTCGTGTTCTTTGGATAAATACTAAGAAGTGAAATAGCTGGATCATGTGGTACTTTTGTTTTTAATTTTGTTAGGAATTTCTGTGCTGTTTTCCATACTGGCTGCACCACTTTACCTTCCTGCCAGCAGTGCACAAGGGCTCCCTTTTCGCCACATACTCTCTAACCCTTGTTATTTTTTGTCTTTAGTAATAGCCATTCTGGTGGGCATAATCTGATATCTCACTGAAGTTTTGATTTGCATTTCTCTAATAATTAGTGATCTTGAACATCTTTTCATGTGCCTGTTGGCCATCTCTATGTCTTCTTTGGAAAAATGTCTGTTCAGATCCTCTCCCCATTTTTTGATTGGGTTGTTTGTTTTTTTGTTATTGAGTTGTATGAATTCTGTTTATACTGTTTGTAAATTAACCCCTTATCAGATACATGATTTGTAAATATCTTCTCCCAATTGATAGGTTGTCTTTTTTTTTTTCATTGATGGTTTCTTTTGCCATGCAGAAGCCATGTAGTTTGATGTAGTCTCATTTATTTATTTTTTCTATTGTTTCCCTTGTCCGGTCAGACATGGTAATTGAAAGTATGCTGCTAAGACCTATGTCAAAGAGCATGCTGCCTATGCTTTCCTCTAGGAATTTTATGATTTCGGGTCTTACATTCAAGTCGTTAATCTATTTTGAGTTAATTTTTGTGCATGGTGTAAGATAATGTTCTACTTTCATTCTTTTGCATGCTGCTGTCCATTGAAGAGACTTTCCTTTCTCCATTGTATGTTCTTGGCTCCTTTGTCAAAAATTAGCTGTCCGTAAGGGTGTGGGTTTATTTACAGGCCATCAGTTGTGTTCCATTGATCTGTGTGTCTGTTTTTCTGCCAGTACCATGCTGTTTTGATTACTACAACTTTGTAGTATACTTTGAAATGAGGAAGTGTGATACCTCCAGTTTTGTTCTTTTTTCTCAGGATTGCTTTGGCTATTTGGGATCTTTGTTGTTCCATATAAATTTTAGGATTCTTTGCTCTATTACTGTGAAAAATGTCATTGGGGCTTTGATAGGGATTGCATTGAATCTGTAGATTGCTTTACGTAGCATGAACACACTAACCATGTTAAATCTTCCAATCTATGGGCTTGGAATATCTTTGCGTTTCTTTGTGTCATCTTTGATTTCCTTCAACAATGTTTTATAGCTTTCAGTGTACAGGTCTTTCACCTCCTTAGTTCAGTTTATTTCTAGGTACTTTATTCTTTATGTTGCATTTGTAAATGGATTATATTCTTGATTTCTCTTTCTGCTAATTCATTGTTAGTGTATAGCAACACAACTGATTTTTGTATGTTGATTTTGTACTCTGCAATTTTACTGTATTCATTTATTATTTCTTATCACTTTCTGGTGAGTTTTTTAGGATTTTCTATATACAAAATCATATCATCTGCAAATAATGACAGTTTTACTTCTTCCTTCCCAATTTAGATGCCATTTATTTCTTTTTCTTGCCTAAATGATCTGACTAAAACTTCAATACTCTGTTGAATAAGAGTCGTGAAAGTGCGCCTCCTTGTCTTGTTTCTGTTCTTAGAGAGATTGCTTTCTGTTTTTCACAGCTGAGTATGTTAATTTTGGGTCTGTTATATATGCCCTTTATTATGTTGATGTACTTTCCTACTATACCCATTTTATTCAGAGTTTTTATCATAAATGGGTGCTGAATCTTGTCAAATGCTTTCTCTGCATCTATTTGAGATGATCATGTGCTTTTTATTCTTCACTTTGTTAATGTGGTGTATCACATTGAATGATCTGCAGATGTTGAATGAGCATTGCAACTCTGGGATAAATCCCACTTGATCGTGGTGTATACTCATTTTGATGTATTGTCGTATTTGATTTGCTAACATTTTGTTGAGGATTTTTGCGTCTATGTTCATCAGTGATATCGGCCCATAATTTTCTTCTTTTTGTGTGTTATCTTTGTCTGGTTTTGGTATCAGGGTAATGTTGGCCTCATAGAATGAGGTAGGAGGCAGTCCCTCCTCTTCAATTTCTGGAAGAGTTCAAAAAGAATAGATATTAAATCTTCTTTAAATGTTTGGTAGAGTTAACAAGAGAAGTCATCTGGGCCTGGATTTTTACTTTTTGGGAGGTTTTTGATTATTGTTTCATTTTCTTTACTAGTGATTGGTCTATTCAGATTCTCTATTTCTTCTTGATTCAGTTTTGGGAGGTTGTATGCTTCTAAGAATTTATCCATTTCTCTTAGGTTATCCAGCTTGTTGGCATATAGTCTTTCATAGTATTATCTATGCATTTCTGTTGGAGTTTTCTGGTATCTGTTGTAAGTTTTCCTCTTTTGTTTCTGATTTTTTATTTGAGCCTTTTCTGTTGTTTTCTTAGTGAGTCCAGCTAAAGATTTGTCAGTTTTGGTTATTTTTTCAAAGAACCAACTCTTAGTTTCATTGATCTTTTCTATTATCTTTTTAATCTCTATTTTACTTATTTCCATTCTGATTTTTATTCTTTCCTTCCTTCTACTGATTTTGGTCTTCATTTGTTCTTATTTTTTCTAGTTCCTTTAGTGTAATGTTAGATTGTTTATTTGAAGTTTTTCTAGTTTTTTGAGATAGGCCTGTATTGCTATAAACTTTCCTCTTAGTATTGTTTTCACTGTATCCCATGGATTTTGGTATGTCGTATTTTCATTTTCATTTGTCATAAGGTAGTTTTTGATTTCTCCTTTGTTTTCTTCATTAATCCAGTAGTTGTTCAGTAGCATTCTGTTTAATCTTGATATATGTGGTTTATATATAATAACCTATGTATATAGCAATTTACATTAAGTTGATGATCTCTTATGTTTGGCCTCATACTAAAAACCTTAAACTTTTATTTCCCCCCACACACATTTTAGGTTTTAGACACTATATTTTACTTCTTTTGATCTCATGGATCCCTTACCCTCTTATTGTAGATGTAGATGATTTTAGTATTTTTGTCTCTTGAGCTTCATACTAGTTTTATAGGTGGTTGATTCACTACCTTTACTGTATATTTCCTTTTACCAGTGATATTTTTTCTTTGATGATTTTCTTATTTCTATTTGTGGCTTTTTCTTTCCCACTTAAATAAGTCTCTTTAACATTTCTTGTAAGGCCTGTTTAGTGGTGATGAGCTCCTTTAGTTTTTGCTTGTCCGGAAAACTCTTTATGTCTCCTTCCATTCTGAATGATATCCTTGCCAGGTAGAGTATTCTTGGCTGTAGGTTTTTTCCTTTCAGCACTTTGAATATATCATGTTACTCCCTCTAGCCTGTAAGATTTCTGCTGAGAAGTCAGCTGATGTACTTGTGGAGTTTTCTCTGTACATAATGTTGTTTTTCTCGTGCAGCTTTTAAAATTCTCTCTTTATCTGGAATTTTGACATTTTAATTATAGTGTTTTGGATGCGGGCCTCTTTGAGTGAATCTTGTGTAGCACTCTCCGTGTTTTTTGTACCTGGATGTCTATTTCCTTCCCCAGGTTAGGGAAGTTTTCAGCTATTATTTCTTTGAATAAGTTCTGTGCCCTTTTGTCTCTCCCTTCTCATTTGGTGACACTTATAATGTGAATGTTAGTATGCTTGATGTTGTCCCAGAGGTCCCTTAAACTGTCTTCATTTTTTTAAATTCATTTTTCTTTTTATGTTCAGCTTGGGTGATTTCCTCTACTATGTCACTGGGATCACTGATGGATTCTTCTGTGTCATCTACTCTGCTGTTGATTCCCTCTAGTGAATTTTTTGTTTCAATTAGTGTATTTCTCAGCTCTGAGTTTTTTATATTTTCTGATTCTTTGTTGACAATTTCACTGTCTTCATCTATTCTTCTGCCCAGTTCAGTAAGCATCCTTATGACCACTAGATTTTACTCTGTATCAGGTAGATTGTTTAAATCTGTTTCATTTATTTCATTTTCTGGGTATTTGTCCTTTGTTTTTATTTGGAACATATTCCCCTGTCTCCTCATTTTCCCTACTTCTCTGTGCTTACTTCTATGTACTAAGTAGATCAGGTGTGTCTCTCAATTTTGGAAATATAGTCTTATATAGGAGATATCTTATGATGCCCAGAAGCATGCTCCTCTCTGTCACCCATGCCAAACACTCCAAGGGTGTCCCCTGTATGGGCTGTGTGTGCCCTTCTGTTATTGTGGCATGGCTGCTATTGCTGTGGGCTCTCAAGTAGGCTGGGCTGGCCCTCAGGCTGGCTGGTTGCGAGATCAGGCCACATGGGGCTGCTATGGGTACATTGTTGAGTGGGGCAAGCCCCCACCATTTCTGGCTGTGAGGCTAGTAGCACACAACTACAGCAGGTTTGCTGGTGAGTGGGTCAGACCTCCAGTATTGCTGGTTGTGGGTCCAGTGGTGCACAACTGCTGCAAGATCACTGGTGGGTGAGGCAGGTACCTGATGTAGCTGGTTGCTAAGCCTGGAAGCTTGCAACTATTGGAGTCCTCCTGTGTGGCTGGCTGCATGGCCTGCCAGTACTCAGCTGCCTTGGGTACACTGGGTGGGTGGGGGTTCACTGGGTGGCATGTGACTGTTTCTAGCTCACTGGTGGATAGGGTAAGGCCCCTGGTGAAACTGGGTTTGCAGTCCAGTGGCCTGACTGATGCTAACTCACTCTTGGGTGGGGCATGCCTTAGGAGCAGATTGGCTATGGGATCAGGCAATGCACAGGTGCCTTGGGCATCCTGGTGAGTAAGGCAAGCTCCTGGTGTGGCTGGCTATGTGGCCCAAGGGTATGCAACTGCCTCAGGTGTGCTGGTGGGTTGGACATATCTCTGCCTCAGTGGCAGACCACAGCCATTTCGATCACGTTGGTGGGTAAGGTAGATCCCCTCTGTGGTTTGGTGAACTTCCTGGATGCACTCAATTGTCTCAAGTGCTATAGTGAGTGAAGCAGGCCCCTGTGCCAACAGGTTAGAGAGAGGATTCCAAATGGTGCCTGTCAGTGTCTGTGTCAACACATCTGAACTAGGTCACAAAAATGGCAGCCTCCAGTGTCTCAGTCCCTGAGGGCTGAGCTCAGCACCTCCTGCCCCTTTGAAATGTGCTCTGAGTTCAGTGAGTCTCTTTTACCAATGGACTATGTTCTTTTCTATTTGGTGTTTTTGTGCTGGTTTCCTAGTTGAATGAGTCTGTGTGTGGGTCCTTTAAAAGAAGATTTTCCTTTCCCTGAAGTTCCATAGTTTTCCTGGGTATATTCTTTGTTGGTTTTCAAAGCCAGGTGTTTTGGGGTCTTGCCTCTCACATGCTGGATCTAAGGACTGGTGTGCCTAATGTAGAGCTCAAAATCTCTGCTCCTCTGGGAAAAGCTCCATACCTTTGAGATCACTCCTAACTGTGAAGCACCATGGCTAAAGTGTGGTTTTTCCCTCTACAGGACTGTATCTCTGCCTCTTCCACCCCTCTCTGTGTTTT
Organism: Equus asinus; assembly: GCF_041296235.1. NCBI lineage: Eukaryota > Metazoa > Chordata > Mammalia > Perissodactyla > Equidae > Equus > Equus asinus. The sequence continues at coordinate 74,910,403 of NC_091820.1, forward strand.
ACCTTGCTGTGGAGGTTCTTTTCATCCAGTTTCCAGATCTCTCTCCGAGGAAATCGTTCCACAAATAACTGTAGGTTTGTTGTGTCCATGGGAGGAGATGAGCTCAGGATCTTCCTACTCTGCCATCTTCCCAAATCTCCTTCAGGTAACTTTCTGAGTAGCCTACACAGCAACAGGCACAAATATTCCTAAACACAGGCTATTGTGGTGATCTCTCAAGTTTATATCAAGTTGTTCAGCTTCAGTTTTCAGGGCTTCAGGAAAAGGCAGCTTTGGTTCTCAATGATTTCAGTCAAAAATGGGAGCAAAATTGGAATTGTTAGTTTGGAGAATTGTTACCAAATATTTCAAGAAACTAGAAGAATTCAGGGTACAGTCTAGTTTACAGGTGGAAATAAAAACCTCAAAGACAATTAACCGAACTAGAATCTAATATTCACAAGTGCATTATACAGTTTCTATTGAAACATAATTTTTCTCTCTAAAATTACTCTCATTCTACCAAAGATAGTGAAATTAAGACTAATTTGCTTGCAAAATAAGTCTAGTTTTAATAAACTTGGCCTATTTATTTACATAAGTACCTCAAGAATAACGATTGATCATCTGGCTCTTTTAAATCTGTTTGCTGGAACTTTTTATAAGGAATCTCAGATTGGACTTTTAAAGGCCTCCTGAGACTAGGAAAGCCATGCCAAGGACTTGTCATCAGACTCTGCCTGCAATACCTATAGGTTTAAATGAATTTCTCTCTTCTTAATGTCCCCAACATATCCCGAGGTTTCTGCACCTACCATGAAGTGACCTTCTTTACTCACCTGGTAAGGTTACTTGGAACCTTGTAAGCAAGGTGCCCGGCCAATATTTCCAAGAAGCTTTACTTTGTTCCATAAAGTCAACTTTTGTTTTTTTATAGCTGTCCAGTTATATCTGAGTCTATGCATGTCTTTCTTAAATATGACATTTCAGTCAAAGCCTTGGTAATCCAACCAATGTTTCCAATTGTGTCCTGTTATAAGGAGAATAAATTCTTCTCGAACTTGCACAGATAACTATATTGCCATGAAAATAAGAATGCTCACTCACTAAGAGTTTCCAAATTCTGGAGGGATCAGGTAGGGAAAAGAACAAATGTTTTGTTTCTCCTTACAAAGATATTATTTACCAAATCTCTGTAAGTCATAGTTAGCTTAACAGAAAAGAGAAAAAGTTTCCCTTAAATCAGGAAAAACAAATCATTAAAAAAATCAGCAATATTTCAAACAAAAAGTCATAAAATTATAAATATCCTCATAAGTTTATTCGGTCCTATGTGATCAATTCTTGATCTTTTGTAATCAGTTTTATGAAACCATCAGCCTCTCCATTAGAGTTCTGTAATTTGTCACCCAGTTAAGTTTTATCATCTTAAAGTTTACTAGAAACCTGTATTCTAGAGTAAATGTCAGAGACCTTTCCATAAATCTCTCTGAAGATGAAACATATTTGCAAAAGCATCAGAGTAAAACAATAACTGTCTGTAAATGACAAAAACCTTAAAATGGAATGGTTAAAGATCTGATTCAATGCAATTAACAAGGGAATTTGTTTATTTCCATAACATACATTTTAAAATGATGACTAGAATTATGATAGCATTATACCAGGACATATCAGAGTTTTAGGAATTTCATATAATTTTTGGAACACTTATATTAATAACTTAAGAAGGTTTATCATTGCTTATTTGACAATGTTTCCCATGTAGTTTAACAAACCAAATAAACCTAATTAGTGTAACAAAACTTTGGAATATTCCAGGAATCATCTGTAAAAATACCAAAGTGTGTTCCAGGTCAAAAAGAATTCATTTTTTGAATTTGATTTTAAGACGTTTGTTAAACACATCAAAGGTTTGAACGCTTGACTGAATAGAATCACAGATCAATATGAAACACTGATTCAGAGAGCCCTCAGCTTATTGAACATGGGAAATTATTTTGATAAAACATAAAATTCTTGCTTTTTAGGCAGACTACTAAAAGGTAAAAAAACAAAAAAAAAACTTTTGCACTCTCTTTATCAAGAGGAGACAAGAGTCCAAGAAAACTGTCTCTTTAAGACAGAGAAATTCAAATTCTAATTTTGCACCGTGTTACATTTGATATTAAAACTCATTCACTTAATTAAATTTATTCCAATCTTAGCCAGCTTGACCATGTGTAAAACTCTTTTTTCAAGGTTCCTTTTCCACAAACTTTCTATAACTTCCTTTTTTACATTCAGACTTTGTCCTATGACTTTCCTCTCCCCTTTGTTTTAACCTTTCTTTAGGACAAAAATAGTTTTTTTTCTTCAACAAAATACATTTCCATTACATATATATATACACTTTTTTTACTGAAAACGTACATTTTCTTCCCCTTGCATACTAAAATTTTTCCCTTATCTTATTAGTTTTAATCACACCTATTAATTAGAATTTTTAGCACTTAGATGCCTTAAGTTCTAGTTAAAAATAAAGAAGTCAGCAATTTTGAACTGTCTTTTATACTAGCATTCTGTGACTTGGCAAATTTCTAAATGCTTTCCATAGTTTCTAAAAACATATGCTGCTTCTTAGTATAATCTTTCAATAAAGCACATGACATGTTTACTAATAGACCCAAACATCTTTAGCTTCTCTGTAATAAGACAAAAGTAAACTTAGACTTATTTGTCAATTAATGTTTCAGTATTTTATCTTATTTTAAAATGACCTAGATATTCAATGAATTTTCCATCATTTAATTTAACTTAGCAAAACCCTAAAGTTTCAAATCACCAAAGAGATTTATGGAAGCTATTTTAAGTACACATACCATAAAATAATTATTGCTAAAAAGTTTATCTATAAACTCTTATCTCACTTACATCTATCTAATCATTTTCTCCCAACAATTATGTTTAGATTACCCCTGAAAACTTTATCAAATACTAGACAAAAATCAATGATCATTCTGTTATTATTTTTCTTGACAAACTTTGTAGCATGGGCTTATAGGACTACAAAACCATGTAAATGAAAGTTGTTTATCTGAATTATATTTAATGTTAACTTTAAAGACTTGTTTATTTTAAATGTCAACAAACTTAAATTTGATTTTATTTACCAAAGATAATTTTATATCATGTTAACTTCAGAAACATTTCGATTAGTTTCTGTTATATTTCTGAGAACTTTGAAATTCCCAGCCCTTACAAGTGCTTGACCTTTAACCCAATTAAATAGAGCTCTTAGCCTCTGGAGGTAGAAAATATCTCACATTTAAAACACATACATATATATAGAGAGAAACATTCATGAACGTAGACAGGTACAGAGACCCTATAGCTTCTGTAAACTTTTGCTATGAATCAAGCACAATACAAAACTTACTAGTTCATAGAAGAACAACTGGGTCCAAATTTTGTTTTGGCACTTGGAAAAAGTTAAGTTTACCTGCTAAAGCTTTTTACTAATATTTGTGGAGAAAGCATTTAAGTTTTTTTTCATTTGCCAAATTTCCAAATACTTCCTCCCTTTTTATTTCAGGTTCTACAGACTGAGCTAACCAGGATTAGCCTCAGGTGATCGTGGGCTATGTTTACATTTCTGATGTTGTAGACATTTGCAAGACAAAGGTAGTTGCTTTCAATTCCCCAAATACTTGGGTTGTAGCCTGAATGATATCAAAAGGTTGATCTTCTCATCTAATTACATTTTCTTTAATTGATTTCTTTATATCAGGGAGATTTCTAAGAGGTAAATCAAAAGATTTTTATGTTCTTGAACTTCAAGACAATGTACCACACTTTCAAAGAGTCTGCACAAAGTGTTTAACAAAGGAACTCTTTCCAAGTGCAAGGTTCAATCCTAGACCACTTCACCTTGGCAGAGGGGAGCTTACATTGTCCTTCTTATTAGCCTTCAAATATCAGCCTCCAGTTTTCATCTCACACTGTGTTGGCTGGCTCAGGCAACCCTATTGACTCTCTTAGCATGTTTAATTAACATTGCCTGAAGAGTGAGTTTATACACTCTCAGTTTTACAATATCAGGCAGGGGAAATGTTCCCCAGTGAGACACAATGTCCATCCCCATAATACAATCAGTCAAAAGAGATGCAATCACTTCACATAAAGCCCATTCAAATACACTAATTCTACTACATATTTTCATCTTAATTCCATCAACTCTTACATCTCTAACCATAGCTTCCATTAGGGCCCCATCAAGAAGACTTGGTCTTATAATACTGGGTAGGGTAGGCATTCCCAGCCAGACAACATCCATTCCCATAAAACACGAGGCAAAGTTGACATAACCTCTTCATATAATACTTGTTCAAACATTCCAATGTTTATAATCCTATCAACTCCTACACTTTCATATTTTCTCAGTCTAATTGTAGCCTGAGTCAGGGTTCCACCAATGGGTTTTGGTATCATAGCTCATGGGGTTTCCACACGAAGGTGTAAAAGATATCATGAGTAAAGCCTTATTAAAATAGTCGGAGTAGCCATTTCAGAGGAATTGCCTTGCACATCTTGTATTCTTTATCTTCCTAACTTGCCCAAACAGCCAATATTCCAAGAAGTCAGAAAGGAAAAGAATATCTTGTTTGTAAGGACTGAAGAAATTGGACTTTGCGTATGACCAAATAGCTAACCAATCAATGAAGTATAAGGCTAACCTTATGCTTGATGACCAAACCCCAAGTCATTCTATGAAGTACAAACCTAGCCTTACCTGACCTAGCACCAATGAACCCTTCTTTAATACAGCTCACCTCACCTTCCTTCCTTTATCCTGAGCCCCTGAGGAACCTCTCCCAAGCCCCTTTCCTGTAATTGGAATATTATTTGAGGTTCTCCCTGAATCTGTGCTTCCCAAATTGCAATTCTTTGAGCCCAAAATAAACACCTCTCTGTCTCTCATTTTGGCTCTTTATTTTTAGGTCATCAAAAGAGTCCTGGAAACTTTTCCTTTCTATTCCCTGGCCATTTTATTCACTCCTGTGCAAAAGGCTCTAAGTCCCCATTGGGAGGTGGAGCCAACGGACCCTGTCCCTTTTGTCATTTGCTATCTTGATTTACTGGCCTGTTTCCCCAAGCGATTGCTGGTCAGGTTTCTTATTGTAATCTCTGCCTTCTCGATTTTTAAGTTTCTCCAAACTGGGACAAACAGAGTGAACTTGTTTGGGGATTTTTAATGATGGGAGGACCAGCAGGGGTCCCTTTGGCCCACCCAACCTTAGATAGTGCTGTATTAAAACCTTTGTTGTAACCCCATCAATGTCCATTTTATTCATCCCATTTCTAATAACCATATGAAGATTTCCATTCTGCTGGAATAAGTCCCCTGACTCTTCCCTTTCTGATTCCTCTTTGTTTACCCCCTTTCTATTTGTTGCTTTATTTACTTTGTTTCTTAACAACTCTTTAAAACATTTCCACTTTGTTGGGAAGAGTCCCTTGACTCTCCCCTCAGCTGGTTTCTTCCCATTCTTTTGTTAATTAACCTAATGTTTTCATTAGCGTCTGTAAGACCCATGAGTGGAAACTGAGACCACAAATCAGATTAAGTTCTTAAGGATAGTTGTTATATTTCTTTGTATCCACCTTTTAAATTTTGTCTTTGCATAGGTACTGTGGGGACCTGGAAATGGCCACCCCAAGATACGTCTCTTTGGCATCAGGATTATTTGAGGCTGATTGCTTTTGATAAACTGGGACAGGGAAGGAGGCTCTGAGGAAAGGAACTTGCTCTTTGTTAAGACACGTTTACATTTGTAAGGTAAATCTCTATCTGTAAAAGGTGCCTCCCTCTCTGTACCAGGAAGAAGAAAGGAGATGACCTTCTCTCTAAAAACTCTTAATCAATACCAAAGGCAAGGACTTAAAATCTGCATTTTATTGTGCTTGTCTGGTAACCTCCTGTAACTAACTTCCCTCCCCCTCCCAACGCTGGCATTTCTTTAAGGATTAAGCATCTTTCCTTAGGCTAGGAACTGATTGCTGCGCTCACCTGTGACCGCCCAGCTCCAGACAATTGACTTGCCTCCTGCTACGCCCATCGAGATAGCAGACCATTACCTGCTGTGACCATCAAGCACTGTGCTGACAGGGCAATCTTGTGACTATTGTGGGAGGGACATTTCAATCACATGTGAAACACCCTGTTTGGGGGTATATAACCATTATGTGTACCCCACTTCTTCGGTGCCCTTTCTTCCTTCGGGAAGAAAGGCCCCGGGCCATGGCTCCTCATAAAGCTTTGTTTAGTTTTCTCTTGCTATTCTGTCTCATGTGAATTTAATTCGTTCTCCGGCCAGACGAACCCACATTTGGGAAGAGGAAATGTCTTCCTCCCCTACAGTTTCAATAAAACAGTGGTTTATGATAAGAGCTCTCTGAAGAAATTTTTCAATTTAGAAGTTTTTCCAATTTAAAGAATCTGTCATCTGGCCATTGACAAGTAAGATTTTAATAGTGAATCAAACCATTTAGCCTTTTATGGATTAACGGTGGACTTAAGAGTCATCCCTAAAGGAGGGTGCAAAAGAGGCATCCCTCACAAGATCCAGAAATTCACTCCCCAAAATAGTCTAAAAAACAAAGGCCTTTGTTGCACACTTGGTAAAGAGGGTGTAAAGAAAACAGCGTCTCCAGTCTCCCATGGGGACATGGGATGCCTCCCGTTATAAAAGAATTTGTGTCACTAGGAAGGCACTACTGCAGCCTTCCAGCACTAACAAAGCAATAAATGTTGACATTAAAAAGACCTTTTATAGACTGGGACCCCTTATGACAAACTCCCCTGAGAGCTGGCACAATCAGACAAAGAGCTGTGTGTCTCAGAACCCTAATCTATTTGCCTGGTTGCCAAGATTGCATGACAATACATACATCCTCTGACTGGCAGAGACCAATGAGGATATTCCTGTTGGTCATAAAGCCAAGCTCTCAAGACGTAGAACAAGACGAACGAAACAACAGACTGAGACAAAGAAAAACCGTCTCTGGGAGGAAAAGGATCAACAAAGTCAAGAGTACTCTACCAAATTTACCAGTCTCTAAGTCTAAGCAACTAATTTCACAAATATTTTTTCCTGCTAATCTAAATTTAGACAAGGAAAAAACTTACCACTTTTGCTTCTGTTGGACCCTGCAGGCAGAGATCTGAGAGACTGATGTGGTAAGAACTCTTACATCATGCTGGCTCTTGTCAAAGATCCAGGATCTTTCAGCTGCAGTAGCCCAGAGTGAGTAGCATCCAGCCAGTGAAGTTCATCCATGTTCAGTTGCCAAATGCAGGGCAGGAAGAGATTCTCCTCTACCTCTCTATGTTCTTCTGGCTGGTCTAAGAATTAAATTGACAGGAGACAGATTAACAGGCGAAAATCAAACAAAGTTCAATAACATATATACATAATCTGTTTCTTGTCAATTTAACTTTTAGACCAGCCAGAACCTAGAAGGGTAGAGGAACATTTCTTCCTCCCCTACACTAACTATTTAGAAAAAATGAAATTTGACCACTACCTCATGCCATACATGATAGGTTATATGTCTAAATGTAAAAGACAAAGCAATACAATTTTTCAAATATAATAAAGGAGACTATCTTCACAATATAGCATAAGGGAAAATATTCACAAATTCAGCTACAAATTGAAGACACTACTAAGTGTGGGACAAGACAAACCAGAGTGGGAGAACTGATTTTCAATACATATCTCTAGAACAGGGTATGTGTTGAGTTTTTAATATTTATCTTTGTTAATTTTATCCTTAATTCACAAACAAGGAGTTCTAATAATTGTATGCCTTTCCCCACTTGTCCCAGTTCTTGCAATGAAAGCCAGGAAGAAAAATCTACCATACATGCAACACTCCAGACACACCACAGTTGAGTGAATGGAGAAAAACGTTCTCTGCTTATACAAAGGAGAAGGAGGCAGTTGGCTCTCTCCTCTCCTGAAAGAAGAGAGAAAAAACTTTGGTTCTTGGAGAGACTAACTGGAAATAATCCTGGGTTCCGACTCTAACCTTTTGGAATGTAAATGCATTTCCTCCAGAGCCAGATAAGTCCCAGAGTCTGCAGCTTTTATGACCTAGACATGTTACCACCTTCCTGCATTTCGTCTTCTTCTTGAAAGGTAAACACATACCTCTAGAGTTAGATAAATCTCTCTGGGGTTCTCTCACTATTTTTTCTACATCCCACAGCTTATATCCACAATATGTACAATACTTTTACAAATAAATTAAGGAAAAAATAAACAACTGTGTAGAAAAGGAGGCATGAAACCTGAACAAGTATAACCTATGATACAGTGGAAATTCTACGTCTAGGTTTATACTCTCAGAGAAATGCATGTTACTGTGCATCAAGAGACAAGTGCCAGAATGTTTATAACAGCACTATTCCTAATAGTCTCAGGCTAGAAACAACTCAAAGATCCATCAACAGTAGAATGGATAAAGTAATCATGGTCTATGACTAGAGCTACATATAATGAATAGATATTATGAACATAATTTTGAGGAAAAGCAGCCAGACATAAAACAGAATAAAGAATATTATTCCTTTTATATAAAGTTCCCCCAAAAACGGGAAGCTAAGCCATAGTGTTTAGGAATGCATATTAGAACTAAAAGAAAATAAATTTCTCCAGAGTGGGGTGATACCTCATTGTAGTTTTGATTTGCATTTCCCTGATAGCTAATGTTGTTGAGCATCTTTTCATATGCCTGTTGGCCATCTGTATATCTTCTTTGGAGAAATCTCTGTTCAGATCCTTTGCTCATTTTTTAATTGGATTGTTTTTTTTATTGTTGAGTTGTACGAGTTCTTTGCATATTTTGGATATTAACCTTTTATCTGATACATGGTTTGCAAATATATTCTCCCAGATGTTAGGTTGTCTTTTCATTTTGTTGTTGGTGTCCTTTGCTGTGCAGAATCTTTTTAGTTTGATGTAGTCCCATTTGTTCATTTTTTTCTTTTGTTTCCCTTGCCCAGTCACACATGGTACTTGAAAATATGCTGCTAAGACCGATGTCAAAGAGAGTACTGCCTATGTTTTCTACTATAATTAACAATGCAAGAAACAACAAATGTCAGAGAGAATGTGGAGAGAAGGGAACCCTTGTACACTGCTGATGGGAGTGCAAACTGGTACAGCCACTATGGAAAGCAGGTTGGAGTATCCTCAGAAAATTAAAAATAGATCTACCATATGATCAGCTATCCCACTGCTGGGTATATATCCAAAGAACTTGAACATGCAAAGGCATAAAGATACATGCACCCCTATGTTCATTGCAGCATTATACACAATAGCCGAGACTTGGAAGCAGCCTAGGTACCCATCAAGGGACGAGTGGATAAAGAAGATGTGGTATATATACACAATGGAGTACTACTCAGACATAAGAAATGATGAAATCCGGCCATTTGTGACAACATGGATGGCCTTGAGGGTATTATGCTGAGTGAAATAAGTCAGAGGGAGAAAGTCAAATACTGTATGATCTCACACATAAGTAGAAGATAAAAACAACGACAAACAAACACATAGCAATGGAGATTGTATTGGTGGCTACCACAGGGGGAGGTGGGGAGGGCAAAAGGGGTGATTAGGCTCATATGTGAGGGGTTGGACTTAATTAGTTTTTGGGTGGTGAACGTGATGTAATCTACACAGAATTAGAAGCATATGACGATGCACATCCAAATGCTATATAATGTTATAATGCAATGTTACTGCAATTAAAAAAAAAGAAAATCAAAAGAAAGTAATAAACACAAAAGTCAGTTTGTTAACTTAATGATTATAGTACAGTGTGTTATAATATAGATAATATGAGAGAGCACACAAAAAGGTCAATTAAATCAAACTTGAGGAGAGCAAGACATGTTAGGCTTTCCAGAAGAGGTGATACCTGACCTTTATTTTGAAAGACAAGTAGAAGTTACTTAGTTGAAGAAGATAAAGAAGGGTATAAGGGGAAAGCATATATTTTTAGGAAAATTCAAAGTTCTGTATGACTAGATCAAAATGACCTTGTAAGAGACTTGCAAACGATAATATATGCTCTCTTAAAGTGCATTTCTATAGTAACTCCTTTATTATATTTGAATTGCTTGCTAATTTGCTGTTTTCTTCTTTAGATTATAAAAAAGGACACGTCTCTTTACTTCTACATTCCTATTACCTAATGCAGTTAAAATATAGAAGATGTTCTGTAAATATTCATTGAATAAATGGATGGATGGATGGATGGATGGATGGTTAGATAAAGCCTACAGAGAAGGATTATCAAACATCTTATTTGCTAAAGTACGGACTTTGACTTAATTCCAGAAACTATGGAAATGTATGTTAATCAGAATTCTTCTTCATGGGCAAATGTGAAAGTATTCAGGAGTGTCTGATGAAATGAGTCACTAATAAATAACAAAGATTTGAATATTGAGAAAGAAGTAGCCCGGGGGTTATGTGGATATGTGGGACTTCAACAAGGGCTTCTCTCTCTCTGGCTTTGTGCCTCCTTTCATCTTTACATTCCTCACTTCCTCTCTCACTGTCTCATTCTTTCATCTTTTCCCTTCTCCATGATTCAAGGATTCCCCCATCAGACCAGTTTTCTTCATAAGGTTAGGATGACCCTATAATTTATGGTCAAAACTGGGACATTTTGGAGATCGAAGAGGGTGCTCTTAATAATTACAAAATGTAAACAAGCATAAAGTGTGACTGCCCCCCAGCAAACTATGAGTTATGATGAGCCAACATTTAATGGAGGATTATGGTTAGGATCATTGCGTGCTGCTATCTTTTCAGTTTCATGGTCAGAGAGAAAAGAGCCTCTCTTTCCCAACCCTACTACAGAAATCCTGTGAAGGGCGCTCATTGTCCTAGTTCTGGCCCTGTGATCAGGGGAGTGGGTTGCTGTGAACAGCACCTCCCCTTGAAATACCTAATTTTAGTGGGAAGGGCAGTAAGCAAGAATGATTCCCAAAAATAAGGCAGGTACATTTTCAGAATAATAGTGGAGGAGTTCTAAACTTAAAAATTGAAGCAATTCTCTAAAGTAGTAATTCAAATAGTTCAAGCATAATCATGTGATCAGATTGTTACACTTACACATGTATGCACCTCCTCCATTCTCTAGATGTGATTTTAGGCAGGGCCATTACACTGTCAACTAACATTGAGCTTGCAGACAACTTAATTCCTTTAATCTATTTTGTATTTCATTCATAAACTATAACTCTTGTACTGTATTTTTAGATTTGGGATTTTGTAACCAAAAATAAGACATTAAATTTCATATTGTCAAAGTCATTTCACCATGCTATCTTATTAAAATCTTGTTGATACCTAATCCCAATTTCCTATTGTACACTAGTAAGATTTTCTCTGACTACTAGTTATGAATGAGATATTACATGTAAAAGTACTTTGAAAACTCTAAAATGTTATGCATATATAAAGTAAAAGTATTAATTATATTTATTTTGATATTTAGATTAGATAGCAAGTTTGCTAGTGTATTCAAAGCTTTGAGGTTTTAGAAAAAAAGTGTAAAACACTACAAATTACATGGATAAATTCTAATTTTCAGAGTGGATTCTCATATTAAGGTTTTTTCATGTATTCATCAATATTATGCATACCATGATGACCTAAGACGTTAGTCTTCTTCAACCATTATTTCAGCAAACTGTTTTGCTTGCTATGATTTTAGTATGACAATGGAAAGTGACCATAATGGGCATATTACCAGAAATTCATGTTGTATGCGTAAAAGATTGGTTATTGCTGTACTCATAGTATGTATACATTTTTATGACTGTTCAACTCTAAAACCTTGTGATTCTGTGATCAAATATTTAAGTGGTTTTAACTTGCCACTTGCTAATTTAGCTTTTTGGCTAAATAATTTGATGTAAATATGCTGTCTAACATGGACTCAATGAATTAATGAGCTATCTTCCTCCTTTATCATTTTATGTTCCTTTTAGAAATACATATAAGTGATATTTAAGTTTGTTGGTTCATTGGATTACAGCCTATGTTATTTATAACATTGCAATAAATCTAGTATTCAAAAAAATTACAAAGAATGTTATTATTTGAAACTAGAATCATTGCTAACCATGTAGCTATTGTTATCCCAAGGTTATTACATAATATTGACCTCATCTGAGATCTGTTTCTGTTTCTTTTAGAAGGTGGAAGAAAACTATTTATTAAACTAAAGCTAACCTTTTTTTTTGAGAAAGATTGGCCCTGAGCTAACATCTGCCAATCCTCCTCTTTTTGCTGAGGAAGACTGGCCCTGAGCTAATATCCATGCCCATCTTCCTCTACTTTATATGTGGGACGCCTACCACAGCATGGCCTGCCAAGTGGTGCCATGTCCGCACCCGGGATCCGAACTGGCGAACCCCGGGCCGCCGAAGCAGAACATGTGCACTTCACCACCGCGCCACTGGGCTGGCCCCTAAAGCTGACTTTTATTTTAGACATGCCTGAAAGTTGTTGTGCCATGAATTATTAATATAAGGTAAGCTGAAGAACTTACTTATATTTATTAAGTAATGACTCTTCAGAAATCTCATTAAACTTTAAGAACGGGCAGCTTATCTTGCTGATGTTTTCTTCCTTTTCAGGAATGTCTTTCCAGGATATTTCTTGAGAAGTTGCTTTTACCCTGTTGTACCTACAGATATAGGTTATTTCATCTATAAAACATGTTAAACTAGTAATTATTGGAGAATGAATAAAACGTATTATGTACTATGTAATATACAAAAGATACTCATCACTATTTCCTCATAAAAGCAATGGTCTCAAATTAAACATTTTTGAATGTGCGAACCACAAGCAAATTAAAACAATAGGAACACAGCACCATCCTGATGCCTGGCAGGTTTCTCCACAGTATTCATTTAAGCCAACTATCAGAACTCAGCAAGTTACCTGTAGTAGCAGTCGATGCAGTAATTTATGAGCACATAAGTCTTAGATTTCTAGTGTGTAGTAAAATTAAAAAGTAACATCGGTGACAAATTATATTTGTAAGAAGGAGAAAATGTAAAGGGATAAGGAAATTTGAACCTGGTTAGGCAAAAAACAAACCATATGCCTTTGGAAAAATTATACGTGATTTTCACCTGGAGACTTGCAAGCTCTAAACTCACATATGAGTAGATACTTTGTAATAAGGTCAGCAATCATTTCTATTTTGCTCAACATGTATTTACTGCCTGTCTATGATATAGCAGACTGTAAAATGTTCTGTGAGCAAAAGGAAAGATTACAAGCTGGTTTGCAAACAATTCTTCAATGTTGTGATTTCTATATATTTATAACGTTTTGGACAAACACTATTTTTAGAACTTTGTGTGTACTTTCTCATTTCCCTCCCCAAAACTTAATAGAAACTTACTATTATTAGGACCACTTTACAGTTGAGAAAAATCAACTCATAGGGGAGCTAAGTAATTTGCTTAAAGTCACGCAAGAGATAAGCAGTGACACCAGAGTTAAAACTCAATGTTGAGGGCAGAGCCCGTGCTCTTGAATGCTGCTTTATACAGAAAGTTTAAATTACCAAATTGTGTCAAATTGTAACTTTCAACTAAGGTATCTTAGGATAAAACATCATGCTTCCTTTGGTCTAAAATAAGTTTTACTAAATGTAAAAACTACTGCAGACGTTGAGCATTCATCACAGGCATACTTAAATGTATGTTATGTACAGCCCGATATGCAAAAATTGACTTAAAGAATATCTACACCAAGAAATTAATTTTATACATATTTTTATTAACTTGCAATTAGGAGATCTTTGTTTCCCCTTGAGCTTTGTGTTCCAGTAAATATCCTTCTCTTTTTTGTTTCTCACACATTATCTCTGATGTATTTTCCCTCCTTCTCCTCCACCCTGCAACCCAGATTAATGCTTCTTTTTAAAAAGCCACAGATTCCACATTGTCTGAGCAACAAGCAAGTGGTATTCCCTTCTGTTGTAAAACTATGAAGAAGAGAGAGTGATTAACCTGACAATTTTTATCTTGTTCTGTTCTCTGCAGTTTCTCTTTAAGACCTTTGAACAAATGTTCCAAAGAATAGTAGAAACAACTCTAGCAACCTTATTTTTCATACAAGCCTTAAATGTTGAACTTCCTACCAAAAGAAATACTGTGTCCCTTTTACACCCATAATATTCGAAATATTTGTTATAATAGTAATATAATAATGTGTTATGACTAAATTTTTTTTGATGACCTTATTACAGTGTTAGTGTAAATGTCAGTTGTGAGATAGGGTTTGGTACATAGGCATGGACAACTCGTTTTGGATTCATTTTTTTCAGGTTGGTTTGGACTGAAAGAAAAATGTGGAAAAAATAAGCAGGCAGAAATTCTAAACGCGGCAAAAAATGATTTAACCAAGAAATACTGTAACTGAAAGACTTTCAGACTTAAATATTTTATGACTGCAAGTCTTCAAGTAACGTATACCAATTTTGCTCCCAACTCTAAAAAGTTTATTATGGAAAAAAGTTGGTTTACAGAGCTTATTTAGAGTGAGTGATTCCTTTGTACCCAAAGAACGTTTGGTGGTATTCACCCTCGCAGTGGAACTGTGCATATGATTTAAAGGAGAAGAAAATTTTAACGTAGTTTTCCTTATTAGTTCAAAATAATTTAAATGCATTCATTGAAAGAAATATATGTTGATCATTGATTAAAGATTCTTAAATAAGCATTCACATATAGATAGACTTGTTCTTAAATCTTGATCTTTAAGCTATTTTAATCTCATCTTCTTCTTGTGAATACACCTCTCCAAGTAGTTGAAAGCTGATATCCTTCATTTCTAAATGATAGAATATGAAACACAGTCATAGCAATTCTCAATGTTCTTTCTGCCCCAAATACTTGAGGGACATAATATATTGCAATCAGTAACAGTGCCTTAGAAGGTTAGTGATTCTCTAGGTAATTAGAATGTGGGAGAGTGGGTGGAGGGGATAACAGAAGCAAATCAACCCCGTGGGAAGGAAAAGAGTCTCCAAGAGCAGTAGAGTTTGAAAAGTTCCCTCACATCATTCTGATATGTCAAATTTCCTCCTAAATCTTGGTTAAAAATTATTGTTTTAAAGCATGTACTCAAATTTTAGCGTAAACTCTCATTTATCCAGAATCCAAACAATTATGAATTTAAAGCAAAAATTTTCTGCATTCTATTTGTATAAGCAGTAGAGAAATGGTAAACAATGTACTATGAACAATTTATTTTTAAAATCACCTTCCAAAATTGTACATGAATCTACACACAGTGTCCTATACAATGATTACTGAGTTTTTAAACTAAATTATGTTTGGTTTAATTTTAATGAGAACTTTTTCTTTGCTGAGGAAGAGTCACCCTGAGTTAACATCTGTGCCAATCTTCCTCTATTTTTTAGTATGTGGGCTTTCAACACAGCATGGCCACTAACAGAGCAGTTTAGGTCCACACCTGGAATCTGAACCTGGGCCACTGAAGCAGAGCATGCCAAACTTAACGACTAGGCCACCAGGGCTGGCCCAGTGAGAACATTTTATTTTTTATTTTTGGATTTATACATCCATTTATAACATAAAGATAACTCCCAATTGATTCAACATTCCTACTTCAGAGAATTTCAGAATACATAAGAATGCTTTACTAATTCAGTTAATGGCTAAATCATCCAAAGTTGGTAATATTAACTATGATTTATTGAGTACATAGTATCGGAAAATCTATTAAGCATTTGATTTTTATCACCGTATGTTGTTTTTTCAACGCCAGTCAATTCAGATCCCACAGGTTAAGGGTTCAGTTCCACAAGAGTGCCCCCACTTTAGACACAAGCCACAAACTCTGGATACCCCTGTTACTTGCATTCTGCCCAGCTGACTACAGATTCAAGAGCTTCTATGGCAGATGCCCTCCTTAGGTTTGATTATTTGATAGAACAATGCACAGAGCTCAGGAAAGTGCTATACTTGGAATTGCAATTTTATTAATAAAGGATACAACTCAAGAACAGCCAAATGAAAGAGGTTCATAGGGCAAAGTATGGGGGCAGGCAGAACTTCCATGTCGTCTCCATGCCTGGCATGATACCCTCCCAGCACATCTGTGTGTTCCCAAGCCTGAAAACTCCCCAAACCTCATTTTTAAGAGTTTTTATACAGGCTACATTACATGGGACCCTTGTGCAGTGCTGGTAGGAATTTAAAATGGTTTAACCATGGTTGAAAATGTATGGCTATTCCTCAAAAAATTAAACATGAGATTACCATATGATCCAGCAATTACACTTCTGGGTATATAACCAAAAGAATTGAAAGCAGAGACTCGATCAAAATTTTTTGTACACCTATGTTCATAGCAGCATTACTCACAATAGCCAAAGGGTGGAGACAACTCAAATGTCTATTGGTAGATGAATAATTAAATAAATATGGTATATACATACAGTGGAATACTACTCAGCCTTGAAAAAGAAGGACATTTTGATACATGCTACATGAATGAACCTTGAAGACATTATGCTAAGTGAAATAAGCCAGACATGAAAGGACAAATATTATATGCTTCTATTTACATGAGGTACTAGAGTAATCAAATTTATATAGAGAGAAAGTAGGATGGTGTTTATCAGGGACTGGTCCGAGGGGGGAATGAGGAGTTACTGTTTAATGGGAATAGAGTTTTAGTTTGGGATGATGAAAAATGTTCTGATGATGGACAATGATGATGATTGTGCAACAATGTGAATGTACCTTATGCCACTGAATTGTACACGTAAAAATGTTTACAATGGTGAAAATCAACACAATAATATTTGAGAAAAGACAAATGGAAATTACTTCTGCTTGCAATCTGAGCTCAACAAATAACTTTACTTAGTAAAACCAAATGGAATTCCCCATGCATCAAATTCTCTAGGTCTATGGGCACTCTGCTATTTGCAACAACCTCTCTATGGGAATCCATCTAGGATTTTTCAGAGTTTCTGATGCTTTGAATTCCTCTTCTTCAAATAGAACTTTTAAAGGAACTGAGCTTAAATAACATGGTACTATATTTTGTATAATCTTGTCTTCCAATAAACTTTTATCACTAAAAGGTATGAATATTTTATGCTTATCCGCTTATTCTGATGACTTAAATTCTGTCAAACTTATTGATGATTCTCTTCTGAATAAGACACTAGGTTTACTTTTTCATCCTCACTTCACCTCTATACTCTAACATCTTTGGGGGGAAACTTTGCTTTTTTTGTTACTCTGTTCACTGAAGAGAAATATATTCTAAGTATTCCTTCTATAACTTCTTGAAGTTCAACAATGTAAGAACTAGACCTCAAGATTTCTAAATCTAGTTCCCCAGTGGTTCTCTGAAGAGTTTATATGTGTAGGAGTTCGATCAGTAACAACATTTTTTCTCATTTCTGTGAGAGCGAGAGAGAGAGAGAGCATAGTACTTGCTGAAAACACATTTTCCTTTGCTGTCTCACAATAAAAGATTATGGGATATCAGAAATATGAGTAGGTAATTATTAGTTTCACAGTACTCTAGAATAAAATCTCTAAAATCACAACTGACTATATTGAAGGAACATGTAGTGGATTTAAGTAGCTAAAGACGAAACTTTCTAAAGTTTAAATATATTTCAAAAGGTAAATTTTTGTCTTAAAGTCTGCAACTACAATTCTGTTAGTGTGTATCTCTGTCTCTATGTCACCAACACTCTCTTAGTTCCATCTTAAACAGCCACGATGCTCATTGATCTTATAAATCATATTCAATACATAAGTAAACCAGGTGTCAATACATTGAACTTTCAAATTCAAATGAAAGCAGCTTACACTATCATTCCATATGCAATGGAAAGCCCAATATCCCTTCCACTCTCTTGAGAGGTGGAGTAGGGGATAGAGGTTACATTGCTCCTAGTCATCTCTAATTATAAATTCCTGCATCTACCAAATTGGTTCAATTTTTGGATAATTTCATTACCTCATATGCATACACTGTATTTTTTGTACCATCTCACTCAGATTCCTGACTCCTTAACAGGAAGCATTTTCACTGAAGCATTGCATACAACACCAAATTGGATATCAGCTATCTTTGTTCTTATAGGTACTCAGGCTCATCACACTGGCATTGCTCGTTCATTCCCTTCTTCAAGTTCCTACTTGCTAGCATTTTGCTTGGCCTTAAGCCTCGTTTCCTGTTTTGTTTTGTTTTGTTTTTTTGGTATACTGAAACTTAACTGTATTCATTTATTACTTCTAAAAGGTTTTTAGCGGAATCTTTATGGTTTTCTAGATATAAAATCATGTCGTCTGCAAAGAGTGACAGTTTCACTTCTTCTTTTCCAATCTGGATCCCTTTTATTTACTTTTCTTGCCTGATTGCTCTGGCGAGGACTTCCCATACTATGTTAAATAAGAGTGGTGACAGTGGGCATCCTTGTCTGGTTCCTGTTCTTAGAGGGATAGCTTTCAGTTTTTCTCCATTGAGAATGATATTAGCTCTGGGTTTGTCATGTATGACCTTCATTATGTTGTGGTATTTTCCTTCTATACCCATCTTATTGAGTTTTCATCATAAATGGATGCTGTGTCATGTCAAATGATTTCTTAGCATCTATTGAGATGATCATGTGATTTTTATTCCTCATTTTGTTAATGTGGTGTATCACATTGATAGATTTGTGGATGTTGAAGCATCCCTGCATCCCTGGAATGAAATCCACTTGATCCTGATGTATGAAAGGCCACAAGTGACACATAAAGGGAAGCCCATCAGGCTATCAGTGGACTTCTCAGCCAAGACACTACAGTCGAGAAGAGAATGGCATGATGTATTTAAAGTGCTATAAGGAAAAAACCTACAGCCAAGACTACTCTATCCATCAAGGTTGTCATTCAGAATGGAAGGAGAGATAAAGTGCTTCCCAGACAAGCAAAAATTAAAGGAGTTTATCACCAAGAAACCAGTTCTGCAAGAAATGCTGAAAAGACTTATTTAAGTGGGAAAGCAATGACCACAAATAGAGATAAAAAAATTTTTCAAAAAAACAAAACAACAGCAACAAAAAACCAGGCAATAAAATCACTTGTAAGGTAAAAATATAGTAAAGAAGCAGATCAACTACCTGTGAGGATAATATGAAAGTTAAAAGACAAATGTACTAAAATCAGCTATTTCAATGATAAGAGGGTAATGGATAGACACACACTAAACAAGAGACTATATATGATTTGAAAAACATATAATGTGGGAGGAGGGGAGTGAAAAAGTAGAGCTTTCAGAAAGTGGTCAAGCTAAAGAGTCTATCTACTCAATATAGACTGTAATATGCATAGTATATTAAATAGAATCCTCATGGTAATCACAAATCAGAAACCTATAACAAGCAAGAAAAGAAGTAAGACAAAAGAAATCAAACATATTACTAAAGATAGCCATCAAACCACAAGGGAAGAGAGCAAGAGAAAAAGAAAGGAACACAGAAGAACTACTAAAACACCCAGAAAAAAAAGTGACAAAATGGCAATAAATACATATTTATCAATACCTACTTTAAATGTCAATGGACTAACTGCTCCAATGAAATGCCATAGGGTGGCCAACTGGATAAAAAAACAAGACCCATGTATATACTGCATACAAGAGACACACTTCAGACCTAAAGACACTCACAAACTGAAAATGAAAGGATGGAAAAAGATATTCCATGCAAATGGCAAAGAAAAGAAAGCGGGGGTAGCAATACTTATATCAGACAGAATAGACTTTAAAACAAAAACCGTAACAAGAGACAAAGACGGGCACTACATAATGATAAAGGGAACAATCCAACAAGAAAATATAATACTTGTAAATATGCACCCAACATAGGAGCACCTAAATATACAAAGCAATTATTAACAGACATAAAAGGAGAAATAGACAGTAACATAATAATAGTAGGGGACTTTAACACTCCACTTACACCAATGGATAGATCATCCAAACAGAAGATCAATAAGGAAACACTCGCCTTAAAGGACACATTAGACCAGATGGACTTAGTAGATGTATACAGAACATTTCATCCAAAATCCACAGAATACACATTCTTTTCCAATGCCCATGTAACATTCTCCAGGATTGATCACATATTAGGCCACAAAACAAGTCTCAATAAATTTAAGAAGATCAAAATAATACCATGCATCTTTTCTGACCACAAAGGTATGAAACTAGAAATCAACTACAGGAAGGAAACCAGAAAAGCCAAGGAAATGTGGATACTAAACAAAATGCTACTGAACAATGATTGGGTCAATGAAGAAATCAAAGAAGAAATAAAAAAATTCCTCGAGACAAATGAAAATGAAAACACAACATGCCAAAATCAGTGGGACACAGCAAAAGCAATTTTAAGAGGGAAGTTTATAGCAATTCAGGCCTATCTCAACAAAGAAGAAAAATCCCAAATAGACAATCTAAAAGTGCATCTAAAGGTACTGGAAAAAGAACAACAAACAAAGCCCAAAATCAGCAGAAGGAAGGAAATAATAATAATCAGAGCAGAAATAAACAATATAGAGACTAAAAATACAATAGAAAAAATTAATGAAACCAAGAGCTGGTTCTTTGAAAAGATAGACAAAATTGACAAACCCTTAGCTAGACTCACCAAGAAAAAAAGAGAGAAGGCTCAAATAAAATCAGAAATGAAAGAGGAGAGATTGCAACGGACACCTCAGAAATACAAAAGATGAGAAGAGAATACTATGAAAAGCTATACACCAAAAAATTGGATTATCTAGCAGGAATGGATAAATTCTTATAAACATGCAACTTTCCAAAACTGGACCAAGAAGAAGTAGAAAATTTGAATAGACCGATCACCAGTAAGGAGATCAAAACAGCAATCAAAAACCTCCCAAAAAATAAAAGTCCGGGACCAGGTAGCTTCCCTGGTGAATTCTACCTAACATTCAAAGAAGACTTAATACCTATCCTTCTCAAACTGTTTCAAAAAATTGAAGAGGAGGGGAGGCTTCCTAACGCATTCTATGAAGCCAACATTATGCTGATACCGAAACCAGACAAGGACAACACAAAGAAAGAAAATTACAGACCAATATCAATGATGAACATCAATGCAAAAATCCTCAACAAAATATAGCAAATTGAACACAATAATACATTAAAAACATCATACATCATGATCAAGTGGGTTTCCTTTCAGGGATGCAGGGATGGTTCAACATCCACTAATCTATCAACGTGATACACCACATTAACAAAATGAAGATTAAAATGATCATCTCAATAGATGCCGAGAAAGCATTTGACATGACACAGCATCCATTTATGATAAAAACTCAATAAAATGGGTATAGAAGGAAAATACCTCAACATAATAAAGGCCATATATGACAAACCCATAGCAAATATCATTCTCAATGGAGAAAAACTGAAAGCTATCCCTGTAAGAACAGGACCAGACAAGGATGCCCACTGTCACCACTCTTATTTAACATAGTATGGGAAGTCCTAGCCAGACCAGCCAGGCAAGAAAAATAAATAAAAGGGATCCAGATTGGAAAAGAAGAAGTGAAACTGTCACTCTTTGCAGATTACATGATTTTATATCTAGAAAACCCTAAAGATTCCACTGAATAACTTTCAGAATCAATAAAGGCATACAGTCATGTTGCGGGATACAAAATCAACGTACAACAATCAGTTGCGTTTCTATACACTAACAACGAAGTAGCAGAAAGAGAAATTAAGAATACAATCCCATTTACAATTGCAACAAAAAGAATAAAATTCCTAGGAATAAACTTAACCAAAGAGGTGAAAGATCTGTACACTGAAAACTATAAAACATTGTTGAAAGAAATTGAAGAACACACAAAGAAATGGAATGATATTCCATGCTCTTGGATTGGAAGAATTAACATTGTTAAAATGTCCATACTTCCTAAAGCAATCTATAGATTCAACGCAATCCCTATCAGAATTCCAACAACATTTTTCACAGAAATAGAACAAAGAATCCTAAAATTTATATGGAACAACAAAAGACCCCAAATAGCCAAAGGATTCCTGGGAAAAAAGAACAAAGCTGGAGGTATCACACTCCCTGATTTAAAAATATACTACAAAGCCATAGTAACCAAAACAGCACGGTACCTGCACAAAAAACAGACACACAGATCAATGGAACAGAATCAAGAGCCCAGAAGTAAGCCCACACATTTATGGACAGCTAATATTCAACAAGGGAGTCAAGAGCATACGATGGAGAAAGGAGAGTCTCTTCAATAAATGGGGTTGGGAAAACTGGACAGCCACATGCAAAGGAATGAAAGTAGACCATTCCCTTACACCATTCGCAAAAATCAACTCAAAATGGATTAAAGACTTGAATGTAAGACCCAAAACCATGAAAGTTCTAGAAGAAAACATAGGCAGTACGCTCTTTGACATTGGTCTTAGTAGCATATTTTCAAGTCACATGTTTGACCGGGCAAGGGAAACAAAAGAAAAAATGAACAAATGGGACTACATCAAACTAAAAATCTTCTGCACAGCAAAGGAAACCATCAACAAAATGAAAAGACAACCTAACAATTGGGAGAAGATATTTGCAAACCATATATCAGATAAGGGGTTAATATCCAAAATATACAAAGAACTCACACAGCTCAACAACAACAACAAAAAACAGCAATCCAATTAGAAAATGGGCAAAAGATCTGAACAGAGATTTCCCGAAAGAAGATATATGGATGGCCAACAGGCATATGAAAAGATGCTCAACACCCTATATCTTTTGATTGGAGCAGTTAGTCCATTAACATTTTAAGTAAGTGTTGATAAAAATGTATTTATTGCCATTTTGTTACTTTTTTTTCCTGGATGTCTTCTCTGTTCCTTTCTTCTTCTCTTGCTCTCTTCCCTTGTGGATTGATGGCTTTCTTTAGTAATATCCTTGATTTATTTCCTCTCACTTATTTGTTTACTTATTATAGGTTTCTGGTTTGTGATTACCATGATGTTTCTGTATAATATTCTATGTAGATAGCAATCTATATTGAGTTAATATTCTCTACTGTTTTAATCCCCTCCTCCCACGTTTTATGTTTTTGAAATCATATCTAATCTCTTGTTTTGTGTGTGTCTATCCCTTACCCTCTTATCATTGTAATAGGTAATTTTAGTAGTTTTGTCTTTTAACCTATATATCATCTTCATAGGTTGTTGATCTGCTACCTTTACTGTATTTTTGCCTTTACCAGTGATTTTATTGCCTGTTTTGGGAGAGGGGGGTTGATAATTTTCTTACCACTATTTGTGCTTCTCTCTTTCTCACTTAAAAAAATCCCTTCAGCATTTCTGTAGAACTGGTTTCTTGTTGATAAACTCCTTTAATTTTTACTTGCCTGGGAAGCTCTTTATCTCTCCTTCCCTTCTGAATGATAACCTTTCTGGGCAGAGTATTCTTGGCTGTAGTTTTTTTCCTTTCAGCATTTTAAATATGTCTTACCACTCTCTTCTAGACTGTAGAGTTTCAGCTGAGAAGTCCAACCATAGCCTTATTGGCTTTCCTTTGTATGTCACTTGTTCCCTTTCTCTTGCCACTTTTAGGATTCTCTCTTTATCTTTAATTTTGGACATTTTATTTATAATGCATCTTGGTGTGGTCCTCTTGGTGTTCATCTTGTTTGGTGATCTCTGTGCTTCCTGTACCTGGATGTCTGTTTCCTTCCTTGGGTTAGGAAAGTTTTCAGCTATTATTTCTTCAAACAGATTCTCTGCCTCTTTGTCTTTCTCTTCTCCTTCTGGGACACCTACAATACGAATGTTAGTGTACTTGATATTGTCCTCGAGTTCCATAAGGCTGTTCTTATTATGTCTAATTCTTTTTTCTTTTTTCTGTTCAGCTTGGGTGATTTCCTCTAGTCTTTCTTCCAGCTTGCCAAGCCGTTCTTCTATCTCATCTACTCTACTGTTGAGTCCCACTAGTGACTTTTTCATTTCCAGTATTGTATTCTTCATTTCTGATTGGTTCTTTTTTATATTTTCCATTTCTTTGTTGACATTCTCACTGTGTTCATCCAGTGTTATCCCAATATCATTTAGCATCCTTATGAGTTTTTGTTTGAACTCTTTGTCAGATCAATTGCTTATTTCTGTTTCACTTAGTTCTTTTTGTGGGATTTTGTCCTGTTGCCTTGCTTGGAATGTATTCCTTTGCCTCCTCATTATGCCTCTTTCTCTGTGCTTATTCTATGTATTAGGTGAGTCAGCTGTGTCTCCTGAGCTTGGAGAAGTGGCCTTATGTAAGAAATGCCTTTTGAGGCTCAGCAGTCTGCTTCCCCCTCATCACCAGTCCGAATGATCCAGGAGTGACCCGTGTTTGTGCTACTTGTGTCTTTTTGCTATGGCAGGGTTGGTCTTACTGCAGGCACCCAGGATGTCTAGTCTTTCCCTCCCTGGCCAGCTGTTTGTAAATCGGGTTTGGGGAGCCCCAGCACTGTTGGCTGCAAGATTTAATAGCACCTGTTGCAGTTTTCTAGTTTATTGAGTATGTACCCAGTGTAGCTGGTTGCTAGGCTCAGGGGCTTACAGTTGCTGTAGGCCTCAGGCCTGCAAGGCTGTTGTCAGCTGTCTTAGGATTGCAGCTGAGTGGGGCTGGCCCTAGGTGTGAGAGTACCCAATTGTTTCAAACTTTGTAAGGTGGAGTCTATCCTCTTTGTGGCTGATTATGAAGCATAGGTCTTCTGCTGCTGATAAGCCCCACCCCCCACAGGTCCACACACACCATCAACACAGCCCTAGTCCATGCACACTTCCCAACCCCCTTGAGCATACCCAGTTGCCTAACTGCAGGGGCCCCCACCTCTCCACAAATGCCCCCACACAGTTCACCTGGTCCTCACATAGGCCCCACCTCACAGAGGTAGAAACATTCACCTGCTTGTAGAGGATCAAGGCACCCAGTCTGTGCAGGCTGACAAGTAGCCTGATCACTTGCTGTTGGGTGGGGCAAATCTCTAGGGCAGGCTTCCTGCCTTGGCTCAACTGGATTAAATCTGCGCTCTAGTGGATGTGGCAGACCCCTGGACTATCAGGCCAGAGGCAGACCTTCAGTGATGTCTGCCAGTGTCTGTGTCAGCACACCTGTACTAGGTCACAACAATGACCACCACCAAAGTCTCAGCCTCTGGAGAGGTCTTACCTCTCACCAAGATGCAACCAGAGACTACCAGGTGAGTCTCTTTTCACCAAAGGACTGTGCAGCTGTCTTTTTGGTGATTTTAGGTTGCTCTCTGAGATGGGTGAATTTGTGCATAGGCCCTTTAAGAGACAAGTTTTTTTGGCTTTCCTCTGATAGCTTTTCTGGGGGTTTTCCTCACTGCAGTTAATAGCCAGTGAAGCTAGATAGTAGGACACTCACCTCAGTTGTGCTGAATCTGAAGGATGCTTATAGCAGTAATGTTCCCCCAGCTCAGGACCTCACTCCTCCAGGGAGGGCTGTGTACCTTAGGGTGGCTTCTGCCCAGTCAGCTGTGAAGGTCTCTCCAAAAGAAAGTGCTTTTTTCTCTCCAAAAGTAATTTCTGCCTCTTCCACCTCAGTCAGGACTGTCCCTTGCTGTGGGGGTTCTTTTTATCCAGTTTTCAGTTCTTTCTCCAGGGTAATTTTTCCAAGAATAGTTGTAACCTGGTTGTGTTTGTGGGAGGGGGTGAGTTCAGAGTCCGCCTACGCTGCCATCTTGACGAGATCTCCCATGACTTTTGTTTGATTTAATTATTACTTTACTAGTTTTCACAAAGAAAGTCATACTTATAGTGGATAAATATGGCAAACTTAGATATCATTTAATTTAATTCTTTCATGATGGTCATTTTTCACTCAAACATGACATTTTTTAAAGAAGGAAAAATTAGGATAATAAAGCTGCTGTGACAAAGATTATTTCTTAAAATATACAGTAAACATAAAGTGCCCTAAAAGCCTGTAACCCAAAGTAAAGTTTTGACTTCATGATGGACATACAACTTTAATGAAAAAGGAGGATTTAGGGTTTGTATGTGTTTTTTTTTTTCACAAATCAGCTTAATATTTTCCTTTTATAAATTTTTCACCATTCATAAAGACATCTCTAAATAGTAAATATTTTTCTTCCTGGGTAAACTGGAATGTGGTAGTTTTAAGGCTAGTGAGGTTTAAAGAAAACAGTGAAGCCACAATAAATTCAAGTGAGAAAGTCATCTTGTATTCATTTATGTGTTTTAGAAATGTCTGTTTTTCAGTGATTTAGGTTCCATTTGCAGAAGATGGGTATAACTCCTTACCTTCGTCCAACTCTGTGCTTCAAGGCCTGTGTTTAAATCACAGAAAACATTTCCCAAACAGCAACTTGTGTAAGCCCCTATTGCTCCATTCTTCATATCATGTAGACATTATTTGAAAATGCAGGTATCTCCTCCAGCCCTCGGGAGCAGGGATCGATCCTGAGCAATGTTGTCGGTACATGGTATGTGCTCAACCACTGTACATCTCATATACAGTTTAGGAAGAATGTCTACATATTTTTGTTTTAAATAGACTTTATTTTTTAGAGTGGTTTTAGGCTCACCTCAAAACAGAGTAGAATATACACAGTTCCCATGTAGCACCTGCCCTCACACATGCACAGAATTCCTCGCTATCAATGTCCTCAAGCAGAGTGGTACATCTGTTACAATTGATGAACCTACATTGACACATCTTTATCATTGAAGTCCACAGTTAACATTAGGGTTCCCTCTTGGAGCTGTGTTTGTGTTAAACTTTTAATTAAACGCAGTTTGAATCATAACTTCTGAACATGTATTTTCATTCATTTAGGCAAGATTAATTGCCAACTTACTCCATTTCCTTTTTTATTTTGTATGTTATTTTTCCTCTGCTATTTTTTATTTCCCTCAATATAATCTATTTATATAGTCTCTTAATTATTTAATTTTCTGGTCATTTTTCGTACCTCCTTTTTATAAAGTGATCTTCTCATTCCCTCAATACCAACCATATGGTTTAGAACCAGCATTTGATGCATAGTAAGTATTAAATGGAACAAATTTAAGCAACCTCCTTGAAAACAGTTCTGAAATATGTAAGAAGACACTACTAAAATCTTCTTTTCTCTTAATTACCACACTAATAGAAAAATGGAATTTCATGAAGCTTATAGGTCTCCCTTGGCAGAGTAAATCAGTGATTTGAAGGACACATTTTAATTTGCTTTTATATAAAAAAGAAACCAAGTTAAAACTTGTATCAATTTTTTTTAATGATTTCTGGAAGCAAGTATCAACTGAGACTGAAAAATCTATGCAAGTAGATTGTTCACATTGCATTTCACTGTGTAATCACAGCCCAATTTGTTGCTAATTTAATGATGTTAGTATACTGTGAACTCCACCCATGAATAAGAGCCCAGAGCTGAAATAAATAATTCCTAAGTAAGACTTCTAAGTTTAACACGAGCCAAAAATGCAAAATGAACAATTTGAGATATACTAGAATTATCAAAACAAGATTAAAGTTACTTAATGTGCAAACATATTTTGGACCATGTGATAATAGTCATTTAAAAATACGTTATTTTCAAAATTGTTTACAGTTCCATGTGGTTTCTCAGAGCATTTAAACTGAAAATGAAATGAGTAATCATTTCTAGGGTACTTTACATTAAATGTTAATATTTTTTTCTGTTGCTCTCTTTATTATTTTATATGTATATATTTTTTCCTACTACAGTCTTTAATTATCACCATATTTAAAAGTAATTATATTACATACATTAACAAATAAATACACATTTACTCACTAGGTCAGTCACTGTTTTCTAAATTTGTTTAGACTTTTAAGGTTAAAACAAGAGAACAAATTTGAAATAGAGACACAAGGAATGTGACAGTGATTTAAATATTTTGTATTGAGTCATAGAACAAAGTAGGATTTCAGCAGTTTGTGCAAGTATCACAGACAACAAAAAGCTGAGATGCATAACTTTACTAGTCCAGGTAAGAGGCCATCGTCAGTTTGAAACAAAAATGGCTTAGACAGAGACTGTGTGAAAAAACATGTCTCAATATGACAATATTATGATTTAGCAGCGGTTTTCTGAGCTATCTTACAGGTGCAAAGACAGTCACCAAATGGCTACTTCTCATGACCTTTTGGATGTTTTCTCTGAATAAATTGGCTTTCCTCTTGCTCAAAATGAAATACCAAAGACCGTTCAGATCGAAAGGTTGTGTTTATTATAATAGCTCTGTAGTTTCCAATTTCCTTCTTTCTACAGAGACGACTTCGAATTTATTGTTGTACTAGAATTTGCTCACACACACACACAGCGCAGGCATTATTTTTTAATGAATGGATGCATCTTTCTTGCTTAACAGGGCAGAGATACATACACATAAATTGTGAAATCTGTTTTCTTTAGAACAAGAATAATGAGCAAACAAAGCCCTCCGTTCTTTATTAAAAGTTTTTACAAAAAAATCATTCTCTGATGGTACATGAGCAGCAAACAGAGGGAAAAATGCAGCAGTTCTGTCGGGGTGCAGTAAATAAGCAGGAACCTGACTTTGTCATTCTTTTCCACCTTGGATAGGTTGCTGATCTATTTTCCTTTAATTTCACATATTAACTTGAAATAAATTACTGATCAATTTCCAAGCCTTTTTATGAGGACTATTTGACAAGCTTATATTTAACAATGAGAATAAATTCAAGTATATACAATATACAGTTATGATTAGGATTATTTTATTATTTTATCAAGTCGTGGTTTTCTTTTGCTTTTCCCTCAGATAATTTTTCTGTTTGTATGTATGTGTATTTTTAAACCAATAGCACTTCCAATGTTCGTTTGAAAATGTTGCAACATGTATTTTCTGTATATGTTTTGGGTTGGTTCATAGAATAAGTGTTCTACAAAAGTGTCTTAGCTTTTTAACAGGTATTCATTTAAGTGAAAACCACTGTAATTTGTTAGTCTCCTATGATATTCAAGACGTTCCTCACCTTCTGATTTAAAGGTTGAAAGGGAATAATTTGCATATATTTCAGAGTTGAACATGCTGAGAGGTGGAGAATAAAGTGTTGTCTAAAAAGACGTTCATTACATCTACTAGTTTTTAAGAATCATTTTTAAGTTCAAATTTTTAACGGGAAGCAAGATAATAACTATGTTTAGAGCCACTGCTGCCGTTTGCATGCCTTGACTGTAATCTCTGTTGTGCAGTTTGCAAAGAGACTTTTTGATGACAAAGCCTGCTGCTGGATCTACGAAAGAAGAAACTCCTTCTTTAAAATCTACCATAGCTCACATGAGTGGATCAAAGACTCCATATTTTAAGGCACTATTCCTATGGAACGGAGTTTTGAAAATTTTGCCTAAAGACTTTTCCTAGTCTATTTTCAGTGACTTGAAAAATATGTAGAATAGTTCCAAAAAGAAATAGATACATTTATTAATGTTGTTCTGCAAATATATTTTTTCCAAAATCATCTCAAAATAATGTATATTTCTAATTATATAATTAATATATGCTTCTTTTAGAAAAATTAAAAAATGGAAAAGTGTGAAAAGTAAAAGTCTAATGAGAGAGAGATTGACACATAATAATTTGGCATATTTTCTTCCATTATATTTCTATTCAAATATATTTCACATAATTAGAACCATACTCCATATACAGTTTTCTTAATTTAAAACTTGCATAATGAAGAAGTTATCTAGCCTTTGTCTCTGCTTCCTGGGACGTAGCTTCTAAACTCTTGGAATTTTTCCAGTGGTAGTTGTATCTTTGTTATTCATTGTGAGCCGCTCCAAACACACCTGAGTTTATGCTAATAAGACGACTCGTGGTGGATCCATAGGTAGTTTATGGTAATACAATGATACTGGATGGGGCTAGTCATGGAAGAAAGACAAGTCATGTGATTAGACTTGAGGCTTTGGACCATATGATACCTGCCTGACTTCCAGAGAGGGGAATAAAGCTGGAGATTAACTTCAATCAAGTGACTAATAATTTAATAAATCACACTTACATAATGAAACACCCCCAGACATACAGATGCTAGAGCTCAAATGAGCTTCCTTGTTGCCAAACATGGCAATGCTTCATGTAGTCACACATTGATGTGTCAGGAGGGTGACATATCTTGACTCCATTGGAAGAGGAAAATGAAACCTTGTAATAAAGGACTCTCTCATACCTCATCCTATACGTCTCTTCTTTTCCTGGTTCTGAATATTTTCCTCTTGCTATAATGAGCTACAATCATGCATAGAGGTTTCCTCAGTTTTGTGTATCATTCTAGTGAATTATTCAACCTGAGGGGAAAGTCTTCCAATATGTAGCCAGCTGTTCAGAATACAGGAGGCCTGAGGTCCCTCAAACTTACAGCTGGTGTCTGAAGTGTTTGAAGTCTTATTCAGAATAGTGCCGTTAACCTGTGTCCAGGTAGTTGGTATCAGAAGTCATTGCAACATTTTATAAAAATAATTTCTAATATAGTTAAATTTATTTGAAAATTTTATATCTAAATTTTTCAATAGTATAATATACCATTGTTTATGTAACCATTCTTTTAATCATTCTATATTGAGTGTATAATTTTTAGCATCATGTTTTTCTTTTTTTATAAATTATTACATTGTCATTGATGAGAATTTGAAAAATAAAAAATCAAACAAGAAAATGAAAATTAATTGCTTTTATTCTTTTGATGTATATTTTTTCAGATTTTTCTTCACAGAATGTGTTTTTAATCTTTTTGTAGCATACTATACCAATGTATTTTATTAGAGACATTTGAGTATTATCAAACTTTTCAATAATGTAAATAAAGCTATGATACACATTCTTGTAAATAAATTAATGAACACGCTTTTGATTGCTTCCTTTACATGAAATCCTAAAAGCAGAATTACGATTTAATGAGTGTGAACATTTTTGAAGTCCATAGTAGAATGCTAAAATGTTGTTAAAACACCTGTATGCCAACAATGCTTATTTCGCTATATCCTCACAAACACTAAATATGTTTTTAAAAATCTGTACTAATTTGATAAGCAGAAAATTACCTCATTCTTTTAATTTATATATATACACATATAGGTATATATAAGAAACTAATTTGTATATATACCTATATATTTTTGAACATGTCGAGTGCATTTTCTTTGAATTTATTTCCCATTTGTATTTTTCATCTGAATTATCTGTTTCTATCTTAGTAAGAAGTCTTTCTTATTAATTTTTTAACTTGTAGTAAGACGCGCTTAAAATTTACCAACTTAACCATCTATGTGTCCACTTCAATGTATTCACACTGTTGTGCAGCTAATCTAAAACTTTTCACTTTGTAAATCTGAAACTCTATACCTATTCAACAACAATTCCACATTTCCTCCTCCCTGAGCTCCTCACAACTGCCATTCTACGTTATGTCTCTATGAGTTTGATCATTCTAGATACCACATAAATGGAACCACACGGTATTTATGTTTTCTGACTGGTGTATTTAATTTAGCATAATTTCCTGAATGCTCATCTATATTGTAGCATGTGTCAAAATTTTCTTCCTTTTTAAGGCTGAATAATATGCTGTTGTTTGTGTGTGTGTGTGTGTGTGTGTGTGTAGATATAGTTACAGATATAGATATATCACATTTTATTTATTCATACATGTACTGATGGACGCTTCAGTTGCTTCCACCTTTTGGCTTTTGTGAATAATACTGCTATGAACATGGGTACACAAATATCTCTTTAAGACCGTGCTTTCAATTTGCTCATATATAAACCCAGAAGCGGCATTGCTGAATCATGTGGTAATTCGATTTTTAAATTTTAGAGGAATCACCATACTATTTTCCATAGTGCTGCACTATTTTAAATTCCCATCAACAAAGCATAGTGTTCCAAATTCATCACATCCTTGCCTACACTTATTTTCTGTTTATTTGGTGTGATAGTAACCATCCTGATGAGTGTAAGGTAATATCTAATTGTGATTTTGATTTGTATTTTTCTAATGATTAGTGATATTGAACATCTTTTCAAATGATTGTTGGTCTTTCTTATTAATTTTTATTCTTTCTATATTTTTTCTCTTTTTTGAATTTTTTCCAAATGTATTCTCCAATTGTTGATTATATTAATTGGGATTTTGTTTTTATATTTTCAACTAGTTTATTTTGGAGGACACACTGAATTTACATGACTCAAAGTGAAATATTCTATGAGTGGTTCACTGAATTAATTCATGAATGAATTAGGCATCTGATTGAATTTGTTCCATATTTGTTTAATCTTATAGTATTGAGGCAGTGCTCTATATAATGATTCCTAAATTTTTCAGTATAAATATACCTATTATATTATTTTTCTTAGTATGGAACTATTTTTTAAAATACAAGTTCCTTCAGAGAATAAGGTAACAAGTCCATGTACCCCAAGAAAGAAAAGATGTTAACGTTTGCTCATATTTGTATCATTTTTAAAGCAATATAAGTATGACGTTATATATATAGTTGATGCCTGCTTTGTACCTTCCCCCCAGCCTTAGTCCCTTCCTCTCCAAAGGTAACTGTTATGCTGAAAGTTTAACCTTTCTGATTCACATTTTTATACCTTCACTATAAGTGAATATTCACAAATAGCATATTCTTTTGTATTATGTTATAAACATAATATTTATTATACAAAACTTTTACATCCATGATATTTTATGGAACGTATCATTCTATGGCCTTTTTTGTTCAAGATCTACTCATGTTGATACATAGAAATCTAATTTAACCATTTCAACTGCTATATATTATTCCACTGTGTGAGCATATTATAATTTACTTACATATTTGCCTGCTGAAACATAAACAATATGCAATGAGCATTCTTTTTTATGACGTTAAAGAAAAATTTTAGTTTGGGAAGACATAAATCTCTAGGTATATAAAAAATATAGTTCAGTTACTGTTAATACGCCAATAAGGAATGTTTATTTTTTATAAAGAAAGACAAGAAAAAACACATTATAGTGTCACCCTACAGAAGATTTCCTTCTATTTTATGTTGTGATTCTAAAAAGACTTGGATTATGATATCTTCTAGTTTTTGCTTCTTCTTGAAATTTTATCTAGGGACACATTCTCATCACTGGGAGAATTTTCTTGTCTCTGCATTCCAGTTTATGACATTGGTCTTTAAATTCCAGTCTCCCTTATTTTTCTTAGTGCTTTTTAAAAAGTTCTGGTAAAAGATGCATAACCTAAAATTTATCATTTTAACCATTTTTAAGTGTACGTTTCAGTGGCATTGAATACATTCACATTGTTGTTCAACCATCGGCACTATCCATCTCCAAAAAATTTTCTTCCTTACAGATTGAAATTCCATGTGAATTGAACAATAACTCCTCATTCCCCCTCCTTGAAGCTCCTATCAAAGACTATTGTATTTTATATATTTATGACTTTGACTACTCTAGGCACCTCATATAAAGGGAATCATCCAATATTTTTTCTTTTGTCACTGACTAATATCAATAAGGCTTGAATTCTTGCCAACATTTGTTATTTTTTTTCTTCTTTTTTGATAATAGCTACTCCAAGGGATGTGAGATGGTATCTCATTGTGGTTTTGGTTTACATTTTCCTAATCATTATTATCGTTGAGTATCTTTTTATTTGCTTATTGATCATTTGTATATCTTATTTGGAGAAATGTCTATTTGGGTTCTTTGTCCACATTTTATTCAGGATGTTTAGTTTTTGTTGAGTTGTAAGAGTTCTTTACATATTCTGGATATTAACCCTTTATCATATACGTGATTTGCAATTATTTTTTCCCACTCTATAGGATGATTTTTCACTTTGTTGATAGTGTCCTTTGATAAAGGAATTTTAAAATTTAAGTTCAATTTGTCTACTTTTTCTCTTGGTTCCATTGCTTTTGATGTTTTATCCAATAAATGATTGCTAAGTCTTATGTCTTCAGGCTTTTTCTTCCACATTTACTTCTAAGACTTCCATAGTTTTAGCACTTATGTTTAAGTGTTTGATCTTTTTTGTGTTAATTTTTGTGTATGGTGTAAGGTAAGGGTCCATCGTTACTTTGTGCATGTGCATATCCAGTTTTCCAAGCACCATTCGTTCCAAAAGCTGTCCTTTCCCCGTTGTTTAATCTTGGCAGTTCTGTCAAAAATTATTTGACCATATTTGTGAGGATTTATTTCTGGGCTCTCAATTCTGTTCCATTGGACTATATGTCTATATTTTTCCAGTACCACCCTGTTTTGTTTACTGTAGTTTTATATTGTTTGATATCATGAAGGATTACACTTCCAAATTTGTTCTTCTTTTTCAAATTGCTTTGGTGATTAGATCTCCCTTATGACTCCATATGAATTTTAGGATGGATTTTTCCCTTTCTGAAAAAAGTGACACTAGGATTTTGATGAAAGATTGCATTGAATCTGTAGATTGCTTTGGATCATATTGACATCTTAGCAATATTAAGTTTTCCAATCCGTGGACACAGGATGGTTTTCTGTTTATTGGTGTCTTTAATTTCTTTCAGCAGTGTTTTTTACTTTTGAGTCTACAATTCTTCCACCTCCTTGGTGAAGTTTATTCCTAAGTGGTTTATTCCTTTTGATGCTATCATGAACGGAATAGTTGTCTTAATTTCTTTTCAGATTGCTTATTATCGATGTATAAAAATGTAACTTATTTTTGATGTTGATTTTGTTTCCTGTGTCTTTGCTGATTTAGTTTATTCATTATAACGATCGTTTTTGTATGGAATATTTAGTACTTTCTACATATAAGTTTATTTCAAATGCAAAGAAATAATTTTACTCTTTACTTTTCTTTTTTCTTTTTTTTTTTTGAGGAAGATTAGCCCTGAGCTAACATTCACCACCAATCCTCCTCTTTTTGCTGAAGAAGACTGGCCCTGAGCTAACATCTGTGCCCATCTTCCTCTACCTTATACGTGGGACACCTACCACAGCATGGCTTTTGCCAAGCAGTGCCATGTCCACACCTGGAATCCGAACCGGCGAACCCCAGGCCACCAAGAAGTGGAACGTGCGAACTTAACCTCTGTGCCACCGGGCCGGCCCCCATCTCCTTGCTTTTCAATTTGGAAGAATTTTATTTATTTTCTTGCCGAAATTCTCTGGTTATGACTCCCAATGCTATGTTGATAGAAGTGGTAAAAGTGGATCTCTTTGTCTTGTTCTTATCTTGGAGGAAAAGATTTGAGTCTTTGACCATTGAGTATGTTAGCTGTGGTTTTTTCATATACTTCCTTTCTTATGTTAAAGTAGTTTCCTTGTATTCCTAGTTAGTTGACAGTTTTTATCATGAAAAGGTGTTGAATTTTATCAAATCTTTTTCTGCATCGATTGAAATAATTGTATTTTTTTCTTCATTCTCTGAATGTGGTCTTCTGTATTGATTGATTTTTCTGTGCTGATCCATCCTTGACTTCCAAGAATAAATATCACTTGGTTACAGCAAATAATCCTCTTAATATGCTGTTGAATTTGATTTGCTTGTATTTTGTCCAAGCTGTTTCATCAATATTCGTAAGAGATTTTCATCTATTTCTTTCCTTGTACTATCTTTGTTTGGCTTTGGTATCACAGTAAAGCAGGCTTCATAGAATGAGTTAAGATGTGTTCCCTCCTCTTCAATTTCTGGGAAGAGTTTGAGAAAGATCAGTGTTCTTGAAATGCTTTCTTGTGCAATTTGTCCACATACAGTTGTTCACAGTATTCTCATATAAACATTTTTATTTCTATAAATTTCATAGTAATTTTTCCTCTCTCATTTCTGATTTTATTTATTTGCTTTTTCTCTCTTCTATTGTTAATCTAACTAAAGGTTTGTCAATATTATTGTTCTTTCTAAAGAAGGAACTTTGGGGTTTGTTGTATTTCCTATTGTTTTTCTCTTGTCTATTTTATTTACTCTTCTGTAATCTTTATTATTTTCTTCCGCTGTTACCCTTGGATGAAGTTTTTTTTATAAGGTTGTTGATTTGACATCTTTTTTTTTTAATGTGTTTACATCTGTTTTCTTTTTTATAAAGATATTTTATTTGTCTTTACCGTGAGGATCACATATAAGATCCTAATGTTATAATAATCTATTTTAACTTGTATCAATTTTAACTTCAATGTTATACAAAAACTGTTCTCCCTTAAGGCTCTCTCACCCTCAGTTTATGTTTTTGATGTTATAAATTATATATTTATTTATCATGTGGCATTAATACAGATTTATAATTTTTATGTGTTTATCTTTTATGTTCTGTAGAAAATAAAAGGTGGGGTTACAAACCAGACTTACAAAATTACTGGCTTTTATTTTTTCCAATGTTATTACCTTTACCGGAGATATTTCTATCTTAATACAGCTTCAAATTGCTGTCTAGCGTCCTTGAATTCAGCTTGAAGGACTCCTTTTGTATTGCTTATATGGCTGATCTAGTGGCAATGAACTCCCTTACCAGTTGTTTTTATGGAAATATCATAATTTCTCCCTCATTTTTGAAGGACAATTTTGCTAAATATAGAATTCTCAGTTCACAGATTCTTCTCTTCTGTTCTTCAAAATATCATCTCACTGCTTTTTGGCCTCCAGGCTTCTCCTGGGAAATCTACTGATAATCTTATTGAGGATTTCTCATAAGGGACAAGTCACTTGTCCTCACTGTTTTCAGGATTCTCTGTTTTTGATAGTTTGATTATAGTGTCTCAATGGGGGTCTCTTTTGGTGCATCCTATGTGTAGATCATTGATCTTGGAGTTGTATATCCATGTATTTATTCAAATTTGGGAAGTTTCCACCCATTGTTTCTTCTTTTTCAGTTATTACTGAGGTCATAATGGTTTATAACATTGTATAATTTCAGGTGTACATCATTATTTATCAATTTCTGTAAAGACTGCATTGTGCTTACCACCCATAGTGTAATTTTTATCCATCAACATACATATGTGCCCCTTTACCTCTTTCGCCCACCCCCCAGCCCCCTTCCCCTCTGGTAACCACTAATCTGTTCTCTTTATCCATGTGTTTGTTTATCTTCCACATATGAGTGAAATCATGTGGTGTTTGTCTTTCTCTGTCTGGCTTATTTTGCTTAACTTCATACACTCAAGGTCCATCCATGTTGCTGCAAATGGGACAATTTTGTCATTTTTATGGCTGTGTAGTATTCCATTGTGTGTGTGTGATATATATGTATATACACACAACATACCTTGTAATAGTCCTCCATATTACTTTTCATTACAAATGAAACTTGAAATTTCGGAAAAGTATCAGTATTTCAAAAAGTGAAATTCACTAATGTGCAGGGACCTGAAGCACTAATTACTCAAGAGATTTCCTATTGGAAAAAACTTAACTGCATCTTTATTACCTTAAACATAGCATACAGAAATTTGCCTACAGTAGCCAATTTCAGGCAATTCCTCTGGCCACAAAGCAGTGATAGTGCTCTAATTCTGCTATCTCAGATCAAGAAAGTTATTGCCCATCATTTCAGGGAGCTGACAAAGAGTTTTGAAATTAAGCAGATTTCACTTGACAGTAGAGCTGAAATTTTGAGTCAGCACCAAACTCCAGTCTACAATGCTCATTTCATTCTTGATGACCCTTTAACATGACTTAAACTTAGTACCTTAACTGTTGGTAAAATTGGATGTGGAGAAGGTAAAGCCAGTGAGAGAAACTTGATTCGCTGTATTAAG
Organism: Equus asinus; assembly: GCF_041296235.1. Lineage (NCBI taxonomy): Eukaryota > Metazoa > Chordata > Mammalia > Perissodactyla > Equidae > Equus > Equus asinus. Next base: position 74,948,326 of record NC_091820.1, read on the forward strand.
ATATTTTGATTGTAAAATAACCATTTTAATGTTTTGTTTAAGTAGTTTAGCTGATTTATTAGCAAATATATTGTCAAGTAAACATTAGTAAATCGTACTTTATGGGATGTAATTATAATGCAAATTAAACAAATGCAATGCATGGCTTCAGAGAGTTTACTAAAACACACATTCATATAGAAATACATACAAATGTATATACATAAGGTGACTATAAGTGTATTTATATATTTTAAACCTTAAGGTCAATAATAAGGTAAATATTAAGGTTAAAGATAATATAACAAAAGCATAAGTCAAACTTTCTACGAATGTACATGGTTATTATTTTTACTAGCATAGTATCCACATTATCATGTTTTGATTTTGACACAGAACTATAATATATTACTTAAGTATGACAATGTTAAACTGAGGAAACAACTGTATTTATAATACATTATAAATTCTTTAAATATAGCTGCTTCTGAGAAGTTGTTCATATTTACTTGAGAATTGATCTCTTTGTTCCAAGAAAGTATTTTTCAACTCATGTTAAGATCGTGTCCTAAATGCATGCAAAAGATACAATGCAGTTCTTATGCACTTTAAAACTTTAATTATGTAATATATATGGCAAACTAACTGCAAACTAAATATAAAAGCAATAGTATGCGTAGTTTAGGACAACTGTAATGTATATTTTTTAGAATACCTTTTTTATTATTAGTATAGTTTCTGTTGATCTAACTTGAATAAAACCTAATCTGTGGGCCTTCCAAAAATGATGTCAATAATGTGTCATCTAGGTCCAACTATATCAACTGTTAGAAGAAAATTCAATGCTTTAAAATGCCATTTATAGATTGTGTCTATTATATCCATAGAACTGTTCATGTCTGAATATTTGATTGCTAGAATCATTGTGAAGACCTCTTAAAGAAAACATGAAAATGAAAAGTGTATTAACAAGAAAAGGATGCCCACTTTTGCCACTTCTATTCAAAAAAGTACTGAAAGTCAGCTAGAGCAATTAGGAAATAAAAAGAAATAATAGGCATTCAAATTAGAAAGCAAGAAGTAAAATTATCTCCACTTGCTGATGATATGACCATACATGTAGAAATCCCTAAAGATTTCACAAAAACTATAAGAACTAATAAATTCAGCAAGACTGCAAGATAGAAATTCAACCCACAAAATCAGTTCCTATTATAATATACTAACAATGAAAAATATGAAAAAGAAATTGAGACAACAATTACATTTACAATAGTATAAAAATAATATACTACTTAGGAATAAACTTAATCAAGGAGGTGAAAGACTTGCACACTCAAAACTAAAAAATACTGCTGAAAGAAATGAAAAAAGACACCAATAAATGGAAAGATATCCCATGTTCATGGATTGAAAGATAATATTGTTAAAACATAAACACAACTCAAAACAATCTGCAGACCCAGTGAAATCCCTATCAAAATCCTAAGAACATATTTTGAAGAAATAGAAAAATACATACTAAAACTTATAAGGAATTTCAAGGGACCTCAAATGGAGAAAACAATCACGTAAAAGAAGAAAAACATTGGCGGTCTCAGACTTCCTGGTTTGAAAACTTACTACAAAGCTTCAGCAGTCAAAACAATCTGATATTGGTATAAAGACAGACATATGGACCAATGGAAGAGAATTGAGAGCCCAGAAATACGCCCTCACATATACAGTCAAATGATTCTTGGCATGGTCCCAAGATCATTCAATGGGGAAAAGACAATGTTTTCAATGAATGATGTTGGGAAAACTGGATATCCACTTGCAAAAGAATGAAGTTGGACTCTTCCCTTATACCATATACAAAAATCAACTCAACATCAACCAAAAGCCTAAATGAAAGCACTAAAACTATAAAACTTTTAGCAAAAACATAAGGGAAAAGTTTCATGACATTGGATTTGACAACAGTTTATTATATGTGACATCAAAAGCACAGTTAGCAGAAGAAAAAATAAATATATTAGATTACATTGAAGTAAAAACTTTTTGTACGTTAAAGGATACTATCAACAGAGTGAAAGTCAACTCATGGAAAGCAAGAAAATATTTGTAAATTACACATTTGATAAGAGGTTGATATCCAGAATATGTAAATAACTCCTACAAATCAACAACAACAAAAAACAACCCAATAAAAAATAGGCATAAGACTTGAATAGACATTTTTCCAAAGAGGATATACAAATGGACAATAAACACATAAAAGATGCTCAACATCACTAATCATTAGGGAAACATAAATCAAAACCACAATGAGATATTACTGCATATCCATTAGGATGGCTACTATCAAAAACAAAACAAATGAAAAATAAAAACATAACATGTATTGGTGAGGATGTGGATAACATGGAATGTTTCTGCATAGCTAATGGGAATGTAAAACAATGCAGCCACTATGGAAAACAATATGGAGGTTCCTCAAAAAATTAAACTTAGAATTACCATAAGGTCCAGTAATTCCACTTCTGGCAATATACCCAAAAAACCTGAAAGAGGACTTGAGCAAATATGTGTATGCCCATGTTCATAGAAGTATTATTAACAATAGCCCAAACATAAGCAACACGTGTCTCTTGACAGATGAATAGATAAACAAAATATCATATATACATACAATGGAATATTATTCAGCCTTAAAAAAGAAGGAAGTTCTCACACATGCTAGAACATGGAAGAACCTTGAAGATATCATACCAACTGAAATAAAACAGTGACAAAAGGGCAAATACTGTATGATAACCTAGGTATGGGGTACCTAGAATAGTAAAATTCATAAAGATAGAAGGTAGAATGGTGGTTACCAGGGGCCATGGGGAAGGACGAATGGGGAGTTATTGTTTAATGACTACAGAGTTTCAGTGTTGGAAGATGAAAAAGTTCTAGAGATGGGTGATGGTGATGGCTGCACAACAAGGTGAATGTATTTAATGCCACAGGACTCTACACTTAAAAATGGTTAAAATGGCAAACATTATGTGTATTTTACTATAATTTTTTAAAAATAATTGACAAAGAAATAAAACATACATTAATTTAATGAAATTTTTTATATAAACCAATTAATCAGAGTTAATTTACAATTTATTAATAGTTTGGGTTCTCAGACAAATGTATTCATATATTTAGGCCCTTCCAATAATGAAAAATTCCTTGTTCACAGATAGTAAGTTATTATTTATCGAGGGCTTTTTATGTGCCAGGTCATATATATACTAACACTAAAGCTAATACTATACCTAAATTTTATGGAATATTTTACTTGGGGAACTACCTGAAATACTTTAAAATATATTAATCCTAATTAATCCTCAAAGCTAGCCTGGGGAAGTATTATTATTTCTAGTTTACGAATGAAGAAATTCAGGCACAGAGAAAATAATTCATTTATACGCAGTCACATAGTGAGTAAGTGGATTGCGGATTTAAAACCAAAAATAGTTTGCAGAACCCTCCCTCTTAACTGCTATAGCATCTTCTTGAGTCCTTTCATCAACCATGAGATAGCTGCTGTTGAACATCTTTTCCAAATAGAAAAGCTGAGATACTGAGAGTTTAAGTAACTTGTTGTAAATCGTATATGTCCAGGATCTATTCACAGGCTTATTTGACTCTGAAAACCTGGGTCTCAAATTCTCAGCAGCACTTAAACTCTTCAACTTGCAGTTAATTTACTCCTCACATGGCCCAAAAATAAACTCAGGGACCACAGAATATTGCAGTTGTTAATCAGAACATTGATCACAATAGAAAAAGAAACTAAATAAACAAAACAAAAATTGTGGAACTGACAATAAATAAAGGAGTGTGTTCTTTTAAAATTGTATAATAAAACAGATATTTCACTCTACAGCCTAATAAAGTAAGAGAGAAGGAAAGCATAAATATACAACATTAAAATTGTGAAAGGAGAAATAAACACAGATAAAGAGGACATAAAAATAATATGAGAGAATAATTTATTCAAGTCCATAAAAATAAAAGTAAAGATCTGGATCAAATACCTGGTTTTGCAGGAAATATAAAGTAACAAAATTGGTTTTTTAAAAAAGCTAGAAAATGTAAATAAATTGCCTTTGGAAAAATAATATTTGAGAAAGTTGTCCAAGAACAACTCCTAAAAATCACTAGCTACAGAATGGTTTTGTCAGTGACATTTTTTAAATCTTGGGAAAATGATAAGTCTAATACTATTTAAGTGATTCCTGTTATGGGCTGAATTGTGCCCCCACCTCAACAAATTCGTATGTTGAAGCACTAACACTCAGTACCTCAGAATGTGACTGTATTTTGAAATAGGGCCTTAAAGAGGTAATTAAGTTAAAATGACCCTGTTAAGGTGGCCCTAAACCAATCTGAGTGATGTCCTTATAAGAAGAAATTTGGACACACAGAGACAACAAAGATGCATGCACACAAAGGAAAGGCCATGTGAAGACACAGCAAGAAGGTGCCCATCGGCAAGGCAAGCAAAGAGGCCTCTGAAGAAATCAAACCCACAGACACCTTGATCTTGGACATCTAACCTCCAGAGCTGTGAGAAATAAATTTCTCTAGTTTAAGCCACTTAGACTGTCATATTTGTTATGGCAGCCCCAGAAAACCGATACGGTTCCAGAGCACAGAGGAAAACTTCCAAAGCCCTCTTTATAAGTCCACATAACACCGATACCAATCCTGACAAAGCACACAGAAAGAAAAACAGAACAATTTCAATCAGAAACATTGATGCAAATGAATTAATTAACTAATTAATTAATTATCAGCTAGGAAATGTTTAGTCTTAGGTAAACATTTAACATAACTTATAATAATAAAAACTAGAATAAAAAACATAAAATGATTTTAATAAATGCCTGAAGATATTTGACAAAAATCAATATCGCAACATAAATTCTTAATTAAAAATACTTCTTAACAAAATATTAGTAGTTGGATATTTCTTAGAGTTCTAACTATAACTGTAGATATCTAAATATAAATATCTTAAAAGAAAAACCAACATCATTTTTTATTGAAATATAATTGATATATAACATTGTGTAAGTTTAATGTGTGTAATGTGTTAATTTGAGACATTTACATATTGTAATATAATTACCATCACAGCATTAGCTAACACCGCTATCAAGTCACATAAATATCATTTCTTTTTTGTGGTGGGGAAAATTAATATCTAGTCTCTTAGTGCCTTTTAAGTTTATAATGCAGTATTGTCGACAATAATCACTATGCTCTGCATTAGTTCTTTCAGACTTATTACCTACTAGTTTCCAATTTGTACCCTTAAACAACATATCCCAAATTCCCACACCTTAGCCTCTAGTAACCGCCATCTACTCTCTGGGTACACAAGTTCAGCTTTTTTAGGTTCCACATAGAAGTGAATCATACAGTATTTGTCTTTCTCTGTTTGATTTATCCTACCTAGCATAATGCCTTCAAGGTCCATCTATGTTGTTGAAAACGGCAAGACTTCTTCCTTTCTCATGGCTGAATAATATTCCACTGTGTATATATACCACATCTTCTTTATCCATTCATCCATTGATGAACACTTAGGTGGTTTCCATATCTTGGTTATTGTAAATAATGCTGCAATAAACATAGCAGTGCATGTCTTTTCAAACTCCTCTTTTCATTTCCTTTAGATATATACCCAGAATTGGAATTGCTGGATCATACAGTAGTTCTATTTTTAACTTTATGAGAAACTTCCATGCTGTTTCCCATAGTGGTTGAACCAATTTTCATTCCTACCAACAGTGTATAAGTGTTCCCTTTCATCCACATCCTTGTCAACACTTGTCATCACTTGTCTTCTTGATGATAGCCATTCTAACAGTTGTGAGGTTGTATTTCATTATCCTTTTGATTTGCATTTTCTTGACAGAATCATTTTTGTTAGCAAAACTTTACCTATAAATTAAGCAAGGATGCACATCACCACTACTACCCGTATACTGTTCTGGATTCCCTAGGAAACATAATTGGATAAATAAAAGAAATAAGGTATAAATAGTTACACAAACAAGAATAATATTTTATGTAGATTGTGTGATTGCATTTTTGAAAACAATCTTTGCACAGGAATTAAAATCAATAGTGGAATTCAGTATGAGTACAAAATTCATATACCAAGCTCAACAAATTTTCAATATATAAAAAATAATTAGAAAATATAATGGGAGAAAATATGTCATTTACATCAGCAGCAGAAATGGAATACTAAGGAACAAATTTAACAAGTCGGGTGGATGACCTTTAAAACCTTCTGAAGAGACTTAAGAGCTTAATTAATACACAAATATTCTTTGTTTCTGGATAGAAATGGCCCAATATTATAATGATATCACTGTTCCCTAAATGAATGTTAAGATTTAATATGAATTAAGGAAAAATAATAATATATTAGACGTCTTGAAAAATTTATATTAATATGTGTCTAGAAACTATCCAGATGATCTCTGGTCAAAGAAGAATAATTAGTCATACTAACCCTTTTCCAGATTTTAAAATAAGTTATGATAATTAAAGGAGTTTCACCCTCTCCCTTGAGTAGACTAACAAAGAGCATGTACATTTCAGAAATACACTCAAATGTATATCAGACTTTAAATATGCGTGAGGTTCAACTGAACAAGCTTTCTCCATACAATTTCCAGGTTATGAGTTCTTTCAAGGAAGGACCAAGACTTCCAAGATTTTAAAATTTTCCTCCCATGTTTGCATCTTTGTTCAATCTACAGTTTATTTTAGCATCAGAAGTGCTCGTGGACTTGAAAATATAAAACCATTTAAATAGTGCTAATGAGGTAACATAATTCATCTATCAAAGCAGTAGTGATTAAAAATTTTTGTAATGTCCACTCTTGAACAGAGTGTGGGAAACTAATACTTTGATATTTGTAGGTGAGGATATAAATTGGCAACCTTAGGGGGTTTGGCAACTTGACACTAGCTACCAGAATTTAAAATACAAGCATTATTTGAAGTATTATTCCACATCTAGGAATTTATTTTATAGATATACTCATATAAGGTCCCAGAGATCAATGCACCATTTGTGTGATAGTGTGTGTGTGTGTGTGCATGTGTCTGTGTGCGTATACATGTGTATCTATCTATCTGTCTAACTGTGTATATAGTTTGTAAACCATTTCTTGGAGGATGTATACACACACACAATCTGTCAACAATATCTTTGTGGAGTGGAATTATCATAGTCAGATGATATAAGCTTTCTCACTCTATATATTTGCATATTTTTGCACTTTTACCATGAGCATGTGCTTTTAATTGTAAAAGCTTTAGTTAAAAATAAACAGTTTAGGGCTGGCCAGGTGGCGCAATGGTTAAATGCACACATTCCACTTCGGCAGCCTGGGGTTCATCGGTTCAGATCCCAGGTGCGGACATGGCACTGCATGGCAAGCCATGCTGTGGTATGCGTCCCACATATAAGGTAGAGGAAGATGGGCACGGATGTTAGCTTAGGGCAAGTCTTCCTCAGCAAAAGAGGAGGATTGGCAGCAGATGTTAGCTCAGGGCTAACCTTCCTCAAACCCTCTCCCCCCAAAAAACCCAGTTTATGTAAATACCAATATCATATGCAATTAAACAATTTTAATCAAAATGTGTTTTATCTATACTTTATTATTTAATAATGCACATAAAAGCATGACAAGTAGGATCATAAAATTTGTAGAAAAGCCAATTACAGCAGAAAAATAATGAATTTCAGTATTTTCTATTGTGTGAATATATCAAAAGTTAGGTGCATCTTCCAAAAATTTCCTGAGCATAACCCACATACACAAAGTGTGGGAAAACCATTTACTTTCAGTCATCGAGAAATGAAATATATGTTCTGTACTTCAATCCAACCCATGAATATTCAAGATAAGCATGTGAAGAATTTGGGAAAATTAAATATATGTGTATATATACTAATATACATTTATGTGAATCTATATCTATCTAACTTATATAGTTTTTTTTACCACTTTTTTTTTTCTGTCAAAAGCCTAAAAATACATCTGGCTTTTGCTTTGGAAACAATAAATCATTTCATCAATATGACTCTTATGATATGATTTGTATGTTATATTACAAAGGTTCATATAGCATTGGTCTAAAAATATGATATCTGGATAGTACACACAAAGGTATATTATTTGATATATGAATTGACTCTTTCTTTAGGAAAGTGAATACAACCCATAGCTGTTCAATCATTGTTTACTAAACTTCTCCGATTTGGAAAATGCCCCTATTCAAATACTTCTACAGCAAGCTGCTGGGAATGTTACATGCTTCGGTAATTTACAGTTCTTGAATTAAAGCCCAGCAAATAACACGCAAATATAATTATATAAATACTGACCTTTCGTTTGCTTACTGGTTTTGGAAGCTATTAGTCTGTACCAAGAAATACTTTAGAAATGGGTAAGTGCTTTTAGGGAACAATAATTTCCTTTCACATGAATTCTATGAATTTAAACATTTACTTAGCTAATTTTTCCATTTGGAAAGACCACAGGTCTCCAATGCTTTTTGGACTACTCCAATGTATGCCAGTTATCATTCAACAGAGGAGCCATAGATAGACCAGAGTTGTCATACATATATATCGTGTCAGAAGAACACACTAATCACTAGTGCTGAAGATATTTTTAGCAAATGCTATTTAAAGATTTTCCTAGATATATATCTACCCTTCGGAGGATGAGGAGTTAAATTCAAAGTACGTCCTCATGGCATCTCTGTGGGTATTTTACAGCCAAATTTTGAAATGAGCTAATTTTTTTTATATTGATGCTCCATTAAAAATTCCCCAAAAGAAATAAAGGACCATTTGCGATCCACTAAAATATCAACACACATTTTAAAAAGCAGTACTGGCACTTGCAAAAGAATGAAAAAATGAAATAAAAGCAATTAGAAGTAATTTATGACACATAGGTGTTATAAACTTGATTTTGCAGCTTAAAATTATAATATTAATATATTATATACATATTAATATGTATAATTTTCTGTTTACCTTGATCCTCTGAAGTCAGAGCCAACAATCAGACTGGTTCAAATGGCAAATGAATCTTTCTGATGGGTAGATAGTTGCATCAATTTGCAAATGGGACAATTGACAAACAGATTAAAAGAAGCATATTTTATGAAATGAACACATGCACAAGCCATTAATATTCATATATACATTATAAAATCGGAATAAACAGCTTCACAAAAATTCACCAGCTTGAAGCAGTTATGAAATTAGTTATTTGGATATTGGGAGAAGAGAACAGCGTCAATCTTAACTTACTTGTGTATATTCATTTCTAAACTAATGCCAGAGGAGATTCAAGAAAATCAAAGTCATAAGATGAAGTAAATGCTTTAGTAACAATGGAAAAACACTGCAGTTACAATGGAAAAACATTGTGGTTACAGAAAAAAGAAACCAAACCAATGAGTACCTGAAGCTAGTCACACAGAGCTCTTGTTAGACAAGCTTTCATATATTTTAACAAACAGGAAAAAACGTTTCAAGGTAGTCAAGTGAGTCAGGCAGTGAATATATTTTAAAGCATATATAAACCTATATTTTTCAAGATTTAAAAACGTTGCCCATCCATGTGATGAAAGTACAGCAGATTATGGCTGCGAGATAAAATGAGGGATGCCCAATTAAATTTGTACCTCAAATCATTAATGAGTAATTTTCTAAGTAATTTTTTCTACTAAAGATTATTCATCGTTTGTGTAGTGTTCAAATTTAGCTAGGTATCCTGTATTTTTATTTGCTATATCTGGCAATCTTGCAGCTGCAAAGATTCACAAATCCCTTCATTTTCCTTCAATTATACTAATATTTTCCTCTGTTATATATATTCTGCTATTAATATTTACCTCTTAATATCAATTATTGTACTTTTTGGTCCTGGAATTTCCATTTAATTTGTTTGTTAAAGAGTTCATATCCTTAATATAATTCTCTGTCTTTTAATGTGTTTTCTTGGAAACATTAGTTATAACTCGTGTCTGATAACTTTAATATTATGTGATTTCTTTCTACTTTCTGTCTTTCTTTCCCTACTGGATTTTAGTTACCTGGCTCTACTTTCTGGCGATATTTTTTAATGCTGGACACAGTGTTATGTGTATATATGTAGTTTCACATGTGTATGAGAAATCATAAAGGCTTTGCATGATGTTATTTTACTCCACAAAGATGTGTATTTTTCCTGGCTGGCAGGTTGAGTAAGGACAGATAACTTTGATTCATAAAATGCTGGTCTACATATGATTTGACTTTATATTTAGGATAAAGCCCTTCCTGGACTTCAAATGAAAAAAAATCCCTGACTTCCAATTCTGGTTTCCCCAGATCACAAGGCTGCTGAATCTTTTTCTACACATTTTAGCTCTGAAAAGCTAATTTCTCCATTATTTGTCCACTTCTAACCCAGGTCATGAGTACAAGACCAACTTAGGAGTCGTCAAATGTCTCAAGAAGAAATTGTATGCACAAAATCAGCCTCAGTTTTCTGAAATTCCCTTTTGGCTCCCTATTCCCTGACCATTTGGTAGCCCTGAACTCTAATCTTGTCTCTCTAACTCAGTGAGGCTGCTGTAACCTGTAGGCTTCCATATTCTGTTCAGCTTCTACACATTGAATGGGAATTGACAAATGTACCAAGGATAAAACAAGAATGCAGTTTGCCTCAATGCATTTCCACACGTCTCTGTGATCTCCAGCTCCGCAGTTCCTGGCTGCTTTGACTGTTCTCTGACACCTTGAATTAACTTTTAAAAGTGTATCTATTTTTGACAAGGCTGTTGGTAATAACTAGGAGTGTGGAATTGTAACTAGAATATATAAAGAACACTCACAATGCAAGAATAAAAATACCAATAACACAAAAAACAGGCAATGGATCTGAATGGATATTTCTCCAAGAAGATATAAAAATGGCCAATAAGCACACGAAAAGGTGCTCAACACCATTAGTAATCAGGGAAATGCAAATCAAAACCATAAGGAGGAAGTACCTCAAATTGACTAGGATGGCTGTAATTAAAAAGTCAGATAATAACAAGCCTTGTTGAGGATGTGGAGAAAGTGGCACCCTTGTACACTCCTGGTACAAATAAAAAATCGTGCAGCCACTTTGGAAAACAATCTGATAGCTCCTCAAATGCTTAAACAGAGATACCATATTATCCAACAATTATTCCACTCCTAGGTAACTACTCAATAGAAATGAAAACGTATGTCCAGACATAAACTCACACAAAAATATTTAAGCAGCATTATTCATAATAGACAAAAGGTGGAAAACCCCAAAGGTCTATCAAATAATGAATGAATAAATAAAATGTGATATAGTATTCAGCCATAAAAAGGAATGAAGTACTGATACATGATATAAAATAGAAGAATCTTGAAAACATTCTAAGTAGAAGAGGTCAATCTCAAAGACCACACATTATGATTCCATTTATATGAAGTGTCAAGAATAGTTAATTCTATGGAGACAGAAAGTATATAGTATTAGTGTTTGTTAAGGATTGGAAAGAATGGGGGAGATAGAGAGTAATAGCTAAAGGGTACAGGATTTCTTTCTGAGTTGATGAAAATATTCTAAAATTGACTATGGTAAATGTTGCACACATCTGTGAATATACTAAAAATATTTACTTATGCACTTTAAATGGGTGAATTATATCTCAGTAAATCTCTTATTTAAAGAAAATGTATCCAGCTTTTATAGTTGTTTTCAGCAGAAAAGTTAAGCTGATACTAGTTACTTTGTCATAGTCTAAAGCAGAAGTCAGCCTCTATTGTGCTTGCTAGGAGATAATAATAAAATCCATAATGAATTGTTCCAGAGGAGAACACTGAAGAACTAGAGATTTGAAAAGCCACTTTCTGTATTCAGGAATTTTGTTTCCTTAACTTTTTTCTGAATTTTGGATCACATCCATATGCAGATAGTCACTGAGTTGAAAGCATGTTTCTAAATGTAATAATCACTGTTTAGTAATAATAACATTAGTCATAAGTGAGCACAATAGTTCTAATAACAGAGTTCAGTTCAGTGAAAGGAGGCATAATTTGTGGGGCAGACCACTGGAGAGGAAGATGTTATACAGCGGGGGCCCAGAAATCTGTGTTCCCTATGAGTCCTTGGCCAGGAACCAGACTGTGTGGTCTGGGTGAGATGACATGAAGCCTATGCAAGTACAACTGCTATGAGGTCAAGAATGGAACAGAGATAACAGAGATCAAGTAATCTTTAGGGATGTTGAAGAGCCAGGCTTATAGACTGTAAGGACTATCTTAAATCCTGGTTAACTCCCAAGCATGAGACATCAGACAAGCCACAACTGAGGAGTTAGAAAAATGCCCTAGGTTAAGAACAAATTTAGATTCACCCTGATAAAACCTAAAACCAAACCTTGATATGATCTGTATAAGCGATAAAGTTTGGAGACTAGATCCTTACAAGTTTGAGGGGCTTGGGAAACACCTTGGGCTTAAAACAGATCTGCAAAACAGCCTGAGCATGGTGAGGAGGGCATCCACGCAGAAAAATAGCCTGGTACATGCAGTCAGAGCTTGAGCACAGTGAGTAGTGTCCCCATACAGGGGAGGTGGCATTAAAGGTAATGAGAGATAGGCTTTAAGGGGAGAAATAAGCAAAGAAGTAAAAATATATTAAAGGTTTAGATTAGATTCAAATATATTAATATAAAGCCAACAGTGACACAGGTTCTGTAGGAGCCTGAAACTTTGAGACAGGAGAAGCCCCATTGCTTTCCTCTCTTTCTGTGTCCTCCTGCTGTTTGGCCTGGGACATGGGCTCAGTCACAGAAAGTCTGCAGCAGATCAGGGAAAATAAAGCCCCAGCTATACTGCCAGAGGATCAAAATGAGGAATTCTAGGAAACTGGAAAGTTCCTGGGGTAACTTGCAGGGGGAATGTGTTCAGGCAAGCAAACTCAAAAAACTGCCTATTAACTCACGGGCTTATCTCAGAGCTGTACAAGTACAGAACTCATTCTAAACACAAAAATTAACCACTGCCAAGATCCAAGACTGGCCACATACAGGAGAGATCCAAATACCACTGAACTGGCACTGAAAGCATGACCCACAAAAGGCCGGTCAGAACTTGTAGCCTGAACCCAACTGGGTTGGTTGCCTACTAAAACAAAAATATTCACACTCTCCAGTGGAATTAGCAAGACTCCAGATTCTCATAACATAATAACTACATTTTCCAGAGTCCAATTCATAATTACTTGGCATAAGAAGAACCAAGGAAGTCAAAACTCAAATGGGAAAAGACAGTAAATATATGCTAAAGCTGAGATGACAAAGATGTTGGAATTATCTGAGAAATATTTTAAAGAAGTAACAGGCACCGATAAGTAAAGGCAAACACTCTTGAAACACAGAAAGACAAAAGAAATCTCAGCAAAGATGTAGAAGATATGAAAAAAAAAATAAATAGACATTTTATAATCATGGATGGAATGTCCAAATAAAAATTCAATTGATGGGCTACATAGCAGTAAGAGATGATAGAAAGGTCAGCAAATTTGAAGAAATATCAATATAAACTATCCAATCTGAACAACAGAGAGAAAAACAGTTGATAAAAACTAAGCAGAGCCCCAAGACTTTGTGGAATAATAAGGTCTAACATGCATGTCCTCAGAGTTCCCCAAAAAGAAGAGAAAGAATGCATGCGCCATAAATATTTCAATAGATAATGAGTAAAACCTAACACAATTTGGCAAAATATGTAAACCTACAGGTTGAAGTAGCTCAGTGAACATCAAACAGAATGAACTCAAAAGAATCTCTTCCCAGACAGACAGCAACCAAACTGCTAAAACTAAAGCTGTTCACTAAGACAGACTATACACAAAATTATAAGAAAACTTCAGCAAATTTATAAGGTTAAAAATCATACAAAGTATGCTGTCCAACTAAGGTGGAATTGGATTAGAAATCAGAACAATAACACAAAAATCTCCAAACACTGAGGAATTAATGCAAATCAAAATAATCTATGGGTCAGAACAGTCTCAGGAAAATTAGAAAACATTTCTAATTGAGTTAAAATAAAAATACAACATCAGATTTGAATGATACAGCTAAAACAGTGTATAAAGGAAACTTCTGGCAATAAATTCTAATTTTAGAGAAGAATAAAGGTCTCCAATTAGTAATCTAATCTGTCACTTTAGGAAAGTAGAAAAGAAGAGCAAAATAAACTCAATCCAAGCAGGACAAAAAAAAATCATAAATTCAACACCAGGAAGCAATGTTTTGGAATACAAATAAACAATAGGGAAAAGAAATATAGGCAGACATGTTTCTTTTAAAAGATGGATAAATTGGCGGTCGGCCCAGTGGTGCAGCAGTTTAATTCACACGGTCTGTTTTGGCAGCCTGAGAGGTTCACGGGTTTGGATCCCAGGTGTGGACCTATGCACCACTTATCAAGCCATGCTGTGGCAGGCGTCCCACATATAAAGTAGAGGGAGGTGGGCACGGATTTTAGTTCAGGGTCAATCTTCCTCAGCAAAACGAGGAGGACTGGTGGCAGATGTTGGCTCAGGACTAATCTTCCTTAAAAAAAAAAAAAGAAAAAGATCGATAAATTGGTTAACTCTTTAACAAGACTAAAAAAAAAAAGATAGCAGAAACAAATTACCAATATCTTGAATGAATGAGTGGATATCATTACAGAGCATGCAGACATTAAAAGTACAATAAAGAAACATATAGACAACTTTAAGTAACTGAGTAAGTCTAAATTTGGAAACCTAAAGGAAACAAACCAGTTCCTAGAAAAGTGCAGAACACCAAACTTCCCCAAAATGAAAAGGATAGTCTCAATAGTTACATAAATAATCAACAAACTTGTAGTCGAAAAGCTTCCAAAAATGAAATCTCCAAGCCCAGAGATAAATCATGTAATCATATTAGTTGATGAACAAAAGGATTTTGACAAAATTCAACATTTATTCATGATAAAAACTCTTTGCAAACTAGAATTCGAAATGAACTTCCTCAATGTGATAAAGATCATTTACAAAGGAAACAATTCTATTAAAAAGTGGACAAAGTACTGGACGTCTTACCAGTAAGGACACACAATGGCAAATAAACACATGAAAAGATCACGCAATGCCACTATTCATCTGTTGGAACGGCTAAAGCACAATATACTGACAATATCAAGAGGTGATAATGCATAGCAACTAGAGCTCACATACCTTGTTGGTGGGAAGGTAAAATGATATAACCATTTTGAAAAAAAAAAAAATAATTGGCAGTTTCTTATAAAGTTAAACATATATTTACCATATGATTCATCAGCTTCATTCCTAGGTATTTACTAAATTGAGAATTTTTATTCACAAAACTACTTATAAATGAGTTATTAGAGCAGCTCTATTCAGAATTAACAATAACTGAAAACAACCCTAATGCTCCTCAATAGATGAGTGGATAAACAAACTGGTACATCCATACAAAGGATTACTACTCAAAAATAGAAAGGAACAAATTATTGACACATTCAACAATATGGATGAATCGCCAGGGAATTATAATAAGTGAGAAAAGCCCATCACAAATAGTTATACTATTTAATGCCATTTGCATGACATCAATATGCAAAAATCCACTGTTTCACTATATGCTAGCAATAAGCAATTAGAAAATGAAGCTATTAAAAAGATGTCGTTTACATTAACATAAAAAACTCCCAAACACCTTGGAACAAATCTAACAAAAATGGTTAACACCTCTACATAGGAAACTATGAACAAACCTTTCTATGAGGAATTAAAGAAGTGCTAAATAAATGGAATCATAGATTGAAAGACTAAATACTATAAAGATGTCAAGTCTTCTTACATTGAGACATATATTCAACACAATCTCAATCAAAAATCCAGCAGAGATTTTTTTTTCTTTTGAAGAAAGTATCATTCTAATTTCGAAAGTGTATGGACATGAAAAGGATGAAGCAGAGCCATAATAATTTTGAATAAGAAGAACTATGTTGGAGGATTTAATCTACCAGATATTGATTTATAAATTAGAGCACCATCTAAGTCTATATTTTATTAATAGTTATTTGGGGTTTTAACTTTAGTAAAAGATAGATTGCATAAATTATGATACTTAATATGATGTAAAACTCTGGAATCATTAAAATCTGTCTATTATTGATGTTGAATTTACAAAAGTCTATTTATTTTATTGATACTACTAAGTTAAAAAAAATGGTTTGGGAGATTCAATTTATTTAATCAGTGCATTTGTATACATAATAGAATATCAGGACAGATGTTTTCAAAATGTAAGTAGTGATTATCTCTGGATAGTGTGATTTGGGAGGTGTGATTTAGTTTTCTGTAAACTTTTGCTGACTTCATAATCATAAAAAATATATTTCTATGTTTGAAAAAAATATATAATAGAATGCCTCACTGGGATGAGAGCAGAAAAAGAAAATCTCTCCTACTTTACCCATTTGTTAATGAAACCACTGTTTTAGGCTTACTCTTGGCGCTGGAGACAACAACTTTTCCCAGGTACATGTCTGAATATTTTCTTGCATGTAAAAACCTCACATGACAAAAGTAGAAGGAAATATTTACAGACCATCACCTGGCTAGCTGAAAAATACCCCTCACTAGTATTTAACTGAAAGAGGGAGAAGAAAAGAGAGGAAGTAGAGTTGGGAAAGAATATACATACATTATGTACTCGCAAAATTCCTATTCCACATTTCTGATTACTCATCCTTGCACCTCAAAGTAGAAAATTGGTAAGTGTGGTAAGTTTTTATAATTACTATCTGGGTGAAACCAAAATTAACATTGGTTGAGATAAACACCCAGATGTTCAAATGTTTGACAATAATTTCAATATTTCTCTTTCTTTCTCTCTCCCTCTCTCCTTCCCTTCTGAAATTTGGGTGAGACATTTTAGCTACAAAAATCTTTCCAAAGAGATTGCTCTTACGTTTTGCTATGTATGCCTGGAAATTCTGTAAAAGTTATTCATTTTCTGAGGGTCTTCCATCAATCTCTGCTTTTCACTTAATGTGAAAAAAAACGATATCCAATGATAAACCAAGTATAGAATACAGAATACTTACTCAAAATATTTTTCATGAACAGGAGAAGCATTATAGAATTAGTCGTCTCACTTTTTCAGCTAGCTTGGTAGTATATTTATGGAAACAATGCCTAAAACTGCCATCTATTCATTTTCATTGTGTGTGTGCAATTGATTTATTTCTGAAGGCAAAATCTCTTTAATTCTGGAACCAATATTTTCTTATAATAAAATGTATAACTTAATTTAACTTCATTTTTATCATTCAACATTCATAAAGGAAAGGAGAATTTTAAATTGGTGTAAAATATTTTAATTGTTTTAAATTTGGAATATATGAGTTTAACAGTTTAAGGTTAAGCATCATTAATATAATTTAGGATTTAAGTAAAAGAAAATAATATTGCAAGCAAATCTACAGCTTTAGAAAGAAAAGAAATTCAAGCTTCTCTTAAGCTGAGTACTGAAAGCAATATTGATTCAAACCTGGGATATCCCCCTTTTAGAGAATGGTTAAATGTTTTCCTATTACAGTGGCTCAAAACACGGTAGGATTGCAATCTTGATAGAAATTGTTAATTGTCATGCTGCTGTTTTTAGGACTTTTAGTTTTCAAGCATGAATTTCAAACAGTCAAAACCTTTGTAAGCTGTAGTCTTGATTAAAATTTCAAGCTCTGGGACCTAGGAACAAGTTCTGAATGGCTGTCTGACAAGAAACTGAACTCCCCGCTTCACCAGGTTCTATCTTCCACTCTTTTCTTTTTTCCAGGAAGTTTAGCCCTGAGCTAACTACTGCCAATCTTCCTCTTTTTGCTGAAGAAGACTGGCCTTGAGCTAACATCCATGCCCATCTTGCTCCACTTTATATGTGGGATGCCTACCACAGCACTGCTTGCCAAGTAGTGCCATGTCTGCACCTGGGATCCGAACCCGGGAACCCCGGGCCGCCAAGAAGTGGAACATGTGCACTTAACCGCTGCGCCACCGGGGCAGCCCCTTCCACTCATTTCTAAAGGGTGAGCAATGCTACTCAGACTTCTCAGGAAACTGAAGAAAAAAATAATACCTTTTTATTATTGTAATGAATTGTGATTATTGCAAAAGTATAGACAAAGTTTCAAATAATATTTATTTCCTTGTGCAAACCATATATCATTTCATAATTTTTGAATAATCACCTGAATGTAAAATCATACTCTTAGCAAAATGAAACTCTTAGCAAAATATTACAGGAAAGAGAGAAGAGAAACCCCATGTAAAGATTTCCCCAAGAGTCTGAAGCTGAGTGACTATAGAAACAATATGTGTTTAACCTCACTCTCTCTCTATGTTAACAGATTGTGCTCAATAACCACCCAAACGTTTCCCTTACATTCACACAAACACACCCCACTACCTAGTTCTTTGCCTACAGAGAGAAATATCAATGAGTACTAAGAGTTGAGACGAGATGTAATGCACAAATGCAGACTCGAATGCAAATAAAATGACAATTTTCCTTGATATTTATTGCCTTGACAACAAAAGCAAATGTTTTAAAAAATTCAAATTGCTACGCAAACTTTTTATTGAGGCTATTATTGTCATTATTCCAGGAGACTCAGGATTTTTCCTTTTTGGGTCTTCGAGGTAGGTGCCTTTGACTTGCAGGAGAGGCAGAAACAATACTAACAAAATTAGATGATAGGTAATTTTTGTCTTCAGTGCTGCTCATTTCCCCATTCAATGCCATTTCTACCTCTTATTGGCCCCATCCACTACTCCCTCTCATTAAAATATTTTCTCACTCTTAGTTTTCTCAGTTTCTTATCTGCCCAGGATTCTGTTGTCAGGACAAAATAGAATTTCATTATCGCTAATTACTTGCTTTGAATATGTTAAATGGACTATCCTTCCCTGTGGGGAAATGAACCTAAATAAAGAATGACTTAAATTTAATAAAAAATAAAATAGAGGAGACTCTGAAAGCTTTACAGTTATATCGCATGCACAACTGCCTACTTTTGTACCTCGGTCCAGCCTCCTGTGGTTACAATGCAAGTCCTATGTCTTTAAGGCTCCTGTTTACTAGAACCAGGGAAGCAGCATGCGGCAGAATTGGAGAATGAGGGAACCATCTTAGCTGCTGCCGCGTCAGTTCACACTCAAGAACACGCAAGAGAGCAGCGTAGAAGCAGCATGCAATAGGATAGTCTCGTAGTCTCTGTCTCTCTCTGGGAACCAAGTCTTGTCACTCCTTCTAGCAGCCACGGACCCCAGAACTATCCAAAGACTTTCAGCTGTGGGGTTTTTACTTTGGTGCTAAATGCAGTGAACTGACAGACTGCTTTTTATTTTCTCCTGACAGCCAGCAAATGTTTGGGCTGGAAACCATCCCTGAATGACAGAACACCAGGTTTGAAAGAAACATTTTCATGAAATATATTTCCCTGTGGGATGGATCTGGTTTGCACATTAAGACACCGCCGCCTGCACTCACAAGCACTAGCTCATTCCTTCCCCGGATCCTCACTTTCCCACTGTATAGATGTGTGGTCTTAATATTAGGGAACATAAATGTGTTTTCCATACTCTTGAGTTATTATTCCCTTTTTAGTATTTTTCCACTTCTTGGTATGGTACAGGCTAAGAAAATAGAAATCAAATACAAATTAACACAGTAAAATAGTAAAATTATGGGAAACAGCCACTTACTGCCTTGAATTTATTTCATAAAGTTGTCTATCATTTGTTTTATGATGCAGTTTCCTGTCGATAACAGGATCTACAACGCTCCGCACAATTTTTATATTAAACAAGAGGTAGTAGAGGTTTGAAATGAGTGATATGACTTACAACAGCTAAGAGTTCAAGTGGCCTAACTGAAAGTAACATAGTTGCTTTTGTGTTTACTCTCGGTACTCTCCCTGACTTAGTTCAGAGTAGGAGCAAGTTAGTTGATCTCTTTGCTTCAGTTTTCTAATTTGTCAAGTTATCAAAATTTTCTTCTCAGAGGAATAGTGTAGGTTTTCTATTGTCTATCTAAAGGGCCTCTAGAGCACATTGCATCAAACACAAACTGCCGATATCCTCATCATCTCATTGGGAAATCTGACATTTGATATAGTACAAGACTTAGCTATTTTCTCTTAATCAATTCTTAGCAATTTGGAACAGCATTACAATTTTGTTTTTGTTGTTGAATTTTCCCCAAACTGAAGTAGAATAGTCTTTAGAGGATGTTGTCTTGGAAAGCCGCTCATCAAAGCATATCTGCTTCAATTCTCTTCAAGAAAGAGAGGTAAAATGATGCTGTAAAGAGGCAGATACACTGCTATTCTTTTGAGCCTTATATTCTATCTCTTCCGTACACGTCTTGTTTTCAAATATACAAGTGTAATTTTATTTCTTTATAAAAACAATGGAAGATGACAATGTATGCTAATTTGATGGCGCTGAGCGGTGGATACTCAGGACCTTATTGTTTTTAGTGCAATTACTGATATAGGTAAATCTTTCATCCCCAAAAATGAAAATTTATATTATATGTGTAGTTAAAACATTAATTAAATCTCTCATACTATAGATACATTGTTATCCAAATTACTTTTCTATTTATTTATTTATTATTATGGTAACATTGGTTTATAACATTATACAAATTTCAGGTGTGCATAGTTATATATGTCAAATTCTGTGTAGATTACATCATGTTCACCACCCAAAGACTAATTACAAGCCATCACCACACGCATGTGCCTAATCACCCCTTTTGCTCTCCTCCCTCCCCCCTTTCCCTCTGGTAACCATCAACCCAATCTCTGTCTCTATCTGATTGTTTGTTGCTGTTTTTATCTTCTGCTTATGAGTGAGATCATATGGTATTTGACTTTCTCCCTCTGACTTATTTCACTTAGCATAATACCCTCAAGGTCCATCCATGTTGTCACAAATGGCCGGATTTCATCTTTGCTCACAAATTTTGACTTTTCTTTTATTCCTTCTTCAGAAGAGGCTTTCTTTTGCATACACAAAAAATGTGCAAACACCCTAGGTGTCCTCGTGCCAGATTCAAACATTTGAGGAAAAATTAATGATGATGTTGGTGCCATAACTGTCATTTGTATGGAAACTTAAAGTTTGAAGACCTATTCTATACATTGTGTATTTAATTCTTTCAACAGATATATGAGTGATATTAATTCCATTTTATAAGTGAAGAAAGTGACACTCAGAGAATGTTCGTAATTGTTCAAGGCCACCCATTAAGTAAACTGGATAATCAGTCTATAAACACAATATCTATCTGTCTAGCCTACTATGTTGCATCAATTATATCACACTATACCTTCCCAACTCAGATCAGTCAGTACAGTGCTTCATTTCATTCATTCTACTTTCTTTAATCCTTAGGGTTATTATCAAAAACAAATTGATCATCAGTTTGGATCATGGGTCTAAAGCTGCATGATAGTTGTTTATTCTCTTTGTTTTATGTATGAGGTCAGGGGACACTGTAACTAGAAAAAGAAATGACAAGAAGAAAACAAAAATAAGCTTTAAATTAAGAACTCTCTGAGCTAGCCCTGGTGGCCTAGTGGTTAAGTTTGATGTGCTCTGCTTCAGTGGCCCAGGTTTGGTCCCCGGGTGCAGACCTACACCACTCTGTTAGCAGCCGTGCTGTGCGACTGCCCACATACTAAAAAATAAAGGAAGATTGGCAGAGATGTTAGCTTAGGGTGAATCTTCCTCATCAAAAAAAAACCCCAAAAACCTCTCTGTCATCTGGTGTTACTTGACTCTTTGCATAATTAATAATATATTTTATTCTTTAATTGCAGAAATACATGATACAACTTTAACCCTGACCTGCTTCTCCAAATCCCAATTACGGTAGAGTGGTTATGTTTCTTGGGCCTCCTCCGGCCTTAAGCACAGATTGGTATCCATGATTGGCTGCTAAAAAACTAATAACATTCTCATGTTACCACGAGTAGTATAAACCAGGCATTTGATTTTCATCTGGAAAATGGAATTTTATATGAACCTCTTTCTTGATTTAGAGATTATAAACTTGTACCTTCAAATTACATATTTTAGATAAGCTTTTTCCCCCATATTAAGCGTTATATGAGATTAGTGAGGAGTTTTGCATCTAAACAAATTTAATGCTAATACCTTTTAAAACTAATATTGTTGAATTTATTGTATGTTACTAAGATACTACTAATTTTACTCTAACACTAAACTCAATTTTGGAGGATCACATTGTTTAAAAATGCACACAAATAATTCACCATTTTACTTTGTACCATATATGAGAGTGTACACTTTATATATTAAATTGAATATATTATTATTTATATATTTAAAAGTACCAGAGGGCATATTAATATTCATTGACAGGATTTCAAGTACCACATGTTAGTGACATGACAGTTGCAGCATTAATTAATGCACTTAATAAGAATTGGAATTCATTTCCTTAAGTAATATACTTCAATAGCATAGGACGTTTGCCCTCGTTGATATTCAACTCTTTGCTTCCTTATCCAGCAGAGTTAAAATTAGACTTTTCTGACTAAGCATAATCCTAGCTAAAATAATTATTCGATTGCCTTATTCTATGCTTCAGAAAGAATTAGGTTTACATAGCAAATCAGCATTCATATAACTCAATATGCCATCATTTCCAATTAAATTAATGAAGAGGAGATATTTAAAAAGATGTCTTCACCATATACTTAGCTAGGAAATTTACCTCATATCAAAAGTTGCAAGAGTAGGGTACAAGAACTATGAATAAAAATTCCATATTCTGAAAATATTAATATCTTCCTAAAATATGAGTAGAGAAGCTCATGATTTTACCAGAATTTTATAAAAATCTGATTTTCCAATGTATCATATCAGTAAAATACCTTTGTTCAATATTGTTTGTTAGTAAAACAAAGATGATGGTTTCATTGTTTTTTTCATGGGAAGCAAATAGCTAGTATCCTTGTTGATATATTTACTACACGTTGGAGCAGAGGTCATAAATTCAAATGTCTTTAGAACTCAGCCCATGTGCAAAAAAAATGAGTGAATCAGACCAGTACAAAATGGTGGGTAGGCATAAGGATTGTGAAAAATCCCAGATCTAGCACATGCTATCTTAGAGACCATAAGTTACAAAATATTCTGGAATATCAGTTTTTAAATTTATTAAAATATTAGTAATAAGAACCACCTTGTATAGTTATTGTGAAGCTTAATATATATAGTGTATTTAATGAGCCTAGCACCAGTGAATGGCACACAGAAGGAGTCTAATATATAGTGAGAACATCTGTCTTGGTTTTCATGAGATAGTTTCAATTTTTTATTCTCAAAAGTGTTCACGTTTTGAGATATACCAATATAGCATATTATTATTTCATTTTAATACTAATAGTGAAATAGAAGGGGATATAAGATAACTATTGAGCATTCTTCACTGATGCTTCCAGGCACATGTTTTCCCAATTTTCTTCTATCTTCATGTTCCTCGAGATTCTAGGGCAATATTTGCTCACTAATAAGGTGTCTGAGTATTTATAAGTCTGCAAAGCACATGCTCTGAACCAAATATTCAGTATTTCTGTTTAGAGGGCTTCCAGAAAATACGTTTAGAACTCTTTGGAACCCTTGCTTCTCTACCCACCTGCTTCATGCATCTCTTTCTTTTAGTGATACTGAGATATCTAAATCAAACAGGAATTTGAAAGAACAAACTAGAAACTTATGTCACCCTTGAACTACAATTTTGTCCCAAGGTATTTTGGACCAGAAGTTTAAGATCAAACACGGATTCAAAGGAAGATACTTCTGAAAGATCTCTGATTCCCTTAGAAATATCCATGTTCCAAGCACACAATAAGGGTAAACAACCAGTCAACGGATAGTTCTATTTTAGACAATTCACATAAATCTGAACAAAAATAAGATACAACTTGATAAAATCATACACTGCTCTATTTAAGGGTCTTTTTTTTTTTTTTAAAGATTTTATTTTTTTCCTTTTTCTCCCCAAAGCCCCCCGGTACATAGTTGTGTATTCTTCGTTGTGGGTTCTTCTAGTTGTGTCATGTGGGATGCTGCCTCAGCGTGGTGTGATGAGCAGTGCCATGTCCGAGCCCAGGATTCGAACTAATGAAACACTGGGCCGCCTGCAGCGGAGCGCGCGAACTTAACCACTCGCCCACGGGGCCAGCCCCTCTATTTAAGGGTCTTTTATGCTTATGTCAACTTAAATTTGGTGTGTATACAAAGTCAACACTTAAAATAGAAATTACACCTAATATTCTTGTCTCCAACTTCTAATCTAGTTTTTACAAGAAGGTTGTTAATATTGACTACTAATAAATAATGAAAGATAATCATTATTTAGTCTGTCAACTCATTTCTCTCTATCATAGGCTTCTGATATGTATTACCATAGTAATAATTTTAAAGCAATAGGAATGTGGACCAGGTCACCAATTGTCAGAATCTATACCCATTGATAATTATCTTCAATAATATGGTGATTTATTTTATGAAATAATATGCTTTTGAAAGATATAACAGTAATATTTTAAATTCAAAGGACATTACGATGATTCAATCTATAACAGGGTTTCCCAGATCTTGGTCATAGGCCATGGTATTTCAGTTCACATCTTATTATTATCAGGTTGATTGTTGACATGTTCAAACATATTTTTCCAAAATAAATGCCCAGAAAAAAGGCTGTGCTCATGAAATCTCTAAATCTTGAATTAAAGCTACATATTTAAAATGATGCATGGACTTTTGTTTTTATATCTTTTTATTTGTATAAAACTCAGTTTAGCATTGCATGAGAAAGAAAATTCCTGAAAATTCACAATCATAGACACAATAACACATGTATCATATATGTTATAATATATTAGAGTGAAAATCTTTTCAGGTCCATTTCACTACTAATGTGATGAAATTACATTACTACTACGACTATTACACTACTCCTAATATAGGAAAATTGCTAATGTAATTTCACCTTCATGCTCTTCATCAAATACGGTAGTGGTGATTTTTCCTTTTCTTAAGATTTGTTTTAATGTTTACAGTAAAAAAAAAAATTCTTATAACATTATTTTTAAAGAGCAGGGCTTGAATTACTGTATATTCAAAAGAATGGGAGAAGTGAAAAAGATCATGACCAAGAAATGGCTAAATTCTGTCTCTGTCTTCAGACTCAGTATCTCTGGCCAGTCTTTTGAGCATGACCCACTCTGCGAATGATATTTAATGTGGTGAGAACCCTTTGCTCAGTATGATTGCGCTAGAAATACACAGGCCTACGTACCAGGAAAAGACTCTAGAGACTGAAACTTGTTCATGAAATAATGCTTCAACTTTTAAATAATTCTCTTGCTTGTTTATTTGAGGCAAGGGAGTGTGCAGTGGGTGGCTCTTTCAAAGATTTGGCTAGGTTGACTTTTTGTGAAAAAGCCTACAGGAAACACATAAATCACCTTCCCTGAGCCAGTTCCACCTCCTTTTAAAGTCACCAACATCAGATCCTGGCTTACAGGTTGGAAGAGTCTCTGACATATACTGACTCAGAATAATAGAGTAGCTTCCTTCAGGATCTGCTGTGCTTGTAAACACTGCACCAGCTTTTAGTCTTCCACAATTCAAAGATTTTTTTCAACTGCTATTGCACGTGTGGCTTAATGCCGTCTTCCCTTTGTCTTTGTGGTGTTCTACTTGATATAAAAATATATAGGAATCTCTTTAATAATTTCATTTTTTGTTTTCCTTTTCATGTATAGTCTTCCATGACCTTCTGTATTGCCAGGAAAAGCTGTTGTATTTCCAGATGACACCAGCAGTAATTGCACAAGGTGAGGTCAGTTTCTTTTTCTGTTTATTTTGCTTGTAAGCTTACTGAAATTTAGGAAAGCTAGTGGAAGAAGGGATAGCCTTTAGTTTTTAGCTAACTCCACTTCTGAAGCACTTTTTAAGTTTATAAGCACACTATCTTTTTGTTGGGATTTCCATTGGAAAAAGGATTTTTTGTGTCACAATGTTTCTTCTTTCTTTTTGTAACTTTTTTTAAAATAATTTCAAACTTGGAAAAGTTGCAAAAATTCCTATTTACCCTTGGCTGAGATATCACATTTGTAAATATTTTCCTACATTTGCTTTATTGTTCTCTTTCTAGTCACATACACACACACATTGTTTTCAGAACCACTTGAAAATAAATTGTAGACATAATGCTTCTTTACCCATAAATACCTCAGTATTTCCTAAGGAAAGGAAATTGTCTTATGTCAGTATAATGATCACGATCAGGGCATTTTTCAAATTTTTCCAATTGACCCAATTATATTCTTTGTAACAAAAGAAAAAAACATCCTGATCCAGGATCAGATCCATTGCATTTATTTGTGATGTCTCTT
Organism: Equus asinus; assembly: GCF_041296235.1. Classification (NCBI taxonomy): domain Eukaryota; kingdom Metazoa; phylum Chordata; class Mammalia; order Perissodactyla; family Equidae; genus Equus; species Equus asinus. The sequence continues at coordinate 74,974,955 of NC_091820.1, forward strand.
TACTCTCCTTTAATCTGGAGCAGTTCCTCAGGTATTTTTGTGTGTGTGGAGGTTCTAACTTTGATATTTTTGAAGATTACAGGCTGCTTATTCTGTACACTTTTGTACATTTGTATTTTATGTTTTCTTATGATTGGACTTACTTATGTATTTTAACAGGGATACTAGACAAATTATGCGTTATTTTCAGTTCATATCAGGAAGCACATAAGTTTGGTTTGTCCCAGTGATGTTAAATTTCATCACTTAGTTAAGGCATTATCTGTCATGTGTTTTTTCACTGCAAAATTGTGTATATAAAACCACTTGAAAACCTGTACTTTGGACTCTGGTGACTTTCATTTTCTGCATATTTATGTAAACTACTAATTAAAATTCAAATTGGACTATAGATTGATTACCATAGAAAACTCTCTAGGAGCAAACACTGTTTATAAATATTTGTTTATACAATATCCAGTGAGCATTGTATTCTGGATTTGCATTCCAATGAGACTTAAACCATTTATTTAAAGTCTTGTTTTATGTTTGGAAGATTTCTGGAGACAAAATTAGTATAATCTGACTGCTTTGAAAATAAAGAAATATGAACTCCAAATCTGACTTGGTCCAATCCTTCATCATCGCACATCTTCCAGACTGGTCTCCTTCTGTCCAGGCTCCACCACTTCAACGAGTCCTTCACATGGCTTCAAATTATCCTTTTACAGCACACAACTCCTTGTTTATATCACTACCACATTCGATACATTGCTTTTTCCTTCACTAAACAAAGAAGAAAAATTGTTTTTACTGTAGAAGTTTTAAGAAATTTGTGATATGCTAACTTCTCCAACATTTTTTCCAGATCTCGTCTTAAACTGTCTATACCCAGTGCTCTTTTTGTACACATTCTTTGTCCTATTCCCAGAACCTTCCATGCATACGCTTTTATACCTCTGTCCTTTCATCAATAAAGTACTTCGGCCAAAAATAATCCCCTCATTCACAGTTCCTAAAATTTTACTCATTACTAAAAACTCCAACTTAACCGATACCTCTTTGATGAACTTTTTAATTATCTTCACAATTAGTGTGAATCTACACTGTGCTCTCAGTGTTTTATAAACTCTCGTAGAGAAGTCTTCACCTTCTGCTTGATATAATTTATTTCCTACAAATATGTCTCATTGACTAGATTATATGCTCCCCAAGAGCACAAAATACATCTTAGTTGTCTTTGTATCTTCATTGTGTAATTCCTTGGTAAATAGAAAATGCTTCAGATATCTTGATAAATCCAGAAAACTGACTGTATAGAAACACAATATGTTACATTATAGAAAATAAGCATTCATTCAATATTGGACTAAGATCACCAGAATCCAGTTTTGTTTACTTATTCATGTTTATTCAGTCATTAATTTTTCAGTTATCAGATATGACTTCCCATACTGTCTTGCGGTAATTGCACATCTGTGTATTTCAATAGGGCTACTTAACAAAGTAAAGCGTTGCCCTGTTTATGTACTGGTTCTTGTTTGTATTGGAGATGCATGCATCTATATAGTAGAGACTAAAATCTCACTATTAACAGACTCCTTTCAAAAGCCTGACCGTTATAAAGCTTTCTTACTTTTTAAAGTGCTCTTCACTTGGCCATCACCACGTGTGGCTCCAGTATACCAGCTATCTATATCAATGCCTACAGTTTTAGCCAGTTTTCATCTCACCTCCAACTCTTACTTGATCCCCAGGGGAGACATTGTATGATATCTTTATTTTCATTTTCATGTTTATGAAAAACAGAAAAGATCATGGATGAGCAGTGAAATAATTACAGTGTGTCATAACAGGAGAGACTAGATACTTTCACCAGTTTGCTCCTCAATGCTCTTCAAAAGCTTTCAAATAATCCCCCCTCCGCTCACTTAGTGGGCTGAGCTAGGAAGTTGTAAGACTAAAATTATCTCCCAATAGAACAGAAAACTTAGACTAAAAAAAATTACTCTGGAACCCTAAATCTGCAACTTCCTCAAAGCTGGATTAAGAGCACCAGTGTCTAATACTCAAGTATACTTGATTTCCTCTAAGAACTCTCATTGAGAAGAAACTGGTGGGTAATTCTACTCAAAAACATCTTGGAGAAATTCCTCATTAAATTAACAACAAAAAAACCACATCTGGCCCTAAATAAGGCAACTGTGTTAAGACAGTCTCTCTAGATATCCTTCGTAGATTTGTGTAGAGGATTATCAATAACAAATGTAGCGTTTCTCTTCTAAAGAGCATTTTGGAGCTTTTCAATAAGCGAATTTTGCTGACCACCTGCAGAAAGCCCATAGCCAATTTAAATATACTGCAGAGTCAGTAATGATTCTCAATAACCATATATTGGATTTTTGTAAGTGTGTATGTGTTTTAAATGGATATATAAGTGTTGTGTAAATATTGTTTTATATTAACTAATATTTCAGGGTTTTATGGAAATATTTATGAACAAAAATTGCAGGTTGGTATTTCTTTTTGAAGAAAATTTTGGAGTTTAGCAGTGAATTTTAGTGGGTTTAAGAAAGATTTCTCTGTGGCTGAATACCTCCAAAATCATCGCTGAAATTAATAGAAAAAGATCCATAACTATATTTTTCATTAACTGTCATTTTTTAGAGATTCAGAGAATAGAGAATATTATAAAGATTTTGCCAAAAGTCCTACTAATGAAATGTTACAGTAGTTGCATTGAAGGATAGTCGCTACTTGAAGATTTTCTGTAAGAACAGCTATAAGATCATTTTATGCTTCAGTGAAAAGAGCTCTTGATTGAGAATCAATGCCCACCATCAGTTTGAGAAGGTAAGGGTACTTCATACTTATAAGCACTGGGCTTACTTGTCAATCTAGTTCCTCTATTTTTCAAATGCTTGAAATTCTAATAGAAATGAAAAATGCATTCTAAGTTTACCATGATGACATCTAGCCTTCATTTAGGACATGCTTGATATAAGATCCAAACCAATCATTTTTTAAAGATAGATAAGAATTAATGAGCTGTGTGCTGTGGAAGTTAGGAGCTATGTCTTACTCATTTTTTCATGCTCCACAGATTAACACAGTGCCAAGCATGGAGGAGGTAGTTAATAAATGTCCATATGAAGGAACATAAAGAAGGAGTAAGCGAGGAAGATGATAATAGTAGCATCTGTCATTTATTAATTGATTATTCTGTGCCAGAAACCATGCTATTTACTTCACTTTCATTATCTTATATATTGTTCACAATAATGCTAAGAAAGAGGAAAGGAAGAACAGAAGAATGGAGAATAAAAACCATTTGTTTATGAGATAAAATAATATTGCTGTTAGCTACAACCAAGTTACCAGCCTGCATCAGATATTACATAATTATTATCAATGAGTATTAAAAGAATAATGAGAAGAAAACCAAAATCAGAAAGTTGAGGGAAAAAAACACTTTAATGTACTATACTTTTCAATCCAGATTATGCATCTTGATGATCTTAAATATTCTTAAAATTTTTGATGTAGTTTATTGGCAAGTAAATGTTTGTGTATAGAAGGCCAAATTTATACCAATAAAATAAACTGAAAAGTACAGAACATAATTATTGCACTCGTCTTTCCTCAAATCTTATATTTTCAGAAGAAGCTATTATTGAATGTAATATATTCCATGGAAGATCTTCCTATGAGGTAGTATTATTTTAGTAAAATAGAACTCCACTAGCACCAAAGCCAGGGTGGTGTAATGTACCCACTATGTACCCCCTCCCCAAATACACACACCTAACTTATTCAAATAGAGTAACAATGATAGCTGATGCAAATGGGATTTCCTTTTGGGTCTCTTCTTTTTTGGGGGAGGGGATAAGGAAGATTGGCCCTGAGCTAACATCTGTGCTAGTCTTCCTCTATTTTGTATGTGCGATGCCACCACAGCATGGCTTGATGAGCAGTGTGTAAGTCCTTGGCTGGGATCTGAACCCACAAATCCCAGGCTGCTGAAGTAGAGCACGTGAATTTAACCACTACACCACTGGACCGGCCCCTCCTTTTTTTGTTGTTTAATTGAAGCATAATTGACATACAATATTGTATTAGTTTCAGGTGTACAACATAGTGATTTTATATTTTTATACGTTACAAAATGATCAATATGCTAAGTCCAGTTACCATCTATCACCATACATGTTATTACAATATTATTGACTACATTCCCTATGCTGTACATTACTTCACAGTGACATTGATTTTATAACTAGAAGTTTTTACCTCTTGATCTCCTTCATCCATTTTGCCCATCTCCTCACCCCACTCCACTCTAGCAACCACTAGTTTGTTCTCTGTATCTATGAATCTGTTTCTGTTTTGTTATGTTCAGTCCTTTATTTTGGTTTTTACATTCCACATATAAATGAAAGCATATGGTATTTGTCTTTCTTTGTCTGACTTATTTGACTTAGCATAATACCCTTTAGGTTCATCCATGTTGTCACACATGGCAAGATTTCATTCTTTTTATGGCTTAGTAATATTCCATTGTATATATACACCACATCTTCTACATCCATTTATCAATGGACACTAAGGTTGCTTCCATATCTTGGCTATGCAAATAGGCAAGATTGCTGCAATGAAGATAGGGGTGCAAATATCTTTCCAAATTAGTGTTTTCATTTTCTTTGGATAATTACCCAGAAGAGGAACTGCTGGGTGTACAGTAGCTCTATTTTTAACTTTTGAGGAACCTCCATACTGTTTTCCACAGTGGCTGCACTAGTTTACACTCCCACCAATAGTGTGCAAGAGTTTCCTTCTCTCCATATTCTCACCAAAACTTGATATTTCCTGTCTTTCGGGTAATAACCATTCTGACAGGTGTGACGTGACATCTCTCTGTGGTTTTGATTTGCACATCCCTGATGATTAGTGATGCTGAGCATTTTTTATGTGTCTTTTGGCCATTTCTATGTCTTCTTTGGAAAAATGTCTATTCAGGTCCTCTGCTCATTTTTTAAATTAGATTTTTTTTTTTGATATTGAGTTATACGAGTTCTTTATATATTTTGGATATTAACCCCTTATCAGATATATAATTCACAAATATCTTCTATTCAACAAGTTGTCTTTTTGTCTTGATGATTTCCTTCACCATGCAAGAGATTTTTAGTTTGATGTAGTCCCATTTGTGGATTATTTCTTTTTTTGCTTTTGTTGCTCTTGCCTGTGGGGTCAGAGCCACAAAAATATCACTAAGACTGATGTCAAGGAGCTTACCATCTATGTTTTCTTCTGGGAGTTTTATGGTTTCAGGTCTTAAATTCAAGTCTTTAATCCATTTTGAGTTAATTTTTGTATATGGTGTGAGATAGTGGTCCAGCCTCATTCTTTTGCGGGTAGCTATCCAGTTTTCCCAACACTACTTATTGAAGAGACTGTCTTTTCTTCATTGTATATTGTAGCCTCCTTTGTTGTAGATTAATTGACCATATATGCATGGGTTTATTTCTGGGCATCTGTTCTGTTCCATTGATCTATGTGTCTGTTTTTGTGCCAGTACCATAATCTTTTAATTACTCTAGCTTTGTATTATAGTTTAAAATCAGGGAGTGTGATACCTTCAGCTTTGTTCTTCTTTCTCAATATTACTTTGGCAATTTGGGATATTTTGTGGTTCCATCAAGTTTTAGGATTATTTCTTCTAGTTCTCTGAAAAATGCCATTGGTATTTTGATAGAAATTGCATTGAATCTGTAGATTGCTTTGGGTAGTATGGACATTTTAACAATATTAATTCTTCCAGTCCATTAGCATGGTATATCTTTCCATTTATTTGTGTCATCTTCAATTTCTTTTTATTTATTTATGTATTTTTTAAATTTTTATTTTTTCGGATGTACATCATATTTCAAATTCTGGATACATTACATCATGTTCACCACCCAAACACTAATTATAGTGCATCCCCTCACATGTGACCCTAATCACCCCTCTTGCCCTCCCCCCTCCCCCCTTCCCCAATGGTAACCACCAGTCCAATTTCCAATGCTATGTGTTTGGTTTTTTTTGTCGTTTTTATCTTCTACTTATGAGATCGTATGGTATTTGACTTTCTCCCTCTGACTTATTTCACTCAGCATAATACCCTCAAGGTCCATCCATGTTGTCACAAATGGCCAGATTTCGTCATTTCTTATGGCTGAGTAGTAGTCCCTCATGTATAAATACCACATCTTCTTTATCCATTCGTCCCTTAATGGGCACCTAGGTTGCTTCCAACTCTTGGCTATTGTGTATAATGCCACAATGAACATAGGGGTGCAAGTATCTTTATGCCTTTGTGTTTTCAAGTTCTTTGGATAAATACCCAGCAGTGGAATAGCTGGATCGTATGGTAGATCTATCCTTAATTTTCTTGGGATACTTCAAACTGCTTTCCATAGTGGCTGCACCAGTTTGCACTGCCACCAGCAGTGAACAAGGGTTCCCTTCTCTCCACACCCTCTCCAACATTTGTTGTTTCCTGTCTTGTTAATTTTAGCCATTCTGACCGGAGTGAGGTGATACCTCATTTTAGTTTTGATTTGCATTTCCCTGATAGCTAATGATGTTGAGCATCTTTTCATATGCCTGTTGGCCAGCTGTATATCTTCTTTGGAGAAATCTCTGTTCAGATCTTTTGCCCATTTTCTATTTGGATTGTTGGTTTTCTTGTTGAGCTGTATGAGTTCTTTGTATATTTTGGATATTAACCCCTTATCTGATATGTGGTGTGCAAATATCTTCTCCCAATTGTTAGGTTGTCTTTTCTTTCATCAATGTCTTACAGTTTTCAGAGTATATGTATTGTTGAATTCAGTTTGCTATTATTTTGTTGAGGATTTTTGCATCTATGTTCACCAGGGTTATTGACCTGTAATTTTCCTTTTTGTGGTGTCTTTGTCTAGTTTTGGTATCAAGGTAATGCTGGCTTCATACAATGAGTTTGGAAGTGCTCCTCTTCAAGTTTTTGGAATAGTTTGAGAAGGATAGGTATTAACTCTTTAAATGTTCAGTAAAATTCACCTGTGAAGCCATCTGGTCCCAGACTTTTCTTTATTGGCAGATTTTTCATTACTGATTAAATTTCATTACTAGTGATCATTCTGTTCAGATTTTCTATTTCTTCCTCGTTTATTATTGGTGTGCTGTCTGTTTCTAGGAATTTATCCATTTCTTCTAGGTTGTCCAATTTGTTGGTGTATAATTATTTGTAGTAGTCTTTTATGATTCTTTGTATTTCTGTGGTATTGAGTGTAACTTCTCCCCTTTCATTTCTGATTTTATTTATTTAGGCTCTCTTTTTTTCTTTACGAGTCTGACTACGGGTTTGTAAATTTGGTTTATCTTTTCAAAGAACCAGCTTTTAGCTTCCTTGATTTTTTCTATTGTGTGTGTGAGTTTTTTTGGTTTCTATTTCATTTATTTCCACTTCAATGTTTATTATTTCCTTCCTTCTACTAACTGTGAGTTTTGTTAATTCTTCTTTTTCTTGTTCTTTCAGGTGTAAGGTTAGATTATTTGATATTTTTCTATATTTCTTGAGGAGGGCCAGTATTGCTATCAACTTTCCTCTTAGAACTGCTTTTGCTGCATCCCATAAATTTTAAATAGCTCTCTTTCCATTTTCATTTGTCTCAAGGTCTTTTTTAATTTCCTCTTTGATTTCTTCATTGACCAATTGGTTGTTTAGTAGCATGTTGTTTAGTCTCCACATGTTTGTGTTTATTCCAGTTGTCTTCTGGCGATTGATTTCTAGTTTCATATCATTGTGGTCAGAAAAGACGCTTGACATGATTTCAGTCTTCTTAAAATTATTGAGAGTGGTTTTGTGGCCTAACATGTGATTTACCCTGGAAAATGTTCCATGTGCTTTTGAAAAGAATGTGTACTCTGCAGTTTTGGGATGGAATGTTCTATATACATCTACTGAGTCCTTCTGGTCTAACGTGTCAGTTAAGGTTAATGTTTCCTTATTAATCTTCTGTTTGAATGATCTATCCATTGAAGTAAGCGGAGTACTAAAGTCCCATACTGTTATTGTATTATGCCTGTTGATATTTGCTTTATATATTTAGATGCTCTTATGTTGGGTGTGTAAATATTTGCAATTGTTATATCATTTTCTTGGATTGACCCCTTAATTATTATGTAATGTCTTTCTTTGTCTTTTTTCACTATCTTTGTTTTAAAGTCCATTTTCTCTGATATGAGTATTGCTACCCCAGCTTTCTTTTCATTTCCATTTGGATGAGAAATCTTTTTTCATCTCTTCACTTTCGTTCTGTGTGTGTCTTTAGATCTGAAGTAACTCTCTTATATGCAGCATATAGATGGGCCTTGTTTTTTATCCATTCAGCTACCTTATGTCTTTTGATTGGAACATTTAGTCCATTTACATTTAAGGTAATTATTGATACGTATGTACTTATTGCCATTTTGTTATGTGTTTTCTGGTTATTTTTGTAGTACTTCTCTGTTTGTTTTTCTTCTTCTCTTGGTGTTTTCCCTTGTGCTTTGATGATTTTCTTTATTGTTGTATTTGGGTTCATTTTTACTTTTTGTGTATCTATTGTAGGTTTGTGGTTTCTGGTTACCATGAGTTCTATATATATCAACATATATAAATAGCAGTTTATTGTAAGCTTATATTCACTTAAGTTTGAGCACATTCTAAAAGCACTATATTTTACCCCCCCATTTTATGTTTTTGATGTCATATTTTATGTCTTTCATGTATCCCTTACCTACTTATTGTGGTTTTAGTTTATTGTGCTACTTTTTTCTTTTAACCTTCATACTAACTTTTTAAGTGGCTGATTGACTGCTTTTATTGCCTTTGACAATGAGATTTTTTTTTGGCATATTTTCTTATTTCCAGTTATGGCCTTTTTTTCCCACCGAGAGAAGACCCTTTAACAATTCTTGTAAGCCTGGTTTAGTGGTGATGAACTCCTTTAGTTTTTGCTTATCTGGGAAGCTTTTTATCTCTCCTTCAATTCCAAACAATAACCTTGCCAGGTAGATTATTCTTGGTTGTAAGTTTTTCCCTTTTGGCAATTTAAATATATTACGCCACTCCCTTCTGGCTGGAATGTTTCTGCTGAAAAATCATCGGTTAGTCTTGTGGGGATTCCCTTGTATGGGACTAGCTGTTTTTCTCTTGTTGCTTTTGAGATTCTCTCTTTATCTTTAACTTTTGCTATTTTAATTATAAAATGTCTTGATGTGGATCTCATTGGGTTTTATCTTGTTTGGGACTCTCCGTGATTTCTGGACATGGATATCTGTTTCCTGCCTCAGGTTGGGGAGATTTTCAGCCATTATTTCTTTAAAGAAATTTTCTGTCCCTTTTCCTCTCTTCTGGAACCCCTATAACGCAAATGTAAGTATGATCCATGTTGTCCCAGAGTTTCCTTAAACTATCTTTGTTTTTTTAAAAATCTTTTTTCTTTTTGCTATTCTGATTAGATGATTTCCACTATTCTATTTTTCAGGTCACTGATCTGTTCCTTTGTGTCATCTAATCTACTGTTAATTCCCTCTAGTGTATTTTTTTTTATTTCAGTTTTTGTATTCTTCAACTCTGATTGGCTCTTTCTCTTTTTTTTTGTGAGGAAGATTAGCCCTGTTGCCAATCTTCCTCTTTTTGCTTAAGGAAGATTGTCACTGAGCTAACATCTGTACCAGTCATCCTCTATTTTATGTGGGATGACCCCACAGTGTGGCTTAATGAGCAGTGCTAGGTCCACACCCAGAATTTGAAACTGTGAATCCTGGGCTGCTGAAGCAGAGCATGCAAACTCAACCACTATGCCACCAAGCTGGCCCCTGATTGGTTATTTCCTATACTTTCTCTTTGTTGAACTTCTCACTGTGTTCCTCCAGTCTTCTCCTGAGTTCAGTGAACATCTTTATGACCATTGCTTTGAACTCTTTATCAGGTAAATTACTTATTTCTGTTTCATTAGGATTTTTTCTGGGGTTTTATTTTGTGCTTTGTTTGGAACATATTTATCTGTCTCTTTATTTTGTTTTACTTTTGGTGTTTGTTTCTATGAATTAGGCAAAACAGCTACTTTTCCCAGTCTTGAGGAAGTAGCCTTGTGTAGGAACATATCCTGTGTAGGCTACATGTGCCAAGCAGCTTTGACAGGCCCACTGGAGCTGAATTAAGTACAAGCAGGTGGGTCCTGGGGCACTCTGTGTTGTGGCTTCCCTAGCAGGGCAACTTGGGCTAGATTGAGTGTAGGCCAGAATGTTCAGTGGCACTCAATACCAAGGATCTTCTTGGGAAGATGACTGGAGCTGGTGTGGCCCAGGGGTCAGGGGCATGCTGGGGAAGACATGGCACACCAGCTGGAGTGCCCTGGCTATGTCCTCACTGTCCCTATCAAGGTGAAAGAGGAATGCACAAAATGATGATCACCAGTGCCTCCAGTCCCAAAGAGAGTTCCTTAGTTCTCCACCCATTTGGCAGATGCCCTAGGGTTATTAAGTGGGTTTCCTTCATGTATAGTCTAGATGTCCTGTAAACCACTGTATTTTTTTCAGTGCCCCAGGGTGGATGAATCTACATGCTGATTCCTCATGATATCCCTCCCTGTTGCAGATCACCACATTGAGTGTGGGGTTTCCACCATTACCATGTCTCTGTCTCTCCTACCCATCTCTGTGTGGTCCCTCTGTTAGCTGTTGTGCAGAAGCTGTTCAATCAGCCCTCAGTTTTTCTTTGAGAAGAATTTCTCTGTATTTAGATGTAGATTTGGTGTATCCATGGGAGGAGGTACGTTCAGGATCTTCCTATGCCTCCATCTTGGAACCTCCTCCAATGGGGATTCTTTTCCACAGAAATTTGGGTAGCCTATCGTAAAGTACTTTGAAGCTGGTGGGGCAATACAGCTTTCAGAGGTTATGTGCTGGTACAAATTAAAATGCACTAAAATTGAGTTTCAGAGAATAGGCAGCATATTCTGTAGAGCATCAATGTTTTTCTTCTAAAAATAGAGTTTGAGAACTTCCGGGGAGGTTGGCCATCATATCTCAATACAAGGCCACTTATTTAAATCAGCATTTGCTTGATTAGTATGTTTGAATCATCTAGTTAGGTCATTTACGCGCAATTGAAATACTAACCTTGACATTATATGACCAGAATGAAACTTAGTTTTGTGGTATATGCAAACAAATGTCTGTATTGATTTCATTTTCTAATTTTATGAACACTTCCACTTGTGTCTTCAAACTGATTTAACAGTTAACATAAATCTTCAATATAATTTTATTTGCACCCTAGCAATACAATGGCATTAGCAAATATCAGGTATCTAAGTTAAACTCTTCAGTTAGAAAAGTGGAAAATATATAGACCTTCAATGCAGCTTTTTCATACATAGCTATTAAATTCAGTAATTACATGCTTCAAATAACTACAAGAATTTTTCCAGACCAACCCTTTAAATTCTTTAAATTTAATATCAATTTTGTATGAACATTTTTCACAGAACATGATGTAAGTTGATAGTTTTTTCTTTTTAACGTATTTTTGAGGATTCAAGAATCCATTTTCCGCATTATTTTAAAATTCAATTCTTCAAATAATTAAGTGAAAGTCTGGAGTTGATAAAATTTGAATGATTTTGAAATTGGTCAGTATGATTATTTTGCAGTGAGAAAAAGGATAGTGTATTTTTCAAACATAAGAGATCCCTAAACTTTCTCCTCCTCCCCACAGCTCACACATTTTGTATAATATTTCCAAACATTTCACCTATGACGTCTCTGTCCATTCAAATATATTCTATGTATAGGAAGTTAAAGATGTTTATGACAAGGCAGCATATAAACCTGACACATTAGCAATCAATCAGGAGAAATCTGCTTGGTAAAAATAAGTAATATATATTTGACTCCAGAGGCCAGACTTAAATTATGAGTTTATGTACATCAGTAAAATGCACTCAGAGTTTTAAACTTTATAAGATATGGGATTGTTGGAAGTGTAATGGAGCAGTAGCACTAAAGAACTCGAAGCTACATTTAAAGCACATATAAAATTCTTATGCTGTGGATGCTAGTAAGAATTGAAAAGAGTTAACATATTTGTATTTATTTTTATCCATCGCACATCTTTCTACAACAGATACAAAGTAGCTTACAATGAAACATTTAAATAAAATAAATATGTTGTGTTATTTGTCAATTTCTTGATTTTAACACAGTAAAAATTACATTTACTAATAAATGTTAAAGCAGTTTCAAAAATCTTCTTTTGCCTTATGTCCATTTATAATCTTTTATAACGTATTGTTAAAATTTAAAAATATGTTGCTAATCTGATTTGACTTTGAACAGTAAGTGATAAATGAAGTAGCTTCTTCTTTAATTTAATGCTAATTTTCATTTTAATATCTGTACACACGAGATGTTTGAAGTTTGTGCTCATTGCTGAATTCCCGGTACGTAGAAAAGTGCCTAGTGAACAAGTGTTTCTAGCTCCTCAGTCGTTGCTATGTTATCAATAATACAGCAGCCAGAGTGATCTTTGCAAAACATGTCATACCATGTACAAAAAGATTCTAATGATGTCCCAGTTCACTCAGAGTAAAATATAAGGCTTCTAAATCAGATAAGGTACTACACAATTTACTTCCCTCACCGCTTACCTCCCCAACCTCAAGTTCTGTTGATCTCCCTCTGGCTCACTCTTCTCTAGCCTTACAGACTTCTTTATGGTTTCCTAGATCACAATAGGCACGCTCCTTCCTCACTGGTTTTTGCACCTCTTGTTTCCACTGTTCAAAACACTCTTCCCCAGATAGCTATTTATCCCTCTCTCGTGTTCTTTAAGCATTTGCTCAAAAGTCATCTTGTCAGTAAGGCTTTCCCTCACTGCTCCAGCATGGCTCCTCCTTCATCTTCTACTGACCCGCTACAGATCCCTCCCCTGTTTTGTTTTTCTCCATAGCACTGACCCTCATAATCTGATATACATTTTAGTTATTTATTTATTGTCTTTCTTCTCCATTATAATGTAAACTCCCTGAGGGCGGGGCTTGTGTCTGTTTTGTTCACTGCTGTTTGTCATATCTAGAACAGTGTATGGCATATATTAGGCACTTAATAGATCATCGCTGAATCAATAAATGAATGAAAGATTTACACCCAAGGAGTTTCCTAATTATTTACGTCTGCTAGACTCACAATAACACTGATTTTTGGGGAAAGGTTTTGAAGTCATAGCTAAATTAGTAAGAATGCCAGATCCTTCCAACTAAAAGCCATACAATGTCAGGAAACTCACTTAACCCATTTCTTTGTCAGTTTGCTTACTTATAAAGCATGGATAATAATAATAAGTACCTCAAGGGTTGATGTGAGATTTAAATAAAGATGTGTGTGCATGTGTGTGTGCTGAATGTTTGACATTGTACTCAACACCTATAACCTGTTTTTAATGAATATATTTATCATTATTATATTTTCATATGTTTCCATATCTTTGTCCAGTCCAAATCTACCTTTTTTGTCATCTATCTGTTTCATTCCTCATCCTTTGTTGAGCCAGCTACACCACAATCTCTGTATGGTATGAAGGCTGATGAATGACATTTCTCTGTGAACAATTTTGAAGATCAAAATCTTCATTAACTCTTCTGTAGCTCTGATTATTTTTAGTCTGATCGCCAATTCCACTTATTTATGTAATGCTGGAACTTAAAGAGGCAATGTGGCTCCCCTCCAATGAACATTCCACAATAAAATGCCCAGTGCAACTGTCTGGAAATGCCTTTGCTTTAGCCGTTCCATAACTAAATTCATGCTGTTGTAATTAGAGCAAAATGGAGAGCATGTAGAAATTGGTCATCTTAGAGGCTATTAAACATAGAAATGGGATTTTTATTTCCAATTAGCAAAAACAAAGAATTTTAGTTATGCTTATTCCAGCATAGACACACACACACACACACACACACACAGAACAATAAGCAAGGGCATACAATGCCTATGAAAAAGATTTGCAATTTATTTAGAAAAATTTTCCTTTCCAAAATGAGTATCATCTATTAAGTTACGTCTAAATTATAGTTCTTGATTTTAGTTAATACTGTTATCACAAAAAAGGTGGTAATATTTTTCACACAGTTTGAACTGGGCTCCTATAGAGATAATAACCAAATTAATACCATTTTTTCCCTGTAGAAACGCAATACCACAAAATAGTCATAAATTTCAATGTTAGTTAAACATAGAATTATTTTCCAATATCTCAAATAATGAAGAGAAATTCTATGAAAGATGACCAGCAAAGAAAAGGACCTTATTTAGAAAAACAGTCTTCATGTTCACCATGCTATAACATAAAAGGATTAACATATAACTAACACATATATTACATAGATTTCAAAGGCTTGGTCAAATTTGTAATTGATATATTTAGTGACATGAAAAATTTTAGAGAGGTTCACATGGAATGTGTACAATGAAGAATTTTGATTAAATGTAATTATCATTATTATTTCTTATAAACATAGTTAAAATTAATTATATGCTATGGAAAAAAGTAATCTATGCACAGCTAAGTAAAATTCTGATCCAAGAAAAGAGTTTGCATTATCATTTATTATAAAAAGACATTACTACAAAAAGGCACATGTACGCATTTCACCTATGAAATTTTATCTGAATTTACCATTTTCATTTTGAAGATTTATTCAAAAGAGTAGCTAATTAAAATCACAAAATCATTTTAGTTAAATTAATGAGGCTATGCAAGTATCATCTGAAATTATATGGAATACAAATGTTTATTCTAAAATTTATTCTGAGAGCCATTTAATACAGAAAAAGAAAAAAATGTGCTGTTTTAGAGTAGGTCAGATGCACTCTTCAACATCAGTTTGATAGAAGGAAAAAAATGCAAATAATTTCTAGAGACAATCAGTTCTAGAAGCAACTGAAATTGCTTTAAATAGGTGGACTTGAAGTGGTGTTCTCTCTGAAGAGCAACCGCTTCTGAGTAATGAATTATAACATGAAAGAGTTGAATTGTTTATATACTATGAATTCCAATAACTTGACTTAAACTGTCAGACAAGATGCAGTTCAGGTACACACCAGTTTTAAAAATAATTGCTTAAAAACTTAGATTTGCACTATGCTTAAATGAGGAGCCCTCATTTAATTAAGAATTTCCTTAGAGAATCCTTTGAAATAGTAAGATATCTAGGTGTATTAAAATGGTGTATGTTTAAGGAAAAATTTCCTCCTCCATTTTTCAAGAATATTTCTTTTTGTGTACATTTTTAAGTTGCTACCCAACAAGGCTTTAAGACAATTCTGATTCTTTGATACTCTAGGCA
This sequence comes from Equus asinus, assembly GCF_041296235.1. NCBI lineage: Eukaryota > Metazoa > Chordata > Mammalia > Perissodactyla > Equidae > Equus > Equus asinus. The sequence continues at coordinate 74,990,353 of NC_091820.1, forward strand.
AAGAAATCAGATCAGAGCCTTTCTCCTCTTTTGCCTCTGACACATAATTCCTCCTGCTTGTCCCATGTAGTAGTATAAGAGTACATTCCTCAAATAACTGATATGACTAGATCGTTGATGCTGTCATCATTGATTTAAATTATAGGATTTTTTTCAGCATTTGTCTTAAAACTTCCTTAAAGAAAATAATTTAGAATTCCAATATCTTGTTCTTATTAATGATAAATTATTAGCAGTCAATAAAGCAGGTCAACTTGATAGGTTCCAGTGGAGAAAAATATGCGCAGTAGATTGGAATTCTGCTTCTAGGTATGACAGTCTAAGGCTCTAATGGACAAACTCCTACCACGACCCCTCAATAAAAATACTATACACGACACAAAAAGCAGCTACCTAACAATACTAGAGAGTGAATGAAAGCAGACAGAGTCTGGTAGGGAGGTCACATTCACTTAGAGTTCCTGAGATGGATAGCTATACAAACGATTTTCTCTCTCTGTGGCTTTTATTCTGGGGCTAAGTTAAGTCCAGTTGGCATGGGATGGAGAGCATGGGGAAAAGTTTGCAATCTTTCTTATCTGGGTGATGAGAAAAGTAAATCTTGGAAATCATGAACGCTAAAGAGAATGGGGGATCTGGAATGGGTGAAAACCAGAGAGGGGATTCCCAAACCGTCCACACACATCTCTGACTCCCATCTCAATGATGCACGTATAGAACAGACTAAACAGTACAGCTAAAAGCAAAGATCTGAACATAGTTGAAGGTACTGCACAGAGTTTACAGTTCAAGCTCAGTCAAGAAATTATCTACTAAAATCAAAAGGAACAACGCTCATTGGAGAAAAATAATATAATGCAGAATCTCCACAATTTAACGTTGATAATGTCCAGCATACAAGGCAAAATTATCCAACATGTGAGGAATAAAGTAAATGAAAGACATTCTGAGATACAACAGATGCTTGAACTAGCAGAGAAGAATTTTGTCTTCCTGGTAGATTTCTTCTTTTATCATTATGTAATGCCCCTCTTTGTCTCTAGTAATTTTTTTTTTTTTGCCCTACATTCTACTGTATCTGATATCTATGTCTACTCCTGCTTTTTTCTTTTTTGAATTAATGTTTACATGGTATATCTTTTCCATTCTTTTACTTTCAGCCTCCCTGTGTCATTGTATTTTAAGTGAGTTTCTTGTAGACAGAATGTAGTTGGATCAAGTTTGTTTGTATTTTTTAATCCATCTTTCCATTCTCTGTTTTTTTTTTTCCATTGGAATATTTAGACCATTAATATGTTAGGGCTTCAGTCTGAAATTTTATCTTTTTTTTCCTAGTTGTTTCCTCTTTTTTCTCTTTCCTTTGTTTTTGTTTTCTTGGCTTCCTTTAGGTTACTTGAATATATTTAGGATTATATCTTGCTTAATTTAGGCTGTTGTTGAGTATATTACTTTGTATTTTCTTAGTAGTACTCCTTGTATTACAGTATGCATATGTAACTTATCACAGACTATTGGCATTGACATTTTGTCACTTCCGGGGAAGTGTAAAAATTTTACTTCCATATAGGTTCCTTTACCATTCCAAATTCTAAAATAGAATTTTCTTAAGCATTTCCTCTACATGTATTGGAGCACCACCTTAGATGGCATTATGACGTTTACTTCAACCATCAAATATGACTGAAGAAACTCATGAGAAGGATTCTATCCATGAGGATAAAGTCTATTACATGTATCCTTATTTTTACCAATTCTGATGCTCTTCTTACATTTTTGAATTCTCAAACTTTCTTCTCTTTCCATTTCCTTTCTGTTTAGAGAACTTCTTTAGTCATTCTTTAAAGGTAGGCGTGTCTTTATTGTCCCTTTTATTCCTGCAGGATTGTTTTGCCGTGTGTAAAATTTGAAGTTAACTGTCAATTTGAATTGGTGTTCTTTCGTAAGTAATGCATAATTTCTCTCTATCTTCTTTCATTTTTTCCCTTTGTCTTTTGTTTTCAGAAGTTTAATTATGATTTTGTTGTTGTTGTTGTAGACTTCTTTGGTTTTACTCTGTTTGAGTTTCACTCAGCTTCCTGAATTTGTGGGCTTATGTTTTCTGCAAATTTAAGAAGTTTTCAGCCCTTATTTCTTCAAATGCTTTTTCAGTCCTACTCTCTTTCTCCTCTTCTGGGATTTCAGTTGCACAGATGGTGGGTGTTTTGTTGTTGTTCCATAAGTCCTTGAGGCTCTGTTGATTTTTTTATCAGTCTGTTTTCTTTCTTGTTCAGAACGGGTATATTCTATCGATCTGTCATCAAGTTTACTGATTCTATCCTCTGTCATCCCCACTATATTATAAAGGCCATTCAGCAAGTTTTTATTTCAGTTATTATTTTTTGGTTCTCTAAATTCCATTTGGTTCTTTTTTTATAAGTTCTAATTCCATCTGAGATTTTCTAATTTTTCATTTGTTTCAAGAGGATTCATAACCGCTTTTGCAGCATTTTATGATGGGTTTTTTAATAATCTTTGTCAAAAAATTCTGAAGTATGATTCATCTTAGTATTGATTTCTATCATGGACTGAGTTGTGGCCCACCCTCCAAATTCATATGTTGAAGTCCTAACACTTAGTATCTTAGAATGTAACTGTATTTGGAGATAGAGCCTTTAAAGATATGACTATGCTAAAATTAGGCCATTAGGGTGGATATTAATCTAATCTGACTGGTGTCCTTTTAAGAAGAGGAAATTTGACACACGAAAAGAGATAACTAGGGATACACGCACACAGAGAAAAGGCCATGTGAGAACACAGCGAGAAGGTGGCCATCTGAAGGCAAGGACAGAGGCCTCAGAAGAAACCAAACTGTTGACACCTTGACCTTGGACTTCTAGCCTCCAGAACTGTGAGAAATCAACTTTTGTTGTTTAAGCCATCCACTCTGTAGTACTTTGTTATGGCACCCCTAGCAAACGAATGTAGTTTCTGGTCATCGCCTTTTCTTAAGTTGTGATTTTCTTTGTTTTTGGTATGATGAGTGCTTTTCAATTGTATCTTGGACATCTTGGATATTTTATGAGACTTTATATCTTATTTAGTCTTCATTTTTTAAAAAGACATTTCCCCTATAAGGTATATAACACCGCCTCAGTGCAAATAGGCGATGTGAAAGTTGGGCTCCCCTCTTGGCCTTGCTGACATCTTCCCAGTGAAAGTGGAACACTGACTTGCAGTGTCTCACTGCCTTCAAGTGGAGTGTAAGATCAGTTCCCTACTGGACTCTTCTGTTACCAGGGGAGTGAAAGGAGACGATTAATTCACACTACTTTGTTGCTTCAAGGTAAGGGAAGAAGCTTAGCTCCCAACTAACATCATGGGGAGGGAAGGAAGTGGAGTACCAACTAGCCTATCTTCCTGTCACCTTATTCTGCCTCATTGATGCCAGGTGAGAGTGAATGCTAAGCTTCCCACCGGGCCCTGCTGAAACCAGAATGGTAGGAAGTTATAGTCTTGATTAGTCCTAACTTGCACCACCTTCGTCAGTGTTGTTCACACCAGGTGTGGAAAGAGGCTCAGCAACATGTTAGCAGAAAGGATTTTTAAATAACTATTATAATTATCTTCAATGAAGTAAAACAAAAGATGTTTTCAATGCATGAAAACCTCGGAGAAGGAAAATCTCAACAAATAGAAATAATCAAAAAGAACAAGATGAAAATTCTGGAACTCAAAAGTACAGTTTCTGAAATGGAAAGAAAAATTCTTGATTAACTTATAGAAAAATGGAGATGACAGATGCAAGAGTAAGTTATATTGAAGATATAGCTATAGAAATTATCTAAGTTGAAGAACAAAGAGAAATAAGGTTACAAAAAAATGCTCAGAGAAATTGTAGATGATGTCAAATGGTCAAGTATATGTGAAATTGGAATAGTAAAATCCCAGAAGGAGAGGAGAGAGAATGAAGCCAAAAAATAGTCATAAAACTAGGCTGAAAAATTCCAAATTTGCTGAAAGACAGAAATTTTCACATACAAGATATTCTGAACACCAGATGATATCACACAAAGAAGTCCATGAATAGTGGCATTGTAGTCAAACTATTGAAAATCAAAAGAGCTAACCTTGAAAGTAGTAAGACTAAAACAACATACTATATAGAGGTGAGCAAAAATGGCACAATTAATGGCTGACTTAGAAAGCATGGAGGCAAGAAGAGAGTAGAAGAAAATGTTTAAAGTGCTAGAAAAAAGAAAAGCTGCCAACGCCGAATTCTATATACAACAAAAATGCCATTCAAGAATTAAAGTGAAATGAAGACATTTTCAAATAAATGAAAACTAAGAGAATTTATCATCTTCTAGCTTCTTTCAAAAATGAAATAATTAGAAATAAACTTAAAAAAATGTCCATGCCAAACTATAAAACATTGAAAAATGAAATTAAAGAACACCCAAACAACTGGAGATACTCATGAAATGGAAGATTTAGTATTGTTAAATGAGAGTTTTCCCCAAATTTATCTATAGAGACATTTTAATACCAATCAAAACCCTAAGAGCCTTTTTCAAATAAACTGACAAACTGATTTTGAAATTTATGTGATAAGGTAAATGACCTACAGTAGCTGCCTTACTAAAAATCATTGAATTGTATGCTTAAAATGCGTGAGTTTTATTGTATATAAATAATACCTCAATTAAACTGTTAAAATTGATGAAATTGTACAATCTGTTTTCTGGTTTTAAGATTTACTATAAAGCCACACCAATCAAAAGAGTGTGAGATCTAATGACATAAGAATCAACGTTGGGGGCCAGCCCAGTGGCATAGTGGTTGGGTTCACACACTCTACTTCAGTGGCCCAGGGGTCACAGGTTCAGATCTCAGGCACCAGACCTACACGCCCCTCATCAAGGCATGCTGTGGCACCATCCCACAAACAAAATAGGGGAAGATTGGCAGAGATGTTAGCTCAGAGCCCATCTTCCTCAAGCAAAAAGAGGAAGATTGGTGACAGATGTCAGCTCAGGGTCAGCCTTCTTCACCAAAAATAAAAGAAAAAAAAAGAATCAACGTAAATCAATGAACAAAATAGACTCCAGAAATGGACTCAAAATTATACAATTGATTTTCAATAAAACTAATTCAAAGGAGACTAGACAGTCTTTTCAAGAAATATTGCTGGAATAACAGGATATCTACATGGAAAAAAATTAGCGTCTTCTCTTATCTCACACCCTACATAAAAAATAATTAAAAATTTATCAAACAGCTATATATAATGACGTCCTAAATTATTAAACATCTAAAAGAAAACAGAAAAAGTAGTCCTTGTGATTGTTTCAGGCAGAACAATGCAGGCCCAAAGAATTCCACATCCTAATCCCCAAACTTGAAAATATGTCGGTTTACATGGCAGAAAGCATTTTGTAGATGTGTTTAAGGTTAAGGACCTAAAGATAAGGAGATTATCCTGGATTATCCAAATGAGCCCAACCTAGTTAAATGAGTCCTCAAAGACGGAGAACTTTCCCTGCTGAGGTCAAAGTCAGAGGGAGATATGCTGTGGAAGAATGGTCAGAGGTGTTACAGTGCTATCTTTGCAGATGGAGAAAGAAGGCCATGAGCAAAGAAATGTGAGTGGCTTCTAGAAGCTGGAAAAAACAAGGAAACAGATTCTACCTCCAGCCTCCAGAAAGAAATACATGTGTGTCAACACCTTGATTTTAACTTAGTAAAATGTATACCAGATGTCTGACCTATAGATCTATCAGATAACGTATTTGTGTTGTTTTAAGCCACTACGTATGTAGGACCATGTTGTGGCAGCAATAGAAAACTAATACAGTGATGTTGGGGTGGGCAAGGATTTCTTAAAGTGGACATCAAAAGTACAAATTATAAAATAATTAGATTGATAAAATGGAATCACTTGGATTGAAACTTTTGTTCCTTGAATGTCAAGACAACAAAGAGTTAAGCCATAGACTGAGAGAAAATGTTTGCAAAATATATGTCAGACAAAGTACTTATATCCAGAATGTATAAAGAAAACACAACTGAATAACAAGAAGGGAAACAATCCAACACAAAATAGGCAAAAAATTTCAACAGACGCTTCAAACACAAGATATATGAATGGCCAAATAGGCAAATGAAAAGATGGTCAATACCTTTTGAGACATGGATATTAAAACCACAATAAAATACTAATACTCACTCACTAGAATGACAAAAACTAAAAGCAACCCAAACATCAACCAGTGAATGAGAAAAGAAAAAATGTGGTATATCCATACCATGCACTACTATGCAGGAAACAATCAGAATATAAAAACATGCAGGAACATGGATGAATCTCAAAAACATCATGCTAAATAAAAGAAGTTAAACACAAAAGACTGCACATAGCATGATTCCGTTAACATGAAATTCAAGAAAAGGGAAAACCATTATGATAGAAAGCAGACCACTGGCTGCTTAGGGGCAGGAATAGGGGGAGATGATTGTAAAAGGGCAAGAAGAAACGTGTTAAGGTCAGAAAAAAGTTCTACATCTTGATTATGGTACAGATTATGTGATTGAATAATCTTCCAAAATTTCCTCAAATAATTCACTTAAAACTGATCAATTTGATTATGTATTAATAAAGCTCCAATAAATAAAATAGAGAAAAATATGCCAAATAATTAGACACCGATTATGGAATCAGGGGCTTAAAGAGGAGTAAAACTTGAGATCTTTATTTATATTTTTCTGCTTCATCCGCTTCCTGTCATGTAAAGCAACATTTCTTGAAGTGTTATCTCTTTATGAAAAGTTCTTTGCAAGATTTCGGTAAAAAACTCTTAATGAATTCCAACCCACACAGTAATATCAATGCCTGCACGGCCAGCCAGAGTTCTTTCATAATATAAAATTGTCATAATTAATTTGGATTTTAAATTAACTATGTTAATGTGACAAAACATCTGCCTAACACTGTGAGAAAAAATATCTTCAGGAGTTTTCATCCCTATGGACTCAGTATAAAACAGAGCATATGTAGTATATTAATAAAATACTAACTTATTAATGATTGCTTTCTAGAAGCTCAAATTCTTAAAATGTTAGCAACACAGAAGACCTTTGAAAAAATCACGCTGCAAAACCTGTTTTTTAAAAAGTATATTTTATCATTTTCATCCTGATTCAAAATAATCTCCAATCCAATTTTTTCCCAATTTATGTTAAAGCTCAGAATGAGATTTTCTATTAAAAAGATTCTGAAAATTTACAAAAAGACAGTAAAGGGATTTGTTTAGGGTGTAAATCCAACAAGAACAAAGAGAATGGGATATGGAATAGAAGAAGCAATATTTTACACGAAAGCAGAACAACAATAACTGTTTTAACATAGCAAGGAAGCCAAATCCTAAACTGGCAGAGGGAAGGGCCAAGAAACAACCAAATTTTCACTGGTGATGTTGATGAAAATAATCCATAACCAATCCGTAAATGAAAATTGGGGTGAGTTTATTCTTAGCCAAATGTGAGGACCATATAGCCTGGGGCCTTCCTTCCCCAAGGAAAGAAGGGCACCAATGATGTGGGGTGTACAGAGTGGTTATATCCCTCCAAAGAGTATGTTTCACATATGATTGAAACGTCTCTTTTACAATAGTCATGTGACTGCTCTGTCGGCACAGCGATTTATGGACACAGCAAGTAGTAGGTCTGCTGTCTCAGTGGATACAGCAGGGTAACAGGTCTGTTGTGTTGAACTTGGTGGTCACAGGTGAGTGCAGCAATCAATTCCTAGTCTAGGGAGAGATGCTTATCCTTAAGGAAATGCTAATGTGGGGGAAGTTGCAGCTTTATCTTAAGGGCATTTGTTCTTGCCTTTGGGACATAGGAAATGCTTCAAAAAGATATACAATGCATGCTCAACAGCCACGTCCGGCCCTTTTGGAGAAACAAAGTCAGTGCGAATTAGGTTCATACCAAATGGCTTCCTCATATACTCCAATATATCCTATTGCTTGCCATTTTTGTTTGTCAATGAATACCAAAACGTTTCAGGAATTGGTATCTTCTGATAACTTTGGGACTGGCCAAAGTTCAGTGTAAAAAAAGAAGGATATATTAAAAGAAGCAGTTAGGTCACTTGATCTCCCATTCTCAATGGGCTTTCCAACTTTCTCTCCTCATCAACCTCCTCCTCTCCTCACACTCAGATTTATTTTCTGAAAAGAGGAAAACAGAGTTTCTGAATTGGGGACCACAAAGCAGAAGAGAAGACACGAGTTTCATACTGAAAACAAAGGGGTTAAATGAGAATTTACATAGTAAATTATATTTTCTTCAGCTTTCTTCCCTATTCAGTTCCTAGAAACCCAGCAGTAAGCGATGTATCCTCCTGGCAGAATTTGGGGATAGTCTTCTCTAGGAAAACCCATAAGAAATACTTAAATATGTTGATATTATGGGTTCCTCATGGAAACAGCCCAAGTGGATCACCATAACGTGAAAACTAAAGTGAACAAACCTCACTTGTGTACACAGAGCTTCTATGTAGATTTTTAGTGCCCTGCTTTTAATATGAAGTCAATCACATATCACCAGATATTGGGAAACTATTTAATATAAAAGACAGAAGCAAAAACGGAAAAAAGCAATATATAGTATGCAAAGAATATGCAAGGAGGACCACATTTAAAAATTACGAATAATATTCTCAAAATGATAAGAATATATTATTTTAATTAAACAAAAAAGAATGCCACAACAATAATATTCAGAGAACCAAATATTACTCGTAATTAAAAACATGATAGCTGAAATGTAAAACTCAATACAAAGTTTGAAAGATAAAAAATAATGATATTTTCCACGAAGTAGGATAAAAAGACAGTGAGATGAAAAGAGATAGTAGATACAGGATAATAAAATTAGGGGGAACTTCAAGAATTACAACATCAGAGTTAAGAGTCACAGAGTGACAAGAGAAATCTAACAGTGGAAATCAAAGGAAAAATTAAGAAAATGTCACAAAACTGAAATTCATAGCTTACATATTGGCAGAAACCAACAAATGCCCAGGAGATGGGATAAAAATCAATCTATATCAAGGAACATCCTAATAAAATTTATTAATACTGGGTAAAATTAAATTATCCTATAAAATTCTATTGAAGAGGGTAAAATGAAAGATTTCAAGCAAAGATCAAGTAGAAGAATGGCCTTGGACTTCTCAACAAAGACATGGATGCTGTAAGATAGTTAAGCAATGCTTTCAATTATGAATGAAAATGATTTCTCATTTAGGAATCTATGTCCAGAGAGCTTTTTACTCATGGGTGAAAGGAGAACTGAAATATTTTTAGACTTTTAAGCTTAAAATAGGGCGCTTCCTGTGAAATTTTTCTAAAAAAATGTTCTGGAGGATATGCTTTACCTAAACAAGGGAGTAAAAACCTTACTTACTGTGCTTAATTTATAAATTAAACTTTATTGTAGGTATGTAAGTATAAGAAAAAACAGTATATGTAGGGTTTGGTACTGTTTGTGGTTTCAGGCATCCACTGGGGGTCTTGGTACACATCCCCTGTGGATAAGGGTGGACCACTGTGTTGAATGTTTTGGCAAGTTCTGTGTTCTGCCATTCTTTTAGCATCATGGCCCCAGGCTACATAACTCTCACGGGGAGTGGAAAGTGCCATAAACTACTAATCTTATCAGACAACAAATAACTACCAGGAGTTTCACCTAAATGCAGAGAGTTAAAACTATAAAAAGAGAAGAATAAAACTTACAGTTTCCTGTTATTAATATACAGTAATAATCCATTTCAGTGGTTGTCAATATGACCATTGTTTCCATTCTCTCTCAAACTTAAGGAAACTGTTTCAGAAGGCTTATCTCATTTTGCACTCAGCTGCCAATTTTCATCTTAGTTAAGCAGAAAATAATTTTCAAAATCATCATATGGAAAATGATATTGCTTTAATATATGAAAACCAGTAAAATGGAAATGGGAAGCAACAATATGAAAAGAGAGATATTGTCATGAGAGTTTGAAAAATAACAAGTTAAAATATCACTTGACTCTCCACTATATTCTCCCTCCCTCACTACATTCTTCCCCTAAACTTTACTCATGAACTGTGCACATCCATGTGAATCACATGGAGGCTGCTATCCTGCCCTGACCACAGCCCTCACATAGGTTATAAAGCACCTTCGTATATATCATCCCACATCATCTTCACAACATTCCTTTGAGGCAAATAACATTACACTGAAATAACATTGCATTTTAATATCAGAGTGATTATTGCATAATTGTATGCTATATTATTGTATGTTGTTATTCTAAATTTACTAAGGAGCAAGCTGAAGTTGGCACTTACAAATTCAATGCTTCTTTAAACACAAAATGGATAAGTATTATTTTAAACCAAATATATTCGATGTTTGTTCTAGATGTTACAGTGATGGAAACATCAATAAGTAGAGGAATAATTCTGTTGAAATAATACAATAATAGCAGAAAAATGAATCTGATTAATATTTATCTTGGGATTTCAAATTGTTTGGTGATTTCCCTACGTCTCATTGCTTAAAACACCATCAATTTGTATTTCCTGCATGAGCCTCATCCGTAAGATAAGTACTCGTATCCAAATCACCTGAACATCTCCACTTGAACACATGAGTCATCTCAACTTAATGGTCAAAGACTATCAACTGACTCCCTCCTCTCCCCCGAAATCCCTGCTTCTCCTGATTTATTCCCTATATCCAGGGTGACCATGCAACTTATCATTCAAACCTAGGTACTTTTGAGAGTGAAAGGGGAGAGGTTAATAACAACTCTGGGCCATTACATGTAAACCAGGACTGTCCTCGGCAACCCAAAGGTATGGTCACTCTACCTATCTCAATAAATGGCAACTGCTTTATCCATTTTCAAATCCTAAAACCTCGGAATCATTTTTTGTGAACCTTTAATCTCACCACCAGTATTCATCAGCAAGTACTACCAGTTCTGTTTCAGAATTAGACAACTTCTCACTACCTCCAAAGCTACCCATGTTGTTCCAGAATCCCCTATCTGGATTATTACAGCAGACTTTTAAATGTTCTCCTTGCCTTCATTCTTGCCCCTCTAAAGTCTGTTTTTAACACAGCATCTGACTCCTTTTTTTTTTTTGAGGAAGACTGGCCCTGAGCTAACATCTGTGTCCATCTTCCTCCACTTTATATGTGGGACGCCTGCCACAGCACGGTTTGACAAGCGGTGCATAGGTCCACACCCAGGATCAGAACCAGAGGAACCCCTGGCACCCGAAGCGGAACGTGCAAATTTAACCACTGTGCAACTGGACTGGCCCCATGACACAGTCCTTTTAAAACAGAAATCATATGCCACTCAAAATACTTTGATGGTGTCCTATAATATCCAGAATATAAGCAGGTTTCATAAAATGGACAAGATTCTACGTTAGCTGCTCCTCTCTCAACCCGTTATCTCTTAGACTTCGGTTGCTGCTACTCTCCCATTTGCTTGCTCCGCTTCAGCCATACTTTCTCCGTGCTGTTCTTTGAACATTCCAGGCATACTCCTGTCTCAGGTCCCCTGCACTAGCAAAGCTCTCTCAAGAGCTTTCATCCCCCAGATGTCCACATGGCTCAGTTCCTCACCTCATTCAAATTTGCATTCTAATGAGACTTTCTTAGTGTCACTGGAGGTCCCTATTTAAAGTTGAATTTATGACTATCAGGCAAACTACATGTTTTACTCACTTATCTGTATATTTTTTGCAACTGACTGCTACAATGGTAACTCCACAAAGGTGTGCATTTTTGTCTGTTTTCCTTCTCTACTGCCAGGACCTAGAGCAATGCCTGCAGTCACAAAATAAATTCTTTTGTAAGGATTAAGTTGACAAATGAATTAACAGGTCTTATAATTAGATACAGATAATATCTGCACCAGCAACTAGGTGTGGATTAAAGATTATAGATATGGAGGTGAATTTTAATATAATTTTATTTTATTTTAGGAAGCGACACTCCATGAAGATAGTTCCTACACTGTCATGTGACTATTTTTCCCTTCTCCTTGGTAAAATGGAAATTTGCCCATTTTCAGTAACAAAAATACTCATATACATAAAGCTTGAAACAATTTTGCACCATGAATAACTTCTGCTATGTAAATGATATGAAATATCAATACATATCTAATTACTATCTCTCTTGTCATTTTTTCCCTTATTTAAAAAGAAACTGTATAATGTGTATGCATGGCTTTTTTCAGCATCCATTTATTTTGAATTGATAGCTCAAGAAACTCACTAATCACTGCAACATTAAATTAACTGAATTCAAGTATGAGTTACGGTGTCAATGTAGTATTACCTTGGTAAGGAATTTCTTGCAATTTCATAATAAATGAGTGTATGTTAGTGTCTTCCAAAGTTGATCTGACATATAAAACTGCTGCATTACACTAAACAAAAGTTTCTTAGATTATTTTCAAATAGGACAACAAATTTTCTCTGACTTACCGTTTTCCAATAAAAGGAAAAAATGGACATTGAAGAAGGATGTTAAGTGTAAAGAATATAAAACGATATGCTAATATTGTAATCTTTGCCACTTAAATGAAATATACCTTTGCTTTCTTAAAACATTAACATATCCCAAAGAATTCTTACTTCAGAATGTTTAAAAGTAAATAACGAATTGAAGAAAGAATTGTGGCAGGCTTGCTATAAGGAATTAGAAATATTGGCCCCAAACCAGTGTTTTTACTGGTAGTGGAAAATGTGATTTGTATTTTTAAGAGAAAATAATGAATCATATTTTAAAAAAAACATTTGAAGTAAAACTCACCTATGAATGTTATAATGGCAATAATATTATTAGAAATCACTTTAATAGCGAAGCAAGAAAAAATACAACAAAATTCACTAATCCCAATGTAAATATGCTACAAAATAGCATCACACAATGAGAAACAAAATTGAAGAAAGATGAAAGCAATATTACATTCCTTATTTGTTTTCCCCAAATATTATATACATTTAAAGACCCTTAATAGTTAAAGTGAATCTCTTACAGTACGCTGCTTTAAGAAAAGTTAATACTTTATCCACTTTGTGTTGGATAAAATCTTTCCACATGTGGACTTTCCTAAGAAGGAATCAGAGATCCAAGCTCAAAACAGAGAGATTATTCTTGGAGAGAAACATCTCCCAATTTCTTTAGTTTCTACTGCCAAAGAATTGCAAGAATTCATTTGTCTGGGCAAAGTCTCATCTCTCCAGGATTGGCTTAGGTGTGGTCTAAATGTGCAGTTCAGTTGACCTTTCAAGGTCACTTCCAGATTTATGAGCTTGTGAAATTCCTTAAAGCCATTTCTTTTACAGGCTAGCATACACTGATTTCTCTTTCCTTGACAGAGATGAAAAAAGCTTTTGTTCGTGCTCAAAGCAAAGCAGATCACTGAATACTATTTTTTTCAGTGAAGTTGAACAATTCAGAAGTTTTTTGATTAACGCAGAAGTGCTAAGAGCAGTCCTCCCCAAAGTGTTACTATGATATTCAAACCATGCCGCATGCTGCTGAAAGGTTCCTGTCTAAATGCCATAGGATGGGTTGAAACACGCTCACCCCAGGCAATTCTTTCCAGAACAATTAGAGCCTACTGTGATTCCAAAAAACACAGCTTTGTTTCTTTTTCCTTCTGAATTGCATTGGTCCAAAGGGTAGGCTTCTGTAATTTTAGCCTATTGAGATAGACTTGTTTTCCTCTGCACATATTTGAAGAGTGAGAGCTGTGTCTCAGATGAATACCTGTCTACTCTGATCACAAAGTAACATCAGAATTTTAGTTTGTTGGCCTCTGAACTATTATCGTTATTGCAACTTGCTCTTAAGAATTCCTAGTAGACGGAAATGGGAACACCCTGACATTCTTCTTGATAAAGACATCAATTCTGACTTACTTATACAATCTACTCACCTATTTCAGGAAAAGTGGTGTGAAATTTCATCTCAAAAAAAAATCATTCACATATGTTATTGGCAATGGGATTCTTCTATCTCTGTAGTATATATTTAACTTCATGGAAACAAATAGCATTACCAATAAACTACTGCAATAAAACAGTTGTACAATTTCTATGAAAAAGCTCCAAATTCTTATTGCTTAGTTTTAAAAAATTGTCACATCAAAAATGTAAAACGTTATCTCTCTTAAGCAAGTGACAAATGGATTGAAAATAATTATATTATTCCAAGAGTCCTGGCAACCTAAATAAAGCTTGTGGTTTTAATCTGTATTTTCTTGGCTTAAGAAAGGTCATTATGGCATAAATAAATTGATATATTTATAGTTAGTAGTCTTAATTATGTAAACTTAGACCTGAGAATCTTATATATTTAAGAGTAGCAGAACAAAAATGCCTTAAAAAGTTAGTTCACTGATAATAAAGTTGCACATCTTTTATAATTTTGTATCATTCCATATGATTTATTTTCAAATATTTGACTCAAATGGGAAAGACCATACCTAAATCTACTGCCGGCTATGTTCAGCCTACAACAGCTCTTCTTTTACAATATTTTCAGCATTTTTGATATCTATTTTTAATATATATGTATATTTTATTGTGGTAAAAAGACAACTAACATTAAATTTTTCATCTTAACCATTTTTAAGTGTGCAGCTCAGTAGTGTTAGGTATAGTCACATTGTTGTGTAACAGATCTCTAAACTTTTCCATCTTGCAAATCGAAGTTTGAAAACTATTTTGTATCCCATGAATATTTTTCACTATAAAGGGACAATACTTGATATCATTTTTATTTATCTTATTTTTTTTTTAAGAATTAAATCTATGATGTACGTTGTTATGGTATGGTATGATGGTAAGGTATGATGTTAAGTATACTTTAAACTAATCTCCCCTTAAGACAAAATCATATGAGTTTATAAAATGGCCTCAATTTATCCAAAATAACTTTTCTCCAATTACTGAGAAGGCTAAACATAAAGACTATCTTTCCCCTTGAGTTAGTTTTATACCGAACTATTTAGAGTCTGCTACATAAGTCTAAATGTTTTCATGGCTCCAACTACTCTTAAGCATTAAATTATGCCAGCACTTCATGTAAGAGCAGATGCCACCTCACTGCCCAGGCCACATTTCAAACAAACCATTTTCTTTCAAGAGGTATAATTTCTCCCTTGTTTATTTAACTTGGTAGCAGTCCATATTTCATACATCTATTCTGTTTTGCAGCATGTTTGAGAAGCAAAATTTATCAAATGAACTTCCACTCCTTTTGCATCTACTTAATTTCTTTGTTTAATTATGTTTTGATTATTTTTTGTTCTAAGTTGAAATATTCCAATGTATCTTGGTATCTCTCCTTTAATATTCTTTATTTCCTTCTCTACACACTAATCTGTACAATAAACTGTGTTCTAAACCCTTATACTCTTAATTTTGACACACTTTCCCATTCTGCTGGTTTAACCACAAATGTGAGCTAGTGCATCCACCCCCAACTCTTCTCAATTTTGTGGCTTCTTTTACTCTCTTTTCCTTGAAGTCTTAAATTAAAAATGGATAAAATTAAAATTAAAAATGGATAAAAACTGACTTTAATGTCCCTTTAAATCCATCCCAGAAAAAAAAAAAGCGATCAGTCAGAAAACTATGTTCTGTCATAGGCATTCTTATCTTAATAACGGAAGAACAATGACTCAAGTCATTTCTAGGCAGAAATGCCTAGATGACTCTAACATTTACAATAGCCAAAACAGTGGACCTTAGAGAATTCCAGATGTTGACATAAGATCCCTGTGTGAGTTTGGACAGTCCTTTCTGGTCATCTGCATCTGATGAACTAACTCATGCACTGGCACAGCTGTTGAAAGAGGGCAGAAAGCTAAGACACTGCTCCAACTGCTGATTGCTGCTTTTGCTGTATCCTTCATTATTATGTGGTCATATTTGAGGTGCATGATTACATCAAATCATAGCCAACCCCACTAAGTAAGCAGCACTGATCTGCATACAAGAGATTCAGTTTAAAAGTTTACACACTACTCTTCTAACTGGATTGTCATGTTAATATCACAGTGAACAAATCAGTTGTGGGGATATTTTTGATTCTTGAATTAGGTTAACTTCAATCTCCCCAAATTATCTATCAATTATATTTGATAAAGCAAATGTTGAATTCAGATTCAATTTAAGGATCTTTAAGATTTATAAGATGATTACTATGGTAGGTCCTGGGGTAAAAAACCAAAAAGTATGATACAAGGGTCCTTGTCTCAAAAGATAGGTGAGGAAACAAACATAGTTGTTTAAAATAATGCTTCCTGGAAGGCAGTATTTCATTCAGTGTGAGGATATGAGGTGCATAATACAAGTACCAGTGAAATTAGGAAACATGAAGGGTTACAAAGACACTACAGAAAAGCTGGGACTTGGACATTACTGGGCAAAGAAAGGGAAATGTTTTCTGAAAAATTTAAGGTTTGGGGTCAATAGCAATTATATTTGTCTGATTGGAGCAAAGGGTTTTCACTGGTCATAGTGAGAGATGGTCTTAATGTAATAAAGATAAAGTAAATGAGTACATAATAACAACAGAAATGGTATGACAGCATCATGAAAAGGACAGTTTGTACTCCAAGTAACACAAGAATGCTTAATAAACAAATTTTACTGCTCCATCCAAGCTAGTTCATAAATATTTAAAATCTTCTCATGTTCTGATTCATGCCCTGTTCTTCCTAAATGGTTTTAAAATGGTATAAAGTACAAAGTAATGTTTCTCATTGGTGAAGAGAGTCTATCTGTACCAGAGTGATAGCATACTCTTCTCAGACCACTGCAAAAGGGGCTCAAAGCTCAGGCCTGTGTTCCTTAAGACTTCCAAATGATTAATTTACATAAAGTCATACTCTTTACAAGATTATTTTAGATTGCAAAATAAAGTGCATTTGAAGGAATTTTCTAATTTACTAAAACAACTTCTTTGCTGTATGTTTCAAAGTTGTGATTAAAAGGTGGCACTTCGTGTCTGGTGATCCGTGACCTATGTTCCCATCCGAACACTGTGTTTCAGCAAATCGTTTCTCCTGATTCCCATGTTTGCCTGTATCACCTATAGAACTTTCTAGATTCAAGATCTGTGAAACCAATCATTTTGGCTTATTTAAAGCTCCATCTGATATCTACAATCTCACTATAAAAGATAGTGATTATAATACCCACCACTCACCACCTTGCAGATCCTATATAAGAACACATATAGCAGAACTGAAAGTTTACAGCTCGCTAAAATATTTTCCTTACATATATAAACATCTAAAAATAAAACATGACTAGTAACTGCACAGATAAGTCTGTCATACAGGCCTCTCAAGTATTTTTCAAAAAGCCCAATTAACTGTTACTAAAATAACTCGCTCTCTCTTCACTTCTTTCTCTCTCCATCTCTCTCTCTCTCTCTCCATCTCTCTCTCTCTGTCTACACACATACACACAGGTATGTGTGTGACTTTACATTCATGCCACCTTTTTAGAAATCCACTGGATACCCTATAGCTGCATATTAAGTTCTCTTAGAGACTTCATTTCGCTGACTCATAATAGGCATTTTGTATCCAGCGTTTTCTTTCTTTGAAAATTTGCTATTAGGCATGACTTAGTTATAAATTAAAATTTATTTGGCTAAATCTCTAATTTTAACTTTGTTATAACAAGAATTCTGTCGAGTTATTCAGACCATTCTGTCAACAAAGTATCTTTTCCTTTTAGATTTTTTAAAATAAAAGGACAAATTATAGAAAGAAAACATTTCCTTTAGGGTTAATCCATTTAAGTGAAAATTAATTTAAATTTTCAAAATATTCAGCTAATATATAACTTAATTAAGACATTACAGACGTAATATTTTTTCTCAGGGTACAGCTTGTGAGAAATAGAGTGTGGAAACACACAAAAAAGGACTTCATTAAAATGCTACCTATGTCTATAGACAAATATTATGGTATTGATCACTTGGCCACAAATTGTTTTTTGCCCTTCACACACTATATTTGTAGATCTTCAAATCAGTTACTTTTCTTTACTTTTGTATAAAAATCCTATGAATTGCAATTTTTCTCACTACGGAATTTTGATCTTAACTCGTAACATATGGCAAGCAAATTACTATTTAGTTTATCTTCAATTGTGGGAAGGGTGGTAGACTACTTAAAAAAAAGTGAAATTAAATGTTTTCCAACTCTCGAATGCCTTGTCTAAGCAAAGCTTTCTCCATCTTTCTCCTAGGTCTTATTGGCTTTGGGATAGATAAGTAGTAAGTGAATTTAAAAATAATGCAAAACATAACATGCAGTGTGATAAGAATGCCTCTTCAATCGCCCCCACCTCCTTGGCATTCCAGCCATCCTCACAGGTTAGCTACATGACCCCTGTAAAAGGCTAGAAAAGCATTTCCCTAAGTAAAGATATCCACTTCAACGGCCCTGAGTTTTCATACATTACCCACTCCTCTCGTTTAAGACATCAGAGGTTCAAGTTAGAAAGCCACTGTTATTTGTCATACTAACTAGCCAGACATCCCCCACAGGAAGAGCAGGGGTAAGATGAAAGAGAGAAATAAGGGAGTGTACATAGACGTTGTCCTAGGTAACAAGGATAGGTAGGGAGAAGAAGGGAGTAGAACGGAAGAAAGTTAAAGAATAAAAAGAAAGGAGGATAAAAGAATATTATCCCATTTCATTATTTTGCATAGGAATCTCTCCAGTTTTAACATAACCCCAAAAGCCATATTAATTTTCACTCTATTATTTACCTTTCTCAAAATTCTTGTGTTCAACTAGGAAACGTTTCGACTAAAGCATATTTGAGAAGCAAGCAATGAGTTTATTTAGTGACAGAAGTTGCTACTGTCAGAGAAGGAACTAAATTCAAGCAATTTTGTTTGACCCCCACAGTGCTTTAAAAAAAACTCTGGAATTTGAATATCTTTACATGGTGCATGTAAAGTTCCTCACCTCTCTCTAATGTTTTATAACCTGCCAGGTTTACTCATTAACCTGTCTCAAGCCTGAAAGCATTTGTCTTTCTTACCGTGATTTATTGCTTCTGGCTTGTGTTATTGTTCCAGCCCCAAAATGTGATACTCTGGAGGGTAGAAAGGTATTAAATCTCTCCTCTGTGCGCATGCTTTCTTCAAAGAGCCTCCTCCCCTGTCAAGGACTCGGGGAACTCTGAAGTCCTGTGCAGCACAATTAGAAAACATGTTTGTGTTTCTTCTACAGCTGGCTCTCTGATCTCTCCATTGGCCCAATTTCCACCCACTAATTAGGCATCTAGAAACACCCAAATTGCATTATGGGAACTGCTATTTTGAGGGTATCGCAGAGTGTTGAGCAGCTACTTCTTGCTTCTCAAAGTGACAAAATGGTGACTAGCTCCAAATGCCTCAGTGTTAGATGACCTTTCCAATGATTTTTGGAATACAACCCAGAAATCCATGTTACGCATATGGCAATGGGAATGGTAAACTATTCTAGCAATTTAAACTAACATATGTTCCTTTTTTTTCACATTTTTGGTAAATCAATATTTTCATGTAAAAATACAATGTTTCTTTCATAATGTATTGTTTAAATATTTTATGGACATAAACTTTTATAAATAGTAAAATAATAAATTTACTATTTATAATAACTACAAGATGATGGTGTCTACAATGATGATCGCAGCAGAACCAGAGAATAAGCTGCTGACCATTATCTGCCTAAGTGGCAGCTCTTTGCTATTTCAGATTTGCACATGTCCACACCTTTGCCCTTAGCCTTAGGGAGGTTATGTTACTTCTTCAAAGCTACAAAGCCCAATGACATAAAATTGATGGTACCAAAGTTGATAACTTCTGCTCGCTAGCCGATATTACGCCACAGGAAAGTACCAAGTATACCACTGGTACAAATATAGGATGAGAAGAAAGAAAACCTTACTACAATTACAATTGTCAACTTCCTCACTTCACTTTTTGCCAAAATAGTTTAAAATCTGTATAGTACAATTTTAGATAAAGTCACAAGGAAATATCTCTTATTAACTTGCCTATTATAATCTCTTAATATTATCGTTTTAAATGAATTTGAAATAGCCGTTATGACCTACTTTTTAATCAAAAAAATTCACATCAATCTGAAGAAAGAAGTAATAATAATAGTTAATAATTTATGAGTTTATATACCATGCCTGACATTGTTCTTAGCCCTTTACATTGAATATCTTATTTAATCTTTGCAAAAGCTCTTTGAGGTATTATCAATATTCAGATTGTATAAAGAAAAACATATGAATGTGTAGGCTACTATTTATGTAAGTAACTATATTACTGAAAGAAATGCTTAAGAAATAAATAGAAAATAGCCATTTGAATAAAATCTATTTGGCCCTGACAGAATATGTTTATATAAAAAGTTTTAAAATGCACTATACATCATTTCAATAATTAAAAAGCAGATATGCTTATGTCGTTATTTAAACCCAGTGCCAAGACCCTTCACAGCATTCTCATGTAATGCTCAATCTTTGTGATACAGTAATTATTATTCCCATAGATGAGCAGACCAAAGTTCAGAGGCTTTAGGTGAGTTGACCTAGATGAAAGGACTTCTCTCCAAAGCTTGAACTTCTACCTTTAATATATCCTCATGTTCCATTTTATTAATACATTATTTCTCGTCTGTTCTCAGCCATTTAGAGTCATAATTTAATCTGTCCCACCTATTTACTCTTTGACCTCTGTGATGAATCTGTTCACTTATGAGTCAGAGTTCAAAAAATGTACCACTGGTAGCACTTCTCATAATATCATTTCTAATCACCTACTGGTTTTGGAGGACATATTACAAAATATTTTGTGCCCCACAGAGTAAGAAATATAGGTCAGAACCCACAGGTTAGATATGCTGCTGTAACTTTTATCTATTCTCCAATTGGGAGAAAAACAATTAAATTTTATATACAATTCAATGATCTTCAAACACATCCTGAGAGCTAAAAAGTAAAAGGAGTAATATTAAATTCCTGAGAACTGTGAAAAATCAGCATACTATATATAAACCTTTGGAGCATGAAATAAAGGAGCATGTGTAAAATGGGGAAAAAATTAGGTGTATCATAGAGACAATAATGATAGAGATTTTCCTCACGGCTTTGAATATGAAGATTTGCTTTCTAGCTCTTCTAAAGGTTTTCACTAGGTAATTTAACTGTCTCTGAGAGAGAAACTAATGCTCTAACTGCATCAGAATTATTTTAGCCTAATACCGACTCTGCCTCTTAGTGTTTGATCTTAATTTGTTAAATCAATTGATTAAGCTTAAAGGAGATTTAATTAAAAAGGAAGGAGAGCAAAATTAGGAAGTACTGGTGAAGATTTGCTGACTTACTGGCCCAGCATATTTAAGCACATACACTCATACACTTAGGCTTGAATATTGGCCAAATGAAATTTTATTAAGTCTAGAAAATAATCGCCACCAACTCGAAGGATATTGTACTTACTAAAAGTAATCTTTAGATCAATGGTGCCCTCGTGTCCAGTAAATGGACCTGACTGTTTAAATATTGGCTCATAAGCTATATCATGTGTCGCTAGATCATGAAACTAATTTCCTCAGTAAAGACTTCTCAAAATAGATTTAACTAATTTCCCACAAGGTTTAATATCTACAATAATTTTAAAAATCCTTGAATGTATATGGTACCATTCAAATGAAAAGTTTTAAGTACTTCTTAGGCATCATTTAATTTACTTTCACAATTTCCCAGGGAAAAATGTCTTTTGTGCTGAACTGGGGGTGAGACTCTAATGTTTACTTATTCTGCCCCCGCTTCCTTATATCCAGCGTATTAGAGAGCAAGGCCATATGAAATTGGGGAGCCAGATTTCTTTCATTAATTAATTTCTGCTTGAATTCCACCACTCATCTTGAATGGAAATATGTACAAGATAGTGTGCTTTGTATTGTGGTAGATACCAAAGAGCATTAGACACAAATAAGAATTTTTAAAATACTAATATGTTATAGAATATGCTAAGACAAAATTCAGAGGTGAGCTCAAAAGTGAGGAGACAATAAGGTGTAACAGAAGACTTTGATTTGAGTCTGCACTCTGCCATTTAATAACTCTGTGAACTTGGGTATGTTTTTTCACTTGAACTTCTCTGGTCCTCAATTTTAATTTATGTAAAAAAGGAACAACAATGCCTCCCGAAATGATTTGTGTGAATATTGAAATAGATAGTATATGGAAATATTTAACACAGTACTTGGCACGGAGAAGGGGTCTAATAAATGCAGATGAATCTGAGGAAGGCATCATATTCAGTAGATGGAATCAACATTTAGAAAAATATCACTTAAAACATAGGTAAAATTTTTACAAGGGGGAGTTGAGACAATAGCACTCTAGGTAGAGAGAAGAACATGCAGAATAGTGTAAAAGTATATGAACACAAGAGTCTTTTTGGGAAAGTTTCTTTGGCTTGCCCAGAGGCTATGAATAAGAGACTAGGGGGAAATACATTGGACAGTTAGATTGAGGTTATATCGAGGAGTTTGGACTTTCTTTGTTAGTTGGAAGGAAGCCGTTGCATGTTTGTGAACATGGAAGAATGATAATGAGAGCTGGATTGATGGGGGAGGTGTTGAACAAGGTATAACTGATTATCAGGCTAATATAATACTTCAAACATGAAAGATTAAGGACCCGAAACAGGAAGCTGAAAATGCCAGAATAGAGTGATTGACAGTAAAGGTAACGATTAGTGAGTCATCTTCACACAGATTCAAGGCCTAGCTCTTTATCATGGAAAAAGCACAGTATGGCCTCTCCCTGACTATCTTACTAGGCATATCCTTGCCCCTCCAGTGTCCCTCTTCAGACTCCAGTAAGAATCAACTCTCTCTAGCAGTTTAAGTATGCTATGCTCCTCCACATGATCTACTCTCATTCTGAAATACTTCTCATCCCCTTATCCAACTGAAAGTGCTCATTCATTGTTCAAACTTCAGTTCAGGCCTCAAATCCTCTGAGAAATCTCCACTCTCCCTGTATAGAGTTTATTCTTCCTCTGTGTTACTTCCTACCTTTCCATATCATTTTTTAATACTTATGATATTATCTTCATCACACTCTTTTTCATTTCCTTTTTTATGAGACCTATTCACGACAGCTGTCATATAATAGGACCTTAATAATATTTGTTGAAGCCATAGAACTATGCATTAATAATAGCTTAACATTTACAATGTTCCAACATATTGTTTAAGCACTTTGCATCTACTAATTCACATAAGCTTAACTTTAAATAACTCTTTGAGCTACTAATAATTATTTCCATTTAAGAGTTGGTAAAACTCAAACAAGGAGAGAATGAGTAACTAGAGCAATATTTTACATACAGAAAGAACGGAGCCCAAGCATTCAAGTTGAAGCACTCTGCATCGAAAGGCTCTTCTGTTAACCATTATCAACTACTCTCCTAGATGAAACTGTAAAACATGGGGGGTATAGAATGAGAAAGCAGTCAAAGTAAAGCCTTGGTTACTAATTATAGAAGGCAAAAGAACTAGGCATCAGAAAAGAAATAATCAGTGAAGTGGGAAGATATTCAGGCTAGGGTAGTGTTGTGGGACCAAAGGGCATGTTTCTAAAAAAGAGATTAACAGTGCCAGAAAAGTGTTGTTAAAAGATAAAGCAAGTCCTGAAGGAAGTGGAAAGAAAGAGGAGCAAGAACACAGAGTCAGTCTTCTAAATGTAGAAGGCCAATCATCCCTCAGAGACAGGGAAGAAAAAAGCATACTGGGGGAGAACACACAGAAGTGTTGTAATGGAGTACTGTCAAGGTGGCTCAAGTACAAAGATCTGGATTGTCTCACAAAAGTCGTAGGAAAGACCATCTGCTAAAAATGATGGAGACTGGTCAGACTGGAGATTTTTAAAAAGAGGAAAAGACGTGAGAAAACCTTTGTGGTAAATGAAATACAAAAGGCGATAAAGTTGGTAATATACTAGAAGAATAATTTAAAAAATGGTTAAACATCTTACAGGAAGAGAGGAACTGGATGGTACGAAAATATAAGTTGTAGCTGTGCTACATCTGAAGTGAATCATAAGAGTAATTGGAACTAAGATTAATAAAAACTGGTGATAAAAATGTTATAAGAGTCATGAACATGACATGTTGTAGTGCCCAAGAAGGATGGCATGGAAAGGGATAAAAGGAAGAACGTGGAAAGAGTTCTAAAGTCATTAAAAAAGTGGAAGCATACACAGCAGATTGTTGAATTACGGTAGTAAAATAAAGAGAAGATAGCATAGATGTATTTCATAGGCTCTAAAACTCTTAGGCTCTGGGCATGAGATGTACAAGATGAGCCTGAAATACCTTGTCATTTGAGAAACCATAGAATTTATTAAAAGCTACTACAGTGATGTTATGAATTGTGACCTGTGCATTACACCACAAATGATAGTCTAATGTATGTAATTGCTCAGAATGAAGACACTAAAACAAAACCAAAAACAGAGAGTGATGTCAAAACTAATTTTCAGGAGAAACAAACAACAAAACTCTGTGTAATCTGTGAAAGGAAAGCAACATACTAGTTGAATAGAATCTGAATTTATACCAAACACATTAGACGTTTATCTCAAGGAAAAGTGAAAATATATCATAGAATCTTGATTACTGACTATTTCTGGAAAGATATCTTTTAAGAGACTTTCATTAAGATTTCTGTTTTGTTACTCAAAGTCCAATTGAAATTTCATTTGGCAAAAATTGAGGAGCAGACTTTCTGATCAAGCTATATACTTTAGCTAAAATCCTCAAGAACCAACCTATAAGTGTAGGGTCCTGTTGTTTAATGGAATAACAGTTAAAGACTATTTTGAAGACCTATATGAGGGAGGGAACAAATATATATTTGTCTTGTTTTACTCACAAATGACCTCATGACATTAGTGTCTGACAACTGCAAAGCATTGAATCATATCCATTTATATCAGTTACCACTATAATTTATGACTGACGTTTTTAGCAGGCTTCACAAAACTAAGTAGTTATTACTCTGATTGTAAATTGATGTGATACTTTTATAGTATCATAGCTTGCAGTTTTCACATATATTATGTTGACTATTTTTTCATGTTATTCAAATTTCTGAAGATATTTTATTGGCTAAATTTTTCTCAGTTTGATATATACCAAGTTTGTAATGGTTAGAAAAAATTCATAGGTTGTACTTGCTTATTGCTTTTGCTATATTTGTTTTGGCTCATTTCCCTCAGGGACACTAGTTAGCCATAGACTGGATCTGTGCTTTTTATCATGTTTTCTCTCATAATTTTCATTATTTTCCTCTGCATTCTGAGACAGAATCTCTAGTTTGTACTATAAGTGTCATCATCATCCTATATTCAACTGTTTCTGTTGTGGATTTTAATTTTGCCACAGGTTATAATTCCTACACAGCCATAGTTTGTATCTTATATCTCCTTTTCCTTCTCATTTGTTACATTGTTCATAGCACACATAATTTTATTTATTTTATAGAGAAGAGAACATATAGTATAACATTTTCTTATTTAATTTTATAAATAATTTTTAGACTTTTATAATTTTTATAGTTTTTATAGTTTTAAATAAATTTATTTTTGTTGTTGTCTTGGTTTATTTGCTGAGGAAGATTAGCTGTGACCCAACATCTGTTGCCAATCTTCCTCTCTTATTGCTTGAGGAAGATGAGCCTTGAGCTAATATCTGTGCCAATCTTCCTCCACTTTATATGTGGGTCACTGCCTCAGCATGGCTGACGAGTGGTGTATGTCATAGTTTTAAAATATATTTAACAGAAACTTTCATGACATAGTAAAATTCTAACATTTCATTTTGCAACACTTTTCCTTATTTGTGGATACTTTAAAATTACTTTTCAATTTTAGCAATGATAGCACCTATATTGTGGTAATAATAATTATTCATTCATTCTTGATATTTTCATTGATTTACACAGTGACTTTTTCTTCCAAAAATCAAGGTTAACAATTTTTAAAAGTGTAACTTAAGCATGCAATATTTTATGTTTCTGATTATTATTAATATAGAGTAAGTACACTCTATCTTCTCTCTCTTAGAGATCAGATTATAACTATACACCCTGTACAGAACTCTGAAAGCAGCTATCAGGGGTCTCTAAAAAAATAAATAAGAGCAGGCAGACTCAGGAGGGAAATTAAATTTTGCATGACATATGGGGGTGTTATCTTTGTTCTGTTATGTTTTATTTTTGTTTTGTTTTGGTTTTGCCTCTCATATTTCCCAGCTTATACTACCATAACTCCTGTTAAAGTAAATTGCAAAATGGAAACCAAACTCGAAAA
This sequence comes from Equus asinus, assembly GCF_041296235.1. NCBI lineage: Eukaryota > Metazoa > Chordata > Mammalia > Perissodactyla > Equidae > Equus > Equus asinus. Next base: position 75,016,839 of record NC_091820.1, read on the forward strand.
TTCTTGGAGCAAAAAAAAACATGTAAGCAAGATAAGTGAAATTTAATTTAGCTTATTCTGCAAAACAGGACAAACTTAACTTGGGCTGCTTCTTGTAAATGTTTCAGAAAATCTTAAACAAAATTTAAGCTGCTCATTAAAGTTGGCATGAGGTGACCACTTTTAACCAATCCCCTACCTCCAGGAAAACTCTAATACTACAACCAATTATTGCAAAGAATAAACAACCTCTGCATTTTCACTATATAAGCTGCCTTGTAAAAATATGTCTCTGAACCTCACTCTGCTGTTGATTTGACTGCTCCCAGTTCATGAACTGTTCTTATATGCACAGTAAACTCTTACCAAATACTATTTTGTTAATCTGGTGGTTTTAACTGGGCTACTTCTAGATTTTTTTTTTTTTTTTTTTTGCTGAGGAATATTAGCCCTGAGCTAACATCTGTGCCAATGTTCCACCACTTCGTATATAGGTTGCTGCCACAGCATGGCTGACAAGTGGTGTAGGTCCACACCGGGGATCCCAAACCATGAACTTGGGTAGGCAAAGTGGAGCATGCTGGACTCAACCACTACTACATGGGGCCAGCTGCTCTAGATTTTTGATGCTCCTAAAATGACAATCAGAAGTGCACAAAAAAAACCACCAGCAAATACACTCTGTCTTTAGTCAGAAGACTAGGAAGTATGACCCATGAAGAGGAGTTTTTCTTTTTAACTTTTAAGATCTACCTTAGATAAGCTTTATTAATAAAGCTGCAATGTGGTAGCAGTAGGAGTGGAAACCCTAGAGATTTTAATTTCTTGCCACTTTTCTCATGGACAGACATATTCCTAGAAAGTGTGTAATAAATTGAGAGAGGATAAAGCCTCAGCTTTCTAGTGACAGCATCAAGAAAGGGGATTCCTGAAAGCTGAATAGTATGGGAAAATCACTGAGAGTAAAAAATCTGTCTGTGATGTACTGGGTTTGTCTTCAAATTGCACATGCATATCGAAGGCTTTGAGAACTGGAGTACAGTGCAAATCACTTCCTAAGTCTCATATGAGTCCTAGAATGGAGCACACATAAGGCAGAGCAAAAGAGAACTGAAAAAAGTTTGAAAACTAGACAAATATTGGAAACATATCCCACAGAAGGGAATCAGGACTTGTGATCTGAACCTAACCAGTTTGACTGCTGGCTAAAACAAAAAAAATCAACATTCTACAGAACATTTTAACGGTATCTAGAGTCTCCTAACATAATATTCAAAGTGTCCAGGATATAATTCCAACTTACTTGACATACACAGAACCAGGAGAACCAAACAACTCTTCTCGGACAAGGCAATTATCAGATACCACCTTTAAAATCACTTTCCTGTTGGAATTACTAGTCAATGACTTAAAGCAGCTGTTACATCTATGTTCCATGAAGTAAGGGCAAGCACTCTTCAAATGGTTAGAGAGCAAAAAATTCGAAGTGATAAAAGAGAACCAAAAAATAAATAAATAAAACAGAGAACTAAATAAAAATTTTAATACTGAAAACTATGAAATAGAAAAACAATTTGCAAGAGGAGCATAATAACAGAATGGGAATGACAGACAGGAAACTTAGTGAACTTGAAGACTGATCAATAGAAATTGTCCAATCTGAAAAAATCAAGAGGAAATAAAAATAATACTTCATGTTTTTAAAGAGAGCCCCAGGGATCTATGTGACAATATCAAAAGATTTACCATTCATGTATTTCAAGTCCCATTAGAATCTCAGAAGGAGAAGAATAAGAGATTCTTACAAAAGAATATTTGGAGATATTTCTGAAAACAAATTTGCTGAACAACATACGTTTACAGGTCCAAGAAGCTCATCAAATCATAAACAGGATAAATTCAAAGGAAACCATGTGCAAACATATAATCAAACTGCTGTAAGCCCACGATAAGAAAAATATCTTGAAAGCAGCCAAAGAGGCACATTATGCATATAGAAACTACTATTTGATTGAAGATTTCTCATCAGAAGCAACAAAGGTCATAAAATGTTGGAATAACATTTTTACTGTGCTGGAAGAAAAGAAATGTCAACACAGAATTTTATATCCATCAAAAATATCCTTCAAGAATGAAGGTAAAATAAAAACATTCTCAGAGGAAGGAACACTAAGATTTGTTGCTGGTAGATCTGTTTAAAAGAAATGCTAAAGGAAGTTCTTCCTGTGGAATAACAAAAAATAACAAAAGGAAACCAGAAATCCAGGAATGAATGAAGACCAACAAAATTGGTAAATGTAGTATATTATTTTATGCCATTTAAGTTCTTTAAAATATGTATGATATTTTAAAGTAAAAAATTATATCATTTTTATTGTGTTTATCAATATAGACACAAAACATAAGACAAAAATGGTGTGAACTTGAGAAAGTAAAGTGATTTCTAAGGTGGTAAGGATTTCATAGTGAGTTAAAGTGATAAAATATTAACTCTAAGTTGATTGTCAAATTTTATATATATATATATACATATATACATATATATATATGTAATTCTTGTATCAACTGCCAAACAAAATATGCAAATATATATGGTCAAAAAACTAATAGATAAGTCATCCAAAGAAAGAAGAAAAGGAAGAGTAGAGAAGAAGATGAGTAAAAACAGACGGTGCAAAAATAAAACAAATAATAGAGTTATAGACCTGAGTACAAACATATCAATAATCACGTTAAATGTAAATAATCTAAACACAACATTTAAAACACAAAGATTTTGAAGATTGGGTAAAAAAATCAAGACTTGACTATATGCTACCTGCACGAAAACCACGTGAAATATAGTAAAACAGATATAGTAAAAATAAAAGGATAAAAAATGATATGTCATACAAACACACACAAAAAATAACCTGGGATAGCTATATTAATAGCAGACAAAGTAGACTTCAGCAGAAGGACTATTACCAGAGGTAAAAAAGGATATTATGTGATGATGAAGGGGTCAATCCCCTAAGAAGACATCAATCTTAAATGTGTTTGCACTTAAAAAGAGAGTTCCAAAATCCATGAAGTAAAAACTGGCAGGATGAAAGAAAAAATATGGAAATTCACAATTAAATCTGGAGAGTTTAATAATCACTTCTTAGTAATCAGTACTACCAACAAATAGAAAATCAATAAGGAAATAGAACACCTGAACAAGACTATCAGTCAATATAAGCTAATTGATACTTATACAACATTCTACTTAACATTTTTCAACTGCATATAGAACATCCACCAAGATGGCCTATATTCCGAGCCACAGAACAAACCTTATGAAATTCAGAAGAACTGAAATCATACATAGTGTGTTCTCTGAACACAATGGAATTAAATCAGCAATCACTAAAAAAGTTATTTGGATATCTACATATTTGGAAATTAAAACAATTTTAAATAGGTGATCAAAAACGAAGTCTCTAAGTGGGTATGGCATTTTATTTTAGAGTGATGAAAATGTTTTTGAACTAGATAGAAGTGGTAATTGCACATCATTGTGATTATACTAAGTATTACTGATTTGTTCACTTAAATTGTTAATATTACGCTATTTGAATTTCACCTCAATTTTTAAAAGTCTATTAATTTAAAAAGGAAGTAAAAAATTAGGAAGCATTTTGAATTGTATGAAAATAAAAATGAAATCAGCATTAATAGTTCATATTAGAAAAGAATAAATGTCTCAAATCAATAATTTATTTTCCACCTTAACAAGCCAGAAAAAGAAGAGCAAACTGAATCTAAACTAAGCAGAAGAAAGGCAGTAATAGAGGTAAGAGTATAAATCAATGGAATTGAAAACAGAAGAGCAATAGAAAAAGTCAATGAAACCAAAAGTTGGTTCTTTAAAAAGATTCATAAAACTAAAAATCTCTATCAAGACTGATGAAGAAAAAAAGAAAGATAACACAATGTAAAAAATTAGGATTGAAAGAAGGAATATCACAACAGACTCTACAGATATTAAAAGAATAAGGAATGCTATGAACAACTGTATAAACACAAATCCTAAAACTTTTATAAAGGGGAATAATTTCCTAAAACACACAAACGACCAAAGCTCATTCAAGGCGAAACAGATGAACTATTAGTAGTGAATCTAATTAAAGAAATCAAATTCGTACTTAGAAACCTTCCAGAACAATTAACTCAGGCCCAGATGGTTTCACTGGCAAATTCTACCAAATATTTAAGAAAGAAATAACGTATTCTACACAATCTTTTTCAGAAAATAGAAAACAAAATGTTTTCCAACTCATTTTAGGAGACTAGAATTATTCTTATTGCATATCCAGATAAAGACATTACAAGAAAAGAAAATGCAGACCAATAAACCTCATAAACATAGATGCGAAAATTCTCAAAAAAATAAAAAATCAAATCCAGTAACGTATAAAGAGGATATTACACCATGTCAAAATGGGCTTTATCTCAGGAGTGTAAAGCTGGTTCAACATTTGATAGTCAATCAATGTAATACACAATATCAATAGGTTAAGAAAAAAATTTGTGTAATGATGTCAATTGATGCAGAAAAAGCATTTACTAAAATGCAACATCCATTCATGATAAAATATTAGCATATCAGAAATATAAGTGGACATCTTCAATTTGATTCAATCTACAAAAATTGTGCATAATATTTCAGATTAAATGCTGAATGCTTTCTCACTAAGATTGAGAACAAAGCCAGGATTTCCACTCTAATAACTACTATTTCACATAGTCCCAGAAGCCCTACCCATTGCAATAAAGCTAGAAAGAGAAATTAAAAGGCTCATATCTTGGAAACGAAAAAGTAAAACTTCCATTAAAAGATCATGTGATTGCCTAGACAGAAAATTCCTTGAAACATACAATAAGCTTCCACAACCAAGAGGTACAGTTTAGTAAGATCACAGAACACAAGGTCAGTGTAAAAAAATAAATCCTAGTTCTACATAGTAGCAACAAAAATTAGATACCTAAATTTATAAGACAGTGTAATTTACAATATTGCCACAAAAATGAATTACTTTACTGTAAATCTAACAAAATGTGCTGAATCTGTAAGCTTAAAATTATGAAATTCTGAAGAAATAAACCAAAAAATACCTAATTAAATGGAAATATTACATTTATACATAGAAATAATAAAGTTAAAGTGTAAATTCTTCCCTAATTGATCTAGTGATTTACTAAAATCTCACTCAAAATTGTAGCAGGGATCTTTGGTAGATGTAGAAAAGCTGATTCTAAAATTTATATGGAAAATCAAAAGAACTATAATAGAGTCGGACATAGAAGTAAACTGGAAAAAGAAATAAAAAGTTAGAAGACTCATAGTGCCTGACTTAAGATGTACTATAAAGCTGCAGTAACCAAGACACTGCTGTTTGGCCACAAGATAGAAAGACAGATCAATGGGACAGAAACGAGAGCCAAGAAATAGAGCCACACAAATATGGTCAGTTGAGTCTGAGAAAGGTGAAAAGACAGTTCAATGAAACAAGAGCATTCTTTTCAAAAAATCACTCTGGAACAATTGGACATCCATCCGAAAAAAAATGTACCCAGACACAGACCTCACACTTCAGATAAAAATTATCTAAAAATGGAGTTCAGAGTTAAATGAAAAGCATAAAATTATTACAGTCATAGCAGGAAACAGAGAAAAAAATTATCTTGACCTTGAGCTAGGCAAATTGGTCTTAGATTTGACAGCAAAATACAGTCTATAAAAGAAAAAATCAGTAATTTGGACCTCATCAAAATTCAAAACTTGTTCTGCTAAAGACACTGTTAAGAGAATAAAAAGACAGACCACAGAGTGGGAGAAAATATTTGCAAATCACCCAGCATTCAAAGAACTTGTGTCCAGAACACTTTTAAAGCTCTCAAACTCAACAATAAGAAAACAAATAACCCAATTAAAAAAGGGAAAAATATCTGAGAGATGCTTAATCAAAAAGATATACAGATGGTAAATAAACATATGAAAAAGTATTCAATGGTATGTCAATAGAGAACAACAAACTACAATCATAACGAGATGTCACTACACACCTATTAGAATAGCTAAAATTAAAAAACAAAAACAAAAATACCTAGCAATAAAAAGTGACAATAAAGATGCAAAGTAACTGGAAATCATACCTTGCTGATCAGAATGCAAAATGGTACAGTTACTCTGATAAACAGTGTGGAAACTTCTTATATATTTAAAGATATATTTAAATATAACTAAGAAATCCCACTTCTAGGTATCTACCCTAGAAAAATGAAAATTTACATCCATACAAACGCCTGTACATGAATGTTTGAGGCAGCATTATTCATAACTGCCCCTAAACTGGAAGCAACCTTAGTGCCATATTTGCAAATGTGTATATCACTTTTTTTCATAACTGCCAGGAATTGAAAACAACCAAGAAATCATTCGACTGTTGACTTCCTGAACAAACTGTGGTGCATCCATGGGGTGAAATACTATTCAGCATTAAAAAGAAGGAATTATTGATACACTCAGTGACAGAGAGGAATTGTGAATCACAGTAAATGGAAAAAGCCAGTCTCAAAATGTTACATAATGTAAGATTCCATTTCTGTGACATTCAGGAAAAAATAAAACTATAGGGACGGAGAACAGAGCAGTGGTTGTCAGATGTTAGGAGTGGGGGGTGAGTTTGATTACAGAGGAACAGCGTGATTAGATTTTTTTTATGGTGAATGAAATTATTCTGTATCATTTTTGTCGTTTGTGATTACACAAATGCATGCATGTGTTAAAACTCATAGGATTTTACACCAAAACTGTATGCTCCATTATAGGTAAATGTTTAAAATTTTTTTAAAATACAAGTTTAAAAGGAACCTTTACTAATATTGTATTCAACCGTGTTGTTATTGGCTGTCTAGGAAATTTGGACAAAACATTCAACCATGAACGACTAAAAAACTTGGACAGAATATATAAACTGCCACTTAAAAGGGCCGGGGATCTAACAAGGCACCGCTAAATAACAATGCCAAGATCTGGAAACGGAATAAAACTGGAAAAGATTAATTAAGGCTAACAGCTGATTCTTAAGAGGCTGTTAGAAAGCTGAAAAGCTGACCAGCACTTCTGAGAGCTTTACCGTGATTTGGACTGGGACCCTAATGAGCTAAATTGTATGAGAAGAGTAATCAGGATGTTGATTAAATATCTATGTGACTTAAGTTCATCTGTGAAACATTTTCATCACTATAATTGTATTAATATTATCTTGGTTTGCTAGTGCCCCTAGCCTCTTGCAATCAATTATAATCAGTCATATGAAAAGAGAAGACAACATTGCTGAAAACAAAGTCAAATAATTAATAGAAACAGTCACACAGGAAATCTAGATAATAGAGTTATCAGACAGGGCTTTTTAATAATTATGCTCAATATGCACCAAGAAACTAAAAACAAATTTAAATTTTGGCAAAGAACTGGAAATTATAAAAATAGAAATTTTAGAACTAAAAGTAATTTTAAAAAACAAAATAAAAAGCTCAGTGTGTTTGTTTTAAAACCAGATCAGGCTGAAAGAGAATAACTACCAGCTTACAATCTAAACCTATATAAAATATAATCCAAAAACATCCCTCAAAAAATAAAGGGTAATGAAGAAATTCTGTTCAGGCCAGCCCCGTGGCCTAGTAGTTAAGTTCGCATGCTCTGCTCTAGCAGCCTGCAGTTCGCCAGTTCGAATCCTGGGTGGGACCTACACACCACTCATCAAGCCATGCTGTGGCAGCATCCCACATAGAAGAATTAGAAGAACTAGAAGGACTTAGAACTATGATATACAACTACATACTGGGGCTTTGGGGAGAAAAAAAAAGAGGAAGTTTGGCAACAGAGCTTAGCTTAGGGCCAATCTTCCTTACCAAAAAAAAAAAAGCATAACTTTAAAAAAAAGTTAAAAAGAAGAAAGAAATTCTGTCAATCAAAAACTGAGGGAATTCTTCATTCACAGATCTGAATGAAAGGAAGTAATAAAAGATGCTCATGTTCATCAGGTAGAAGAAACGTTATCCCAGATGAACACTCGGAAATGCAATGAGAATAACTAGAGACTAAAAAGGTAATGCATGAGTAAATCTAGCATCAGCTGTATAAAACAACCATGATATATGGTGTTTAAAATTTACAATTAGTTAAAATTTTAAAAACCCAGGAATGTCATATGTGGCAGAAAGAGAGTAAGTGGAGAAGAGTTCTAAGTCCTTATATTGTTTCAAACGAGGGGAAACTCAACATTAAACAAGTCAAGTTTGCACATTACTATTTCTAGAATAAACATTAAAATAGTGGGAAAAGGTGTTTAATTTCCAAGGTTATAGAAGAACAACAGTGAGATAATAATAAAGACAACAACAAAATCAATCCAAAAGAAAGCAAGAAGTGACAAACAAAAGAACATGGGTCATGCAGTGCACATTGAAAGCAAAGAGTAAGATGGTGTATTAAGTGCTAGTATGTCAGTGATTGCATTAAAAGGAAATAGAATAAAAGGACAAATATTATCAGACTGGCCTAAAAAACAGAATCTCACTATATACTGTTTAAAACATCTGAAATACAGAAAGGTGGAAAGAAAAAGTATGGTAAATTATGTAGAATACAAATACTGAAATAAATGCTGGCCTGGCTCTGTTAATATCTGTCAAAGTAGAGTTTATGGTCAGAAATGTTGCTAGAGACAGAGCAATATCTTACAATAATAAAAGAGCCAATCCATCAGGCAAATATAACATTTCTAAATATGTATGAACCTAATGACACAGCCATGAGATTCATAAATTTGCAGAACAAAAAGGAGAAATAGACAAATCAATAATTACAATGGAATGTTTTAACATTCCAGTCATAGCACATAAAACTAGACCAATATTAGTAAGGATACATTAAAATTGGAAAAAATAATTTTAATACAAACTTTTATCAAGTTGACACATAATACACTATAAGAAGCACCTTGAGAGTATGTCTGTGTGTGTATGATATATACATCCAATTATATGCAGAACCTTTACAATAATTGATCATGTGTTATGATGCTATCATTCATATAGCATCATGTTAAAAAGATTGAAATCATACAGCATATGCTCTTTGATCACAATAGAATTAAACTAGAAATCAATAATAAACTGACAGTGTTAAAAATCCCCATGATTTTATATTATAAAAATACCTTTCTAAATAACGCATTGGTCAAAGAAGTCATAAGAGAAATTTTAAAATATTTTAAGCTGAATTTTACTGAAAAAAATAGAAATCAGAAAAAAAAGAATGTCCTCCAACTAGTCTTAGAAGGTGAGCGTATTTTTTGACTAAAGCATAACAAAACCATCACAATAGTTAAATTACAGACAAAACTCTTTCGTGAACACAAACGAAAAAAATCCCAAATTATTTGCCATACTGATCCATAATATAGAGAAAATCAATACTGCATCATTACTACATTGGTCATATTCTGGGACTGCGAGACCAGTCTAATGCTCAAAATGTAATATGACACATTGTTTAAAAACTAATGAGGAAAATCAAGTAATCATCACAATAGATGCAGAAAAATATTTGATAAAATTCACCATCAATTCGTAGCAAAATGTTTAGTGAACCAAGAATGGAAGGGAAATTTGTTAATATGAAAAATGGTATTTACAAAAATTCTACAGAAAACACCATACAAATTGTTGATATATTGAAAGCTTTCCTCTAAGATTGAACGAGACAAGGATTTTGGCTCTTACCACTTCACGTTAACATTTTACTAGATCCTAGCTAGTATAAGACTAAACAAAGAAGTAAAAGTTAAAAAACATTGTATAGAATGAATAAAACTCCAAGTGTTAAAATATGGCATGATTGAGCATGGAGAAAAAAAGAATCTAAAGATAAATTGTGAAAATTATTAAGTGAGTTTAGCAAAGTTGCTGAATATGACCAATATAAAAAATAGTTTCTACATATTAGCAACAAGCAGTTAGAAAAAATTTATAAAGGATACAAATTATAATAGAGTGGAAAGTCACAAAATACCTAGAGGTATACCACTTCTACATTGAAGTGTAAAAAGGGATGCAAGACTTCTACACTGAAAACTATAAAACATTTTTGAAAGGAATTTAACAGCACACATATAATGAAGGTATGCACCATGTTCATGAATTTTAAATATGATATTAAGAATACCAATTCTTTGCAATTGATCTATAAATGCAATGCATCTCGATCAAAACCCAAACACATATTTTCTGGAAATTTGCAGGCTGTTTCTAAAATTCATATGGAAATCTAAAGGGCCAGGAATAGTTAATTTGTAAGAACTCAGCTGGAAAAATTACCCATAGGTATGAAGACATTATAAAGTTATAGAAATTAAATTTATCAATGGAGCAGAACAGAGCCCTGTATTACGTTTCTAGGGCTGCATAGCAAAATGCCACAGACTGGGTGACTTAAACAGCAGAAATTTATTTTCTCACAATTGTAGAGGCTGAAAGTCCATGGTGTCAGCAGGTTTTGTTTCTCCTGAGGCCCCTTTCTGGCTTGCAGATGACTGTCTCCTTGTCGTGGCCTCACGTGGCTTTTTTCTCTGTGATTGAGCACTCCTGGTGTCTCTCCTTCATCTTATGAAGACAGCTTATAATATCCCAAATGTCTACTATCAGGTGAATGGATAGATAAATTAATATATCCATAAAAGAGAATACTATTTAGCAATAAGAACAAATGAACTACTGATACTTGCAACACCATGAATGAATCTTGCAGCTATGTAATGAAACAAGCCGGATACTAAACAGTGCATAGTGAATGAGTCCATGTATATGAATTTCAGAAAGAGACAAAACGATCCCTTGTTGAAAACAATCAAAATAGTGATTGCTTCTGTAAAGGGTGAATTTATTTAAATGGGGCACAGGGAACTTTCTTGTGTGTTGAATATTATAAACTCTTCATTGCAATGATACATATTGCATTTGGTATAAATTCCTCAAGATTTAACTAACCGTTCACTTCAAATTTATGCATTTTGTTGTATGAAAATTATACTACAATAAAATGCTTATAAGGACTATCAGAGAAAACGACTTGAGCAATCTACTGGTGATAGCCTGGATGTGTCTATTTCATGTACAAAATAATAACACTGATTACTTTCTTAATGTATTTATTAATTATCAATGTCAAAAACTGTTCCAAGCACTTTATGTGTATAAATTATTTTTACCCTCATGTTAAACTTATTAGAAAATACTATTATCCCCATTGTGCATATTAGTAAACTAAGGTACAACAAATTTAAGTAACTTGTTCAAGTTCAAATAACTAGTAAGTGAAAGAATTCAGATCCAAATCCAAGCGGACTGGCTCCGAAACCCATGTTACTAACAATTATCTTACACTCCAATTTTAAAGCAGAACTATCATGCTTTCATATGTGCAAATTTAAAGCTTCCTATTTATGTAGTTATATTCATAAAGCAATCATCCTACTAGTGCTAGCTTTTCAAAATTATAACTTTATCATCTTTCTGCCACTATTTTAATAACAATTTATGGCATCAATATTTTAGGGAACCAATCCACTCCCATTTGGAAATATATTCATACCATGTCTTTAAACAAAATAATTTTTTTTAACATTTTAAATGAAACCAAATCCACTGAAGACATGCAAAGTACCTTCATGCATTAAAGTAAGGGCAAAATTCATCAGTGAAACAGTCTATAAATTTGCAAACGAAGGAGTAAACACCTCTAGTAGCCATTGCACGAACTACTTATACTTATATCAATTACAAATGTTAATCAGTGTTTTTATGAATTACAAATAGATGTTTTCTTACTTTTTTAAAATTTGGCAATAATATTTAAAACATGATTAGACATCAATTATGAGCTCTTTAAATGTTCACTTTAAATATTGTTCTTAGCTCTATTAGTTCTTCTGACTTTTGAATAGCTTTTCCAGTATTAATTATGCTTCCTAGATATCAAGATATGAGCAAATTTTAATCCAAATTAAGTAAGACCTTTATGGGTTGCATGCATGTTTGTATCTGCAGATATCTTTGTTTGGTGAAAATTGAAGAATTGTCCATTTACGTCTACAGATCATCTAGAAATTTAGAGAAAAGCAAATATCTAATATTTTTGCTAATTTCATGAAAATTTTGCTATTATACTGAAAGAACCACTATCTGTATCAAATACTTAAATGATCATAACTTGTTTATGTCCTTTACAGCCAACTAGCAATGACTAAAGCTTTTTAATCAATCTTCTTTGCTATTTAGTCAATCGAGTTTGATAAATGTGATGGCATACAAAAACTAGACCAAATATTTGTCAATGCATTGTCATATATTGTATATGAAAGCTCGGTTATTTTTTTCTCAGAAAACTTTTTATAGTCATGTATAAATTTTTATAACAGATAGTTTCTTGTTTTTCTAATCTTGGGATACATCTTTTTTTCAATTATTAGGAAGCAATAATATGATTAAATGATAAACATGGGAAGAATTCACACTGCATGTTACATAAGATACGTTGCAAAGAAAAGAAAGGATTAAGGTTACACTCACACAGCACAGATCAATCAACCTTATCCAATTTGTATTGGTTTGATCAACGTGTTAGGGCATTCATTGAGTAAAATGGCATAGCAAAGATCAAATATTTGTTAAGTTGAGAGAAATCTTCAGTTTTTAAATGTTTTGAAAGTTCAGACTGGGACAAAAGTTTTGAGAATATATGCATAATAAATTTTTCTTTATATCTGAAATCTTTCACCCATTCCACAATTTATTGGTCATCATCCATTAACTACCAAGTGGTATCAAATGAAGCTGCCAATTTTGTAGATTAAAAATATTCTCATATCAAGCCAGCCCTGATGGCCCAGCAGTTAAAGTTTGGTGCACCTGTTCAGAGGCCTGAGTTCAGTCCCCAGGTGCAGAACCACACCACTCGTCTGTCAGTAACCATGCTGTGGCGGTGGCTCACATAGAAGAACTTAATTAAGGATCTACAACTAGAATATACAACTATGTCCTGGGGTTTTGGGGAGAAAACAAATAAAAAAAGAGGAAGGTTAGAAACAGATGTTAGCTCAGAGCAAATCTTTCCCAGAAAAAAAAATTCATATATCAGCAATTTTTATGGTTTTACCTAATACATAGTACTGAGGTAGGTGTTAGTATCATCGAGAATGTGGAATATAGTGCATTCTCTCTGGCCTAGTTGGGAGATCTAAGACTTTTACCACTGAATAAGGCAACAAGGCACAGTAACATGTGTTTAAGAGCCAAAGCACTAAGAGGAATTTTAGAAAAGAAGGAAATTCATATAGTCTGGAAGGTATTACAGACGGATGGGATGGAGCATTTCAATATATTTATATTGATGCATTTAAATAGTCTTTGGTAGATGTTGTTTAAGGGTACAAACTGGCAATGAGTAGTAAATAAATCCTAGAGATCTAATGCTCGGTATAATGAATATAGACAATAATTTTGTATTATAATCATCAAACTTGCTAAGAGACTAGAACTTAATTATTCCAACCACTAGAAAGAAATGATAATTATATAATACGATAGAGGTACTACTTATCACTCTAATGGCAATCATATTACAATATATAAATATATCAAATTAACATATTGTACACCTTAAATTTACACAATGTTATGTGTCAGTATATTTCAATAAAAATAGTCTTTTAAAATATGCATCCATAAAATATTTGGATACTACTGTATATGATATTAATCTTCTCTAACTTTGCAAACACCTGGAAACTTTTATTTTTTCCAGCGGTCATATGGCTATTTGATACTATAATCAAAATGAATGTGTATTTTGCATTTTTCTATTTTTTTCTACTGAGTTCAAAATGAATAATCAAACAACTCAGCCCTTATAAGACTATCTTCTGTACAAAAAAAATTCTTTTGTATCACAAAATCTATCAAAGTTTTGTTTACTCAATAGATAGTTACTAAACTAAAATTATGACCACATGACTATATAAAAATTCCTTCAAGGCTTCAACACTGATAAGTTGCATTTTATAAATAAAAGGAGATATGCCACATTGATATACCAAGGATATGTGCAACATTTTTGTCTCATGGAATGTATTTTGATATTTAGAGAGGGCTCCTAAAGCTTATGTTCTAAATCATAACCAAGAGATATTATACTACAACACTGTTAATACACAAGATCAGATCATACATAAGAAGATTCTTATTTCATGATAAAGACAATTTGAAACATATTCATTTTTTTTTAATTTTAGTTTCCATTAATCGTCATTAGAAAGTGACACATTTCTGGAGAAAATAGAAATCTTCAAGGTAATGCTGTTTCCATCCTGAGAGACAAAAATTTTATTGTCACATTAGTGATCCCAACTTGGAAGGAAGCAATGGCCACAAGATCATTGGAACACAGATTTTCAGGGCTCAAGATATATTACTATTGTTACTAGTTTTTATAGCTGTATATTCTTTGAAATAAATTTTTTAAGAGGTTCTGGAAATAATTTTCTCCACAGCCAGCCAGAAGACACCTAATTTGCATTCTCACTCAAATTTGATAATGGTTAGAAAATTAATTTCAATGCCTATAAAAGAAATGTATATAGAAAAGTATGCCTCAGACACTGTTTCATTGGACCCCAAGGACTATTCCTACAAATGTTAGGGATAGATATTTCTTAACAAATTAAAAGACATTTTTTTCCCTATTAAATGCAGCTAGCTTCCCCTTTTTATTCCAAGTTCTGCCTGTCATTGTTTTTATTTTTAATTTTCTGCAATTATACTGAGATTATAACTTTTTCCAAAAGTTCAACCTAAGACCATTTAGGCAGTTCTGCCTATAAACCTTCTGAACAAATGCTTGTTGTCTGTTCTAGTTTTAAAGGCTTACTAAATATTCAGTAGTCACTCTTGGAACCCCATTCCACTGTTTAATCACCCTTTACAGACATATTTTTCATTACTTCTAATACCAGAAGTCAAAATAGAGCTCTAGCATATTTGAAGCTAGCCCTGGTGGTTTAGTGGTTAAGATGCAGCGTTCTCACTACCATTGCCTGGGTTGTTTCCAGAGAAGCACACCACCCATATGTTGGTTGTCATACTGTGTCAGCTGCATGTTGTTATGATGTTGAAAGCTATGCCACCATTATTTCAAATACAAGCAGGGTCACCCATGGTGGACAGGTTTCAGGAGAGCTTCCAGACTCAGACAGACTAGGAGTTGGAATGGACTGGACGACACTAACAATAAAGTACATTTGAATCTACCTATAACATAAAATGAGTCCTATAACACGTTTCATACACAAAGATTTCCATCATTAAATCCACAATATCTTTAGTGTTTTATCATTTTCTTACAGATTAATTTCAAGGATTGTATAAAACAAGCAGCATATCAGTTACATCAGGTGTAAACCTAGATTAATGAAGTCAGTAACATTCGAGCTCTTAAGATTTTTCTCTATATCCTATAGATAAAAAAACGTTCTGGCCAACTCACGCTCCCACTATGGAAATAAAACATTTTGGTCTACTCCATAACTGATGTATACTATTGAATGTTTTAGTCTATTTTGTAATTGATGTGTATCACTGACCTTTTAGCTAAAGGTTCCAATAAATCTGAAGGCATGAGCCACATAAAACAGGCTAGAGTTTTCTAATCATTCCAAGGACAAACTCTTAGAGCCTTCACCAGTTAATGGGAAATCCTAAATTGCAGGATGAATCTAGCAGTGAGAAAAATGTAGGACTCTGTTCTGGCCCATGGACACTCTAGAAGAACTCATCTCAGGATTTGTGTCATTGTCAAGTGAATTTGAACATTCAAAGAAGACTTTGGAACTAATCCAGGCAGTTGGAAAACCTTTGTCTGTGATCTGAACAGAAATCTAGAATAGCTTTGCCCAAAACAATTGCTTGAAGGCCAGTTCATCTCTTGGCCCGCAGCCTCCAGGGCTTCTATTCAAGTTTGTCTTGGATTGGTAAAAGCTCAGCGTGAAATCAAATAAATGTTAAGGAGCCTAAAATCTATCTTAATATTTTCATTGGAAATATCTACTTTATTTTCTCAATAGCCCAGAGTTCTAGAAAAGAACCAGAATTGTCATGGAACAGCAGATGTCTTGATTAAAGAATTATCAAATATCTTTTGTGTTCTATCACTTTGTTAAATTAAAAATATATATGTATAACATCTTTATCTGTTTTAAAATTTTTATAGCAGTGCTAAGGAGGTAAAACACCTCTGCTGATCTGTCTTCCTCTCAATATTTCACCCAGTGTTTGATAATCAACTTTACTAAACAAATGAATTAATTTTTTGAAGAATTGTAGATTAAAGAAATATATATCTGTCAGTAAGGTATGAATCAAGAAATATAAGCAAAACTTTAAAAGAATACTTTAAAAATAGTAATTTTCCCCAGAATTTAATTATATAAAACTGTTTGGTGAATCAACTCTTTTCTTTCTTTGCCCTAGCTAAATGAATATGTTTATCTGTGAATTAAACTACACACTTAACTGAAGTTTCTGTTGAAATTTAATTCTGAATAAAAGTAATATCAAAGTTGGTGTCTTCTATTTCCAAACTACCTATAAATACTCATAAAGTTTTTTCCATATGATTTTGTTACTGGGGCAATCAACTGTGAAAGGTTACTTTTGAAAAGTCACTAGATAAAATATGAAGTTTCTTTATTAAAATTAAACATTATACAAACCAATAAGAATTCTTCTCAGACAAAAAATTTTCACTGACTATCAAGACATTCTGAAGTGACTAAATTCCAGCAGCTACATTCTTATGCAGGAAGGAAGTACACTAGCTGAAAAATATACCCCCTCAAGTGTTTTTTTGACAGCAGGTAGCTTCTCCTGAGGAGGAGGAGAGAGAAAAAGAGGCAGTTGGCACAAGCTGCAGGTGGCTGCTGAGGGGGCGATGTCATTTGGGAAGCACAGTAAGTGGCCTGGTCTCCTGAGAAGGAGGTGACAGTTGGAGACAGCAGCAGGTGTTTGCTATGAGGGAGAAAGACCTCTTGCCAGAGTTGTCAATGATTGTTTTCGTGCATTTTCACTGCAAAAATCTGGTATTTGGCATTTTAACTGACAGAACCAGATACACTTAAAAATAATTATGAAACCTCACTTTTTGCCGGCTTAAAAACATCACAAAGCCATATTTCTGCTAATGATTGAGTCTGAAACTCAACAATTGGCAAAATGTTAAAGATGATTTTATATTATTTTCTTCAATTGAAAATTTTCTTTTAAAAAGCAAGTTTCTGAATATCTGAAGTAGAACAAAATTTTAGAATATGAAAGATATAATCACCAATTTAATCAGTAATTAAGAGCAGGAAAACAGAGGGCTATTACTCAAGTTGGTTTCTAAATGAACAAATTCCAAGCCACCATGATCATTTTCGTGGTGCATAAATTACCTATTTCAAGTCTTATCTACCTATTATCTAAAAGTAGAATTTATAAAAAGGGCCTTCTTGCAGTTAACCCACAAGACACTGATTATCATAAGGTTTTATTTCAGAATTGCTAGGACCATTGAAGTAGCTTTCATGAGCAACATTGGGAGATTTGGGAGGCCTGAAGTTTGAAAGGTAACCAGCATAAAAATGACAACATTAGCAGTACTCTATTTTCAAGTTCTAATGACTGTTTATAGAATATATAGAATTTGTAGAATGATTATAGAACACTCAAAAGTATATAAAATACTGGGAGTATGTTCCATAAATATGGGAATTCATTTCTGGACAATTATTTATTCTACCAAGATTGCATCCCTTTTGCAGCTCTGGTTTGCATGAGAAACTGGCAAATGACAACGGGAACAAGCTAGTGCAATAACCAGCAAAAGTAGCCCTGCCAATTATCCACTTCACTGTGCTCCATAAGCAGAGACTCCTTCCAGAAATCCCAGCATGTAGAGGCAAAGGTCCAGCTATGATGTGTTTAAGTATTTATTTTGTAATCACTAAATACAAGAGGGCAGAGTTTTGAAATTTTTGCTTGAGGAGCCGGTAGCATTTCTAGGTCACAATTAGCAACTGAATGTATAACAATTTATTAGTTTATATAAAATAAAAACAGAAAGTTGAGGAAATGGAAATATGATAAAAGGAAAGGGAAGGACAAGCATGATGATAAAATAAGCATTTTTTGTTGTTTTTATTAGTCATTCCATCCAAATTGTTTCTAAGAGGTGCCTTAGTTAAGAGCATTGAGTTCAAACAGCCTAAAACATCAAATATGATTAAGCAAAATATGAGTACCAAAGATAGCAGTTGTTTATATCTGTGATGTGAATGTAGATGGTGTGTGTTTTGTGTTTATGGTTAAAACAGGAAAAGAGAAAAGTATCACATGTGATGCATAAATCTTACTGTTTCTAAAAGCTCTTAGGAAGTTAGTTTTTTTCCCAGAAGGCCAATGCTTACAATGAAAAATGGTGACATTTCAATAGTTTTTCTTAGAAAATTAAAGGTGACTTGAAAAGAAACGAAATATATTTTGGTGCATTACATCTATTGGGAGATTCCTTAAAGCAATAGGAAGAAATACTATTCCTAAGGTTCTGTTCTTAGAAGATGAAGAGCTTAAAGTGAACTTTTCATTTGGTTTACTCTGAGGGCTTCTCCTCCTCAGTGTGATTAATGTTATCCACACTTGAGTAGAAATTCGCTTGGAAGAAGCCTTTGATAACTATGGTTTCTAAACTTGTTGTGCACAAAATGGAATATGTGTTATCTAACTTGCATTGAGCATACTTGTAAGCATACCAATTGCTTCCTTTTCACCAGAACAATGTGATATCCACAACTGGCATAGCAAAGTATATTCCAAAGAAATTAGTATCACTATAGAAAGCACTACAAAATATGATATGCTAATAACTTACTGATGATTCCAAATAGACACATAACTCTTACCAATGGCTATGCTTTAAAGTACAAAGCATTTCTTATTGAAATCAAATAACTGAGTCATGGTGAGGTCAATTCGATTATTTCAGGCGTGTTATAGTTTACAATAAGATTTATTTACCAATAAGAGAAACAGGTGTAAGCAATCAGTTCTTTAGAGGCATTAGTGATGGGAAGGAGTCTGGGAAAAGGAAATATTTAGTCTATAAAACAAACAAAAGGGGCTGGCCCCATGGTGTAGTGGTTAAGTTCTGTGCATTCCACTTAGGTGGCCCAGGATCACAGGTTTGCATTCTGGGCACAGACCTACCACTCGTCAACCAGGCTGAGGGAGTGACCCACATACAAAGTAGAGGAGAATTAACATGAACGTCAGCTCAGAGTGAATCTTCCTCAGCAAAAAAAAAAAAAAAAAAGCCCCTAAATTTAAATAGTGTTATTTTGGCAGTATTAGTAAAAATTCAAATTTTCAATAATTAGGGGAAAAAAGAGGTGTGTCCCCCCAAAAGTCAATTCACTTACACAAAAGACACAGCTCTAATTTAAATATGCATCAATTTTTCAAAAAAATGTCCTTACATATTAATTTCTCATACATTAGCCATGTAATCTTGGTTAAATTACTTCTTTGCACTTCAGTTTACCTACCTGTGAAATGGGGATAATACTAGTGTCTAAATCATAAAGTTACTGTGAGGATTAAGTGAGGTAATGCATGTGAAGATATTAGTGCCTGTAAGAAGGTATGTACTGGATACTTATTAACTGTTACTTTGTACAGTATGGGGTTATTGTTGAAGAGTCTAAATGCAAAGAAAATAGCATGCTTCAAAGTAAAATCATATTAAGTTATATAACATTTCATTTTCCATATAATTAGTCTATATGCTAGCATATAAAAATAACTAATAATTTAATTTCTATATAAGCTCCAGGGAGTTCTGAAATTTCATAATCTTTGTTTTTAGCTATGTAATCCTTTAAGAAATGATTGAAAAGAAAAACTTTTGCTTTTCATTAGACTATAGAAAGATGGAATTTAATTCTAGTTAAGCTTTCAGCTAGGATAGTTTTAGATATATAGCCAACTAATTTATGTTCATATATTTTTACCCCAGTCTTATTTCTCATTTGTTGGTTCAAGTATTTTTTTTACTGTACACAAAAGATTGTCTACTCTGTAGCTCATAAATTAGAGAAGAATGCCAAGAATAATTAAGTTTGGGTTTCGGAGTTATTTTTCCATTTCAAGTCTATATGGTTAGCCATTGGTGGAGCCACTTGTCTCATTTTTACCAAATGAAAGAGCAAGTTGAGAGTAAGTTTGTGAACACTTTTAGCCCTTTTAAACTGATTTTGAAGAACTTGACAAGATTAAAAATATATGATTGTGAATCAACCCATTTTTTGCAGATAGCTGTGCTCACGTTTGACTAGACATGAAATAGAGATGCTTTGAGATTAGAATCAGAATTTCAAAGCGAAACTGTCGGATCAGCAGCTGTTACTCCGAGCCATATTTGGTGCCGACAATTTAGCTGGTAGGTATAAAAGCCTCAGTAATGCAGTAACATTCAGAAGGTGCGGGTAAGTGGAGGCAGCCAAAGCTGAGCAAGAGTCAGCTTCCCCTCATCAGCTTTGACCTTCCTGCACCATTTCTCACCCACACATAAACACACATTTTGGGATAAACACGCTATTTTGAATAGTCAGGGTTTGACTTCTTTACATATTTGCTTCAAGTCATGAACTACTTATATCTCTGATTAATGGGAGTCTCCTTCAATCTCTTAATTTCCCAAATGGGTAGCTCACAAGAAATTTCAATCCTCTTTTTGATTCAGGATTTAATTGCTACTGAAGAAAACTCATAGATAAAGAGACTATGATTTGTGAGGTGAAATATTTATATCCATTCATTTATCATGTATTTTATTAGTATTTACTCCAAATGAAGAAACTAAAAATACATAATAGGGGAAATCCGACCTCTCTATAGGCTACACCAGCATTCTTCTCCCACTATCTACTAAATTCCACCGTTGGGATTAGAAAGAGCAAGGAGTTATTTAGGATGGTTATCAAAGAAAGATGAAATTTGTGCAATGTAGTTTCAGTGTTTAATGTATTTGACATCCTTGAAATCATTTAGGAAATTGGTAATCTTATATCACTGATAAATCATATACAGTAGACAGACAGACAGTTTAAGATATTAAGCCTTAACCATGTAGAATAGCAAATCTGGCTATGTAAATATCTGAAATATATTAGATGTTCTTCCTGGTCATTGTGTCAAAATAGAGGTATCTAAACATAGATAGAATAAGTAGCTGTCACTCAAGATAACTTGATGGATTCTAAATTCTTCTGACCAAATATATCCCTCATGCTAGTCTCTCTGCAATGAAGTCTGAAACTCCATTAAAATCACATCGCAGGGTTAAAGGGCATTATTTCCAGAATGCACTGTGTTTGTTAAAATTCAAATGGTAACCAGGGAGCAATATCACAGCATGTGTTTGTTAATGATAAGCTGGCGTCTAGTGTGAAATCCAGCACTAAGTGAATAAAACATTGGTTCTATGCATTTTAATTGAGGTGGGAGTGCTCAGAAAGAGAAATATCCAGATCCTGGATCCGCTGTAGGGGAGAAAACCAAAAAGACTTAGATAGACAGCTATAACGAAAGACCTAAGACAAATAGGGAGAACGTTCAGTTCAGAAATTTCTCCGGGTGTGTTGTAATTCACATATGCTTAAATATTTGTAACCAACAAAGTGTAAATTTGATAGATACTTCACTGCTTCAACCATTACATCTATCCAGATGACGGGAAGAGCTTTAGTCAGGATATTTCACTTCATTCCAATTTGGATAAAACTTGCTTAGACATTCACGTAACAAAGCTCACTATTTTTCCCTTGTTAAAAACAAAAACAAACTGTCCTAATCTCCTATTTTTTTGTCAAAACCACCCCAAAGTCACCCTCAGTCAAAACCTTAGAGTCATATTTTACTATTTCTTCTCCTTTATTCTCTGTATCCACCAAGTTACAAAGTCCTGCTAATTCATCTTTTGTATGTCTTCTTGAATCTGGCACTCTGTCTTTATTGCATTTCTACTTCTATTTCTATTCACTGCTATTACCTTTTACTATTCCCATTCCTTACTCTCCTCTTCCTAAACGATTCTTGATAGTCTTTCCTGTTTTATGTACACTGAAACCACTTTCATCATCATCTTTCTAAAATTACACTGCTAAAGGCCAACTTTTATTAGGCATTTACTACATATTGGTCACTTTGCTAAAAGGTTTACAAATATTAGTGTATTTAATTTGCACAACAGCCCTATTAGGTAAGAACTATTATTATCCCCATTTTATTGATAAAACTTAGAGCCTTAGAAAGGTGGAGTCACATAAATGGTGAAACTAAGATTTGAATGCAGGCACAGGCAGTTTGACTCCAGAACAATATTGTTACCAACTGTGTCACACTGTTTCACCAGACGATACTTTTGACACATTAGTGCTGGCTCTAGAAATGTTATAGGACGTTGCAATACATACACCTAATAAAGAGTTAACATTCATTGAATGCCAGCCCACTGTTAAGCAATTGACATGGGTTATCTTATTTAAAGTTTACAAAGGCCATATAAGTTGCAGTTGTCTCCATTTTACAGAATGAGAAACTGAGGTTCAGAGACTTACTGAATGTTATACTGCTAGTAAGTGGTGGACCTAAGATTCAAACCCAAGTCTACCTGACTCCAAAGTTTCTATTCTAATTTCCTATACCATACTTCCAGCTATAAGAGAACAACTTTCAAACCCCTTGATGATCATCATTCAAGTCTCTCTAGTTCATGTGAGGTAGGCTCTACATTTTCCATCTTACATCTCAAATCAAACTATTTGGAGAGGAAAGCAGTTTCCAATAGAAATAGAATTTTATATCATGTATTTTAAAAGTTAAAATCTCAACAAATAAAAAAATTCTTAATGTTTTTCTTTCCTGGACAAATATTATGAGCCCTTTAAAATCTAAATATTTTACTAAAAAAGTACTGTAACTTCTTTAAAAGTCATTCTGCTACCAGCCTTTTGAAATAATCTTTTTGAAGATAGTTAATTTATGTATATAACATGTATCCTTTCCTCTCTCATTGAGTATTATGTGATCTCCTCTCCCTTTTCCAAGTGTCACCAGGCCTCGTCTCCCACCACTGCTGACCACAAGACAATTTTTGAAGGTTAGGCTGTCCACAAGTATGGAAGAGAGTCTGGAATTTTCATGAGTTAAGAAACTAGGGTATGATAGTCTCCATATTTTTGCTGGTGAGCACTCCTTGCCTTCCTTCTGTAATAACGTCCTTGTAAACAGCCAAGTATTATTCTTAAATTCTAAGTCTGTGGTCTTTTTTTATAGCAAATTTCAACCATATTGTTTTCATTATATTCTCCCAACCTAGATATGAGTTGCATGTTTCTACTTCTGTTTTTACTGCTTTTAAAACTATTTTAACATCTGAGCATAAGCAAAAATTCTGAACCCTGAAGGCTTTCTCAAAACACACATATGCAAAAACTCTTGCCTTCCTCCAAACTTAGTGGCTAGCATACATGCAACTCTTCCATATATGTGGCAAGTATCATCCAATTCAGGGGTCTACAAAGACTTATAAATGTTTTGTGTTGTTAATTTTCCTTTAATGTCTCATCTCTCCAATTGCACACTAAGAACTCTGAATTCAAGAATCATGTTCCTAATACTTTTTGTTCTATTCAGTAACCTTGAGCAGAGTGTTTTATTCCTCTAGGACAGTAATGTATTCATCAATTTGTAGATTAACTGATAAACAGGTAGTTGTGAAATACATATTTTGAAATATGTTGTAAAACCTCAAATATAAAATGAGTGTCCGAGGAAGGGATTCCTATATTGCATAGTTCTCATACTTCAGTGTGCAAAAAAAAATCAGGAGGCTGTTTGTTAAAAATGCAGACTCCTGGTCCCACTTCTAGGGATTCTGATTGAATAAGTCTGGATTGGGGCCAAGGAATATGCATTTTAAGATGCACTTCAGGTAATTTTTATTCCGGTATAAATTTCACAATTTGTCCTTTAAGAAACTTTGCCTTTTAGAATACAAGTGATCCTAGATCAACTGCAGGATATAATTGGAAGACAAATAAGCTAAATATAAATCATTTGAGAAGTAGAAAAGAATTGTAACTATTACCTCAGGTAAGAGCTAAAGACCTCATCTCAACAAAGAACTATATAAGTTTCTCAACATTTCAGATCCCTTTTAAGCCACAGACTGTATCAGGGGTTTTTTCTTCCTTCTTCTCCACCTTAGCCATTTCTTTTGGTCGTGGACATAAGTATACTGATGTGCAGGTGTTGTTATATTGGTCACTTCTAAAGGGCACTAGTCAACCATATTTTACTTGGAAGTAAAGAATAGCACTGCCTAGAGATCATTCTTATCAAAAAGCACAGCAGTCCATTTTATCAGTAGTCATATGGTTTATAAGCCACACAAAGTTTATCAGTTTATAATTTATCAAATGCCATCAGTGAGACAAAAAGGACTATAGAAAAAAGCTGTTGCTGTCTCTGTCCATGAGACTTAATGTCCTTATAAGTTAGCCGAATTAGGACATAAAACAATAGATGAAAAATCCAAAGTGAGAAAAGGTACTCGTTTTCCCCCTAGAATATTTTCAGCTCTTCTTGTCAGTTCTTTCTTTTTCTTGTTCCAATTCCTGCTCCTCCCTCCCCACCTTTTTGAACTAGACTTTAGAAGCCTCTATCATTGACTATAGATCTGATTTACATGCCAAAAAAGATATGTTATTAAAATTGAAAAAGTATAAATATGAAATTGGTAAGGTTTATAACGAAAGTAAAGTAGAATGAGATAGAACAGTCTCTCTGGATGATAGCAAGATGTCAAAAAAGGAGACAAGATAGAAAACTAGTTATAGGGATGAAGATAGATACATGGATAAGCATTTTAGGTTCAGAAAAGTAATGTTTATTTTATAATATATAGCAACTATATTTGGTGTCAATCTGACTACAAAGGAAGCATCATATACTGGATATAATTGTTTATTGAAGAAAGTCAACTTTGGGATAATCATTAACTTAAAAAAAATATTTTCTCAACACTATGTTTAACAATGGTTTGTAGTATTTTTCTTTTTTGTCCAATGTGAATATCCTAGACATTTCGTAATACTTCTAGTCAATTGAATTAGGTTAAAACATCAATCTCAAAACATGCTTAAAACTTACATTCTCCCCAACACCCTGCTATCACAAACTTGAACTGGAGAAATGATAGCTGTCATCTGGCCCTCAGGCAACTTCTCCCTTTACATGACCAAGTTTCTCCAGTGTGTGAGAGTGTGAATCACACAACTCAATAGCAAAAAAGTGAATAACCCATTTAAAAAATGAGCAAAAGACATGAATAGACATTTTTCCAAAGAAGACATACAAATAGCCAGTAAGTACACGAAAAGGTGCTCAATGTCATTAATCATCAGGGAAATGCAAATCAAAACCACAATGAAATATCACCTCACACCTGTTAACATGGCTATTATCAAAAAGACAAGATAAGAAATGTTGGTGAGGATGTGGAGAAAAGGGAACCCTTGTACACTGTTCTTGCTAATGTAAATTGGTACAGTCATTATGAAAAACAGTATGGAGATTCTTCAAAAAATTAAAAATAGAACTACCATATGATCCAGCTATTCCACTCTTGTATATATATCTGAAGGAAAAGAAATTCGTATTTGGAATACAATCTGCACTCTCACGTTCATTGCAGCAATAGCCAAGATAGGGAAACAGCTTTTAAGTGTCCCTTTACAGATGAATGGATTAAGAAAATCTGGTATATATCTATAAGAGAGTATTATTCAGCCATAAAAAAGAAGGAAATCCTGCTATTTGTGACAACATGGATGAACCTGGAGGGCATTATGCTAAGTGAAATAAGCCAGACAGAGAATGACATTTATTTGTTATGAATCATTTATATACAGAAGCTAAAACAATTATAAAAAAGCTGATCTCATAGAAACAGAGAATAGAATGGTGGTTGTCAGGGGCTGAAGGGAGGAGCAAATGGGGACATGTAGGTCAAAGGGTACGAAATTTCAATTGTAAGGTGAATAAGTTCTGATGATCTAATGTATAGCATGGTGACTACAGCTAATAATATGGTATTGTATACTTGAAATTTGCTGAGAGTAGATCTTATGCGGTCTCACTACACCTACAAAAAAACAGTTAACCATGTGAGATGATGGATATTTTAATTACGTTGATCTTGGTAATTATTTCATAATGTATATATATCTCAAATAATCACATTGTAAACTTTAAATATATACAATTGTATCTGTCAATTATTCCACAATAAAGCAGAGGGGTGGAGGGAGTGGTGGTGGAAAGGAGGGTATCAAAATGGAAAGATGTCTCATGTCTTAACCAGTACCATTATAATATTTTCTCTGGGGATTGTCACTGCTTGAGAGTCTAACACCAGTCAGCAATTGCCTGTGTTTGGTAGGCATCAAAATGCTATCTCTGTTGTGTGAATTCTTCAGATGGCCCTGCGATCAGAGTGAGAAGAGAATTGGTCGTAACTACCACCTTGACATTTCTCAAAGGCTATTGATACAAATGACTTTTGATTTCTTTCTCCTTTCCTCATTTTGCTCATACATATTGTGAAAAGTTTGGAGTCAGTGGCTAGTGGTAGTATAGCAGTTCCTGTCACCTCTTAAGCTCTGAGGGAGGCATGTAGCTTCAAATGGCAACTCTCTTTAGAGCAGTGGTTCTCAAAATGTGGTTCCAGGACTAGAATTAAGAGCTTAACCCTGGAACTTGAGAAATGCAAATTCTCAGGCCACTCCCCAGATATGCTGAATTAGAATCTTATGGTGGAGTCCAAGGATGTGTATTTTAGCAAGCCCTAAAGATGATTCCAAATGCACAATAAAGTTTTGTAAACCATGCTTTAGAGTATGAGATATTTAGCATGACAGTTTACTTCAGCTGTAGGCCTTAGTTAATCATTTCTGTGTAACAGGAAAAGTACACTCAACATCCTATTTTATGTATATACACATATACAAATGTATACCCCATAGAGAAAGAGGTTGTTTCTAAGCACAGCATAATCCATAATATTAATAATTTTCTTCCTCTGACGTCATCTACTGCATGAACTAAGGAAATCCGTGGGATTAGAAGCACTGGATATATGATTTCCTGAATGCTACTCTCTGCCCTGCCCGGCTATAAAAAATAGACAAAAAATTCCTTATACATAGATTATATTGTTTCGTTATCACAATCACAGAATCATTGGAAAAAAGATCTGGTCTAGCTATCTTAGTAAAGGTATCCTTTAATGCGATGATAGATTCTCTAAAATCTATCATCGCATTAAACAAGAAAACAAGATCATATAGCATTAGATCACTATAGGATTACTTTTATTGAATTGTACTTTGTTTTTCCAGTTAACACTAAGAAGCCTCATAAGACTAACCCTTATGAAATTCATGATGTATGAAAGTTGGTGAGATCTCCCCAGACTCAAGTACACACTTCAATTTTAAGTACTCATATGTGCATTAAAGAAATACTCTGTTTTTAGAGGCAAAATTTTCCTAGGTTCCAAAACACAATTATAACCTAGTCTTTCTGATGGATGTTAATAGTTTAACCAAGTATAGGTAATTTTTAATTACCCAGGGACGTCTTTACCCAAATAGCATAGAATCCATGTTGGATGCTTTGTTTGAACTATGACTGATACAAGTACCAAGTCTTCTCTCTGACTCATATCTTCCTTCCTGTCTCTGTGGCAGGAAAACTTTCTCCATGGATGGCCCTTGATGCATACTATCAGTTCTGTTGGAGGATTTATCCCTACTCCTCATTTTAATGTTCTGCCAGGCAAGAGGGATGCTACTCATCTCTGCATTACTCCTTGACATTTTGCTGGATTTTAGAACTTTCAAATCATGCAAAGTTTTGCTCTATTATCATCATTATTATTTCTGCTTTCATCAAAGGATAATTTAGAAGCATACTTTTTTTTTCAGTGAGGAAGATTGAGGAAACTAACATCCGTGCCAATCTTCCTCTATTTTGTATGTGGGATGCCACCACAACATGGCTGGATGAGTATTGTGTAAGTCTGCACCCAGGATCCAAACACATGAACTCTAGGCCACTGAAGCTGAGTGTGTGAGTCAAACCATCATGCCACCGGGCCAGCCCCTAGAAGTATACTTTTTAACAGTCAAGCATATTATGGTTATTCAGTTATCTTTATATTATTTATTTATGGAATAATTGCATTGTGTTTAGAAAACATACTCAGTATTATTCAAATCTTCAAAAATTGTGTGAGGAAATCAGGGATTGTTTTTATTCTCCCTCTTTATCCCATCTCTGTCTCCCTCTATACTGCCTTACAGATAATTTCTTCTAACCTACACTACAAGTCATCTATTCTTTCTTAAACTACATCTAATTTGCTGATAAATTTACCCATTAGTTCTTAATCAATTTTAGTTATCAGGGCCAGTCTGATGGCACAGCGGTTAAGTGCGCACGTTCCACTTTGGCGGCCCGGCTTCGCAGGTTCAGATTCCAGGTGCAGACATGGCACCGCTTGGCAAGCCAGGCTGTGGTATGCATCCCACATATAAAGTAGAGGAAGATGGGCACCACGGATGTTAGCTCAGGGCCAATTTCCTCAGAAAAAAGAGGAGGATAGGTAGCAGTTAGCTCAGGGTTAATCTTCCTCAAAAAAAAAAAATAGTTATCATATTTTTCAGTTCTAGAGTTTTGTTTTTTTTCAAAATTTCTGTCATTTTTTTAAGTTCCAGTTTACTGTCAAGCTTTGATTTTATTTCTTAAAAGATAATGAACATGACTTCTATAGTTTGTCCCTGACATTTCTAAAATCTGACAGCATTGTAGGTCTATTTCTAAAGTCTACTGTTTCCTTTGGTTCTTGCTCATGGTTCTCATTTCCTGGTATGCCTAATTCTCTTTCAATGTATGTCTCACATTGTGTTTGAAAATTCTTTGCAGGGATAATTTGAGGTCTGGGATGATATATTTTTTTCGGATAGAATTTTTCTTTTACTTCTTCCAGGCATCAAATTGAGAATACTTAATCATAATTCAATTCTTAAATCTAACTACTAGATCACTCAGATTGTGCAAAGCTGACTGCAATTAGTTTGAGAACTTTTTTATTTCCAAATCACGCTTACTTTTAGCATATCGTCTTTATAATTGTAGCTTAAATAGAGAATGTTTTATCAGAGTCTACAACTTTGGTGGACTCTGAACTTTGACTATTTTTCCCATATCCCCATGAGGTTTCCCAAAGCGCAGGTCAATGGCACAGCAGATTTTTCTAGATTGACAAATGCCCTCAGAGGAAAAATGACTTTGAAAGCTGAGTGTGCATCTTTTCTGGATTCTCCTCTTCTCATCAGTTTTGGCTTGATAATTTTTCATTACATTGTTAGATATTTGAAGCTTGCTGGAAGATGACTTTTTTAAATAGGTGTTTTCTCCCTTTTTTTATTTAGTTGTCCTTAAGAGGATGGTTGATCTGAATTACCTAGTCTGCCATTACGAGAACTAAAACTCCTATTATTATGTTACAAAATACAATTATATAACATTAGACTCGCAGAGCCATAGATATAAAGTTAGAAACTGACTGTTATCTCCAGATTATAAAATCTCCCCCAGCCCATGTGCTACCAATTATACTTAGCAACATTATAACACTAATGATGTAGTATAGTTTGTCTATCATAGACTGTGATGTCTGTCAGAGAAAGGGCAATATTTTTTAGCTATGTATCCCTGATATCAATATACTGTGCAAGACACGTAGAATACTCAGTATTTGCATAAATGATTGTGAAGAATAATGTTTGAGTAAAGGTTCTAGAGTATTAATCTCAATTTCATTACTGACTTAGATTTTAGGAATCCTTTTGTGCCTCATTTTTATCATGTGCAGGGAGACAATATTTTATATCTTCTACTTTTCTCATACTAATTTACTCAAATTTACATTAAAATTACCGTATACAGAAGTGAAAATTACGATTATGTTTCCCATTTTCTAGGATATACAATTTATTCTGTGTATTGCAGATATTTTTGAGGATATCCACATGGCATTTGTAATAATTCCATTAAAGAGATTAAAAAACCCCAGCATTTCGAGGAAGTGCTGTAGCGAAAAATCTGATTCTCCTGATTCCTCCAGAGTGGAATAATTGATGTGTAATGCTGCTACTTTCTAATTTCTTTTCCCTATTTTGAGTCTCTTTGTTTGTAATTTACAATGCAGATTATTAGTTGCAATAGCATAAAGTGCCATAAAAGAAATATATATTTATGAATTATATGTTTGAATAATATAATATTTTTAAATGTTATTCATTTCCTTGTTATATAGACAAAATGGAATATAGTTTTAGAGGACATTTATAAAGTTAATTGTTTTATTATTGACTAAGTCTCGGCTAAATAAGTTAATGTTAAATGTATATTTATAGGAATACATCTTTAATCTGTCCAAAATAAGCTAGATTTTTACCACAGTATCAGAAGGTAGTAATGCTTATACCTTTGGATTCAGCTGATGAACTAATAATTCAACTGCTACATTTCAAAGCAGACTTTCCACAGATCTAATCTCCCATGGAAGATATTTTTCACGTTCTGATTCTATAAAAGTCTCTTGTGTGGAACCAAATTCCATATATCCCTGAAAAATCCTTTAGAGATTCATTCATTTTAGTTTTGTTTGCTGGGCTAAAACAATTCACCAGCTACAATCATATAAGTCTTATTTTTCGAAAAAGTGTGTTCTTTTCTATGGAAAAAATGTACAATTGAACCTAGGTGTAACAAAAAAAGATTTGAGATTATACGTGAATGTTTTGTACTAGTTAAAAGGAAAAGAAGGTAGGTATAATGCTTGGACTAAATAAAAAATTATGTTTGTAGGTGTATATAAGTATATTTGTATAGGTATGTGTGTATATACACATATAATGTACATATAATACATATTTAACATTTCATTGTTAAACTGGAAAAAGTTTGTGGTATAAAGAATAAAAAAGAGTTGGGAGACATTTTAAGAATCCTCAGGCTATCTTTATTCACATGGTATCCTTGCTGCATGAAGAATGGTGAGGAAATGCTTTCAGATAACTGATTATATCTCTTGAGATTTTCATTAAGTTATTATTAACTTAGAAAGTAACAACTACACACAGGGTCTTGAATGCTTTTACATATCATGGTTGCAAAGAAAGTAATGAAACTTTCCATTCCACTTTGTGGATTTAAGCATTATAGCTAACTAATTAATTAAGCGACCTGATTATTATGAAATCACAGACAAGCAGAAAAAGATTACCCTGGTCAAGGCCTGCCTAGTCCATAGCCCTATGATAAACTGACTGTAGGATACACATGTCTGCCTCTTGTTGTTTGCTTGGATTTGTGCAAAAGGTTTCCACTAGGGTATCCATCTGCAATCTGTCAACTTGTAGTGGATGAGTATTGGTAAACTTATCTGACCAAACTGTAGATTAGTTTACTTGCTACTGGTGCATTTAGACTTGTCATTCAGTCACTTTTTCCTAATCCTGAGCTTATTCTTTTCTCTGAGCTGGAGCGTCATATTTTCAGAGAAGGCTTCACATAGCAAACACTTCATAAACATCAACTCGCCTTGAGAGAATTAAAACGTTCTAACTACTTCAGCTCATTCTATATGTCATTCCTGTTATAAACATCCCTGGCCAATCAACATCTCCATTTCTTTGCTTCATGCATTACTCTTCTTTAGTTCATTATAAACCTGTCTGCAGAGATTGTTTAGATTGGGAATTTTTCTAAGCCTTCAAGTAATAACATATTCATGTAGGAGAGCAGATGAATCTTTCTGTGATTTCTTAATGAATTATTTAAGATGAGAAATATTTAGAGAAATTATCTTGAAAATGAAAATTTGCCGAAGAATTTATCCTTATTTTCAATTTACCTCCCAAATGTAAAAGTCTGAGGAGATGAAATAGCTAATACATGTGGAAAAACCACATTTTTTGAAAAGAAAAGCCCCTCTGGCATTCTTTCTGCAGAGACTAACAGGCCCAACTCTAGCTTTATGTTAATCAAACAAGATTTTTTGGAAGTATATGCATCTCACAGTGGAATGGAGAAGACTCACAAGGTCTTTTTAATCTCTATTTCTAAGATTCTCTGATCAAATATCAATGCTGAACAGTTTTCACCGGTTATATTGAAAAAATACCACAAAAACTACATACAGGAAAAATAAATATATTGATAAATGAGATATATGTGAAGTAATATGTACTTAGACTGAAGATTCTAAATTAAATGTAATACATTAGAATAGAGAGTGTATCTTAAAGCCTTAACCCTAAATTGTCACTTCTAAACAGGAATTATACACAGAGCTGTGCTTTATGATTAAGTATATTATCTTAATAGTGTATGGAAAATTTTAACAACATAGCTAGAAATAGCTGCTTCCAAATTTAAAAAAAGTTAAAACACTCTTGTGTTTGATTCAAGGAGTAGAAGCAAGTTTATACAGATTAAGCTTTCACTTAAAATTAAATGCAATAAAAAGGAACTCCTTAACCTATTAAATAGGATTCAAAAACCTCTGAAAAACATTTAAAATACCTACAGTTAGCATCATACTTAATGGTAAGAGGGTGTATGCTATTCTTCTACTATATGGAAAAAGACAAATATTCTCTCTCACCACTTCCATTTATCATCATACCAGAAGTCTTAGCCAGTGCAATAAGGCAAGATAAAGAAATAAAAGGCATACAGAGTGTAAAGGAAAAAACAAAACTGCCTCTTTTTGCAGAGGACATGGTGAGTAATGTACAAAAATGTACAAAAAGTTCTTAGAACTCAAAAGTGAATTTAGCAAGTTCAGAGGATACACAGTAAATATGCAGAAAGCAGTCTTATTACTATACACCAGCAATGAATAATTGGAATTAAAAAAATTTAATGAATACCATATGTAATATCACCAAAAAATTTAAGTACTTGAGTATATGTGCAGAATCTCTATGATGAAAGTTACAAAGAAATGATGAAAAAAAGCAAAGATATAAATAAATGGAGATGGAGAGATATTCCATGTGGATGAATTAGAAGACGCAATATTGTTAAGATATCAGTTCTCCCTCATTTAACATATCCATTTTATGCAATTTCAATCATGAGTCCAGCAACCTTTCATTCAGATATTTAAAAGCTGATTCTAAAGTATATACAGTAAAGCAATGAACTAGAATAACCAAAACAATTCAAGAAAAGAAGAAATAAACTAAAGGACTTAACATTACCCAATTTAAGGACTTACTACAAAATTACCGTACTTAAGACAGCATGGTGCTAGAAAAAGGATAAACATACACATCAATAGAGCAGAATAGAGAGTGGAGAAATAGGCCTATACAAATATAGTTCATTGCTCTTTTTACAAAGATGCAACAATTCAATGGAAAAAGGATAGTTTCTCCAAAAAATATTACTGGATCAATTGAAAGTCCACCTGCAAATAAATAAACCTCAAAATATACCTGATACATTATTCAAAAATTGACTCAAAATATATCATATAGCAAAATTTAAAACAAAACTATCAAACTTCTAGAAGAAAACACAGGAGACAGTCCACATTATCCTAAGTTTAGCAATGAGATTTAAACATGAAATGCACCCCCAAAAGCACAGACAACAAAAGCAAAAGTAGACAAATGAGATTGCACCAAACTAAAAAGCTTCTGCAGAGAAAAGGAAACAATCAACAGAGTAAAAACTTATGGATTGGGAGAAAATATTTACAAACCATACATCAGGTAAGTGGCTAATACCCAAAATACATAAAGAACTCAAACAACTCAATAGCAAAAAAGCAAGTAACTTGATTAAAAAATGGGCAAAGGACCTGAATAAACATACTGAAAAGAAGATATACAAAGGTACATGAAAAGGCACTCTACATCACTAATCATCAGGGAGATGCAAATCAAAAGTATGAGATATCACCACATACATGTTAAAATGGCTATCATCTGAAAGACAAGAGATAACAAGGGTTGACAAGGATGTGAGGAAAAAGGAACCTTTGTGCCCTGTTGGTAGGAATTTAAATTGGTACGGTCATTATGGAAAACAGTATGGCAGTTCCTCAAAAAATTAAAAATAGAATTATTGTATCATTCAGCAATCCCACTTCTGGATATGTATCCAAAAGAAATGAAATCAGTATCACAAGTTGATACCTGTACTCTCATGTTTATTACAGTATTATTCATAATAGCCAAGATATGGAATCAACCTGTGTCCATTGACGGATGAATAGATACAGAAAATGTGGATATATATATATATGCACATATGTATACAATGAAATAGCATTCAGCCTTAAAAAGAAGGAAATCCTGCCATTTGAACAATATGAATGAAACTGGAGGACTTTATGCTAAGGGAAATAATCCAGGTACAGAGAAACACTGTATGATACCACTTACATGTAGAAACTAAAAAAGTCTAACTCATAGAAGCAGAGCAGAATGGTGTTTGCCAGGGGTTGGGAGGCTAGGGGAAATGGGGAGATGTTAGTCAAAGGGTACAAAGTTTCAGTTATGCATGATGAATAAGTTCTGGAGATCTAATGTACAGTATGATGACTACAATTAATAATATTATATTGTATACTTGAAATTTGCTAAGAGAGTAGATCTCAAATATTCTCACCACACACACAAAAATGATAACCATGTGAGATGATGGACATGTTAATTAACTTGATTCGGGCAATCATTTCACAATGTATATGTATCATCAGGTTGTACACCGTAAATATATACAAAATTTATTTATCAACTTTACCTCAATAAAGCTGAAAAACTGAAATGTAAAGCATGATCCATAAAAGGGAAAAATGTTAAATTGGACTTCATCAAAATTAAAATCTTTTCCTCTGCAAAAGTCACTGTTAAGAAAATGAAAAGGCAACATACAGATTAAGAGAAAATATTTGCAAATCACATATTCAACAAAAGTCTTACACACAGAATATAAAAAAACACTTAAAATTCAACCATAAACAATAAAACAACACAATGAATAAATTGAAAAAAACCCGAAAAGATATTTCACTGAAGAAGATATATAAACACATATTAAAAGATGCTCAACATCATTATAGTCATTAGTGAAAGACAAATTAAAACCGTAATGAGATAGCACTACACAAGTATTAGAATGCCAAAAAGAAAAAAATGGAGAAAAACCTGACAAGACCAAAATTCTGGGAACGATGCAGAGCAACAGGAACTTTACTTCTTGTTGTTGGGAATGTCAAATTGTACAGCTGCTTTTGAAAATAGTTTGGTAGTTTCTTTCAAATTAAAAAATATGTTTATTGTATGACCCAGTAATTTAATTCTTAGGTTTTTAACAAAGGGAATTGGAAACTTATGTTCACACAAAAGCCTCTAAGTAAATATTTATAGCACTATTATATGAGAAGAATCAAGAAATCCTACAATAAGTGAATGGATAAACAAACTGTGGTATATCCATACAATAGAATATTACTCAGCAAGGAAAAGGAGCAAACAGGTGATTCACACAAAAGTATGGATGAATATTAAATGCATTTTGCTAAGTGAAAGAAGCCAAATTCAATGGCTACATATTGTATGATTCCATTTATAAAACATTCTAGATAAAGTGAAACTATAGTGTTAGAAAATAGACATGTGATTGCTAAGGATCAGGGGAAGGAGGAAGAGTTGACCGCAAAGAAGCCATGGAGGGAAATTTCAGGATGATGGACCTGTTCTGTATGGTATTGTGGTGATAGATACATGTCAAAACCCATAGACATGTACATTCCAAAGAGTAAACTTTACTAAATGAAAAACTTTTAAAATACAGGAAAAAATGAATCAAACTGTATTATAAATGTATGACATTACCTCATTAAAGGGGATGGGAAGAAAATGAACTAATCTACATATCTTTGGCAAACAGTGTTTTGACTGGAGACAGCAAAAGTGGAAGGCTAGAATGAATCTTGTGGTGCATAATTAACCTGGACATATTATATTTTCCTTAATATAGATCCAGTTACATAAATATAGAAATAAGTATAGATATATGTGTTCATATATGGGTTATGTACACACATATACTTCTTGGCCCAGTCCACAGAGAAGGCCTAGAGGCAGTGACACCTCAGTAGCAGAAAGCACATCTACTTCCATATCTAGGTTTCTAAATACCATTCTCCAATAAAGTGAACCAGGGGTCCTGAAAGAAATGGATGATTTTAGGGTTGGGAAACTACAAGATGAGCTTGGAGGATTTTGTAGTGTCAAAAAATAAGAACATCCTCAGGGCCTGCCCGGAGGCACAGCGGATAAGTTCTCATGTTCTGCTTCAGTGGAACAGGGTTCACTGGTTTAGATCATGCAGACATGGCACCGCTTATCAAGCCATGCTGTTGCAGGTGTCCCAAATGTAAAGTAGAGGAAGATGAGCACCGATGTTAGCTCAGGGCCAGTCTTCCTCTGTAAAAAGCGGAGGATTGGTGGCTTGGTGGCAGACGTTAGCTCAGGGCTAGTCTCTCCTCTGCACCCCCAAAAAGAACATCCTCAAAAAGAGAGAGAGAAAGAAAGAAAAGATACAGTCATGTTGAAAGGATATGGGAGCTAAACTGAAAGAACAGCCCCAAAGACCAAATCTGGAATCATTTGAGCAACAAAATAAGCAACTATCATTTCGGATTACAGTGTAAAGATGAAAATAAACATCAGTGATTCAATACTGATGAATAAATGACTAAATAAATAATAAATGGGAAGAAGGGACAGATCTTTCTTACAGAAGAATTCCCTGTAATAAAGGCAGAGGGAAAGATGGGAATAGAAAATCACCAGTAGAACACAGCCGTACTAACTGCTACAGGCAAGATCCATTAGTAACCACTAAAAATTGTGAAGAAACATTAAAGAGAAACAAAATAT
Organism: Equus asinus; assembly: GCF_041296235.1. Lineage (NCBI taxonomy): Eukaryota > Metazoa > Chordata > Mammalia > Perissodactyla > Equidae > Equus > Equus asinus. The sequence goes on from NC_091820.1 coordinate 75,054,095, forward strand.
TTGAATAGCTTCAAATTATCTCTCCAAACATATTTAATAATTACTGTGGTGGTTTTTAACAAAGGTCCACAAAGTATTTGATACTTCTTCCCTCAGGAACAAGTAATCCCCTCCCTTTTAGGGTAAGCTGGACATATTGACTCATTTCCAGAAAATAAAGAATGGACAGGGAAAAAATAGTAACTTCACAGTGGAGAAACCTAGAAAACACCATCTCAACCAAGTGGGTAAGTTTAATATCAGCAGTAAGTCATGTGGATATTGTTTCTCCCCTGATATGATACGGTGAGAAGAGCAGTTCACCACTGTGGTATTATTCCCCCAAATCCATTAACCCATTCTAAACATGAGAAAACACCAGGCAAACCAAATTGGACAACATTCCAAAATACCTAACCAGTATTCTTCAAAAGTGTCGATGTCATGAGAACAAGGAGGCGGTATGGCATGGTTTAGAGAGGACACTGTGTTCTAGCATCAGCTGAGGCAAAGTCAAACCCAAGTGCTGTGTTGGTTGCAGTCTCTGCATCTCAGTTTTATATTTACAAGCAGGAGGAGTTAAAATTGATCTTTTCGTTAGTTTAAAAATAAAATGAAGTTATTTGTCAGACAATTCTATAAAGTGTCATTTGGGCATCTACTTTGGTTTATAAATAAGCATGTGTTCCCTCAGTACATGTACAATGTGAACAGTTGTATGATCTCTGTAACAGCCTTAATTATGAAATGTTACTGAGTGCGCTTCCACAAGGATTTGCTGATTGCTGTATTAGCATATCAGATTGCTAGTTGTGTGTTTCCTAGTATATCAATAGGGAATAAAAAAGAGCATCTAAATCTTCATTACTTATTTTGACAATAAAGTAAAAGCTTTCAAACAAAATGTATTAAGATAATGGTTATTTACAAGTTAATTTACAGTGCCCTTAAACATACTTTTCTTCCGCTGATATCTCTTAAAACCTGTAAGAAAATGAAAAACATTTCAGTACTCACCACATGGCTAAAAATAACAAGATTGAAGATTTATATTTGAAAAGATATTATAAATTTTGGTTTCTAGGCTTGGCTGATAATTAATGTAGTAGATAGGAAGTTGCATATTTATAGTACTTTTATAATGATAACTGCCATTTATCAAGCACTTTATTTGGACTTTATAGACTTCTTATTTAGTCCTTGGAAGAACTTTACAGGTAACAACAGTGAGGCTCAGAAAGGTTCAGTAGATAGCCCGAAGTCATACAGCTAATCAGTAGCAAAACTAGAATTTGAATTCACCACTTTCTAACTCTGAAGAATACACTTTTAGCATTACACTATACTAACTCCATTTTCTTTGCCCCACATCTAATATAATTTTATATATACGCATATATATATAAAAAATCTATGATAACTTGATGGGAGGCGGCGAAATGCCTTGCTTGTCCTTTGAGAAGTTCTACCTTGAGAATGCATCTATAATCAGTTATTTATGCATTACTAAAGCTTAGAAATGCCCTGTGGGAGGAGTTACAGATCAATATTTTATTGGCATCTATAAAATAGAAATATATATGCTTTGGGATATATTAAATTACTGTGTAAGAAATGACACATTGAAATTTAATTCAATACCTTACTATCAGCTTTATTTAGTTAGTAGCAAGGTGGAAACTAGATTTATGAAAGAAAACCAACAGAAAATGGTAAGGGGACACTCCCTAATTGTCCAAACTGTCAATTACTATGGAAGCTAGGTCAAACCTCATGCTTTGTAATAAGTGTAAAATGTTATAGAATATTCCATCTCAAAAATCATGGCTTTGAAAGGAATTATGAGAATTCAGTAAATAATATCTCCCTACTCTACATATATCCTTTCCTAATCAAAAGCATATCAGAAAGATAGGAAGATACCAACACTCTTTACAGTGACCATACTAAAAGTGAGAAATAAGACGTGCGTTGTTGAGGAGATTCCAGACATGCATTTAATATAGGTGTCTAGGGCTTTATAGCTTAAACATGGATAGGTTATCCTGGGCAAACCTCCACAAGACTTAGTTCTCTAAAATACGTGCCCATTTGACTTCCTCTCATCTATTCAAGCTCCTTGAGGCCAGTTTGAATAAACTGCTCTGAGAAAATTATTTTTAGATTCAACAGAGTTCCCAGGGGTATTTTGTCAGTAGAGTCTGACCAAATTTGCACAGCAATATCAAGTATATTCTTTCATGTTGATAACATTCACTTTCAGACTTCCTATAGTTGAATCTAAAGGGTTAGGGGCAGTATTACTTAATCTTGTATCAGTGTTTTGGCATCAAGTCTCCCACTTGAAATAAGCAAGAAGAATACTTGAATCCTTATGTGATCTCTTCTAAATAATCTTATTTTCCGAAAAATAAATGATCTACAGAAATAAGATCATTAGTGTTACCAAAAAAGAGCATAGGCTTTAGCTGGCAAAATAAAGACAGTAGGGAAAGTGTTTATCTTCATAGAAGATGTTGTGTGCTATGGTGAAATTATTAAAAATAGAGAATCATATGCATGATGAAACAGATAAAAAGTGGAAGAAAATATACATACAAAAAATGAAAATGGTGATTTTGGAGAGCATTAGAGCTAACTGGATAGAGTAGAGAAAAATTAGAGTAGAGAAAAGCAATCAGTTGTGAAAAAAAAAAAGGTAATAATACGGTCTGCAATAAGCCAAACAAGAAGATCTGGAAAACGAATAATTCATTTACTCCCCATGTTTCATTGTAAATATCTCAAAATTGATATATGATGACCATTCAAAATGATACCAACTAACATTTGTATATATTACTCAGCATTCATCTCAGTGTTATAATTAACAATTTAGAATTACGAAATCTGGATATTGTTTATTCAGGTATATTCCCTAAGAGTTTTCAGATATATTGATATCTTAACATATATTCTTATTTCTATTTGAATATAAAATATCATAGAGCATATATAAAATGTATTTTGCTCAATAGAAGCTAAGATGAATAGATTATGAAGATTTTAGATGTTTTTCTCATTGCTCTCTATTTTCTTTTGAATGCCAGTGGGACAAGAGGTAATTGTGTAACTCACTTATCTTATGGAAGGTGTACTTATCATCAGCAAATAGGAAGATTTCCTGGGAACTCAGATCGACTGTGATCAAATCCTATCTCCGCTGCAGTTTTTTGCTGTTTTACTTGGGCAAGTGACTTCACTGGTCACTTAACCCTAAATGTAAAATGATGATGGTAATCTTTTATAAAATGATGATGGTAATCTTTTTTTTTTAAAGATTGGCACCTGAGCTAACAACTGTTGCCAATCTTTTCTTTTTTTCTGCTTTCTCTCCCCAAATACCCCCAGTACTTAGTTATATATTTTAGCTGTCGGTCCTTCTAGTTGCGGCATGTGAGACACCACCTCAGCATGGCCTGACCAGTGGTGCCATGTTCCCGCCCAGGATCTGAACCAGCAAAACCATGGGCCGCGGAAGCGGAGTGCGCGAATTAACCACTTGGCCACGGGGCTGGCCCTGGTGATGGTAATCTTAAATATTATCTTAATCAGCATGGGCTACTGTAACAAAATACCATAAACTGGGTGCGTTATAAAGAACAGAAATTTAGGGGCCGGCCTGGTGGTGTAGTGGTTAAGTTCGTGTGCTCTGCTTTGGTGGCCTGGGGTTCGCAGGTTCCGATCCTGGGCGTGGGCCTAGCAGTGCTCGTCAAGCCAGGCTCTGGTGGCATGCCATGTAAAATAGAGGAAGATTAGCACAGATGTTAGCTCAGTGATAGTCTTCCTCAAGCAAAGAGAGGAAGACTGGCAACAGATGTTAGCTCAAGGCCAATCTTCCTCACACACACAGACAATAAATAAATAAAAACAAACATACAAACAAAACCCCAGAAATTTGATTCTCATAGTTCTGGAGGCTGGAAATCTGAGATGAGGGTGTGAGCATGGCCAAAATCTGGTGAGATTCCTCTTCTGGGTTGCAGACTGCCATCTTCTCATTCTAGCTTCACATGGCAGAGAGCAGAGTGGGGAAGTGAGGGCTCTCATGACTCTTATGTTATTGAGGTAACGCTGGTTTATAACATTATATAAATTTCAGGTTGGCGTCATCATATCTCAACTTCTGAGGAGACTACATGTGCGCCATCAAAAGTCTAATTGCCATCTGCCACGGCACAAATGTGCCTCTTTATCCCTTTCACCCTCCCCCTACAACCGTCCCCTCTGTTAACCACCAATCTGTTATTCTTATCTATGTGTTTGCTTGTTTGTTTATCTTCCACATATGAGCGAAATTGTACCATAATTGTCTTTCTTCATCTGACTTGTTTCGCTTAGCATAATACCTTCAAGGTCCATCCATGTTGTCACAAATGGCAAGATTTCATCTTTTTTATGGATGAGTATTCCATTGTTTATATATATCACATCATTATCCATTCATCTGTCAAGGGGCACTTAGGTTTCTTCCAAGTCTTGGCAATTGTGAATAATGCTGCAATGAACATAAGGGTGCAAATATCTTTTCAAATTAGTGTTTTTGTGTTAGATGGATAAATACTCAGAAGTGGGATAGCCGGATCATATGGTAGTTTTGTCCTTAATTTTTTGAGGTATCTCCATACTGTTTTTCATGGTGGTTGCACCAGTTGGCATTTTCACCAGCAGTGTACGAGGCTTTCCTTTTCTCCATATCCTCTTCAACACTTATTTCCTGTCTTTTTAATAATAGCCATTATGATGGGCATGAGGTGACATCTCATTGTAGTTTTGATTTGCATTTCCCTGATAATTAGTGATGTTGAACATCTTTTCATGTGTCCATTGGTCATCTGTATATCTTCTTTGGAAAAATGTCTGTTCAGATTCTCTGATGATATCTTTGTTGAGGGAGACTGGCCCTGAGCTAACATCTGTTGCCAATCCTCCTGTTTTGCTTGAGGAAGATTGTCACTGAGCTAACATCTGTGCCAATCTTCCTCTATTTTTTATGTGAGATGCCACTGCAGTGTGGCTTAAGCAGTGGTGCTAGGTCCACGCCCGGCATTTGAAACCTGTGAACCCCAGGACCCTGAAGTGGAGTATGCAAGCTTAACCACTATGGGACCTAGCCAGCCCCCTCAGATCCTCTGACCATTTTTTGATTGGGTTGTTTGTCTTTTTGTTGTTGAGTTGTATGACTTTTTTATATATTTTGGATATTAACCAATTGTCAGATATATGATTTTCACATATTTCCTCCCAATTGGTAGGTTGTCTTTTCATTTTGTTGGTGGTCTCCTTTGCCGAGCAGAAGCTTTTTAGTCTGATGTAGTCTCATTAGTTTATTTTTTCTTTTGTTTCCCTTGCCTGAGGAGATATATTCAAAAAGATACTGCTAAGACTGACGTCAAAGACCATACTGCCTAAGTTTTCTTCTAGGAGTTGTATGGTTTCTGGGATTACATTCAACTCTTTAATCCATTTTGAGTTAATTTTTGTGTATGGTGTAAGATAATGGTCTAATTTTATTCTTTTCCATGAGGCTGGCCAGTTTTCCCAGCACCATTTGTTGAAGAGTCTTTCCTTTCTCCATTGTATGTTCTTGACTCCTTTGTTCAAAATTGCCTGTCCATGGATGTGTGGGTTTATTTCTTGGCTCTCAATTCTGTTCCATTGATTGGTGTGTTTGTTTTTCCACAAGTACTAAGCTGTTTTGATTACTATACCTTTGGATTATACTTTGAAATCAGGTCGTGTGATACCTCCAGCTTTGTTGTTTTTTTCTTAGGATTGTTTTGGCTATTAGGGGTCTGTTGTTGTTCCACATGTTCCACTGTATATGTTGTTCCATATACATTTTAGAATTCTTTGTTCTATTTTCGTGAAGAATGTTGTTGGGATTCTGATTAGAATTGTATAGATTCTGTAGATTGCTTGAGGTAATATGGATATATTAATTCTTCCAATCCATGAGTATGCAATATTTTTCAATTTCTTCATGTCTTCTATTTCTGTCAACAATATCTTATAGTTTTCAGCATATAGGTCATTCGTCACCTTGGTTAAATTTATTCCTGGGTATTGCATTCTTTTTGTTGCAATTGTAAATTGGATTGTATTCTGGATTTCTTTTTCTGCTAGTTCATTGTTAGTGTTTGGCAAAACAGCTGATTTTTGTCAGTTGATTTTGTACTCTGCAACTTTACTGTATTCATTAATTATTTCTAATAGTTCTAATAATGGATTCTTTAGGGTTTTTTATATAGAAAATCATGTCATCCACAAATAGTGACAGTTTTACTTCTTCCTTTCCAACTTGTATCCCTTTTATTTCTTTTTCTTGCTTAATTGCTCTGGCTAGGGTTTCCAGTACTATGTTGAATAAGAGCGGCAAGAGTGGGCATTCTTGTCTTGCTCCTGTTCTTAGAGGGATAGCTTTCAGTGTTTTTCTGTCGAGTATGTTAGCTGACAGTGTGTCATATATGGCCTATACTATGTTGAAGTACTTTCTTTCTATACACTTTTTATTCAGAGTTTCTATAAATGGATGTTGAAATTTGTTGAATGCTTTCTCTGCGTCTATCAAGATGATCATGTGATTTTTATTCTTCATTTTGTTAATGTGGTATATCACACTGATTGATTTATGGATGTTGAAGCATCCCTATGTCCTCAGAAGAAATCCTACTAGACTGTGGTGTATGGTCCTTTTAATATATTATATTTGATTTGCTAATATTATGTTGAGCATTTTCGCATCAATGTTCATCAACAATTTTGGCTTGTGATTTTCTTTTTAGTGTCATGCTTGTCTTGTTTTGGTAACAGGGCAATGTTGGCCTTGTAAAATAAGTTAGGAAGCATCCCTACCTCTTCGATTTTGTGGAAAAGTTTGAAAAATATAGGTATTAAACATTTTTTGAATATTTATTAGAATTCATCAGAGAAACTGTTTGGTCCTGAACTTTTGCTTTTTGGGAGGTTTTTGATTACTGTTTTAATCTCTTTACTCATGATTCGTCTATTCAGATTCTCTGTTTCTTCTTGATTCAGTTATGGGAGGGTGTATGATTCTCAAACTACCCATTTCTTCTAGGTTATCCAATTTGTTGACATATAGGTTTTCATAGAATTCTCTTTTAATCCTTTATATTTATGTGGTATCCATTGTAATTTCTCTTCTTTCATTTCTAATTTTATTTATCTGAGGCTTATCTCTTTTTTTCTTAGTGAGTCTAGCTAAAGGTTTGTCAATTTTGTTTATATTTTCAAAAAACTGGTGATTAGTTTTCTTGATCATTTCTATTGTCTTTTTAGCCTCTGTTTTATTTATTTCCACTCTGATTTTTATTATTTCATTCTTTCTACTGATTTTGGGCATTTTTGGTCTTCTTTTTCCATTTCTTTGAGGTGTAGGATTAGATTGTTCTTTTGAGATTTTGCTTCTTCCTTGAGGTAGGCCTCTATTGCTATAAACTTCCCTATGGTGCCACATTTGCTGCATTTCACAGACTTTGGCATGTTTTGTTTTCATTTGGCTCCAGGTATTTTTTTTATTTCTCCTTTGATTTCTTCATTCATCCAATAGTTTTTTGATTGTATATTGGCTAGTCTCCACATATTTGTAACTTTTCCAGCTTACTTCTTGTAGTTGATTTCTAGTTTCATACCATTGTGGTTGGAAAAGATGCTTGACATGATTTCAGTCTTCCCAAATTTATTGAGACTTGTTTTGTTTCCCAACATATTGTCTATCTTTGAGAATGTTCCATGTGTACTTGAGGAAAGTGTGTATTCCACTGTTTTTGGATGGAATGCTCTATACATATCTATTAAGTCCATCTGGTGTAGTATTTCATTTAAAGCCAATGTTTCCTTGTTGACTCTGTCTGGATGATCTATCCATTAATGTAAGTGGAGTATTAAAGTCCCTTACTATTATTGTGTTGCTGTCAATTTCTCCCTTTAGGTCTATTAATAGTTGCTTTACATACTTTGGTGCTCCTATGTTAGGTGCATATATATTAGTAAATGTTATGTCTTCTTGGTGGATTGTTCCTTTCATCACTATATTGTCCATCTTTGTCTCTTGTTATCATTTTTGGCTTGAAGTCTATTTTGTCTAATATAAATTTAGCTACATCTGCTTTCTTTTGCTTGCCATTTGCTTGGAGTATCATCTTCCATTCCTTCGTGTTGAGCCTATGTTTGTCTTTAGAGGTGAAATTGGTTTCCCGGAGGTAGTATATTGTCTGGTCTTATTTTTTAATCTATCCAGCCGCTCTGTATCTTTTGATTTGTGAATTCAATCCATTTACATTTAGGGTGATTATTGATATATGAGGGCTTAATATTGCCATTTTATCTTTTGTTTTCTGGTTGCTCTATATTTCCATTGTTTCTTTTTTCCTTGTGTTTCTTTCTGCTATTTCAGCTTGGTGGTTTTCTGTAATGTATTTCTCAGTTTTCTCTTTTTTTTATGTTTTGTGACTGTGTTCTGAATTTTTGTTTTGTGGTTACCATGAGATTTGTACAAAAGATCTCATAAATGAGATAGCCTTTTTTCTGCTGATCACATCTTATCTCCATTAACGTTTGCATGTTCCATCCCTTACCTCTTCTCCTATGTTTTTTTGTCCCAAATTATTCTTTTTTGTGTTGTGAGTTTGTGACCAAATTGAAGTGGTTATAGTTATTTTTGATGTTTTCTTTTCCTTTAGCCTTTATGTTAAAATTGTTTACTAACTTATTCTGACATAGAGCTGCAATTTTCTGATTCTATCTGTCTATTTATCACCTTGTTTAAAGCTTTGAATACCTTTGCCCTTTTGTTTCAGGTAGGAAAGCTCTTTTCAAGATTTCTTCTAAGGAAGATTTAGTGGCAATGAACTCACATAGCTTTTATTTGTCTGGGGAAGACTTTATTTCTCCTTGTTAGAAAGATAACTTTACTAGATACAATATTCTTGGATGATAGTTTTTATCTTTCAAAATTTTGACTACATCATTTCACTCTTTCCTGGCCTGTAGAGTTTTTTCTGAGAAATCCATTGATAGACAAGTAAGGGTTCTTTTTTAGATTAGTGTTCTCTTTTTTCCTCTGGCTGCTCTTAATATTCTTTCTTTGTCATTGGCTTTTGGCAGCTTTAATATAATATGCCTTGGAGAAGATTTTTGTGCATTGAGATAATCAGATGTTCCCTTAGTTTTGTGTACTTGTATATCCAGTTCATTCCTAAGGTTTGGGAAGTTCTCAGCTATTATTTCCTTAAATAAGCTATTTGCTCCCTTCTCCCTCTCTTCTTCTTCTGGGATACTCATTATCCTTATGTTGTTTTTCTTAATTGAATCAGATATTTCTTGTAGGATTTCTCTTTTTTTTAAATCTTAGTTCTCTCTCCTCTTCCACCTGAATCATTTCTAGATTTCTATCTTCAGTTTCACTAATTCTCTCTTCCATATTGTCTGCTCTATTTACAATGCTTCCCGCTTTATCCTTTATCTCACTTATTGAGTTCTTCATCTCCAGATTTTCCATTTGTTTTTTTTAATAGAGTTTCAATTTCTTTGGTGAAGTTCTCTTTCTGTTCATTAATATTATTCCTGAGCTCATTGAACTGTCTTTCTGAGTTTTCTCATAGCTTGTTGAGTTCCTTCATGACAGTTATTTTGAATTCTCTGTCAGATCACAATCTTTTGTGACTTCAAGCTTGTGTTCTGGAGGATTGTCATTTTTTTCTTTTTTTTTTTTTTGGTAATACCCTCTTACTCTAGTCTTTCATGGTGTTTGATGAGTTGTTCCTCTGCTGGCACATTTGTAGTGGCAAACATCTTTCTTATTTGGGTAAGACTTTGTTTACTTTGATTCTGAGCTGCTTCTGGTTCTATTTGAGAGTCTTCACTTTCCCCCCTCCACTGCCTCTGCCAGACGTTTCATCAGTGCCCTCATTATGCTACTTCTGGCTCCAAAGTTGCTGATTCCTTGGTGCTTATAATGTCACTGCAGCTGCAGTTGTTGCCACTGGGGTTGCCAGGCTCGTGAGCACCTCTTCTGTTTTTGGGGTCACCAGTTCCCCCACTGTGGTTAGGAAGGGGGAGAGTGAGGTGGGGATCAGTGTCATGGGCATCTCTGCCACATCTGTGTTTGTTGGGTCTGCAGGCAGTGCTGTTGTGGGTAGGAGGACCAAATATGCAGGTGCTGCTGCAGTCGGGGAGGACTAGAGCCCTTGGCTTTGCTGTCACTGTTACTGGGCGCTCTGTAGCCTCAGGTGCTGCTGCCATGTGTGCCACCTGTGCTGCTGCTCCTGGGTTTTCTTGGAATGCTAGTACTGCTGCTGGTGGGGGTGCTGGGCTCATGGGTGTCATCACAACTGCCAGGTGGGCCAGTGTTGTGGGCAACACCACCACCATCTCTGATGGATGGCTACCTGTGTCATAGGTGCCACCATGTTTCTGGAACCTCTGGTCTTGGGTGGTGGCACAATTCCTGGAACCTCAGTTCACAGGCACTATCATCATTGTCAGAAGCCCAGGGGTCTTGGATGCAGCCCCTGCTGCTTAAAGGGCCAGTGTCAGAGGAGCTGCCACCGAGGGAGTGCACGGCAGCTGGAGGACAATTACCACTGCAGTTCCTGAAGCCTCAGGTCAATAGTGCCACCTACCACTGCTGGGAAAGGGAGAGGAGCTGAGTCACAGTGCTGCTATGGCCCCTGGAGCCTCTGGTCTCAGGTGCTGGTGCTCTTCATGGAACCTCAAGTCACAGGTACCATCACTCCTGCCACAGGTACCAGGGTCTTGGATGCAGCCGGTACTGCTGGGAGGGCTGAGGTTGAAGGCACCACCACCAAAGGAGTGGGGGGCTGGTTTGCAAGCACCATCGCAGTCCCTGGACCCTCCAGCTCTGGGTGCCACAGTGAGTCCTGGAACCTTCAGGAGCATGGGCTTTATGGGTTCCTGGGGCCCCCATTTGTAAGCATTACTGCAGTACCTGGGGCCTGTTGGTCACAGATATGGCCACAGTTCCTGGAGCCTCCAGTCACAGGAGCTGCTGCTGCTGATTCTCTGGTTCCTCTGTCTCCACAAGGTCCAGTTCACCTACATTCAGAGGTATAGATGTATGGATCTCTCAGGTGTTCTGGTGTGCTGTGCAGAGAGCCTTTTGTTGATCTCTGGATGTCCTAATGGTTATAACTTATAAAGGAGAGACAAAGAAACAACTCACTCTGCCACAATGCTGACGTCACCCTTTCATGACTCTTATAAGGCACTAATCTCATTCATCAGAGCTCTACACTTGTGACTTCATCTAATCCTAATTACCTCCCAAAGATACCACCTCTTAATACTATCACACTGGATTTCCCTATATGAATTTGGAGGCACACAAACATTCAGGCAATAACACATACCACATAGGATTTTTGTACATTTAGAGTGATGATCCATGTAAATGGCTTAATGCAGTGTCTGGCACATGGAAAGTGTTTAATAAGTGATAGATGTTAATATCATTATCATCACTACTAAAATAGGGTGAAATATTTGTGAAAGAGAGAAAACTTGGCAAATGAAAAGTGATTCAGTGGATTATTCTTCCAAGCTGAAGGAGCATGTAAATAGGAAAATAAAAATGCTGCATGATTGTTAAAATGGAAATAAATGGGGAACAAAGACAAGAAAATGATATATGGGCAATTTGTAGGAGAATTTTAAAGCTAAGACATTGTAATGTCTGCAGTAAGGAATTTGGATTTGTTCTCAGGGTCTATCTTTAGAGACTTGAACAAATCACTTTCCATCTCCAAGTCTTCAGTTTTCTCACGTGTAAAATAAGAGGAATAAACCAGATTTCTCCTCTGATCTTAAGATCTACCTTAAATTTGATGTAAGGTTTGGTGGCAAGCCAGTTGAGAATTTTGAGAAAGTGGAGAAAATAGTTCAAACAGTTTACAGAAATAAAAATATATTTAGGCTACAGAACATGTGAGATGAAACAAAATTGTTGACCATGTTTTCATTGTTTATAGGAATAGTCAGATCAGCGATGAACTGTGTGGTTGGAGATGTCCCTGGAAAAGGAATACGTCTTCAAAATATGTAGAAGTATGGATGGAAAAAGATACTAAAGGAAAAGTACAAAGTAATTGTACACTATTTTTTTCAAAGCAATTTGAACGAATAAATTTTCTCCAGTGACTGCACACTTTTTATAAGGACCAGTTTTGGGTTTTTTTTTTTTTTTTTTTGCCCTTAGCTTATGCCCAGGGACACTTAGAACAGTTCCTGGCACAGAAAAGACACATAGTAACTGATAATAATAAGCCAGAAATAAAGATTGGTGTCACCCAAGAATCCTCCCTCTCGTCCTACTTCTTATTTCCAATTAGTTCTATCTGTTCCATCTCTTCATCCCTACAATTACTTCCCCGAGATAATCTTCCATCATCTCTTGCAACAACTTCCACAGCAGTAGTCTCTAAGGTACATATTTTCTCCAATCTGTTTTTCATAATGAGGCCAGAATTATCTTTTTAAACCCATATTGAATCATGTCATTTTAAAAATTATTTTCAAGAGGAAGTCCAAATTTCTTATCATGCCATCATAATCTATTAAAAAACCTTTTTTGAGCCTCATCTTAAAATTTTCCTCCTCTTCCCACTTCTTTCTCACACATTCTAGTTGCTGCCCACATAGTCTTTTCTAGTGCCTAGAACAGTGTAGCCAAAGCAGATCCTCAATTAATTTTGCTTGAAAGTAATTAAGTTGAACTATATATCTATGTTGTAAAGATCTCAAATTTTTGGCAAGCATTTCAGAGGTGGCATTCATGCATAAGTCTCCATGTTTTGTTATTAAAAAGAGCCAACAATTTGCTAATAGAACACAAACATCTATCATTGTTTCATCTAGCAAGCTAAAATGGCTTTAAATCTGTTCATTTTATGTTGATATTACTTTTGGAAATTTTATTTGAAACTTCTGTTTTAAAAGGTAAAATGACTGAATGATTTTTTTAAGAATTAAGATAACTTCCTAGTACATTATGGATAACAATTTCTAATTAAATAGTTGTAGCATAGTTGGTGAATGCCCTAGAAAGTTAATTTATGCTTATTCTTTACTTATAAACAAATACAATCTACATCTTTAAAATGACATACTAAAAAACATGAAAATATTAGCCATGGAAATATTGTCAAAAAAATCCAAAACAATACATGAAGGAGAAATAAACATTTTCCCAAGAAAGAAACACTCAAAGGAGTCAAATCAAAGTTTCATGTTTTTATTTGTGATAGATGTCTTCCTGACATCTACAAACAGTAATCATAGGGACTTGTTCCTGCAAAAAGAAAACTGAGTTGAAAGCCTAAATTGTATGTGTGCATTAACCATTGTTAAGCCCCATTTCCTCACATTTGAAATTTCTCCATTTTAAGTGAAAATACTCTTGGCTTAACTTATATAGAGCTGTTTTTCATAGTTTTTGGGGTTTTTTTGGTGAGAAAGATTGGCCCTGAGCGGACATCTGTTGCCCATATTCCTCTTTTTGCTTGAGAAAGACTGTTGCTGAACTAACATCCGTGCCAATCTTCCTCTATTTTGTATGTGGGACACCACCACAGCATGGCTCAATGAGTGCTGTGTAGGTCCACTTCCAGGATGCGAACTCACAAACCCCAGGCTGCTGAAGTGGAGCTCATGAACTTAACCACTACACCACTGGGCTGGCCCCTTCCTGGATATTTTTTAAATTGAAAATTACGATAGCCACAAGGAAGCTTTCAAATGGTGACAAAAACTGGGAAAATTATTTTATGAAGCTAAATATAACCCCAAAGGATCTTGATACAAAGGTGAGTTTTCATCTTTTTGAAATGTTAACTGAAGCAAATACTGATTGCTTTATGTTCAGGATTTTACTGTCAAATTTATAATAAGTGTAAATGAACACAGTGATGGGTCAGCTAACTTTTAGGCAACATATCATTACATAAAATTCATGCAAATTGAAATGATAAATCTAATTTGTAAAGATCGAACCATCATATTTTTGTTAAGATTTGAATTTGATCAGAATGGACGTCAAGGCTTTTAAATAGGTATCAAATTAGTCTTATAATACAGTCATGTTGTGTTTTCCTTTAGAAATCTAAAATATGGCTTGAAAATCTTTCTTTAACAAGTCTACTTAGAGACTGTAATCCAATTTGAAAGGAAAGCACAAAATAAAAATCTCTAAAAAAGTGACTTTTACTACCATACTCATGAATATCTGAAAGAGTACACCCCCATTGTTCATAACTCTTTTGATAGTAAAAATACTTTCTTCCTTGTTTCTACAGGGCATGTTCATCAGCATTATAAGACTTCTTTCCATTTTGTAACTTAAACTAAAGGGAAACAATTCTAAATAATTTTCAAAGTATTCTTCATGTTTTCTGTGTGTGATTTACGTGAGGTAAATGCATGTGTTGGTATTGATATTTGTCCTCAATGCATTCTTTTCTGTTCATCTGTCCAGATTTCCAACAATAAAATATCCTATGTGTTTTTACTATTTATATCTAATATAAAGTATCCTTTTGCAGGCAGGGGCAAAGTAATAACTTTAAAATTAAGCTTATGTTTGATTACTTCTCTGGATGTACGGAGGGCACTGCTAACATGAACTCAGGGATGGGTAGAGAGGCTTACAATGACCTATATTCTTTAATATATAGTAACTAAAGCCCAGTGAATTTGAGTTTAATTCCAAGGATAACAAACAGTGAATGATTAGTAATGAATGAATGGCAGGCAATTTGGGGGCAGCAATAGTAATTTCTCCTTGGTGTTGTCATTCTATATGCGAATAATCTACCAAGACAAAAATCAGTCTGCGACAAATTAGATCAGCTCTAAGCATAACAGAACATTTTTCCCTCCCTACTTTCTGCTCTCAAATCACTTCCTAAAAAGCATATCCACCTCCAATCTGGGCTCTAGCATATACCAAACTAGGATAATAGGAGTGAGATTTTCATAATGCAATAAAAAATGAATGAAAATATATATATATTTTAAAAAACACTCGGGACTTATGCTAAGTAGTGGCCCATCATGCAGCTTGTAGTAGCTATTCTTCAAAAGTAGCCTCCAAGTGAAACATGAAACACAGCACCTAATATTCGTGAGCTCATCTAATCCCCTCTACCACTGAAACTGTGCTGGCTAAGTGTAACCAGTAAAATGTAATAGAAGTAATGGTGAGTGACCTCTGAGCTTAGGTCATAATAAACCTTGTAGCTTCTGTCTTGGTCTCTTGGAGCATACTCCCTCGGAGAAGTTAGCCACCATGCAAGAACTCCGAATATGTTGACAACTTCCCACGGTAACAAAGCTCACACTAACCATGAGAAGAGGTCACGTAGAGAGAAAATGAGATGCCCAGCCAATTCTCAACTCTTCTGGACATCCCAGCTAAGATGTTATACATGTGAATGAAGAAGCCATCTGGACATGTAGTCCAGTCTGACCTTCCGATGTTTCCAGCCCAGTTAACATCTTACTGAAATTGTGTAAAAGACATCAAACAAGAATCACCCAGCTGAACCGAATAAACACAAAGAAATGTCAAATACAATAAGGAATTGTCATTTTAAGCCACTAATTTTTGTGGTAGTATTTTATGCAGCAATAGATAACTGAAACATTAATTCTTGGCCTTGAAACTGAACCTGTAAAAGCAGCTTTCCTTCATCTCTTTTCTTCTTCATGGTATCTGAACCTTTTAAACAATGTCCAGAGTAAAACAAGACATAAGATATTAGAAATCTTAACAAAGAGCAAAGGAGCAACAAGGAGGGCTTTAAGGGAGTTATAACAGAGAGGCATGATGGCATCCTTGGGGAAGAGGCATCAAGAGAAGTCCTCAACGAGTGACTTCCTAACAGATTAAGAAAGGAACACTTGGATAATCAGCTTCTAGAATTTAGAAAGAAGGCCAAACAAGCTGTTTAAGAAGTGAGTTAAACTACAATCATGCATTGTTTAATGATGGGAACCCATTCTGAGAAATGTGTGGTTAGGCAATTTCATTGTTGTACAAACATTGTAGAGTATACTGAAGGGAAACAAAATTTGCTACTCCAAAATGTATCTCTTTAACATGAAGATTATTTTAGGCTGATTATCTTTAAGAAACAAAAGACTTAAAGTGTTTTTTTGTTACCTCCCGCTTATAATTGCCTAAAAAAATTCAGCTTAAAAAAACCCTGTCTCAGGAAGTGAGCTACTATCTTAGCATAGCCTGAACTAGGTAGCAGATAGGGAAGAACCTAGAAAAGCCTATTTGTTGGGCTCTTCTCTGTGTTCTTCTGTTTCTTTGTGGCCAAAAAACACGTGTTTTCCAAACATTTGCTCCTTTTCACCTCCTGTGACTTGCCTTCCTTCTCTTTGAAGTCCACCCCTAACATCATTTTTTGTCTTTAGCTGAGGATGGTATTTAAGGTGAGGGCTTCAGCCATTGGGGCAGCTTACTCAATTTTCCTGGGTTTCTCTTATGTATATATGTTATTAAACTTTTATTTTTCTCCTGTTACTCTGTCTCATGTCAGTGTAATACTTAGACCAGCCAAAAGAATCTAGAAGAGGGGCCAACCCAGCGGCATAGTGGTTAAGTTCATGCACTCAGCTTTGGCAGGCCAGGTTCACTGGTTCAGATCCTGGGCATGGACCTACACATCAATCATCAAGCCATGCTGTGGTGGCATCTCACATACAAAATAGAGGAATATTGGCAAAGATGTTAGCTCAGTGACAACCTTCCTCAAGCAAAAAGAGGAAGATTGACAACAGATGTTAGCTCAGGGCCAATCTTCCTCACCAAACAACATCAAAAATTTTCTTCCTCCCCTGCAGTACTTACATAAACCTAGATGGCATAGCCTACTGCACACATAGGCTATGTGGTACAAATTTTATGGGACGACCATCATATATGTGGTCTGTCATTGACAGAGACATGACTGTGCTCTGGAATTTCTCACTCCAGCTTCACTTTGTATCATTTGCAAGAAATGACTTGAAATTAAAGAAAAGAACTATTGTAATCATCTGTGGAATTCCATGTTTGGTCAAAAATGAGATTCTTTTTCAGTAAGGAACAATATTGTCCATTTTTTCCTGATATTAATAGCAGAGTAAAGCAGTTAGGCCAACATCAAGGACCGCTTCTGTTATAATGAATGCATTCCTTGTGCCCATTTGCACTGTCTCTACACTCCTGGTAAAGGAGTCCTAAAATAAATATGTACTAAGAATTAAATAATAGATAAAATAAAAACATTTACCATTTTAACCCAGTTTTATATCTAGCTTTAGGAAAGGCAGTTTCAAGGAGAAACTGAATGGCATATATCTTGGGTCCTATTGGGTTTTGGTGTTTGTTTACATAGCTTCACAAATGGTATGTGGCTTTATTGTTTGTGTAGTTTTTACTTAAAAAGAAAGAAAGCACAATACATGATTGCTCTATGAGATAACTGAGTGTATCCTTTAAGATTAAAGGTTTTTTTCATTAAGAAATAATACATGGGGCTGGCTTGGTGGCATAGTGGTTAAGTTCACACACTCCCCTTAGGCAGGTTGAGGTTCGCTGGTTCAGATCCTGGGCGTGCACCTACACCCCACTTATCTAGCCATGCTGTGGCAGGCATCTCACATGTAAAGTAGAGGAAGATGGGCACGGATGCTAGCTCAGGGCCAGTCCTCCTCAGTAAAAAGATGAGGATTAGTAGTGGATGTTAGCTCAAGGCTAATATTCCTCAAAAAGAAAATAAATAAACCAAAAAAATACTGCTGTTTTTCCCCAAAATGCTTAGATAGTAAATACATCACCAAAAAATGAATGCTTACTGGAAAACAAGACATCCAAAATGAGATTACCATGTACAAAACTAGTTTTAAATGAATAATATTTTTTTAACTCTATTATTGGAAAAAATGAAAAAAAAAAACCCGTAATTTGACTTCTGCTTCTGAATAAGATCTTTACAGTTATAGGTCAATACTCCTATTGAAAAACTAGAAAAAAACCTGACAAATTATAAAAAAGTGTATTTTTAAAGGAATCAGAAAGATGTAGAAGCAAGGAGGAGTAAATGAACCAAAAACCTAAGTAAGCAGAGAATCTTTCTGAGTTGATGATCTTCAGCTATTACTTCTCCAGGGGCATATGCCCATTCTGTGTGCTAGAAATGTATCAGACTTTTCCAGATTTCAAACTTCCCCAGACAGAGTGCCCCTGCTGGGGTAAAGGAAAATTAACAAAGCTTTGAGCGGTTTTTGCAGCTGGCTTGGATGACAAATTGAACAATTAAAGAAACTGATACACATGACCAGGTTTCAATAAGAGACACTTCCTTACTTCTAGTGTAGTGCAGGAGGCTGAGGAACTAAGCAGAAAGTCTCTAAAAGGTAGAGAGAAATCTTTTCAATTTTGCTGGGCTTGGAAAACAAAGACTTTCCATAAGTACATTGCCACTGTCTTCCTCAAGACATTTCCTAGATTTTGAAGCAATCAATGGCAGCAGACTAGCAAACTAAGCTAAAAGATCTAAAGGGAAGAACTAGAATCTCTAAAGGACCCAGGAGACAGAGACCCCCAAAATCCTAGTTGGAAGCCTAGATAGGCCACACCTACGACCAAGGAAAAACAAGAGGTAGACTGAATCTCACAAACTGAAGCCTAGCTTCAACCAGCTCAATTTTAGATTGAAGGTATGAGTAGGTCAATTTATCAGCCTAATAGAGAAAAGGGACAATCCTCTCTGGTGAAATACAAAATCAGTTGGAGCCTCTGTAGCTCTGTACACATAATACCCAGCATATGATTTAACAAATGACAGAAATACAAAGAGGCAGAAAAATATTGCAGTTAATCTATAGAAAAGGCAAATAAGATGCAGATGCTCACATGATTCAGAGACTGCAGTTAGAAGAGAAATGAGCTTAGAATAACTGTAATTAATATGTAAAGAAATAATTAGGTAAATGAGTAACAAGGTAGATGAAAACAGAATTTTAACAGAGATTTTGAATATAAAAGAAAGGATCAAGAGGACATTCTAGAACTGAAACATGTAATATCTGTAATTAGGAATTAAGTGTATGGGTTAAATAGCAGATTGGACAGCATGACACATGATTAATGAATTTAAACACGCGTAAATAGAAAATATCCAAACAGTAGCACAGAGTACAAGTAATGGCGGAAAGACAGAACAAAGTATAATAGCTAAGTGGGACATGCAATAACATATATATAATTTAAATTCTAGAAAGAAAGGAAAAAAATGTGACAGCAGCAATAGTCAGAGATAATGGCCAGTAGCTTTCCAAAACCAATGAAAGATATCATCCCACAGGTTCAAGAAGCTCGATAAAATCCAAGGAAGATAAACACAAAAATAACCATACTTAGGCAAATCATAGTAAGACTTTGAAAACCAGAGACAAAAAAATTTTAAACCTTGCAGAGTAAACATAAAAGTACAAATTACTATCAAAGTAGCAATAATAACCCTGACAGATGACTTCTCAATAGAAATGATAGAGGGCAGAAGACAAAAGCAAAACTGAAATATTCATAGGGTTGAAAGAAAATAGCTGGTAACCTAGAATACTTTACCCAATAAAAGTACTCATTATGAAACAATATTAGTGATTATAAGGGGTCATTCGAGTACAAAAATATTAAAATTTGCATTTTTCAACCAATCAAATCACTCCAAAATATGTAAAACAAAAAGTAAAAGAAGTTAAAGTAGAAATAGGCTATGATTTAAATTTCCATCTAAAGAAACTAGGAAAACAGAGCAAAATAAACTTCAGAAACACAGGAGAGAAGAAATAATACAGATAAGAGTAGAAAATTGTATAGGAAAGAAAAGTAAAATAGAAAATATCTACAAATACCTTTGTTAATTTTTTGGAAAGATTAATAAAATTGATAACCTAGTATGACTTATCAAGGGAAAAAAGAGAGAACAAATATCTCCTATTTCAGAAATTATAATAGTGAAAGCAATTATAGATTCTTTAGACATGAGAGAGATAAGAATATATTATGAAAATCGTTATACTAATAAGCATAAAAATTTGGAGCTAATAGAAGAAGAAAAAATATGAATAGTCAAATATCTATCAAATAAATTTGAAATGTTTATCAGAAAATATTCCCACAGAGAATATCTCAGACCCAGGTGCTTTGCTGGTGAATATTTCTAAATATTTAATGAACACTAATACAGTAAAACTCTTCAAGAAAATAGGAAAGAAGGGAATACTTCATAAAATTTATTTAATGGAGGAAGCATAATCTTGATTTCAAAATCTGACAAGGACATTATAAGGAAGAATAGTTTGAAACCAATCTCTATCATGTAAATAAATGCAAAAATGCTTAACAAAATATTAGTAAATTGAATTTAATGATATATAAGAAAGATAGTGCATCACAATCAGAGTTTATCGCAAATAATCAAGGCTGGTTTGACATTTAATAATCAGTTAATTTACCACATGTCCAAAAAATAGGAGAAAATTGTATGATCTTATCAATAGGAACAAAAAAAGTATGATCATATCAATAGATTAAAAAATTAGAAGCATTTAGGGAGGAGGTTCACGATGGTTCAAGAGGAGGTTCATAGGAAGACCCTCAACTTACCTCCTTCCACAGACACAACAAATATATAGATACATATGGAACAATTTCCTGTGAAAAGAACCTGAGAACCAGCTGAATATTTGCTCCACAATAGAAGATAAAAAAAAAGCCACATTGAGACAGGTAGGAGACAAATGATCTTGCCCAAAACCCCAACCCCAGTGTGATGACCCGCAATGGAGAGGGATCTCACAATAATAATAATGATAATAATAAATGGAGCTTCTCCCTGAGAAGCAAGGGGATTTTACACTACACCAGGCACCCCAACCTGTGGGTGCTGCACCAAAGAGAAGAGCACCTAAAACATCTGGCTTTGAAAAACAATGGGGCTTACATTCAAGAGAAACATAGGGCTATAGGGAAGAAAGATTCCAATCTGAAAGGACTCACAGGCAAATCCACTCACCCAGGGACCAAACACGAGAGGTTTAAAAAGAGCCTAGACTATATGTAAAGGAAATTCACTTGCTAACCTTAAGCATCTTCCAGAGGGGAAAAAGTTAGTTGGAACTCTCTCCAAGGACAGAACATTGAGACATTCCATTTTTATGGATTCCTCCTAACTCGCTGGTGCCAGTGCTGTCATGCACATATTTGCACTCTCACTCTAACCCATTAACAGCTGTGGATGAACAGCCTTGCACACCCCAGGCCATGTGGCATCACCAGACAAGGAGGGTGACCAGTCCCACACCCCTAAAATGCTCACATAGCCCTGATAAATGTGGCAGACGAGTAGCCTTGCACCCCAGCACCCCTCACTAAACCCAACAGAGCACAGGCACATGCAGCCCCACACAGGGGATGCCCCTTGAGCACCAGGCTCAGGTCTCTAGGGGAAATTGTATTTCTGGACCCCACGGGTTTGAAAAAATTGGAGAGACTGTTAAAGAGACAGCCAAGAAGTAGGGCAAGGTTAAATGATTAGATTCCTCCTACACAGGGCCACTCTGTCAAGAGAGGGAGAGATAGCTGTTTCACATAATACTCAGAAGCAAATACAAAGAGTCAAGCAAAATGAGGAAACAGAGAAACATGTTGCAAATGAAAAAACAAGATAGAACACCAGAGAAAAAACCTAATGAAACAAAAATAAGAATGTACCTGATAAAATGTTCAAAAGTAATGATCATAAAGATGCTCACCAAACTCAGGAGAAGAATGGATGAACACAACAAACTTCAACAAAGAGAGAGAAAATATAAGAAAGTACCAATTGGAACTCACAGTGCAGAAGAATACAGTAACTGAACTGAAAAATACACTAGAGGGAATCAACAGCAGAGTAGATGATACAGAAGAATGGATTCGGAACCTGAAAGACAGGGCAATGGAAAACACCCAAACAGAAGGCAAAAAAAAAAAAAAACAATTTAAAAGATAAGGTTAGCTTAAGGGATCTGTGGGACAACAACAAGCACACTAGCATTAGCATGGTAGGGACCCCAGAAGGAGAAGGGAGAGAAAAAAGGGCAGAAAACTGATTTGAAGAAATAATGGCTGGAAATTTCCCTGTCCTTGGGAAGAGAGACATCCAGGTCCAGGAAGCACAGACAGACCCAAACAGGACAGACTCAAAGGGGTCCACAATAAGATACATTATAATTAAAATATCAAAAGATAAAGAGAAAATCTTAAAAGCAGCAAGAAATAAACAACTAGCTACATACAAGGGAACCCTCATAAAACTATCAGCTGATTTTTCAGCAGAAACTTTGCAGTCTGGAAGGGAGTGGCGTGATACATTTGATGTACTGAAAGGAAAAAAATTCCAAACAAGAATACTCTACTAGCAAAGTTATCATTCAGAATTGAAGCAGAGAGAAAGAGTTTCTCAGACAAGCAAATGCTAAAGGAGTTCATCACCACTAAACCAGACTTAAAAGAAATGTTAAAGGGATTTCTTTAAGGTGAAAAGAAAAAGTCATAACTAGAAATAAGAAAATATGTGAAAGGAAAAATCTCATTGGTAAAGGCAAATATATAGTAAAAGTAGTGAATCAAACACTTACAAAACTAACATAAAAGTTAAAAAACAAAACTGGTAAAATCAACTATAACTACAATAATTAAAGGATATACAAAATAAAAAGATTCAAAATATGACATCAAAAATATAAAACATGGAGGGCAGAGTAAAAATACAGTACTTTTAGAATGTATTCAAACTTAAGTGACTATCAACTTAAAATATACTGCTATATATTTAGGTGTCATATATGAACTTCGTGGTATCCATGAACCAAAAACCTATAATAGACAGACAAAAAATGAGAAAAGAATCTAAACATAACACTAAAGACCATCAAACCACAAGAGAAGAGAGCAAGAGAAGAAAACAAAAGAGAGGACTACAAAAACAACCAGAAAAAAACTTAATAAAATGGCAAAAGTACATGCCTATCAATAATTACTTTAAATGTAACTTGACTAAATTTGCCAACCAAAAGACATAGGATGGCTGAATGGATAAAAAAAAACAAGATCCATCTATATGCTGCCTACAAAAGACTCACTTTGGATCTAAAGACAAATACAGACTGAAAGTGAATATAAGTGTTTGATGTGTTAATTGTATATTGTTCTTATATATGCAATAAGGTGTTACCCAAGGAATTCTGACTAATAATATTTAAATAGCGTAACCCATCTCCACATATTTCAAATTTTTAGTATATTTTCCTAAAAATATTATTAAATTGACATTTTCATTAATTCATACAATTTTTTATAAATTAATCAATACTGACTAAGTTTCAATATAAAATAAAGTGGGATATCCCAATAATCTAATATTTTAAAAGAAATATCTTTTATGTAGTTTTTCCATTTTCTTTAAAATGCAGTATTTTCCATACTGAGTTCCAAAGGATACACAAATTTCAATGTGTTTGCTGGATAGTCTTCTTTTTCAAGGGAGAAGTTAGTAGTCATGGAGAATCTAAATGTAATAACAGAAAATGGCATCCTCTCACATTGAGATTCTAAAGATTCAACGTAAATATTAAGTATGCTTAAAGAGCACTGGAAAAGTGGATACTTTCCCAAATTTTGTCCCTTGCTGTGCATTATTTTGCCTGGGTTACCATAACAAGGTCCAGCAGACTGGGTGGCTTACACAACAGAAATTTATTTTCTCACAGTTCTGGAGGCTAGAAGTGCAATATCACGGTGTTGACAGGGTTGATTTCTTCCAAGGCCTCTTTCCTTGGCTTGTAGAGAGCCATCTCCTCTCTGTGTCTTCACATGGTAGTTCCTCTGTGCCCAGCTGGATCTTGTTCTCCTTTGCTTGTAAGGACAGCAGTCACATTAGTTTAAGGTCCACCCACATGAACTGGTTTTACCTTATTACCTCTTTAAAGGCCCTATATCCAAATACAGTCACATTCTGAGATACTGGGGATTAACAATTCAACACATGGATTGGGTGGGTGGGGGGACATAATTCTACCAATTAAAGACTGTTTCTCAGATACTGTGAACATTTGTTTCAAAATTGTTATCTGTCAATGGTATCACAATTTCCCAAAAGGATAATATCTAGGAGGAGGTCTGAGCATTTTAAAAATCATCTACTTTTACCTTTTATGATTATGTTAGTATTGCATGGAGTTGGTAGTATTGGGGCTCATATTGCAGGCTTCCAATTGAATTCATATTGTTGGCATTCAGTTTTCATGCTAAGAATTTTCAAAAAAAAATTTTTTGAGACCTACTGAACTAGAAACTAAGGTGTGTGTTTATGTGTTTGTGCATTTGTGTGTGTGCATATAGTCTTTACCTCTGTTCAAATTGAAATTTTTCTTCCATCTACATTCATCAAGAAGGCATATCACCAGTACTTATTTTCTAATCTCCAAGCATACAATTTGTGCCACTTTACTACTGTGACCCTTCAAATCTTGTCTCCAAAATTGCTTCTTTAAAGAATCCTTTCCAGGGCCTCTTCTCATGCCACTTCATTTTATGATTAATATACAGTATACATGTCAGCATTTGTTGTAATTAAATTATTATGAATACATTTATTCATTTACTGTCTATCTCTCCTACTAAATGATAAAGTCCGTGAGGACAGGGATTCTCTCTTGTATCCTATCACATACCCAGTACCTGGCATGGAGCAGAACTCTGTAACTGTTTTTCAATTATGGAAGATGGAAAGAAGTTCACACAACACCTTGAGAAAGTAGAGGGCTCTTTAGAAAAAGCAGTGATGACAGGTTGACATACTTCTGGGTCTGTTCGCTATGGCTGGGGCCTGGGAATGCAAAATCACCCTGGCAAAATCAATTTACTAGCCCAAAGTGCCCCAAATTTAGTTATAAGAAAATATATGGAACCCTTAATTAATACATTCCTTTCCTTGAATATTTGACATCAGGTGGGAACAGGGAATTTGTATCTTAACAGGAACCCTGGATAATGCTTGTTTCATTAGGAAATTTTAAGCCTAAATAAAACAAAACTTCAAATTCAGAGAACAACTCTCAAAAGAAGAAATTATAGAAACAAAAATTTGTTAAATTAATTGTAGAAATGCGCAAAGCTTTTCTTTTCTTTATTTTGACAATCCACTTGAAAATATTTAAGAATTTTCTTTTATATGTTATTCATATATGCAAAAATTATTTATTATAATAGATCCCAATGGCAGATTTTTCAAAATAGGAAATATTTTTTATTTGGAAATATTTTTAGATTTACAAAAGTTGCAAAGATAATGCAGGTAATTCCAAGTTCTCTTTATCCAACTTCCCATAATATTTACACCTTATATAACCTTGAGTTACAGTCAAAACTAAGTAATTAACATTGGTACTATGTTATTAACTAAACTATGGGTTCTATTCACATTTTATGAGCTTTTCTACAAATGAACTCTTTTCTATTCCAGGATCCCATTTAGGACATAACATTGCATGTAGTCTTCATGTCTCCTTAATCTCCTCCAATCTTTACATTTCCTCAGACTTTCCTTGTTTTTCCTGACCTTGGCCGTTTTGAGGAGTACCAGTCAGTTGTTTTGCAGAATCTTCCTCAATTTGGATTTGTCTGGTGTTTTCTCATTATTAGACTGGAATTATGGGTTTTCTTTGGAGAAGGACCACAGAAATAAAGTTCCCTTCTCATCACATCATATCAGGGGTACATGATATTATTATGACTTAGCCCTGGTGATCATAATCTTGATTACTTGGTCAAGGTGGTATCTACAAGGTTTCTTCACTAATGGGTTTCTATTAACCTCTTTTTATTCTCTATTCTTTGGAAGCAAATCATAATGTCCAGCTCACTCAAAGGAAGGAGGAGGATTAAGTCCCACCTCCAGGGGGATGAATATCTACATATATTATTTGGAATTCTCCTGTAAGGAAGATTTGCCCCTTCTATTCAATTTATTTCTAGTAGGAGATATTTAACATGGAGGAAAGAGAAATCTATTTGGCTGTTTCATCATTTGCTTCTAAGAATAATCTGTACTTCTACTTTACTTTCAGTACACATTTGCAAATTCACTCCTCTCTCTTCTAAATTACACATATTCAGAATTTTTCCTTTTCATTCTCATGAGTTACATTTGCTGAATGCTTGTTTTTTTAACCAAAAACAAATGAAAAGACAAATTTGTTGGTACTGAAATATATATGCTGTATAGAGATTTTTATTTCACTACGTATAAAGTCAACTACAATATTTTAATAAAAAGAAATAAACTAAGGAATAAGAAAAATGTGTTTTCTGAAAGTTGCCCCTGGACATTTGGCATATATTTCATTTTATTATGCCAAAACTGACTATAGTGTCAGCAAATTATTTAAAATGCTAATACGAGATAAGAAGTTGGTTGAAGTTGTAGGTCTAGCCACATAATTAATTTATTAATTAGTGATAAATTATAGTCTTTTGTTATAATATTTTTGGTAGACAATTTAGACCTACCACGTGTCTAATGCTTTTATATATGTTAATTAATTCCCAACTGAATAATGACCCAGTCTATAACTAAGGATATGCTCAAATAATCAAAAGTAAAATACAAAGAAAAAAATTGAGAATTATAGTTTTTGGAAAGTTGTTAGAATAAAGCAATTTCTGTCTTAATTACCGCTATAAAGCATTTCCTTTGCACCCTAATCTATACGTTCCCCACACCCATCTTGTCCCAAACACTATCTGTGCCTAGAGAATATTTTTTTCAAAGTTAACTGAAGAATCTTGTTTTAGAAATATGTATGATGACTTTGTTTGCATTTCTAAGAGAAAGCACAAGTGAGAAACATAGTGAGATGGTAAACAGAGTTTTCCCTTGTTGTTCCTTCTACTCTTTAAAAGAATACCTGGTTCCTTCACACGACCAAAAGGCAGGTCTTGGATTCCTAAGGAATTCTAGGTAAAGACCTTGTTTTTGAACGCTTGATGACCACTCCAGTGATCCATAACCCAAACCTTACATGTTAGATCGGAAAATAATACTCTGTAGCAGGGATTGGCAATTACAACCCACAGGACAAATCCCACATGCCACCTGTTTTGTAAACAAAGTTTTATTGGAATACCGTCACCCTCATTTATTTACTATTATCTATGACTGCTTTCCCATTACACCTATAAGGTTGAGAAGCTGTGGCAAAGACCCTATGACCCACAAAGCCTAAAGTCTTTACTGTTTGGCCCTTTACAGCAAAATTTTGCTGCCTCCTGCTCTGTATATTTAACTAATACCAACGTGAAATCTAAATCTCAGTCTATATCGTCTCTTAAGTTGTTCCTAAGTGCAAAAGGCAGTCTCTTTTGATCATTCTAAAAAATATATGTTTAAATAAAAATTAAAATAGTTTTCAGGAAAACATTATTATACAGAATTTTTGCAATTAAACTTATAGCTGTAAATATCTATGAATAAGTATATAATTTTCACAAATGTCTGGAGTGTAGCATAAATAGTAAAGAGACTCCTTATGCCATGTGAATTTGGCATTTAATATATGTTACTATGTCCTCAACTTCTGCTTGACTCTTCTGGAACATGGGAAATTAAAAAAAAGTTCACTGAGGGGCTGGCCCAGTGGCAAAGTGGTTAAGTTCACATGTTCTGTTTCAGCAGCCCAGAGTTCGCAGGTTTGGATCCTGGGCACAGACCAACACATTGTTTATCAAGCCATGCTGTGGTGGCATCCCACATACAAAATAGAGGAAGACTGGTGCATGTTAGCTCAGCAACAATCTTCCTCAAGAAAAAATATGCTAACTCAAAACCAACCTTCTTCACCAAAAAAAAAGGAGGTTCACTGATTTGCAGCCCAAGATGTTGTATATGATAATAGTTTAAAAATAAAACCAGTTGCCTCTCACAGAAAATGTAAAAATGAGCCATGTTTTGGTTTACTAACATCCAGGTCAATGTTTCCTAATTATAAAATAAAAACTTGAGGAAAAAAATGACAGAAGTAAAGCTGTATATTCATTCTCTTCTTTATAAAGGAGGCATAATATCACAAATTGAAACTGTTTTAATAGAATTCATCATTTTTTTACTTTAGTCATTAGTTGGCTTAGAAGAATTTTCACATATTAGATTCCCAGAGTGAATTAATAGTATTTTTGTTATCTAAAACAAGAAACCTTTTTTAATATGATAAAGTTACTATGCTATTAACCATTTAAAATGACGAGAACTACAAAAGAAAGTTTGTTTCTTAAATTAATATTCTAATTTTAAAAACAAATAGTATTTATACCTTCTAATCCATTTTGAAGCCTAAGTCTTGCTTTCAACTCTTTATATTTCTTTTAGGCTTTTTTTTCCATCCTCAATCAAAGATTTTGCAAAGCAAATCAGCTTGAACATATGACCCTAGTACTATTATCTGACCGCATGACTTGTACTATCATATGACCAGTGGACAGAAGGGAGCATTCTTGGATGTCATTTAATTTACACTTATGCTTCCCTTAACACCTCTGTGTACATTTATCTATGTGTATCTTCCTATGTATTACCGCATATCTGCAAGTTTCATTAGATTGTTCAAATTTGCAGATAAGTAAGCCAATAGAATTTTGAGAGTCAAGTGACTCAATAGTGATATGAAAGATTATGCAATGATAGAAGTAAGAGAAGAGTTATATTGATTCAAGCCAGGTTATTACAAATATTAATTATATCCTAAGAGATACGAAAGTAGAGTAATTTTCAGTTTTTTAAAAATATCTGCTATCAGTTTGACTATCAGGGATATGTTCTTCAATTTTAAGGCAAAGTTATAACTTTTAATTAGTAGTGAACATTTACCTAGAATCAGATTGCATTCCATGGCTACAGTCCTGGGTGTTCCTTATTTTAAAGTTCAAAATTAGAAACAGTTCAATAGTGAATGTCCAACTGTGTTGATCAAAGAGAAAAGGTTGCTTCAAAATATCCATATGGCTTCAATGTTGGCACACAATTGTTAGAGCATGTTATTGAAATTCAGATGAAATAATGTTGCAAAATCAATTAAGTATTAAGGATGATATTCACTTTTTTATTATGTGCATAAAATAAAAAATTCAGCAGCAATATATTTTCTATTGAAATAATGTGAGATTCAAATGAGTTAATAGTCGACTCAAAAATAGTAGAAAATTGTGTCTATTTCTACGCAACAAGAACAATCGTCCCAAAATTTAAGCTATAAAATATTATGACCTCAACCTCAAGGATTTCCTGATAAAATGTTTTTAAGTGTTGAAATTGGCAAGCAAGGATTAAAGAAAAATATCCAGCAATTGCGTCTGTAGGTTTACATTTGATGACATCTTTTCAATGGAAAATAAGACCATCTCAGGAAAGAAAGCTTCAAATTCTGACTACAAATAGAACATTAATATTGTTAATTTTGTTGTGCTTTGGAGATTTTCTCAAATCTTAGTTTAAAGACTCTATAGGCTTAAAGGCTTAAAAGTTAATTCAAAATTCTCACTAGGGAGATTTGCAACCTTTCACAATTCAAATTAACACATATAGGTGATGAAAAGCAACAAACTATTTTCTAAACTATTGATTGCTTTATCTCTTAGTTCCTTCTATTTTAATTCACTGAGAGGTGGTGTAAATGGCTTCATATTAGTAGATCTTTCTCCCCCTTTAGGTCTTGGAGAAACTGGATGTCTGTGTTTTTTATACCTAAGTATTGCTCTTAATGAAATACTCAGGAATGAAGTAATAATCTATAACCTGAAAAATTTTAAAAGCCTCAACCAAGTGCATATACTTCCACACTTTCATATTGAAAGTTCAGCAATTCTACTGCTAAAGCTCTACATTTAAAGATGCATTACTGGTTTTTCAAAGCCAAAGTCTATCATAACTTCAGAGTAGCAGGCTAAGACCATGGGCTAAATTAGACTGAAAATATTTTTAATTTTCAGAAAAGTATCAGCCACCATATTTCAATGGTATTCTTGATGTTTTAACATCAGAAACATATAATCATGACATTATGCAATTCATGTATGCCAATTTAGCTACACCGAAGAATCTATTACCTCCATGTTTTGTGGCTCTATAATTGTATCCTGCCTTTCTGACTTTAATAGAACAAGTTATATATCAAAGAATAGCATGATTTGAGATAATAAGTCTTGGGGGAAGTATGAATAGCATCTCATTGTTAAGTGAATTACTTCTCCTTTTGTGATATTTGGAACGTGCACTTTCATAAAACTAAAATTGCATTTGACTCCATTTAGAAAATAACTATACCATTGCAAATACTTGCATATTTGTCCTAGAGTTTAACTAAAGTGTCTTGTAATTTGGTTGAGAATGTTTTTAGGTAAAGAAAATAAGTTCTCAGGCACAGAAATCAAGATAAGCTGTACTTTGAACTGAAGGTGATTTTGATCTCAGGGTTAAAGATTAAGAGAAAATCAAGCTTGTCCAGAGCTTGCATGTATTAGAGTTTCAGTGAAAACAACAAGCAAACAATCTGTCTAGGTTATTTAGTAAATATACCTAATTAAATTGGCTGTATTTCAAAGGTCTCATTTTCACTGCTTACAAAATGAAAGAAAGCAGACCCTTTATGAGGAAATCAGACAAAGAACTACTCACAAACGTGTCATGTCCTGATAGAGAACAGACTCTGGTGGAACAGAAGAAGGATGACTCTTATACTTTTGCTTGAAGATTATCATGTTTATAACCATTATTCTCAAAAATATTAGCAGTTATACCATGACATAAGCAATAAATTCAAGAAAATATGTTCATAATAAAAAAACATGCAAATTGAAATTTATTTTGCCCTTGATTGACAAAAGGAGAAATATATTTGAACATCAGGGTGGAAATAACCTTTATAGATAACACTAATTACTTAACATAATGCTAACGTGGCTTTACCATATTAAAAATTTTATGTGAAAGATCTAATTTATTAGTTTTACGATAACCATATGAGATAGATACTATAATTTTCTCCATTGAGAGATAAAGAAACAAATACAGGTGGAGAAGTAAACTGCCTAAGTTATACAACTATTAAGTTCAGGGAGTAGGAATTTCAGAATGAAGTATCAAATTTGCCACTCCATAAAATGAACAAAACACTATTGAGAAAATTAAAATCTTTAGAACTCTGAAAGATAACCAAAGGCTTGCCTCTTCTCTTCAATCTACAGTAAGTAAAATACCCATAACCCAACAAAGGCTACATTGTACAACAATCTAGGACACTGGAACCGCATATCAATACATACAAAGGTGGGTGGCTTGGAGCTCATAAAAGAGGCTCAATAGGGGAACAGTAGAGGCAGAGGCCAGGATCCTGGATCCCAAGCCACTGAAACTGATCTAGCTACATCTAGCCCCAGACAACTTGATGGGCAGTAGCAGAGGTGCATGAAACTCTAGCCAGCCACCCAGAATGTGGCCATGGGAAGCAAAGCAGTAGCAGATCCAGATTCCTGTGATCCTGGGCCCCCAGCTGTGTTTCAGAGACTGGTAGCAGTGGCACAGGTTCACACGGGACTACAACATCTCAACTTCAGCAATATCTATGGCCACAAGGTAAGAAATAATGGCTGAGATGGCACCCCATGAACCTGGGTCCCTGCTCTCTCCCTCTCCCTACTGCAGCAGAGGAACTTCCAATATAGGTAATCCCAGACATGGCTGAGGTATCAGCCGTCCCTTTACCCCTGGTGGAAAAGTCATTGACCACAGTGATATCAGCAACAGCAAGACAGCAGTGATCCCCAGAAGTTCAGTAAGCAAGGACAAGAGTACGAGTAACATCTCAAATAGACGCAATGGAGAGTGCAAAGTGCAGATCCTCAAAGATAGCCAGAGGTAACTCAGGTAAGAGAAGCTAAAAGCTAGTGATATAGTGCCACCTACTGAAAAACAAAATAAAGGTTTTTAATCTCCAAGGAGTTGAAAAATTTGAATCAAAACAAACAAAGTTATACTTAAATTAAAAAGATGTATTTGCTACAAAACATGTGCTGGCAGAGGAATAAATCAGCAAGCACCACAAAAAGCCATGGTAGCATGGCATCATGAAAGGATACTGTCCAGAAAACAAACATAAAGTCATGGAAGATTTTGATCTAACTGATAAAGAATTCAAAACAGCTGTCATGTAGAAGTACAACAAGCTACAAAAAAATTCATCAAGGCAGTTCAAAGAGCTCAGGACTAAAATCAATGAACAGAAAAAATACTTTACAAATCTACTGAAACTCTAAAAGAGCACCAAACAGAAAGTCTGGAGCTGAAGAACTCAATAAATGAGATAAAGAATGCATTAAGGAGCATTGGAATAGAGCAAATCATATGAAAGAGGAAATTAGCAAGCTCAAAGATAGTAACCCAGAAAGGATGCATGTAAAAAAGGAGAGAGCACCAAGGCATAAAAAAATGTGGAAATTCTATGAGAATTATAGGGAAAGGGAAACAAAAGGGTAAAGGGTATCCCAGAAAAATGAGAGTGAGAAGGAAGCCTAGAGCTTATTTAAAGTAATAATAGCTAAGAACTTTCCAAACCTCAGGAACTAACTGGATATGAAAATTCAGGAAGCTAATAGAACATCAAATAATCTCAGTGCAAAAGACCTTCTGTAAGAAACATGATAATTAAAGTGCCAAAAATCAAGGACAAAAAAAGTATATCAAAAGCAGCCAGGGAGCCAGCCTTGATGGCCTAGTGGTTAAAGTTCAGTGCACTCTGCTTTGGTGGCCTGGGTTCAGTTTCTGGGCATGGAATCACACCACTCATCTGTCAGTAGCCATGCTGTGGTGGAGGCTTACAGAGAAGAACAAGAAGAACTTAAAATTATACACAATTATGTACTTGGCCTTTGGTGGGGGTAAAGAAGGAGGAAGATTGGCAACAGATGTTAGCTAAGGGTGAATCTTCCCCTGCAAAGAGAGAGAAAAAGAAAGAAGGAAGAAGGAAGGAAAGAGAAAGAAATAAAGAAAGGAAGGAAGGAAGGAAGAAAGAAAGAAAGGAAGAAAGACAGAAAGGAAGAAAGAAGAAAAATTAAAAATAAAAAAGCAGCCAGAGATAAAAATAACAATAACCTACAAGGGAATCCCCATTAGGTTAGCAACAGATTTCTCAGCAGGAACCTATAGGCCAGTAGAGAAAGAAAAGATATATTTAAAGTACTGAATCATAAAAACTGTCAGCAAAGAATACTCTATCCATCAAAGTTATCTTTCAAATATGAGAAAAAATAAAGGCTTTCCCAGACAAATAAAAGCTGAAGGAGTTCACTGCCACTGGACCTGCCTTACAAGAAGTATTTAAAGGAGCTCTCTTACTTGAAACAAAACAGCAAAGGTATACAAAGCTTTGAGCAAGATTATAAATAGACAGAATCAGAAAATTGCAACTCTATATCAGAATAGGATAGTATACACTTAATTATAACTAAAGGTTAAAGAGAAAAGGAGTATTAAAAATAACTGTAACTAGTTCAATTTGGGAATGAACTCACAATACAAAAAAAGCATAATTTGTGACACCAAAAACATAGAAGGAGATGAGAAAAAGGACAGAACCTTTATAGACAAGTGAAGATAAGATGCTATCAGCAGAAAAAGGACTATATAATCTATAAGATTTTTTACACAAATCTCATGGTAACCACAAAACAAAAATTCAGAGCAGAGTCACCAAACATAAAAGAGAAAACTGAGAAACCCATCAATGAAAACCACCAAACTGAGATAGCAGACAGAAACGCAAAGCAAAAGAAAAAACAGAAGTATAGAGAGACCAGAAAAAAAAAGATAAAATGACAGTATTAAGCCCTCATATATCAATAATCACCCTAAATGTAAGTGGATTGAATTCATCAATCAAAAGACACAGAGTGGCTGAATGCATTAGGAACAAGACCCAACAATATGCTGCCCCCAGGAGATGCATCTCAGCCCTAAAGAAAAACAGGCTCAAAGTGAAGGGATGAAGGATGATATGCCAAACAAATGACAACCAAAAGACAGCAGGTGTAGCTACACTTATATTAGACAAAATATATTTCAAGCCAAAAAAGAAAACAAGAGACAAAGATTTACATTATATAATGGTACAGGGGACATTCCATCAAGAAGACAGAATATTTATTAATATACATTCATCTAACATAAGAGTACCAAAGTATATAAAGCAATTATTGACAGACCTAAGGGAGAAATTGACAGCAACACAATAATAGTGGGTGACTTTAACATCCCACTTACAGCAATCGATAAATCATCCAGAAAGAAAGTCAACAGTGAAACATCAACCTTAATAAATATATACAGAATATTCCACCCAAAAGTAGAAGAATACACATTCTTTTCAAGTGAATATGGAACTTTCTCAAAGATAGCATATGTTAGAAGACAAAACAAGACTCAACACTTTTTAGAAGACCAAAATCATATCAAACATCTTTTCCAATCACAATGATATGAAACCAGAAATCAAATCAACTGCAGGAAGAAAGCTGGAAAAGTCACAAATATGTAGAGACTAAACAACATGCTATTGAACAACTATTGGATCCATGAAGAAATCAATGGAGAAATAAAAAAATACCTAGAGACAAATGAAAATGAAAACAGGACATGCCAAAATCTATAGGATGCAGCAAAAGCTAAGAGGGAAGTTTATAGCAATACATGTCCACCTGAAGAAACAAGAAAAATGTCAAACAGTCTAACATTACACCTAAAGGAACTAGAAAAAGAAGAACAAAAAGAGCCCAAAATCAATCTTGTCCCAGGGCCAACTGGTTAAGTTCGTGTGCTCCACTTCACCGGCCTGGGGTTTTGTCAGTTCAGATCCCAGCTGCAGACATGGCACCGCTCATCAGGCCATGATGAGGCAGCATCCCACATAGCACAGCCAGAAGGAGCTACAACTAGAATATACAGAATATACAACTATGTACTGGGTGGGCTTTGGGGAGAAGAAGGAAAAAACATGAAGAAGATTGGCAACATTTGTTAGCTCAGGTGCCAATCTTTAAAAGAAAAAAGAGCCCAAAGTCAGCAGAAGGAAGGAAATAATAAAAACAGAGCAAAAATATATGAAAGACAGACTAAAAAGAAAATTAAAAAGCTGGATCTTTGAATAAAAGCTGGTCCTTTGAAAAGATGAAGAAAATTGGCAAAACTTTAGCTAGCCTCACTAAAAAAAAGAAGAGAGATAAGGCTCAAATAAATAAAATCAGAACTGAGAAAGGAGAAATTAAAATAGATACCACAGAAATAAAAAAGATTAAAGGAAAATACTACGAAAAGTTATATGCCAACAAATTAGATAACCTGGAAGAAATGAATAAGTTCCTAGAATCATACAACCTTCCAAAACTGAATCAGGGAGAAATAGAAAATCTGAATAGACTGATCACTAGTAAGGAGATTGAAATAGCAATCAAAAGCCTCCCAAAAAAACAAAGTCCAGGACTAGATGGTTTATCTGTTGAATTCTACCAAACATTCAAAAGAAGATTTTAATACCTATCCCTCTCAAACTCTTCCAAAAAAATGAAGAGAATGGGATGTTTTCTAACTAATTTTATGAGGCCAATGTTGCCCTGATAACAAAGCCACACAAGGACAAAACAAAAAAGAAAATCATACTCCAATATCACTGATGAACGTAGATGCAAAAATCCTCAAACTAATATAATCAAATAAAATAAAACAATATGTTAAAAGGATCATACACCATGATCAAGCGGGATTTATTTCAGGGATGCACAGATGGTTCAACATTCACAAATCAATCAACATTCCACACCACACTAACAAAATTAAGAATAAAATTCACATGATCATCTCAATAGATGCAGAAACAGCATTTGACATGATTCAGATACATTTATTATAAAAATTCTCAATAAAATGTGTATAGAAAGCAAATACTTCAACATAATAAAGGGCATGTACAACAGATCCATAGCTAACATTATACTCAATCCTGGAAAATTGAAAGCTAACTTCCTAAGAACATGAGCAAGACAAGGACGCCCTTTCTCGCCTCTTTTATTCAACATAGTATTGGATGTGTTAGCCAGAGCAATTGTACCAGAAAAAGAAATAAAATTATCCAAATTGGAAAGGAGGAAGTAAAATTGTCACTATATGTAGATGGCATAATCTTATATATAAAAACCCTAAAGAATTCACCAAAAAGCTATGAGAAATAATAAACAAATACAGTAAAGTTGCAGGGTACAAAACCAACATACAAAAATAAGTTGCATATCTATACACTAACAATGATATAGCAGAAAGAGAAAAGAATACAGTCCCATTTATAATCATAACAAAAAGAATAAAATATCTAGGAATAAATTTAACCAAGGAGGTAAAATGCCTGTTACACTGAAAACTATAATACATTTTTTAAAGAAATCAAGAAGACACAAAGAAATGGAAAGATATTCCAGGCTCAGTAATTGGAAAAATTAACATGCATAAAAAGTCCATATTACCTAAAGCAATCTACAGATTCAATGCAATCCCAGTTAGAATCCCAGTGACATTTTTCATGAAAATAGAACAAAGAATCTTAAAATTTGTATGGAACAACAAAAGACCTCAAGTAGACGAAACAATCCTGATAAAAAAGAACAAAGCTGGAGGTATCACACTTCCTGATTTCAAAAAGATCCTTCAAAGCTATGGCAATCAAAACAGCATGATACTGGAGGGAAAACAAACACACCAATCAATGGAACAGAATTGAGAGCCCAGAAATAAAAGCACACATCTATGGAGAGCTAATTGTTGACAAAATGGCTAACATACAATGGAGAAAGAAAAGTCTCTTCAATAAATGATGTTGGGAAAACTGGGCAGTCAAAAGCAACAGAATAAAAGTGGATGATTATCTTATACCATATGCGAAAGCTAACTTAAAATGGATTAAGGATTTAAATGTAAGACCTGAAACCATAAAACTCCTAGAAGAAAACATAGATAATATGCTTTTTGACATCAGTCTTAGCAATGGATATGTCTCCTCGGGCAAGGGAAACAAAAGAAAAAATAAACAAATGGGACTACATCAAACTAAAAAGCTTCTTCAAAACAAAGGTAAGTATCAACAAAATGAAAAGACAAACTCAATATTGGGAGAAGATATTTGCAAACCATATATCTGATAAGGATTTAATATCCAAAATATATAAAGAACCCATACATCTCAACAACCAAAGCTCAAACAACCTGATTAAAAAAGGGACAGAGGTGCTTTTTTTCCCAAATGTTTGTGCAGATAGCCAACAGGCACATGAACGTGTGCTCAACATTACTAATTATTAGGGAAATGCAACTCAAAACCTCAATGAGATATCACCTCACACCCATCAGAATGACTATTTATTTGGAAAAAAAACAAGAAATAACAAGTGCTGGAGAGTATGTGAAGAAAGGGAACCCTTCATACACTGCTGATGGGAGTGTCAGCTGGTGCAGCCAGTATGGAAAACAGTAGGGACATTCCTCAAAAGATTAAAAATAGAACTATCACATGATACAGCTAATCCATTTCTGGATGCTTATCCAAAGAGCACAAAAACACTAATTTGAAATGATATAAACACCTCCATGTTCATTGCAGCATTATTCACAATAGCCAAGACTCGGAAACAACCTAAGAGCCCTTTGAGGGACGAGTGGATAAAGATGTGGAATATATATACAACAGAATACTACTAAGCCATAAAAAAGATGAAATCTTGCCATTGACTATGATATGGATGAACCTTGAGAATATTATGCTAAGCAAAATAAGTTAGATGGAGAAAGACAAATACTGTATGATTTCACTCATATGTGGAAGACAACAAACACATAGATATAGAGAACAGATTGGTGGTTATCAGAGGGGAAGGACAGATGGAAGAAAGGCAAAAGGGGTAAAGTTGCACATGTATACAGGGACGGATGGCAACTAGACTTTTGGTGGGGAATATGATGTATTATACACAGAAGGCAAAATATAATGATGTGCACCTGAAATTTGTACAATGTTATAAATCGAAGTTATCTCAATAAAAATTTTTCAAAACTTACTGAACTTTGAGAGGAAAAGAAAGATTTGAGGCATTGTAACTAGACTCACTTCCTTCCCCCAAATCCAGTAGACTTGCACTCACTGAAGGGGACAGATGAGATTTGGAGCTCC